>NC_050465.1:35834513-36535510 GCF_903995425.1 Onychomys torridus
CCAGGACAACCAAGCAATATTACATTGCTTGTTTGTGTATAGAAGATAATTTTTTATTATTTCTTCTATTTTTGAGATTATAATATAATTATAACATTCCTCCTTCTCCTTTCCTAACTCCCAACCCTCTATATACCCCTCCTTGTTATTTTTTCAAATTTATGGCCCCTTTTCCTATTAATTATTATTATACACATTAATTATATTACACACACACATGCACACACACATATCTATATCTATGTATGTACAGATATTCATACATATATGAGTACAACCTGTTGAGTTGTACTCAGGTTACTTTTATGTATATTTTCTGGGCTTATTGTTTGATATTGGATAACCAGTTGCTGTGTCTTCCTTGGGGAAGATTGTTTCTCTTGCTTGTACCATTCTTTAGTTGCCTGTTGTTTGGGCTTTAAAAATGTGTGTGTGTATGTGCATATATGTGTAAATTTGTGTGTATGTATGAATATATACAACATGAAATCAAAATAGGATCATTTGACCTCAGTGTATGTTGTGTAGAGTGAGAAAATTAACAATGGGCACAGTGCCACATCTTTGTGCAACAATGAAGGGTTTGTATTCTCTCATGGTGCATGTGTAGATGGTCATACACAGAGAGGGAAAAGACAATCAGGACAAAGGGGGCCAATACCTATCATCAGCTACAGTATACTGTACGATTAGGTTTTTCAATGAGACAAAAATCACTTGGAGATATCTCTCTGCCTGTCATTTTTCTATTTCTCCATCCATGTATCTGGAGATAAAGTGACAGAGACAGAGAGACAGGAAAATGTGCTTAGTTTTTTAAAGAAATTAATGATTCTAGAAGGCAAGAAATCAATATTATGAAAGTGTACAACCCAAGCAAGGTAGTTTCCCTCTATGTCTGATGACAGGAGGTCTGATGGCATGACTTCCAGCCCACACTTACCTCTTTTCAAGGATTTGTTTATTTTATGTTTTACGTGCATAAGCATTTTGTCTGCATATAGGAGTGTGTACCACTGCAAGGGTCAGAAGAGGGTGTTGGATCCCCTGTGTTAGGAATTATGGATGTTTGTGGGCCAAAGTTTCAGTGCTAGAACTGAACCTGATTTATCTGCAAGATTAGCAAGTTCTCTTAACCATTGAGTCATCTCTCCAGTCCCACTAGTCCAAGCCTATAGGTCTGAGAAACAAGAATGCTCAAAATAATGAATTCGAGTTCACAGACAGGAAGTAACCATTGTTCTGGATGGTGTGGTCAAGAAAAGAGGTGGAGATGAGACAGAATAGACAGGTAGATAAGCAGTTCTAGTTCATAAACAGATAAATAGATAGGCAGTTCATAGACAGGTAGATAGGCAGTTCATGGATATATAGATAGGTAGTTCATACACAGACAGTTCATACATAGGTAGATAGTTCATGGACAAGTAGCTAGAGAGCTCATAGACAGATAGATAGGCAGTTCATAGGCAGGTAGATAGGCAGTTCATACACAGGTAGATAGGCAGTTCATACACAGGTAGCTAGGCATTTAATAGACAAGTAGCTAGGCAGTTTATGTACAAGTAGCTAGGCAGTTCGATGATGATGCATTCTTCTACCCAGTTTTCCTCCTTGTTCAGTACCCTGTGGTGGTATTTTATTTGTGCTGAAATGTGGTGATGTTTTATTTGTGCTTTAATAAATAAAGCTTGTCTGGAGATCAGCCATTATAAATAAACAAAGAAGTCATGCAATGTTAGCACACACCTTTAATCCTATCACTTGGAAGGCAGGATCTCTGTGTACTCAAGGCCACACTGGAAACAGAGCCAGGTGTGGTGGCACATGCCTTAAATTCCAACACAAGTTAACCATGGAGGTCTGGAGGTCTGTACAGACAGACAGGACGTGACAGAGCTTTGCAGGAAGGGGAAGAGTGATATAGCTGAATAGAGAGAGCAAATCAGATGGCAGAACAGCAAGGCAGATAGATGTAGGTAGATAGGAAATAACTCACATTTGGAAGCTGCTGAGTTGGTGAGGTAAGGTTAGCTGCGGCTTTCCCTATTTTCCTGATCTCTCTCTGGCTTTCACCATATATCTGGTTCTATGTTTTTTATTTAATAAGACCATTTTTATTTAATAAGACAATTCATCTACAGTACCCTATTGGACCAGATGAGGCCAACCTACATTAGGGAGAACCATCGGCTTTACTCAAGTAGTTGTTCAAGGATCAGTATCTCCTTGAAAGAATTCTCACAGACCCAGAAATAACAATTAGCTCAATTCCTAGTTATCCTATGACTCTGTCAACACACACACATACACACACACACACACACACACACACACACACACACACACACACACACAGACACACACACACACAATCAATCAATAAACACATTTATCAAAAAACAATTTCTATACCAAAACAAATTTGTTTCTAGTATTTGTAAAAGTTATAAACACTCTAAGTTATGATTAATCTTTTTGGATGACTTCCTTCTATGGAAGGTAAATAATTTTGCTTTTATTAAGTTCTCTGTACTTGGCATACATTTATCATGAGTGTGCATGTGTATATGCATGAGTGTGTGTGATGAAAATGTTTACCTTCATGGTTTTGCAGCTGTTGTAGACTATATGAAGACATAAAGAACATCTCATTAGACTGTGTGTTTGGAGGCCAGAGAAATGGCTCAGCTGGTAAAGGCACTCGCTGCTAAGCCTGATGATGGAAGTTTAATCCCCAGGACTTGCACCCAGTGGAAGTAGAGAAGTAAGTCTGGTAAGTAAAATATCTGCTGATATCCACAAGTTCACCATGGCAGGTGCATTATTTCCTACCCAATAAATATATAAATAAAAGCAATAAAAGTTACAACTAAAAGTGCTGTGAACCACTGTTCTAGCAGCTTTACAACTTTGATCTTATAAATCCATGTATTGTATCCCCATTCCAGTCACTCACACCACAAAGATAAGATCTCACATGGACTCCTCCCATAAAATTTTATTTGTGTTTTACTTATCTAAATGGTCTTTGAAATTCAGAAGAGCGGGGTTAGAATCTGACGTGAATAATTTTCTCCAAACATTAGTCGCATTAATTTTTTATAGTAAAATCAGATTTACACTAAAATAGACAAACAAATATATTCTTAATGATGTAGGAAGATGTTAAAGTGTCCTCATTTATTGCTTGTACTTTGTAGTCTATTCTTTGTTTCTACATCATGATTTATAATCACATTGTGACAGATTTTGGATTATGTCTGGCTACTGAGGGAACAATAAAATGTCTATTATTTACAATGGAGACCAAAACAAAACATTCTCAATTTTATAAACATGGTATTTATTTGCAACATACTTTATTTTTTTATGCTTTTTCCTCATTTCTTTGGCATCAGATATTGCTATGGATATCACTCTGTATAAATAAAATGCTGATTGGCTGGTAGCCAGGCAGGAAGTATAGGCGGGACAAACATAGAAGAGAATAAGAACTAGATAGCTAGAATCCTGAGCCATTAGGCCAAATAGTTTAAATAATATAAGAGTCTGTGTGATTATTTTATAAGTGGGCTGTTGGACTGCCGGGGCTTGGAGGGAGCTGGAGAGAAAAACTCCAGTTACAAGAAGATATAAATGGCATAAACTAATTTTTTTAATCCTCAAATATAAAAATACATGAAAATTCAGTGAAGGAACATATCTAGTACTCTCTTATGGCTGCCACATGTGCATGGTGTGCATGCCCACATCAACACATGTACTCATGAATCACACACATACACCACACCCCACACATGTATATATATGATGATTAAAAAGAAGTAAAGTCCCAGATCTTTTAAAATTTTACCTTCATGGATATGAGGTATAGTAGAATGCATCCTTGTCCGCAAAATAGAGAGATTCTATTTCATAGATAGGCTTTACCACCATCTCGATTTATTTGATATTTATAGCCCTGGGCCCTTGAACTTTAGAATAAACCTGCTATTACCACACCCTTTCTCACTGATAATGATAAATAATAAATTGTACCAGACCATGCATAATATCTAACATGAGCTGCATACCTCATGCAGGTATTGCAGTGTGAGTGTGTGTGTGTGTGTGTGTGTGTGTGTGTGTGTGTTTTACACGTACAACTCTGTAATATTTTCCACACTGCTGTGAGTCATGCATTGTACCATTCTTGTTTTATTATAAGTTAAAATGATTCATGAAATTCAAATAGCTTTGGCCAGGTCCCATGGTAATAGGTGGAATAACAATCTAGCTCTCAGGCTACCATGCTCATGTCCTTGGCATCTGCACTTAGAGGATTGTGTGAACACTTACTTTTGCACACCAGTGTTCTGAACTTAGCTGATAGATTATTGTAAAGAAAATGTGTTTCAGACTATTTGAAATCTACTTCATTAAGTGTGTTCAAATTAAACATCTCAAAAAAACTTTGGTGTGTCAAATAAATTTGCTTCATTCCTCATCTTGTACGAAACACACAGCCTTGTTTTAATACAATGTGGTGCTGCAAAAGAGAAATTATGATTTTTAAAGAATAAATAATTATTAAGTTTTAGGAAATAGCTTGACTTTAGTCTTATTTGAGAAGAAATAGTGACCAATTTTTCCCATTTTCCCAGGACATAAAATGTTCCTTGTATGTGGAACTTTGAATGTATGTGATCTGTTTCCCTTAGTTACATTCATAAAAACTACTAGATTTTACTGACATGTGTGTGTAACAGTTCTTTTTCATGTGGGCCACCAGCCCAAAAATAACAACACAGAGACTTATTATTAATTATAAAAGTTTGGCCTTTGCCTTGGCTTTTTTCTAACTAGCTGTTATAACTTAATTCATCTGCTTCTATGAATCCACATTCTATCTCATGGCTCGGTGACTTTTTCTCTGTTCTGTATGTCTGACCTCTTCAGCGTCTCCTTGGCTTCTCACTGGTGACTCTGCTCTTCATCTTTCTCTCTCTCTGCCTGGAAGTCCCAACTATACGTCCTGCCTAACTATTGGCCATTTAACTTTTAATTACAATTACAGCAATACATCTTCACACAGTGCACAAATATCCCACAACAGGTGCAGGCTTAAGAGCCACCATATCACGGAGTTGTTAGTCTACCATTGACCTAAGGTAGTCATTGCTTTGCCAAGGAGTGTCACCACTGAAATTATAGCACTCTTACATTTTTCTCTTAGAGCTCCTTGTGACCAAAAATGTGTAAGCCGTGAGTTCTGTGGAGTCATATCATCTATGTTAGTTATTTTGGCAGCAGGCAATAAAAGTTCCAGGTAGCAAAAGAGAAAAATAATCTTGTTATTTTGATAGTTTAAGTATGCCAGGAAAGCCAGTGCAATAGAGAGTTAATTTGGACCTCTGGGTGACCTCGAACCAGAAACAAGAGGACTTTACTTTTGTTTCTCATTACTCTTCTTGTAATGTCTTTGAACTGTAATTTAGCATCCCCAGGAAAGACTTAGTCAAGCACAGCCAGTATGCAAGATCATGTTGTAGGAACAGACTGCCAAGAATTCCCTTCATGACCAACAGAACATGCTCATAAAGGGGTAGCTCCCAGGAAAAGAAAAGACTGGATGGTAAGTATGTGGGGATGCAGTATGCTGTTTTACCTTAGCTCTCGGGGACAGAAAACAGTGCACATTTGCTAAACAATGAAATGTTAAAATCACAACAATTCACACTCTTACAGTCCCTCCTCTTTCTCGACAATTGGACTCCTGGAGCTCCACCTGGGGCCTGGCCAAGGATTGCTGCATACACTTCCATCAGTTATTGGATGAGAGTTCCAGCCTGACCATTAGGGTGTTTGGCCATCTGATCACCAGACGAGGTCAGATCAGGCTTTCTCTAGACCATTGCCAGCAGTCTACAGAGGATGTATCATTGTGGATTTCAGGGGACCTCTCCAGCACTTTGCTTCTTCCTGTTCTCATGTGGTATTCATTTATCATGGTCTGTTATTCCTTGTTCTCCCTTTCTGTTCTTGATCCAGCTGGGATCTCCTGCTCCCCTAATAGCCAAACTAATGGAAACACATGAATTATGAACCCAAAGCTGTGGGGCCCCCAACTGGATCAGGCCCTCTGGATTAGTGAGACAAGTGAATAGCTTGAACTGTTTGGGAGGCATCCAGGCAGTGGGACCTGAACCTATTCTTAGTGCATGAGCTGGATGTTTGGAACCTTGGCTTACACATGGACACTTTGCTCAGCCTAGAAGGAGGGGACTGGACCTGCCTGTACTGAATCCACCAGGTTGAATTGAATCCCTAGGGGAGTCTTGGCCCTGGAGGAGATGGGAATGGAGGGGAGGGGCTGGGGGGAAGGTGGGGGCGGTGGTGGGAGAGGGAGGACAGGGAAACCCATGGCTGATGTGTAAAATTAAAACACAAATATAATAAATTAAAAAAGGAGAAAAAAAGGAAAAAAACTAAAAGTGAGTAAATGAATGCTTGAAAAATAATGACCAACTTAATGAACTGATAGAGGAAAAAAAAGAAAGAAGATCATAAATGCAAAAAAAAATCATACTAGAGGTTTAGGTCTGGCGGTTCTCAAGAATTTGCCCAGATTTCTCTTACTTCTGATGTTATTATTTCTGTCAGTGGAAGAATCTGGAGAGAGTTATGCTACAGAGATGAGGAAGAGATACTTTATTATTATTATTATTATTATTATTATTATTATTATTATATTTGTGTTTTAATTTTACACATCAGCCATGGGTTCCCCTGTCCTCCCCCCTCCCACCCCCACCTCCACCTTCCCCCCATCCCCTCCCCTCCATTCCCATCTCCTCCAGGGCCAAGACTACCCCGGGGATTCATTTAAACCTGGTGGATTCAGTACAGGCAGGTCCAGTCCCCTCCTTCCAGGCTGAACAAAGATTCTTAAGTGTCATTTGAAGTAATTCTGGAAACAGAGGAAATGCAGTTCCTTCTGCAGGAAGTTACTTCCAGAGATAGAACGACTCCACTTAAAATAAGAAAACATGTGTTGTCGCCCTCACCAGATTAAAGCTGTTGATTGGTCTATTTCACATTACCCTGACTTCCTCTTTCAAAGAAATGGAAGATGGAAAGTAACAAATGCAACTATCCCTTCATTTCTTGAAATAATACCCAAGTATCCCAAGTCTTTCTGACAACTTCACCATGCTCTATTTTCTTTCTTTCCCTGAATTTGTGTATATTTAGAATGAGTACCACAATGTATTACTTGATTATACTTTTATGTATTTTAATAATGTATTTTATACAATAGGAACACTGTACATTTATTTAACACTAGATCTAACATCTACTATCTTTCTATTTTTGGTTATACTTCTTTGATCACTATATTTTTCTTGTTTCCTCCCAGAATCTCCTGCGCTTCCCAAGGGTGGAACTGCATCAATGTACTTGCCCCTGTCCTAGAAGCTGGGACAATGATTCACAGTGAATGTTTGTGTCCTTTCTCCCCTTCACCTGGGGGACTCATGTCTAGAGACTCTAATCTACAATTTGACAATACTAGAAAGTGCCATCTTTGTAAGGTGATCCTATCACAAGAGTGGAGATGCCGTGAATGGAATTAATACTCATAAAAAAGCCTCCATAAACCTCTTTTTCTCTTCTGACACAAGAGGATAACATGTGAAACACACTCCCTGGGGAATAAAACTTCCCACTCAAGCTACACCACAATGAGACTTGATTTTGAGAACTGTGAGAAGTAACTTTAGGTTCTTCATAGGCAACACAGTCTGTGGCACTTTGTTATAGCAGCTTAACCTGTCTAAGGCCAAGAGATAGAAAGAATAAGCAAGAATGAACTTTCTGAGTAGTTACAGCACATTGCGCAGTTTTCCATGCAGATTAAGACTTTCTAACTTCCATTCAGCCAAAGTGGTGGCTTATACCTGTTATACCAGCACTCAGGAAGAAGGTGGGTTTCATGTCACCACCCATGATAGGATGGGACTTTGTGGTGGTGTAGCTGTAGTGGAGTCCTACACCTGTCAGTCATACCTTACCCATTATCTGTAAGGAAGCCTGATAAATATGTCCGTTTACCAAGTTGGACATTATTGAGATGAATCTGTTATCTTGGTCTGTCTTTGGAGATGTATCTTGAGGGAGTAGATGTCCATTCACAGCACTCCAGAAAAGTTTAGTGCAACAGAGCTATAGATATAACCTGATTTTGATGACTTTTGTCTTCTCAAGGGCATACATTTTGAGAGAGGATCCCATATAGCCCAGGCTGGCTTGAACCTCATTGTGTAACTGGGTGGTCATGAACTTTTGCTTCTCTTGCCCCTTGTTCCCAAGTGTTGAGACTGCAGCAATGCACTACCATGCCTATCTTAATCAATGCTTTTATAGATCAATATTTTACAATAGAGAAAATATTACAACTATATTGCAATCGCATGTGTTTTCTTTCCATCTGACCCTCTATCACAGAAGTTTTGTTTTTGTGAAACACTTAGATCTTTTCTTTGCTCTGAATTGGGATGATGTATTGTCACTTTGCCAACATCTGACTAATTCTCTATATAGAGATCAAACAAAAATTACTCATTTCCTGGACAAGACTTATATACAATATATACAGGAATACATTTTAGATTAACTGGGTCATAGAATGTAAATGTGCAAAAATCACAAGGCACATTCTCCTATGAGAGAGGGAAACTCATTTCCCAGTAAAAACAATAAATGATTAACTGAGAGATCAAATTAATAGAAAATTTTTACATTAGATGTAACTTTATCTCAAGTCATATTTTTCTAGTACACATACAAACACACATTCTGTATGAAGCTTGGAAAATCAAGACATGTACTTGCCTAATAGAACTATGAAAGTAGAAATTAGAAAAGTATGTATTTGTGAGATTTTATTTCTTTGTAAATTGCATCTATTTGTCTATAAGTGATATCTTTGGCTTATTCTAAGTTATACCAAGATAATCTGTGAAGTCCATATAAATTGCCCAACTTGAGCAGAGGGATGCTTGTACTAAGCCTTTAATAAATTTTGTTAACAAGAATAAATCAATCAGCAGAGATAGATAAATTCAATTAAACCAGTTAAAATGACATCCATTTAATATGAAATAATCATTTCTTAGTGTGATGTTCCACTAGTGGTTTTATGTGATGGTAAATATTAACTGTTAACATGAGATAATGCAGCATCTCCTGTGAGGCAAGCTTCTGGGCTCATTTATGAGATTAGCTTCCAGGCATCACTATGAAGGATTTTTCTTTAGTAGACTAAATGTGGGCATCACATTTTTGAAGTAGCTCAGATACAAAGGAGGCAGAGGGAACTAGTTTTGCGTTTTGCTTGCTTGCCTTCACGTCTTGCTGACTAGTGCATCTATGTTACCGCCACTGCTGCTACCACTGCTCCTATCAATTCTCTGGTGGCATCTTTAGCCTTTCAAAATTGACTTCCGGTCTGTAGCTCTCCAGGAATCCTCAGGCTTCTAGGGGTAGACTGGGACTGCTGATGAGCCATGCAGCCTGGTAGACCAAACAGGATCCAGTCATCAGTCTCTCTAATGCATAGGCAGCTGTTGTTGCACTGCCTAGCTGTGTTGTGTAAGCTAATGTAATATGTCCCTTTTAAATATATATACTCTTTATTGCTTCTTTTTCTCTGGAAAAATCTTAATATATAATGAATCACTAAATGTACTAACAATTATTACATGTTTTTTTTTTTTAATCAGTGATCAACATTTGAGTTTAGAATGTTTTATCTAACATGATAATGGAAAACAAATCATTCATTTGGCAGACAACAATAGATGAAGACTATCCCCTACTCAGGATGTTCAGTCCACACATACATGACAGGCTGGTGCATGCTGACTTAAACTGCAAAATGTGGAAAACAAACACGCAAGTGGTTTTATTTTAGTGTCTATAGGTTGCAGGGCGATCATTGAGAGCAAGGTGTATGGAGAACTTAGTGAAGGTCTGGAGTTCCACAAATCTTTGTTGGCAGAATTCTATTCAGAAAGGCAGAATAGAAAATAAGTGAAAAGCACCTTTTGAAGGCAAATAACCAACCACCTCATTGGAAGGGAACTGAGACCCAGAAGATGAGCAACATGGACCGTTCACATAATTCACATTTCTCCTTAAGTTCTGAGGCTTCTGTCTACCATGTTCGTGTTTTATACAGCACATTTAATGTCATTAGCAAGTAGGAAGTGATTTCTCTTGCTCACATTCAGCTTTGTTCAACTTAGGGAATCTTATTCTTTAAATTTCGCAATACCTGTGACATAAATCACTGAACACTGGAGAGTTGGAAAGATGGCTAAGTTGCTGCTCTTCCAGAGGACTAGAATTCAGTTCCCAGCATCCATGTTGGGCAGCTCACAATAGCTTGTAATCCTGACTTCAGTGGATTTGACACCCTCTTCAGACTTTCATGGGCATGTATGTGTACACACACATATACATGAATAAATAAAGTAAATCTTTAAAAAGCAAAAAGGAAAGTAACTATTCTTGCTATGCTATATATAATAATTCATTATGTTTTGAAATGTGTTGGGATTGCTTAGAAATTAAAAGCGCTTGGTGCATTTGCAGAGAATGTAGGTTCGGTTCCCAACAACCACAGGGAAGTTTACAACCATATATAACTCCAGTTCCAGAGAATCTGATGCCCTCTTCTGGCCTTTGGAGGGCACCAGACACACATGGTCCACATACATACATACAGGCAAAACACTCCTATAATAAAACAACTTAAAAATGTATGCTTTTAAAATTAAGAAATGGAGTCTCCCTAAGTAGTCCTGGATGTCCTGGTATCTGCTACTTAGCCCAGAGTGGCATTATAGTTGTGACAATTCTCCTGCCTCAGCTAGCCTAGTCTTGGAATTTATAGTCCTGTAGTACCATTGAATTATAAATTACTATTCTAGAATTTTCTTTGACAGTTGCTGGGTAACTAAGATAAAAGAACATTTTGTCTTGTGGCACAAAGTCTGTTAAAAAAACAATCTTACTAAGATATTGACTTCTACAATGCAAATTATCCCAGGACTTATGAGTTTACTCTGAGTATGATATCCTAGTGTGCTCACAAGCTTCTTGAGACCTTTATGGTTTTCTAATCTGGCCCCAGTCTTGCCATTCAACTTTCTTCTATTTCTTAAATTTCACGCAGGCACACTAAACTCTGGAGATATGATAGTAAGCCTATTACTATATCTAGTAGGTCACACAATCCTAGCTACATACACCAGAACACTAAATAATCAAAGAAATCCTATGTTGGATATAATTATGTTTCTCATATGACTTATTTTATATATGTAGATTGTGAAGGGCTGGTGTTGGAGTCCATTCTTGTCTGAATCTAAGGAGTCCACACTGCATCCTTAGACTTCACTAAAGGCTAGATTACCTTTTGGTACCAGTCCCAGAACCATGGTGCATTATCATGCTTCCATGTCCTTGTGTGTAGTGACACCCAACATTCAACTGACCAATACTTGACATTTTCTACTGTGTAAGTCTGATCCTTCTACATGGCTACATTTTATATGGTGTTCACTTGATTATTTTTAATTTGAATCAATCATGACTTCTTATGAGATGCATGACTTCTTATGTGACTTTCAAGTAGTCTTTACCTTATGAGAGGTCTAGTGGTTACATGTTAATATATAAGTCCCTTAATGGTAAAATTAGAGCACACTTGTCCTTGAATCTCTGCTATCTGGTCAGCACGTAGAAATGGGTATGGGTGAAATGGAAACTGATTGAAATTAATTGAACAAAGGCCTACTGTAGAACATATTTTGCATTCCCCATTCCACTTGCTTCTGTTATTATGCTGTATCTGAAAAAAGAATAGTTTCCATTTGATTAGAAGCTATTTTTCCCTGTTTTCAGTGTGTCATGCTAAACCTAAAGAGGTTTATTTCTACACAGAATGAATCAGAGATGAACAAATAGATATTGCAAACACCATGTGTGTATCCTATGCATATCATGTGTGTGCGTATGAATGTGTACAGAAGCGGGAGTTACCTCTCTGGCACTGTAATATCTTTAGATATGTTGATCATCCACCACCCACACACACCAGGAAAAATCTTTCTGTTCCACTGCCAGTTTCTGATTTCTGATGGGTGTGAAATGATGAGACGCCGTTATAATTTTGTTTGCTGTCAATGTCCTTATGGAACTGATGAATGTGTCAAACAGTACAGTACAGAGTGTGTTAGAAATAGAACATTTGTTTCATGATATAAATGTTGACATGCTTTTCAATTTTGTTAGGGTAACTCCTAGAACACTTCAGAAGGTGAAGTTTGTGTATGAAGTCTGCTAAACATTTTATTTCCAGATCCTTTACTCCTTGTAAAAGTTAGAGCAGGCCCAGATTTTCAAACCTCCTACCCCAAAAGGGCTGGAATTATTAAATGGACAGGCTGGCACATATTCAAATGTATTTAAATTTTTATTTGAAATTTAACTTATGTCAAATCTACCAAGGAAGATCAAATTTAACCCAATTTATTCTTGTTTCTCTAAATCACTGACCCTGTTATTATAGAAATAAAGGGATAAATCTGTATTGTGACTCCCCGACACTGAATGATCCACATGTGTTGTGTGGACTATTTTATCAGATTCACATCTCCATGATCTAACATCACAGAAACATGCTAAAGCACTCTGGACATTGTTAAGGGGGCTTAACTGTCAAAATGGAATATTCCTTGAGAACATCCTCACACCACAGTGTATCAGTACTGGGAGGAAGCACGATAAACACACAGAGCAATGTGGGTAGAGAGTTCCAGCTGACTCCTTGTGCGCACCTTAGAGGAGTAGATGGGCCTGTTCCTGGAGCTTAGTGTGGGACAGAATGGTAGACGACAGAACTATGCAGACAGGGCAGCAGCAAAGACAATTGACATGTTCTCAGAAATATATCAGAGCAGGGCTAGAGGAAGAAGGAGAAGAGGAGAAGGGGTAGAGTTGAAAATCTTATATGCATAAAATGTGGAAATGAGCTTCTTTATAGAACTGTAATTTATATGTATAGTCAAAATAGGTATTTAATTATTTCTAGTTTTATTGTGTTGGATGGTCCAGGATATATTCCTGGTATATCATGAAAATAAATCACCTTTCAAATTGTAAATAAATGGAAAAGTTAATAAAAATGTTCAAAAAAAAATTAAAATAATGAACAGGAGCTACGGTGACAGTAATTTACCATGTGCAGAAAGGGTGCATGTCAGAGTAAGGACCTTCATTAGAAAAAACCAGCTGCTCTAGGACCTAGGCTCTGAGGCACAACCCATGCCCCAGAACCCTCACCCATCACTGCCACAGTTGTCAGCCAGCAGGAAAGACTGCTGTGGGCAGGCTTCCCCAGCAACACCCTCCCATCAGACTCTGCAATCTACAAGACCCACTCCCTACCCCAAACCCAACCATCCCCCTGTGACCTCAGCGGCTTCCAGAGACACCAAATCCATCAGTTCTGCTTGGAAAAAGAGGTGAGTGACTCTTTTCCCACCCAGAGAGTCCTGCCTCTAGGAACCAGGCTCCGAGGCACAATCTCTGTACCCCCAATGCCACACATTGCTACCTGAGTTGAAAGCCAGCAGGGAAGACTCCTACTAACAGGCTTCCCTACAAACACCCTCCATCTGACCCTGCAATCTGCAAGACCCACTCCCTACCCCAAACCCACCTGTCCCTCTGCAATCTCAGTGGCTTCCAGAGACACTGAATCTGCCAGATCTGATAGAACCAAGAGTTACAGTTGGACCAAGAGTGGTCCCCAAGACACAGAAACAGCAAGCACAGATTAGACCAAGAGCAGCTCCCTCAGACACAGACACCTCTTGTACCTATTGGAGGAAAAGATAGGTAGATGCTAGTACAGAAATACATACAACAACATAAAGAGCAACATGGCATCACTAGAACCTAGTAGTTCTAGAACATCAAGACCGGAACATCACAACATAGAAGAAGGAGAGGAACCAACCTTAAAAATAACTTTATGAAGATGTTAGAAGCCTGTAAAGAGAAAAATGAAAAATTCCCTTAAAGAAATTGAGGAAAAGACAAACAAAAACTGGAAGAAATCAATAAATCCCTTAAAGAAAGCCAATCTACAAAATCAAGAAAAAGCAATTAAACAGGTGAAGGAAACAGATCAAGACCTAAGAAATGAAAGAGAAGCAATAAAGAAGACACAAACCAAGGGGATGCTGTAATGGAAAATCTGAGTAAATGAACAGGAACTACAGAAGCAAGCATAACCAACAGAATACAAGAGATGGAACAGTGAATCTCTGGCATGGATGATACAATAGAGGAAATAGATTAATCAGTCAAAGAAAACACTAAAGCCAAAAATGTCATAACACAAAACATTCAGGAAATCTGGGATACCATGAAAGGGCCAAACCTAAGAATAACAGGGATAGAGGAAGGAGAAGAATACTGGCTCAAAGGCATAGAAAATATATTTAACTAAATCATAGAAGAAAACTTTCCCAACTTAAAGAAGGAAATACCTATGAAGATACAAGAAGATTATCGAACACCAAATAGACCAGATCCCTCAAAAAGGTCCCTCACCACATAATAATTAAACCACGGAACATACAGAATAAAGAAAGAATATTAAGAGCAGCAAAGAAAAAGCCCCTTCAGAATAACACCTGACTTCTCAATAGAGACTCTGAAAGCCAGAAGATCCTGGACAGATGTAATGGACTAAGAAACCATGGATGCCAGCCCAGACTACTATACCTAGCAATAATTTCAATCTCCATAGACAGAATGCACAAGATATTTAAAGACAAAATCAGATTTAAACAATACCTATCCACAAATTCAACCTTACAGAAAGCACTAGAAAGAAAACTCCAACTTAAGGAACTTAGATGCACCTATGAAAACACAGGCAGTAGATAACCCCATAGCAACAAATCCCAAAGAAGAGAAATACACACACACTATCATCAAAAGATAATGGGAATTAACAATCACTGGTCATTATTACCCTTAATATCAATGGACTCAATTCACCTATAAAAAGACAGGCTAACAGAATGGATACGAAAACAAGATCCATCCTTCTAGAAAGATATCCCATGCTCATGGATAGGTAGGATTAACACAGTAAAAATGGCAATCTTACCAAAAGCATTCTACAGATTCAAGGCAATCCCCAACAAAATTTTCATAGACCTGGAAAGAACAATACTCAACAAAAACCCAGGCTAGCTAAAACAGTCTTGAGCAATAAAGCAACTTCTGGAGGCATCACCATCCCTGACCTCAAGCTCTACTATAGGGCTATAGTAATAAAAACAGCTTTGTATTGGCATAAAAACTGACATGCGGACCAATGGAACTGAATTAAAGACCCTGGCATTAATCCACACACCTATGAACGCTTGATTTTTTTGACAAAGAAGCCAAAACTGTACAATGGAAAAAAGAAAGTATCTTCAACAAATGGTGCTTGCATAACTGGATGTCAACATGTAAAATATTTCAAATAGATCCATTTCTATTGCCTTGTACAAAACTCAAGTCCAAGTGGATCAAAGGCCTCAACATAATTCCAGTTACACTGAACCAGATAGAAGAAAAAGGAGGTATCCTTGAATGACTTGGCACAGGAGACCACTTCCTAAATATAACATCTGTAGCACAGACACTGAGAGCAACAATTAATGAATAGTATTTCCTGAAAGTGAGAAGCTTCTATAAGGCAAAAAACACAATAAATAATACAAAAGGACAGCCTATAGAATGGGAAAAGATCTTCACCTACCTCAAATCTGACAGAAGGGCTGATATCCAAACTATATAAAGAACTCAAGAAACTAGACATCAAAATACCTAATAATCCAATTAAAAAATGGGCTACAGAGCTAAACAAAGAATTCTAAAAAGAAGAATCTCAAATTGCCAAAAGACGTTTAAAGAATTGCTCTACATCCATAGTCATCAGGGAAATGTAAATAAAAACTACTCTGAGATACCATCTTATGCCTGTCAGAATGGCTAAGATCAAAAACACTGAATATTGGTGAAGTTATTAAGGCTACTTACTCCACATAGTTAAAATGGAGGTTTATTTTGTGGGGTAACTTACAAGTGAAGGGATAGTTTACAGGGTCTGGGAAAGGTGTGGCACAGTCTGGTGGTGTTCTCTGGAGAACTCTGCTCTGTCTACCTTCCGCGTCCAGGGTTCAGGAACCAAGAGAGCTGGCACATCTTGGTCCTGGGTCTTCAGGGTCCTCCATTTGTCCCGCCTTGTAGGTGTGACAATTACTGAAGCTTCAATGGGGGTTGGAACCTCCAGATCAAAGCTGGAATGGCTACCCACTACACACTGAAGATAGCTTATGTTGGAGAGGGTGTGGAACAAGAGGAACACTCCTCTGCTGTTGATGAGAATGCAAACTTGTACAGCCACTTTGGTTTCTCAGAAAATTGGGAATGAATCTTCCTCAAAATCCAACAATACCACTTTTGGGCAAATATCCAAGGAATGCTCAATCATAAAAAAGGCCACTTTCTCAACTATGTTCATAGCAGCATTATTCATAATAGTCAGAACCTAGAAACAACCTAGATGCCCCTCAACCAAAGAATGGATTAAGAAAATGTGGTAATATACACAATGGATTACTACTCAGCACTAAAAAACAATGACATGAAATTTGCAGGCAAATGGATGGAATTAGAAAATATCCTGAGTAAGGTAGCCCAGAGTCAGAAGGACAAACATGGTATGTACTCACTCATAAGTAGATACTAGATATAAAGCAAAGGATAACCAGACTACAACCCACAGCTCCAGAGAAGCTAGCTCACAAGGAGGACCCTAAGAGGGATGTATGGAATACCCTGGGAAGGGAAAATATATGAGATCTACATGAGCAAACTGGGGGTGAGGAGGGTTAATTGGGGATAGGGGATGGGAAATGAAAACATAAGGGTACAGGATGGTCAAGCTGGAACAGGGACAGAGTGGGAGACCAATGAAAGAGATACCATGATAGAAGGAGACATCATGGGGATAGGGAGAAACTGGGTGATAGGTAAACTCTCAGGAATCCACAAGGATGACCCTGGCTTATGACTAGCAATAGTGGAAAAGGTGTCTGAACTGGCTTACCCCAGTTATCAGACTGTTGAATACCCTAACTGTCATCATAGAGCCTTTAGTCAGTAACTGATGGAAGCAAATGCAGACATCCACAGCCAAGCACCAGGCTGAGCTCCAGGAGTCCAGTTAAAGAGAAAGAAAAGGGATTCTATGAGCAAGGGGTATCAAAATCCTGATGGGGAAACCTGCAGAGACAACCAAACCAAACTAGTGGAAACTCATGAACTTTAGACTAACAAATGTAGAACTTCCATGAGATGGGACTAGGCCCTCTGCATACAGGAGACAGTTGTGTAGATTGATTTGCTTAAGGGGACCCCTGGAAGTAGTATCAGGATCCATTCTTGTTGTATGATCTGACTTTTTGGAGCCCACTACCTATGGGGGGATACCTTGCTCAGCCTTGATGTAGGGGGAGGGGCTTGGACCTGCCTCAATAAATGAATCAGGCTCTGCTAGCTCTCCATGGAAGGCCTTACCTTCTTGGAGGAGGGAATGGGAGGAAGGCTGGGGGGGGGGCTGGGGGGGGAGGAGGGTAGATAGGGGGATGTGGTTGGTATGTAAAATGAATAAAAAATTCCTTAATAGTAATAAAAAAGAAAAGAATAAATCAGCTACATGCTGATTGAGTGTGGTGATTATTATCCACTCTCAATGAATTTTAGTAATACACCCTGAACATTTGTGAATGACTCAGGTTAAAAATAAGAACATCCTGATTATTTTATGCATATCTACTTTTAAGAATGATGTTGAGAATTTTAACAATGAAAATGATTAAACTTATATTGGATTGTAATTGAAAGAATAATGAATATACTTATAGTCATGGTTCCTCAAAAAGTGATAAACATTGCACAGTTTTCAATAACATAATCTTTTGAATGACATATTAAGAAATGGCACCAAAATAAGTCAATATGAGAAAGAAAAAGTTAAATTTTTAAATAGTTACATTTTACATATAAAACTCCATAGCCTGCAGACCCTATACAATTATTAGAAGAGTAACTTGGAAAGTAGAGTCTTCAAGGCATGAGACTTCATACATATGTCTTTTTGTATATGTTGTAAACAGATAAATGGAAATCTAGAGACACTGAGACTGAATTGCGGCCCTGGTACACAACCAATGAGTGATCTAGAAATATAAAATTAGAAGACATGGCAGAGGAGCTATAACTGTAGAAATAGTAGGTGAAAAAAAATTCAGAACTGAAGAAAGACTTCCAATGCAGTTGTATGATCATAACTCATCTATGAAATGGAGTCCATTCATATAAGGATTCTCTGACTTCTTTCCTTTCAATCTGTATCCTGTTGATCCCCTTCAGTTGTCTTATCAATCTAGCTTTGACTTCAAGTACAATATGGAATAGTTAAGGAGGAAGTGGACAACTTCATCTTCTTAATTTTAGTGGAAATGCTATGAGTTTCTTGGACCCTAGGTTGATGCTAAGTGTAGGCTTGGGATAAACTGTCCTTATTATATTGGGGACTTTTATCATGAAGGGGTGTTGTATGTTGTCAAAGGCCTTTTCTGCATCTAATAAGATGATCACTTGCTTTTGTATTTCAATTGGTTTATATGATAGAATATATTTATAGATTTACATGTGTTGAAACATCCCTGAGTCTGTGGAATGAAGCTTACTTGATCATGATGGATGATCATTTTGATGTGTTCTTAAATTTGGTTTGCAAGTATTTTATTGAGAATTTTTGCATCTATGTTCATAAGGGAAGTGGTTCTATGGTTCTCTTTCATTGTGGAGTCTCTATATGGTTTGTGTATGAGGATAACTGTGACCTCATATATCAAACTGATCAATATTCCTTCTATTTCTATATTGTGGAATAATTTGAAGAGTATTGGCATTAACTCTGTTAATGAAAGTCTGTTAGAATTCTGTGCTGAGAACATCTGGCCTTGGTCTTTTCTTGGTTGAAGAATTTGATGACTACTTCTATTTCACTTAGGCACACAGATCTGTTTAAATTGCCTATTTGATCTTTATTTAACTTTGATAAGTGGTGTGTATTGAAAAAATTATCCATTTCTTTTAGATTTTCCAATTTGGTAGAAAACAGATTTTTTTTTTTATTTTAAAAACCTTTCTTTTTACATACCAACCCCTGTTCTGCCTCCCTCCCCTTCTCCCACATTCCCTTAGATCCCCCCATTGTACCCCCATTCCCTCCTCATAGAGGGTAAGGCCTCCCGTGGGTAATCAACACGGGCTGGTATACCAAGTTGGGCCATCAAGACTGAGTAAGGAGTTGCACCATAAGGAATGGGTTCTAAAAAGCCAGTTTATGTACCCAGGGTAAGTCCTGGACCCATTGGCAGGGGAACCACAAACACATCAAGCCATGCAACTTTCACCCACATTCAGAGGGCCTAGTTCAGTGCCATGCAGGTCCCCCAGCTATCAGTCCAGAGTCCATGAGCTCCCACTAGCTTGGATCAGCTATTTCTGTGGTTTTTCTCTTCATGATTCTGACTCCCCTTGCTCTTATAATCCTTCCTCCCTCTCTTCTACTGAACTCCAGGATCTTGGTCAAGTGCTTGACTGGGGATCTCTGAATCTGCTTCCATTAGTCACTGGATGTAGGTTCTATGATGACAATTAGTGTAGATACCAATCAAGTGCAGGGGGAAGGCTAGTTCAAGCACCTTCTCCACAATTGCTATAAGTCTTAGCTGGAGCCAATCTTGTTAGTTCCTGGGGTTTTCTCTAGCTGCAGATTTCTCCCCATCAACTCAATGGTACACTCTGTCAAGATATCTCTTTCATTGCTCTTCCTCCCCGTTTCTCCCCCAACTTGGCCATCTCAAGCCCTCATGTTCCCACCTTCCATCCCTTCCCCTCTATTCTCTCTTCCCAGTTTACCTAGGAGATCTTAACTATTTCCTCTTTCTGGGGTGATCCATGTGTGTCCCTCTTAGTGTCCTCCTCTTTTCCTAGCTTTTCTGGGGTTATGGATTGTAGTCTGGTTATCCTTTGCTTTGTGTCTAGTCTAGTATTTACTTATGAGTGTGTATATACCATGTTTGTCTTTCTGAGTCTGTGTTACCTCACTCAGTATGATTTTTTTTTCTAGTTCCATCCAATTGCTTACAAATATCATGATGACATTGATTTTTACTGTTGAGTAATTCTCCATTGTGTAAATGTATCACATTTTCTTTATTCATTCTTCAATTGAGGGGCATCTAGGTTATTTCCAGGTATGGCTACTATGAAAAATATTGCTATGAACATAATTGAGCAAATGACCTTGTAGTGTGGTTGAGCATCTTTTGGATATATGCCCAGGAGTGGCATTGCTGAGTCTTGAGGTAGGTTGATTCCCAATTTTCTGAGATATCACCATACTGATCTCCAGAGTAGCTGTAAAAGATTGCATTGCCACCAGCGGTGAAGGAGTGTTCTCCTTTCTCCATATCCTCTCCAACATAAGCTGTCATCTGTGTTTTTGATCTTAGCCATTCTGACAGTTGTAAGATGGTATCCCAGAGTTGTTTCGATTTGCATTTCCCTGGTGGCTAAGGATGTTGAACACTTCCTTAAATGTCTTTCAGCCATTTGAGATTCTTCTGTTGAGAATTCTCTGTTTAGATCTATGTCCCATTTTTTAAAAACAGACACGTTGATCAATGGAATCAAATCAAAGATTTGTGTTTGTGTGAAATATTCTGCAAGTAAATCTTAGGTGTGTTTATTTCATTATATCAGATAGAGCTAACATTTTGTGTAAATTGTCTGGATAACTTGTGTATTGGAAAGAGCAGGGTTTTAGGATCTCCCGCTATTGGTTTAGGGTTTATGAGGATCAATATAAGCTTAAGCTGTAGTAACATTTCTTTTATGAACTTGAGCGCCCTTGTGTTCGGTGTACAGTTGTTAAGAATTTTAGTGTCTTTGGTTGATTTTTTTCTGTGATGAGTATGTAGTGTCCCTCCTTTCTCCTCTGGTTAATTATGTTTGAAATCTGCTTTTTCAGACATTAAAATAGCGACACCAGCTTGCTTTTAGGTCCATTTCCTTGGTACATCTTTTCCCATGCTTTTACCCTGAGGTGATGTCTATCCTTGACGTCAAGGTTTGTTTCTTGGATGTAGCATAAGGATGGATGCTATTTTTGCATCGATTCTCTTAGTCTGTATCTTTTTATTGAAGAATTGATGTTGAGATACCAATGACCAATGATTGTTGATTCCTGTTATTTTTTGTTGTTGTGGTGGTGGTGGTGTGTGTCTGTTCCCTTTCTATTGATTTTTTTTTTGTTGTTCTTGATTGTTTATTCCTTGCATTTTCTTGGATCTGGTTAACCTCTTTAAATTAGAAATTTCCTTCTAGCACTCTTTGTAGTGCTAGATATGTATATAGATACTGTTTAAATTTGGTTTTATCATGAAAAATCTGTTTTTTTTTATTTATTGTGAACTGGGCATAGTCATCTGGTCTGGTGTCTGTAGTCTCTAAGAGTCTTTAGAACATCTGTCCACTCAGATTATATCCATCTGTACTATCTGCAGGTCCTCACTTTGTTTTTCCCTTTCCTCTAAATCCAGTGCTCCACGCTCAATTCCATTTCTGTAGCATAATATTTATTGTGGCTCCCTCCCTTTTCTGCCCCCATCTGCTGTGGATCAGATATTCTCCACCAACTTTCCTCCCTTTTCATTCTGTTATCCCAGCCCTCAACTCTAGCAGACATTCCCTGGGCACTCTTCAGTCAATCCTGAGAAACAAGCAAGTAGGACAACTTTAGATCTCTACTACCTTCTTTCCTCCACATCTAATCACCCATCCTGATCCTAGCTCTGTAACAGACCTTCTGTTGTGGTCTCTCCTCACACCTTGCCCTTGTTACTAGGGTATATCCTGGTGGGACAACCTACTTTCTTCCCTGTGGACTCCCTCCCCCCACTCCTGCATCCACATTCCTAAGTGTCAGCCTCCAATACCTAGAAACATACTTCTTTGGGAATCCCCAGTGGCCACACCTGTGAAGGTCCCAGAAGAATTCTCTACCAGGCAACCTATATCTATTACAACCTTCTAAGAACCAGAGAGGTCAGCAGAAAACAAGAACAAAACATTTACCCAACCAAGATAAAACTGGGTATCTGCTCCTTGAGTAACAATCATCTCAAACCCAGATGCCTAGATGCCAACCTAGAAATGCAATCAAGAACAACCAGGACAATGTGTCATCACTGAATCTCTGCAACCCTATGATAGCAGGCCCTAAGTATTCCAACATAGCTGAAACATAAGGAAAAAACCTTAAATTGGCCTTTATAAGTATGTTATAGGTCCTTAAAGAGGAAATGAATAAATCTTTTAAAGAAATCTATGAAAACACAAACAGTGGAAAGAAAGGAATAAATAGTTCAAAACCTGAATGTGAAAATAGAATCCCCAAACTGAAGGCAATCTGGAAATAAAAAATTTAGGAACTTGAACAGTATCCTCAAAGGCAAGCCTCACCAACGTAATATAATATATGAAAGATAGAATCTCAAATACTGATGATACAGTAGAAAAAATGTATATCTCAATCAAAGAAAATGTTAATTCCACAAAAAACAAAAAACAAAACAAAACAAAAAACCCTGGCACAAAACATCCATGAAATCTGGGTGCTATGAAAATATTAAATCTATGAATAACAGGATATATATGAATAGAAGAAGGAGAAGAAACCCAAGTCATAGGAACAAAAAGTTTTTCAACAAAATCAAAGTGAGAATTTCCCTAAGCTAAAGAAGGAGATACCTGTTAAGGTACTGGTGGCATACAGAACACCAAATCAACTGGACCCAAAAAGTTTATTCTTCTCAGGACATAATCATCAAAACTCTAAATGTACAGAACAATGCAGGGAAATTAAAAGCTTCAAGAGAAAAAGACCAAGTAACATGTAAATGCAGACCTATTCTTTATGTTGATTTGTGAAATAGATGCTTTTATGTCAACTCAATAGTTACTATATATGGAACAATGCAAAAGACATAATTACTAGTATAATAAACCAATTAATGGGAGACAGTAGTTTAGGAATTCCACTTCCCCACGCAACCACCAATAATAACTAAAAGTCAGTGCTAAAGGTTTATCCATACAGAATGGTATCACAATGGTGGGCGTGCTACTCCTTTTCCCTTGTTGGATGTCAGGTTTATTGGTGAGTACCTTACAATGCACAGAACTGCCACCACACAGAGAATTTCTGGTCTACAGTGTTGGCAGTGCTGATGATGAATCCTGGTAGAGAATCTGTAGAGTCTTCTGAGTGCTCATCCCAAGTGGCTGTACCAATAATAGATGATAGTGTCACAGCCTGCTCAGCCTGATCGTATGGCTTTACTCATAGTATGTATTGGCATTTTTAGTAGCTCCACATGAAAATATCTTCTAAATTAGATGATTTAAACATATTAACATTATGTGTGGGCATGTGCATGCATGTGCCATGGTACAGGTGGTATTCATAGGGTAACTTGCAGGAGTTGGGTTTCTCTTTCTAACATGTGGGTACCTAGGATCAATCACAGGTCCTCAGGCTTATCAGCAGTCACCTTTGCCTACTCAGCCATCTTTAAAGCTCCATATCAATTTTTTTTATTGATATCAACAAAAGCAGCAAGTCTCTGTTTCTTTGCTGAGAATGTAATAGAAACTTCTTGTCTTTCATGAGAGACAATGATCTCTCTTTGTTTGTTTGTTTGCTTGCTTTTTGTTAAAATTGGGTAAGGTCAGGTCAGCAGCTTCCCATCTACTGTGTCTGTCACAGATATTAAATACAGGCAGAGGTTTACTTTGACTGGATGTTGTTAGTTCTAACAAAGACCATCATAACCATGCTTCTTCAAGGGGTGGCCAGAAGATTCAGTCCCTGAAAAGAAATAGCTGGGGTTTTATTTTTAGACTGGCTACAAATATTTCTCATTATCATAAAGATTTTTCTTTATTTTATATTCCTGGTTTAAAAGAAAGGTAGCCTACCTTTAAAATCTTAGAGGATCATACTGAATGGAAGTGAAAGTAATTTCTTTTAATCATAATGATTTCATATTCAATAACTCTATGAGCTACAGATACATACATTGCAAAATGTCAGACTAATCACATTGTCTACCTAACTTATTGCCCAACTTATCATTGATTCAAGGCGGTGCTATTTGGTATGTAACACATGTAACATGAATAGAATGATTAACCAATCCATCATATTATTAGTTTTCTCTGATGTATTTATCTGATGTCATTTATCTATGAAATGTGTGTGTGTGTGTAGTGGTAATAAATATTAACCAAATGGTTTTGAGTACCTGTTTTTCTTTACCAGAGTTAAGTATCATATATATCTCCTGATAAGGGGTAAAGTTTTACTTAAATATTTATTTATTTATTTTTAGTTATGTGTATGCATGTGTGCCTGTGTGAGTTTGTGTGTACTATATGCCTGCAGGTGCTGCTGGAGGCCAGAGGGTTGTCAGATCCCATAGAACTACAGTTACAGGTGTCTGTGAGCCACCTGATATGGGTTCTGGGGACTAAACTTGAGTCCTATGCAAGAGCAGAAAATGCTTTTAACAGCTGAGACATCTCCCCATCCCCAAGGTTGAAGTGTTCTGTGTCATTCCACAATTTTATGTACTAGTTTAGTAAGATTGAATATAAAGACTTGGTTTTAAAGGTGTTTGTTATATTGCTTAAACAGATTCTCTGTGAAAGTATTTGCTTATGAATTTTCAGATAGTGTGCATGTGAAGCAGAAAGATCTGCAAATGATATATAAATATTTTATCTCTGGCATGACACAATTTGTAATGCATTGTAATATGTACATTGTATAAAATTTGGGGAAATACTTTGGTTTATATTCTCCTGTGCATCATCACTGTAGCTGGGTGAAACCAACAGGGATAGACTTTGTTGGATTCTGGTGAGAAAGGCTGAAATTTATTGTCTTGGGTTGATGTTTCAATAAATGATATTGAAAGGTTGATATGCTTATTAATTATGAAAATCTATATGTCACCATTAATAAAACATCTCCTAGACACTCAGATCCTGTGTGTAAGCAAGCATTTCTCAGGATTTCTTGTCCTCTTTCTCTTCCTCTTGAACTAGGGACTGAACAAAGAGCCTGCTGCATGGTAGACAGTGTATCTTTCAGCTACAGCCACAGCCCCTGGCCATTGAAGTGCAATCTTTTACTATGATCCTCAAATTATTCTCCTCCTGTCTCCACTCGCCCAGTGCTGGGAGTACACATGTGTGCTACTAATGTCCTGTTCCCTTCTTTTTAATGATGTCTAAGATATTTTATCTACACTTCAACTTTGTGTTCTATGTTTACTATTAATTTCAGATAGGCAAACTTCTAAAGAAATAGTTGCAAGGAATTCTAATTTCATATAGGAAATTATGCTAGTCTTAAAATTAGAACACGAAGTGTACTTTATAATGACACTACCTGTCAGTTTGAGACCCATATGCCTTCTTAAAAAGAATTAGAACATTTACTTCCCGATTTCTAACTCCTGTGCTGTCTAAAATATTGTTTTACTTGGGACTTTATGAAATATAATCGGCCAGTACTGTTACAGCATAAAGTAGTTTGTCTAAGGCAAGCATGATGGTTTGTTATCTCAGTCATGAAAATTACTTGCCGAGTGGATTGCCCATCTGCACAGGCTTGGAATACAAATGACCCAAATGTCACAACTTAACTGATGCTACCATTTTATGAGCTTTCCAGCAAACCATTCATAAAATCCATTTTTGTGGTTCATTTCAGTCACTGGATTTCCTGAACATTTTTCTTAGAAAAAAAGAGCTTTCTTCATTTTTTATTGCATATGCATAGGGTAATAAGCTTGTGCTTAAACAAATTAAAGACCTTAGTGTCACATTATCAGCTGTATGTAAAAACATAGGTCAAAAAGTCAATCAGATGCTCTGCGCAGCACAGGCAGCTTTCCAAATCCCCAATGCTCTTCTCTGGTAAAAGGAAAACTTCTGAGCAAAAGAAGGCCAGAGGTCACTATATTCTCTAATGTATGAATTCTAAGAAACCTAGTGAAGTTCGTTCTTTTAGAATTATCAACATAGTAAATGTTATACTGAGTTGAAAACAATTCTCTTTGTGGATCTCTTGTCTACCCATGGTGACGTATAAGGGTCATTAAGTCTGCCTTAGTTCGCTTTCTACTGCTGAGATAAAGCAGGACACAGAGGATGACTGCTTGATGGCTCTGTCTCCAGGTTCTTGCCTTGAGTTCCTGTTCTTTCCTGATGGATAGTAAGGTGTAAGATGAACTAAATAAACCTGTCCCTCCTGAACTCTGTTTTGGCCAGTGTTTTATCATAGCAGTAGAAAGTAATAAGGTAGAAATTGTTGCCAGAGTGGGGGCTATTGGTGTGACAGACCTGACTATGTTGTATTGGGGAGGATTGTAGGAGTGTTTGGAAATTTAAGCTTCAAAAGCCATTGAATGCTCAAATCTTAATGGGCTGCTCTGTGAGAGCTGGGACAATGAGTATGTTGAGAGAAATGCAGACAATGGAAGCCTGGCTTGTGAAGTTTCAAGGGATGCAAAGGATTGTGGTATATTTGAATTAAGAGTCCATGGTTTCTTGTCAGCTAGAGCTGAAGGATCATCTATGATTAATGTGAGACCAGCACCACTGAAGCAAAATCTTTGCTTTGCTGGTACAATTGATGCTGGTTAGCTGGGGCAGAAGAGTCAGCTATGATTAATAACGGATCCACATTCACTGAGAAAAAAAAATCTTCTGAAAAGTAGTTCATTAGGGTCAGCACACAGAAGCTGTTGTTCAGAGATGGGCAAGACCGCACCGCAAGCTGCCAGGCAAACTTGGTGACATGTAGGAGTCTCCCATGGCACTGGTTTTGGTGACATGAAAACTTCAGGATTAAAATGGTCATGGAGGAAGCTGGGCTTGGTATCATGAGAGGCCATTGGGGAAGGTACAGCCTTGGGTGCAATGGAAACTCCAGAACTGAAGGGGTTATGCAGAGACACTGAGACTTGCCACCATGTAGCGAGACTGGAACCCTTATGGTACCACAGAAGACCAAGACGCCATTGGTAAAAGTGCAGCCCAAGTTTAGTGAGGGCCCCAGCATATTGGAGATGCCAGGAGTATGCCATGGCCACCAAGGATGGTAAGAGAAAGTAAACTAAGACAGAGAAGGGAAAGACATCTCAGACATGGCCAGGAGTGATGGAGAACTTGACGATACAGACCTGAGGCTCATTGGGTTTCTTTCTTTTTCTTTCCTTCTTCCTTTTTTATTGCTTTGTTCTGTAGCCACGGATACTCACATCTCACTGTGCAGTCCAGGGTGACCTCCACTTTGAAGTTACCCTCCTGCCTCAGCCTTCAGAGTGCCGCTGGGAGGCACCACACTTGGAGTGATAAAATTATTTAACATTCATCATAGTGATTCGATTCTCCAAATGCTAAAACCTGTTAAAAATGTACACGTTAAATTAACAAATTGTGTTTTGAATAAATACCCAAGTTATGTAAAGTAGATGCAACCGTCTTTCTAGTTGTGTTACTTAAAAAAAAAATGTTTTATCTAATAAGAATTGTTTTAAGTATATGTTGGTAGCTTAATAGTTTTATTCCCTTAATTGTTTCCCAGGATACAAAAAGACTTCATTTAATCTTTTCAAAGAAAATGGCCACAAGTGTAGAGAGCGTCACCAGAAAAACATGCCCACAGAGCAGCCCTGAGACAACTTTCACATTTATTCTTGTCTATCACAAATTCTATATATTTGCTTCTAACGTTAGAATTCAATTTGACCCACCAAAGGAACAATTGTCTATGTTAGACTCTTATCAGAGTTAAATATGTCAGCTAACTGCCCTGGCATTTGGTTTCTGGGCTGGTCACCATGCTTTGAACAACCAATATAGGCCAAAGGCAACTTTTCCAAATGTACTTTAACTTTTCATTTCTTGTTTCATTCTGTATTAAAAAAACAGCATGGTTAGAAGGGCTTTTAAAAAGCAGAGATTAATTTCTTACAATTTTAGAGCCTGGGAAGTTAATAGCCAATGGTTCTGATTCCGTCAGTGTATGATGAGAACCCACATCCCAGTTACTTATATTGTCTATGTATCACTTGGTGGAGGTAGTGAATTAACTATCTGGCTTTTCCTCTATAAGATGACAAGTCCCATTAACAAAGGACACTGATTCCTTCCATGAGCTAATTAAATCCCCAAAGATCCACTTAATGTGATCACCTTGGAAATTTTTTGTCATATGATTTTAGGAGAGGATGCACAATTCTATGACCATAGATAGCATGTGGGCTTTTGTCTTAGGTTGTTGTGATGTAAAGATACCATGACCATGGCAATTCTTAGAGAAAAGTATTCAATTGAGGCTGTCTTACAGTTCAACAATTTGGTCTATTGTCATTATGGAATGTTGCTGGTACAGACAAACATGGTGCTGGAGGAGGAGCCAAGAGCTCTATATCCAGAACAGCAGGCAGCAGGAAGAAAGATACACTCAGTGCCTGGCTTGAGCATCTGAAACCTCAAAGCCCACCCTCAGTGACACACTTCCTCCAACAAGGTCACATCTCTTACTAATGCCACTCCCCATTAGCCTATGAGGGCATTTTCATTGGAAACACCACAGGTGTATCTGAAGAAAGCATTTTCTGAAGTGGACTATCTCAAGTAATGTTCTATTGCTGAGAAGAGACCCCAATGACTACAGCAACTCATATAAAGGAAAGAATTTAATTGTGGGCTTTCTTACAGGTTCATAGGTTTAGTCCATTGCCATCATGATGGAGAGTATGGCAGCATGGTGCTGGAGAAACAATTGAGAGTTCTACATCCAGAACCACAGGCAGCAGGAAGACAGTAAGCTATTAGGCCTGGTTTGAGGTTTTGAATCCTTAAAGGACATCCCTCAGTGGCACACTTCCTCCAAAAAGGTCACATCTACTCCTATAAGGTCACAACTTCTGATCCTCTGAAATAATACTACTGCCCCAGTCCTATGGGGCACATTTTCATTCACCTCCACACTCCACTCCCTGGCCCCATAAGCTAGTAGCTATATTATAACACAAAATACATTTAATTCAACTTCAGAAGTCTGAATAGCCTACCACAGTCTCAACACTGTTTAAAAGTCCAAAGTTCAAAATCTGTCCTGAAACTTATAACAATCTCTTCATTGTAACCCCCATAACATCAATATGAAAGAGCAGGTCAGATACTTCTAACATACAGTGGCACTCCAAGATGAAGGAAAGGGGAGCATTGTTAGGAAATACTGAAGCAAAGCAAGACCAGTAGGGTAAACTCCAAACTCTGTATTTCCATGTTTGACGTCAAAGTACTCTTCAGATCTCCAACTCTTTTCAGCTTTATTGACTGCAGTGCATTTCACTCTCTTGGACAGCTTCTACTGCCTGTCAGCATCTCTCATCAGCAGGCATCCTGTGGCTCTGACATTTCTGATGTTTTTGGGTCTCCAAAAAAATCCAGGCTTCACTTTCAAAGCCTTCATTCACTCAGTGGCCACCTGTGACACATGCCTGGCCTCAGGGACTTTCCTTAGCCTTGGAGGGAATTTCCAATTCTCATATCCTTGACTCTAGAGCCAGAACCACAACCATGAAGCTGGTAAGTTCTGCCACTTGCTGGGTCTGGAATTTAGCCTCCTTGTTTAAATAAATTTTATTCAGCTTTCTGTTTTTGATGATTTCCTTCACTGATTAAATTTTTCTTTAATTCCTTTTCTGATTTTAGAAGCTTAGCTGAGTGGGGTTTTGCTCTGAGGTTATCACTCCCTTTATTCCATTTAGCATCAGACTTTCTTAACTTTTTAATCTTCTTGATCACTGCACTTAGCTCCATTAAACTTCCTGGTTCTCCTTTTCTTCTCAAAATGTGCATTTTGTATTTTCCTTGCTCTGTTTGCTCCTTTTCATTATAGATCTGCATAAGAGTTGCTGTGGTCGTAGTGTCTCTTCACAGTAACAGAGTTGTAGCATGAATCTTACAAGTCTTATTAATAAAATCAAACCCGAGGCCAGTTATTGGGGTGAATGCTGGAAGATCAGAGAAGTAGAACAAGCCACAGCTAACTCACCTTGCCAGTTCCTCAGCTGATTCTGTTTCCTCAGACTGGAAGTCTCCAAGTCCTCATTCAGAATGGCTCTCAGCTGAACTGCTGCTAGAAGCCTAAAAGCTTAACCAACCAAATGCTTAACTAGCCAAATGCTTATGGTTTCTGGTCTTCACGCCTTATATATTTTTCTCTTTCTGCCGTCATTCCCTGGGATTAAAGGCGTGTGTCTCCACGGCGGCTGTTTCCAATGTGGACTTGAACTCACAGATCCACCTAGCTCTGCTTCCCAAGTGCTGGGATTAAAGGCATGTGCTACCACCACCCAACTTCTGCTATGGCTTGCTCTGACCCATTTTCTAGCCACCATTTTTGGCTCTGTATCTAGTGACTGTCTGTTCTCTGACCCCAGATAAGTTTATTAGGATGCACAATATTTTGGGAAACACAATACCACATTTCCCCTGTTTTTGTCTAAAATTAAAAAAGCTTATGACTAATTCAAGAAAAAAACATATCCAATAAGTATATAAAATATACAGTCAAGATTACATTAACGATGTCTAGTCCATTAACATTTGACAGATTTAGATAAACAACTCCATTAATATATAACAATGTCCAGGCCAGTAACATTTGATAAACTCAGACAAAAAAATTTTCATTACTTATCCTATTTAAACCAAGTAGTCCTTTTTTAAAAGTAGATTCAAAAATTGATCTTTTTTTTTCTTATCATATTCACAGAGTGGTGAGTAAGAGACTGACTATTACCAGATATTAATTCTGATATAAAGTATAATAGATTTCAAGTTTATTTATAGGGAAATATTTTAAAATAGAGTAAAAATAAGTCAAAAGGGAAAAATTTTATAACATTACTAGTCAATTTTGTTTTGTCCATTAAAGTAAACCATCACAATTAATGTTTTATAGAGCTGTGACCATAATTTCTGTGATTTTTCACATGTTTTTCTACAAAATAGAGTTAGATGTAGATCAAGTTCTGAGAGGTAAGATAAGTTATAAAACATCTCACACAGAAGTAGATTATAATAACATCAACCTTTGGGCATTAACAAGAATATTACATTGTGTTAATTTCTCCTGTTAAGACTGGACACTCTTATTCCTTCAAGCGCAGAGTAGTTGTATTCAAAGTAATTTAATTTTCCTTTATATTTGATGAAGACTATTATGGGGGTGAAAATTAAAATGTCAGAGAAAGTTCTTTCCTCTATTAAAAAATGTGACATTAGCTACAACCTCCTTGGCATGAATTTATGTTCTGCAAATGAAATATTTAACTTCTGTCATAGATCTACTCCAATCACTTTCTGTGTGCCTGTAAGATTGGACACGGTGATATCCTTTGAAGAGAGCAGATGGAATAAAAAGATAAGTTCTCTTACAGTACAGCTTTTAGAATGAGAAGTTATGAGGTTAAAGAATGAGGGCTAGCATCCCTAATTTATGTCCTTTTGTATCAGCAGATGTGCAAACTATTGGTAGTATCTGTTCTCCATGCCTATGCAGGGTTAGCAAAAGCACACAACTTACAGTATTGGTTTCTGTGCTGTAGTCTAGTAGAATATTTAACTGTGAACCCAGCCTTATAAAGGGTAGGTGAGTTGTTTATATTATCTTAATGTAGAGAAGTTTTAGAACATTTCAGTAATTGTCACTTATAAATGAATGAAATACAACTCACTTCTGTGGGTAACCTACAAGGACTTAACTAATTTATGTAAAAATGGCTGAGCCTAATTAGCATGTTTTACTTACAGGTTGGATGGCTCTATATAATGCCACATAATTTATTCATGCCTGGTTATTGTCAACTTTGGTGTTAAATAGATTGACACAAATGCAGAGTTTTTCGTATACATCAGTAATGTGCCAGTGTTCATTAAATAGTAAATGAAAGGGTATGGAGTACTAGAGTTTTCACATTTGAAATGCGCTTTAGACAAAGAAAATTGTTTGAAACGTTAGTTGGGGTGGGGTCTTAAAAGAATGCTAAAATTACTCATCAGGCTCTAATTCACCTTTTCTTCCCATAACAGGGAAAATACTGTTAATTCCCCATGGGAAGACAGGGAAAACCAAGAAAACAGCGGGAACTTTCTACTGGTCTTGCTTCTGTTTAGCGGCTGCATTTAGGTACATTAGACAAGTTGGAAAGGAAATGATTTATGTTTATTTCCTCCAGTGAGTGCTAGATATTAGTAGATCTCAGTAGTTGAAATTTTTTAAAGATATATTTCTGCCAGAAAACTCAAAAATTTTTCCATGGGCTACAGAACAAAGTGTGCATATGCAGAATTTTCTGAAAATTTTGAAGTTGTTAGGAGCAGAGAGATGGCTCAGCACCTTATGTGATTTTGTGGGATGACCTCTAGAACTCTCATAGTGGAAGGAGAACATGTCTCCTGCAAGGTCCTGTGACCTCCACACAAGAACCATGGCATTCTTGCTATCTCCTTAGATAGATAGATAGATAGATAGATAGATAGATAGATAGATAGATAGATAATAAATAAGTAAATGAATGCAAAAATATTTGAAGCTTGGCTATTGGTATGCTCACATTCCAATTCCAATCTCATTTTTGTTGTATGTGATATGCTGGTTCTTGGAAGTTTGCTTTGCATCTGAGACCCGGTGTCTTATTCTGTACCACCAGATGATGGGAGGATAGACTGACTTGATAGGACTATTGTGGTGAGCACTCAACAATATGTCAGTATTCCCAGGAGGCCCTTAATGTTGAACAATTGCTACTTCTTTCTCCTTATTTCTTTACTATGGACAGACTGGATGTAGAGACAGTCTCATCTTGTAATCTCTTTGGGGCAGAGACAATTATTGTTTCTTTTTCTCATTCAAATGTACTCTAACACCTTGTCCATGTTATTCTGTAACTGTGGATTAAGTTAAATTAAGAATGAAATTATAGGATGAGTGTATAATTCAATGGTAGAAGAATTACCTATAATTCATGGAGTCCTGTGTTTAATCCTCATTAATGTCAAAGATTAATCTACTTGTTTTTTCAAATACAAAATTATTAATTATACAGATATAGGGCTAATTGTACCAATATAAGGATCAATATAACGAATGAAAAAGAGTCAAAATGCATTTCCATACCATAAAATTGAAACTATAATGGTTGTGTTTGATAACATTAATCAAGCAAATTAATCAAGCAAAACAAAATTGAATTTTCTTGAATATTTTCTCTCTGTCTTATAGTAAAGATATTTGATTAAGTCTATATAATTCTGTCTGTTATGTGGACAAGATTTTGCATTTATAATGAAGTGATTAAACTACAGAAAGTCCAAATTGCCTTTGATTACAGAGAATTTGGCTTTGTAATCTATAAACATTAAAACTCTACCTTTATTAAACTTTTATGGTATTTTACCCTTGTCCACCCTTGCCAATATTGGTGTTTACACATGAATTGCACATACACATAAACACAGAAAATCTACATTGGTGATTATGTGTGTACAAACATAGTCCATGTTACAACATAGCGAAGTGTTACAATGTTTCAAATGCAATGTTGTATATTTGGGCTTTTTTCTCTTAGTCTTATGTACATAAATCTATTCAATGTTTATGTCTGTGTTGCTACATCATTAACTGTCACTGCTATATGGTGCTTTATTTATATATATATTTGAATTTCATTTACTGGTAGATCAATCATACATTTAGACTTCTATATATTTGAAATTTATTGTTGTATGTATGCTATCTGTATGTATGTATGTATGTATGTATCTATCTATCTACATATCTATTGTATCCACATATATATATATATATATGTCTGTGTGTGATATGTATATATTCATTCATATATATATATATATATATATATATATATGGAGGAGACTAATACGCACACACACAAACACATAACATGTGTATTCTATGTGTTATATGTGTTACTATTTGTATTTGGAGGAGACAAATACACACATACATAATACATACATATAATATAAATTTGTGGGGAAAAGGGAGGCACATAAAGTATTAATTTTTTAGAGAAGAGCAGAAACAAACATTTAGGAAGAATTATGAAATTTTGTAGATGATATACCAATAGGCTATTTTACTCTTTTTCCTGGGACAGATAATTTGTCCTTTTTCTTCAGTTGTCTCATTTGTCCAGTGTTTTTCAGATTCCTTAGCCTTCATTCTCCTAAAAGACAAAAACAAAAACCCTTCCCCAAGACTAATTTTAGGGAGGTTCCCTTTTGGCAAGTTATATCTGATTAAATGAAAAGGCATGTATTAATGGTATAAGTGAGTTTAAACTGGATGGTCATGTTGGTTGATGAACTATCACCTCCTCTAATTAAGAGGTCTCTCTTGTTCAAATCGAAACTTTATCAATTTTGATGGTATCCACAGCTTATCTTCTCCTGCAGAAACAAAAGCAAAACCTCATCCCCAATGTAATACATATCCTGGTTTCCATTCTGAGGTCAGCACATCCTTGAAGTATATAGGCTGATTTAATTCTGTAGTTTTTTCTATTATCCAATGTCTCTCTGCAGCTGTTGTTCCTTTCTCATTAGCACTGAGAAAATTCAAAGTTAATAGAGCATTGTGTCGTCTATTTCTGGGGGTTTTTGTTACCCCTTTCTATTTATTTATCATGTCCTTTAGAGTTCTATTGGATCTTTCTATAACTTCTTGGCCTGTAGGATTATGTGGTATACCTGTAATATGCTTTATATTATAATAAGCAAAAAACTGTTTCATTTTAATAGAGACATATGCTGGAGCATTGTCAGTTTTAATTTGTGCAGGTATACCCATGATGGCCATAACTTCTAGCAAATGAGTGATTACAGAATCAGCTTTTTCAGAACTCAAAGTAGTTGCCAATTGAAATCCTGAATAAGTATCAATGGTATGGTGTATATATTTCAATTTTCCAAATTCTGCAAAGTGAATCATATCCATCTGCCAGATTTCATTCCTCTGAATACCCTTTGAGTTACAACCTGCTGGTAACAGTGTCTGATTGTAGAAGGAAAAAGTAAGATATTTCTTTACAATTTCATTGGCTTGTTGCCAGGTTATGGAAAAATCCTTTTTTAAACCTTTACTATTTACATGGTGGTTTTTTTTTTTTTATGAAATTCTGAGGCCTCCAGCACATTCCCTATCAATAATTTATCAATCTCATCATTACCTTGTGCTAGAGGGCCTGGCAGACCAGTATGGGATTGGATGTGAGTTTTATATAAAGGATGACTCCTTTCCCTGATTGTATCTTGTAATTGAATAAATAGTGAAGTTAATTCTGAAGCATCAGGGATAAATTCTGCAGTCTCAATATGTAATATCACTCTTTCAGCATACTGAGAATCAGTAACTATGCTGAGAGGTTCTAAAATATCCATTAATACCAACAGAATAGCATACAATTTTGATTTTTGAACTGAATTATACAGGACTTTGAACCACTTTACTTAAATTTTTCTGATTTGTAACCTGCCTTTCCTTGTTTGTTGGCATCTGTATAAAATGTACGAACTCCAGATATGGGTTTTTCCCATACAATTCAAGGCAAGATCCAATCAGCTCTCTTTATAAGATCAATTCTATTGCTTTTGGGATATTTGCTGTTTCCCAAAAAATTACTGACAGCTCTTTGGCAAGGTTCATTTTCTGTCCATAATTTTTAATGTCCTCTTTAATTAAAGGTATAACAATTTCTGCTGGGTCTATTCCTGCTAATTGATGAAGTCTCAATTTTCCTTTCAAAATTAAGTCAGAGATTTTTCCCACGTAAGTTTTTAATTTTTTATTTGGTTTATTTGGTAAAAATATCCATTCTAATATAATATCTTCTCTCTGCATTAATATTCCTGTAGGAGAATGCCTAGAAGGTAAAATAACCAAAATGCAATCCAGCTTTGGATTGATACGCTCCATGTGTCCTTCATGTACTTTCTTTTCTACCAAGGCCAATTCTTTCTCAGCTTCAGGTGATAATTCTCTTGGACTATTTAAGTCCTTGTCACCTTCTAAGGTTTTGAACAAATTATTCAGTTCATCATTTTTTACCCCAACAATAGTTTGTAGATGAGAAATGTCTCCAAATAATCTTTGAAAGTCATTGTCTGTAGTCGATCTCTCCTAATTTGCATCTTTTGAGGTCTAAATTTTTGTAGCTCTATTTTATATCCTAAATACTTAATAGAATCTCCTCTTTGTATCTTTTCAGGAGCAATTTGTAATCCTCAGCAAGGCAATATTTTCTTTACTTCTTCAAACATTCTTTCTAAAGTATCTGCATTTGAGTCGGCTAGTAAAATATCATCCATATAATGACAAATTATAGATTTAGGAAATTTTTTACTTATCACTTCCAAGGGCTGTTGTACAAAATATTGGCACAGGGTTGGACTATTCAACATTCCCTGTGGGAGGACTTTCCATTGAAATCTTTTAACCGGTTGAGAATTATTGTAAGTAGGCATCGTGAAAGCAAATCTTTCTCTGTTTTTTTCTTGTAAGGGTATTGAAAAGAAACAGTCTTTTAAATTGATAACTATGAGAGGCCATCCTTTAGGTAACAGAGTAGGCAAAGGAATTCCAGATTGTAGAGAGCCCATTGGCTGAATTACTTTGTTAATTGCTCTAAGGTCTGTTACCATTCTCCATTTACCAGATTTCCTTTTAATAACAAATATAGGAGAATTCCATGGGCTAGTAGATTCTTCAATATGCCGAGCATTTAACTTTTCTGTTACCAGCTCTTCTAAAGCCTGGAGTTTTTCTGTTGTTAAAGGCCATTGATGAACCCATACAGGCTTGTCTGTTAACCATTTTAAAGGTAGAGCTGTTGGTGTCTTTGAAGATCATCAGTTTTTGTGCCCTGTTCTTGTATAATATGGTTGGCTGGTGACCACTCATTAGAATAATACCTTCTAATATTTCTCTCAGAAACATGTGCTAGTTTATGATTTATTTCTGAGGTTGGAGGGATGTTAATCTGAGTATTCCATTGTTGTAACAGGTCTCGACCCCACAGGTTCATAGTTATGTTAGCCACATATGGTTTTAATTTTCCTCTCTGTCCTTCTGGGCCTATACATTTGAGCCATCTTGCATTCTGTTTCACTTGAGATAATGTTCCAATTCCTAACAGTTGAACATTTACCTCCTGAAGAGGCCAAGATGGATGCCAATATTCTGGTGCAATTATGGTCATGCCAGCACCTGTGTCTACCAGACCAGACAACAAAACACCATTTATTTTTATTGTTAATTTTGGTCTTTGTTCATTTATAGAAGTTTGCCAAAAAATTTCCTTTATGGTTTCTCCTGAATTTTCTGTTCTCTCTGTCTCAGTTGTTCCATTACTCTGAGTAGCCTAGTTTTTTCCAACAGGCATTTGGTTATTTAACTGCTCTGAGTAGGGGTCTCCTCTACAATTGCAGGGAAGGTCTGAACTGGATTCACTGTAGGGGCCTGCCTGAGGCCCCTCTGGGAGTTTCCAGAAGACTGAGGCAAAGTATTACCTTGTCTGTCCCTTGTTGATCTACATTCATTGGTCCAGTGTCTTCCCTTACCACACCTTCTACATACTCCAGAAGGAAGGGGCATTCTGTTGCCATTGTGCTTTGAAGAATCATTGTTTCTAGAAGTGCCCTGTTTACAGTCCCTTTTCAAATGCCCTTGCTTTCCATATCCAAAACATCTGACATTCCTCAAACCTCTTGAAATTGCTTCTCCTACCCACATATTATCATGATCATGAGCCTCAAACATTAACTGTGTCTCTAATCCAATCTTCCAAGGGTGCATATCTTGCCTTTAATGGCCTGATAATTCACTTGCATGCTGCATTTGCATTCTCAAAAGCCAAAGATTCAATTATTATCTTGCTAGCTTCTGAATTTGGGACCATTCTCTTTACTGCTGAAGTCAGTCTTTGTAAGAAATCTGTGAAAGATTCTTTTGGGCCCTGTATAACCTTTGTATTGTAAATGACTCAGTTTTCTTTCCTGGTTCCTCAACTCTGTCCCATGCATTCAAGGCTACCATTCAACATAGAATTAGAGTTTGCATATCATTTAAACATTGTGTTTGTACTGTAGCATATTGGCCTTCTCCAACAAGCTGATCCTGGAAGACTTGTATACCTTTATCCCTACTTTGTTTTGCTATGTTGTGAGCTTCCTCTTTGAACCACATTTGCCACTGGAGCTGTTGTCCGGGTTCCAGAACAGCCTGTGCCAGCTCCCGCCAGTCCTGTGGTATAATCCTATTATAGGTTGACCAGGAGTTTAACATTTGCCTTACATATGGGGAATGCATGCCATAAGATACTATTGCCTCTTTAAACCTTTGTAAGTCTAACATTTCAACTGGAGTCCAAATATTTTGTGTATTCACTTGACCAGGTAGCTGTTTTATGGTTACCAGATAAATTAAGGGTGATTGTGTGAAAACAGGCTTTCTTTCTGTAACCTTATAATCCAATCCTGAAACAACTTCACTGTTAATTTCTTCTGTCTGAATCTGAGTTTCTCTAGAATTCATTTTAACAGGTTTAATAAGTTTTTCTAAAATTTTTATCCTGGCACTTAAATTGACTATCTTTTTAAATTGTAAAATAAGGATAAGAAGAATAATAATGTACATAATTCGATCAACATTAATCTTCTCATATAGTTGTTCCATTGTCAGACTGCCTAAAATTTCAAACAAAGCCCAATTTTCTTCCAATGTACACTTAAAACCCATTTTTTTTTAAATGTGGAAAAAAATCTCTTTTAAATAGTTTCCTTTAAAATATCTGATATAATTGACTTACCAATTCTGCTTAGAACAGTAGAAATCTGAGGGAATTTCAAAACAGCTACCTAGTGTCCATGGGAATCCAGAGAGAGAGAGAGAGAGAGAGAGAGAGAGAGAGAGAGAGAGAGAGAGAGAGAGAGAGAGACAGACAGAGAGAGAGAGAGACAGAGAGAGAGAGAGAGAGAAGAGAGAAGAGAGAAGAAGAAAGCAAGAAAGCATAGCCATGTTCTGGCTAAAAGCTTGTATCCCACCATGTGTTCCCCGCTTGAGCCGAGTGGAGCCTTAAGCTCCGACCGACCACATGCGCTGGCGTTTCAGCCAAAAGCAGCCTATCTGCAGTTGCCTGTAGCTACTGAAATTAGTGGTAGCTCCCGCAGGCCTGAGTTATTTGTAGCACCGGCTTTTTAAGCAAGTAACTCCAGCTGAGGTGGTAACTGCTTGTAGCTAAGGTAGGTTGGGCTTGAGTCCTTAGCCAAGCTAGGCCCAAGTTAGGCCTGAGCTAGGGAGCCAGGCCCACCCAGGCGGGAAGCTGGATCCACTGCCAAGCCAAGTGGTTTTTTAATGAATTCTTGCCATGTTGGGCACCAAATGTAGATGTAACCGGCTTGTTAAATAAGAAACACAGAACATATGCAGAGTTAAAAGCCACGAGGTCAGAGCAAGAGCGGAAAAACCTTACCCTTCACTGCTTCTGCTGTCATTCCTCTCCACAAGAGACCTACTTCTGTGTGTGTTTTCTTTTTATAGACTTTCTGTTCTGCTTTCTCATTGGTTGTAAACCCAACCACATGACTTCCTCGTCATTGCCTGTCTGTACAGACCTCCAGGTCTTCTATGGTTGGTATTGAGATTAAAGGAGTGTGTCTGCCATGCTGGCTGTATCCTTGAACACAGAGATCTGCCTAGCTCTGCCTCCCAAGTGCTGGGATTAAAGGCGTGTACCACCACCACCACCACCACCACCACCACCACCACCATCACCATCACCCAGCTTCTGCTATGGCTTGCTCTGACCCCAATGCAACTTTATTAATATACAAATAAAATCACATTTTACAAATATAGTATCACCACAATTGAGACCAATTATATCTATAATTGATATGTTGTAAGCAATTCTATTTTATATCTATAATTGATATGTTGTAAGCAATTCTATTTTCTGGTAATTCTTCATTTAATTAAAAACATCTTGTTACCATAGTTTCAATAACTTATTTTTATTTGTGTACCCTGCCTAACAAATTCTTGACTATCAGGAGTTTATTTTCCTTCTGCTTTGCCCCAGGAAGTGTAACACCATGAATACTTTCCACCAGTTTTCATTCGCAGTATTTTTAAAATCATTTTCTAAGGATAGATTTCCAGAAATGGAATTACTGAATAGAAGAAAATAAGTGTTTTGAGGCTATTACCCAATGCAAATTGCTCCTATAAAAGATTGAACTAAAATTTATTTTTTAAGAATTCCACACGAAGATGTCATTGCCTATACCCTGCCTATCCTTGGATCACTTTTTTAAAATCATGTGTAATGCAAACACAAACACTGACAATTGTTAGCCAAAGCATATTTATTGCTATTTTCTTTGCATTAGTAATGTGAGTAATGGTTTATTGTCATCTTCCCCTATTTGTAACATGTGTGTTTATATAATTTTCCAATTTAATCCCACCACATTTTCTGTTTTTAAAGAGGCAGGGCTCTCCACTCTTCAGTGACTCATCTGATCATGCAGATGGTGCCAACCATAAAATGATTTGTTTTCCTGAGCTGAATTGATTATTTTTTTCTGTGAAAAAACTCAGGGAAATGAATTCTAAGTGATGTGACTTGTCCAATTCCCAGAAGCATAATGATTTCAGAAGGAAGAGTTATTTTGGGTTATAGATTATTTTCAAAAGCAAATATTTATATAATTCAAAAAGTCAGTTTTCACATACAAATTTACTCTTCTATGTTATATAAAGAGTCCAGTTGTGAAATTGCCTCATTTTTTTCACCATTGACATTTCAATATCCTTTTATTTCTTTTGAATCTCTTTTCCCATTTTCTTTAGCACATGCAAACCAACAAACACTGGGTTCAGACCAAATTTCTAAAGATATTTACTTAGTAATTTTTTTCCCCATCTTTAAAACTGAATAAAAACTGCTTAGAAAAGCCCACACATGTGGGCTGCTTCTCTGCATCCCACCTTGGCACTCAGCCTTCATTCCTGAGGCTTCTGGTCTTCCTCCACATCTCACAGGGCCTCATTTCTACTAGGTGCATGGTCTCTCCTTAGTCCCACCCACGTTTCTGTAGATGTGTGCTCACAGATGGAAATTTTAAGGACCTCCATGAGGATTACATTTTATGAATTTATTGGTGCTTAATTCAAGGTGTTTTAGACTTAGTTAATGACTAGCATGGCATCTTTGTCATTATTTAACTGTGCAAACTATTGTTGTACAACCTTGGGAACCACTCTGAAGTTCAGCATTACGAGGATTGAGCGGCATAATGAAGAAGAAAGATAGTACGTTACACAAGCAGGCTGGGAGCATCCTCTAAGTGGTTGGGATCAAACATCACTGAAGCCCTGTCAGTACCTTTTGCTTGAGAGTCTGTGTGTTAGAGGGAAAATATGAAAAACACATGTTAGCAAGTGGAAAAGAAGTGACAGATAGTTTGTTTAATGAAATAGGGTCAAATTATGGTTGCTCAGCTAACAGAACAATTGCTTGCTTCACAGTTATTTTTCTATATTCATTCATATCAGTCCCATGGCATGAATGAATATACTGGTTCTATACAGTGCTAGGCTGACTCTGAAAATCTGCAGACATGACCTGGGAGCTATAACACCTGAAGGATACAGTTCTGCTTTGCCTTGAAGAAACAGTTCCACTGTCTCTCCCTCCCTGGACCCCTGGCCTTGTGTGTGGAGAGAGGGGAGGGACATGCATGTATCCATCAGTATGGGTTCATTTGCTCACAACCACCATGCAGAGGATAGAAAGGACATACTGTGTCCTATTTTATCACTGCCCACTTTATTGCTTGAGAAAGGAGAAAGGTCTCTTACTAAACCTAGAGTTTGCTGGTTTTGGTTAGGCTTATAAGCACAAAGCCCTAATGGTCCTCCAGCCTCTGGCCCTACTGCTACATGTTGTTCTAGAGCTTGGGGTCCCCCCTCACAGTTTTTGTGTGGGTGCTGGCCTCTGAACTCAGGCATTCAGTTTGTGCAGCAAAAGCTCTTATCTACTGAGCCATCTCCCTTACCCCAGCTCTCATCTTTAAAAATGCAGGGCGGATCTTCCATCTTTAGGATACTGCTGTAGTGTCAGCAGGTGACAAAGCATCTGAGGTTACTCTCTCCAGTCTCTAATATTGTCAGAGATTTGGGGGCAGCCATGTTCAATGAAGTGCAGGAGACTTTATTAAAAATTATTATGCATTCTGAGACAATGACTATAGAACATTCAACCAAGTCTGAGACCCTTTCATAGCGAAGGTCTGCATACATGTGATCCCAGTTCTGAAGATTAGACAGGTAGAGTCCTGGCTAGGTGCAGATACTCAGGCTTCTATAGCTGGGCCTTGATCAGCAATGGTAGCAAAGGAGGTTGTGTACTTCTTAGAATCAGAATGTATCTTTCTGCCACCGTGGATTGACCTGTCTGCCATTAAACACCACGCTGACATTGCTCACATACAACCTGCCACCACCGCCTTGCTCTAATAGGAAGAATGAAAACATAAGGAAAGTTGAATGTGTCAAACCAGGAAAAATTGAAATGACAGCTTGTAGGTTATAGACATCCTTAAACTTTTCTCTGCCTCATTAAAACTTAAAAAACAAATTCAACATTTATAAGCAAATTGGCTCTGGGAGGTTCCAAGACCAAAGGGGAGAGAAACATTGTAGAGCATGAGTTTTCAATAAACTGATGACAATTCATGGCTTTTCTGTTTGCCTTTTTCCACAGTCCTTGTGCCCCCACCTTTTCAGGCATAGCTGGGAGTCAGCTTAGGCCTGATAGCCCAGCGATGCCAAATCAGTAGTCCTGAGGAAGCAGAGAACATATGACAGGATCATGGAGGAACTTTGATTACTTTGTCCACCTCAACTTGAGTCAAAGTTCTCATGGCACAACATAAACTCAAGGTCTAAGGTTTCTTTAGCTCTTTGCCCTGATTCAGCTTCAAGAACATGATGACACCATGGCTCCTTTCCAATTTATTGTATCTACCTTAGCTTAGGAAGTTACTCTTGTTTGGATCACACTGCTAAATGTCACTCAAATTTCCCATATAGGGGCAATTCCCTGGCAGTGTGGTACCTGTAATGCAGAGGACTTACCAAACAAGAGAGAGAAATAATAGATGCTTAAACCTAGAGAGGCCAATGTTGGCAGTGGACTCAAGGACCAGGCTCCTTATTCCTGTTTGTTGTTCATATGTGTCCCAGGCCCCACTTCCCTTTGGGTGTTCATATGTACCCCAGGGAGCCATCTTAGTGACTGGCAGATCCTGGTTCCCCTCCCTCTTGGAGCACCTTTAATGTCTGCCCAGTTCAGTTCCAGAATTCTTTATGGATGTGACGCAGGCAATTCCTATGAGTGTATTGACAATTTATCTCTGCCCAATTCTCTATTTTTTCCATTATATTTGTCTGATAATCCCAGCAGCAGGAGCAGCTGCAGAGTTTCTGCGACCCATTGAAGACTGAAAATGCCAGCCCTTATCTAGAAAACAGGAATGGGAAAGTATCATTCAGGAAACTTCGTCTCAAAGCTTCAACTATTCCTCCACAGTCTTTTCTAGATGTGTTTTCACACTTGCTGCAAAATGCAGTGAATAATAATCAAGTATTTGTAACATGAGGGTGATTTTTACCATTAATCTTTATTTTGTATACTGGCAAGTTTTGATGCAAATATGAAAATATTTTACTCATATTTAAAATCACTGAAATTGCCTAAAACATTTTTTGCTAAGCTGAGTGCTTGTGTGCCCCTTAAATCTATCCCTTGAAGCAAATCCCCAATGTGCTGGTGCTAGAAGTTGGGCTTTGGGGAAGATATTAAACCATGGTGTGGAACCCTCAGCAGTGGAATCAATAACCTTATGGTGAGAGCCCTGGGTGGTGACTCTGACTTGTTGAGAGGTTGAAGTGGAGTTGGAGAATAAGTTCAAAGCCATCACTGGGTGCATAATAATACTCTGTCAAATAAAAAAAGAAAAACATGGTAAAAAGGAAGGATGGGTATGGTGTCCTTACTCTACTATTCTCTACCAAAAGGAAGACAGCAGTAAGGTTTGGTTACTCAGTGGAGGACCCTCAGCTCACAGGAAGGTGTTGGTCACACAGTGGACCCTCAGCTCACAGGAAGGTGTTGGTCACACAGTGGAGGACCCTCAGCTGACAGGAAGGTGTTGGTCACACAGTGGATGAACCTCAGCTGATAGTAAAGTATTAGTCACACAGTTGGAGGACCCTCAGCTCACAGGATTTATGAGTCCCCTGACCCTGAACTCCCTAGACTTAAAACATGTAAAAATTGATTAGTGTACAGTACTTTATTTACTGGTTTGAACAGGTTAGGGCCACTTCTAGGCACCATGCCTGCACGGATATCAATTCATCCTTCCTGCTCTTTCTGCATATCTTTACACAGTTGTGCACAAGAAGTTTGTCCCAGAGTCCGAGGAGACTAAGAAAGATAATTTCTACAGTCATGGTTTAGGAGACATTGAGACCGTAGTGTTGTTAGAGAAAAAATTTTAATAACTGTGATTCCAAAGCAAAGGCAGTTTCATCAGAGAACATAAATATGAGTTTCTTTTAAAAATTATATGCTAACATGTGTTAGAAGCCATTTAAGACACCCAACTCATTTTTGATTGGGCATATTTAGGTATTATGAGCAGTTATAGAAACACAATTTGTGTCAAAGTAATCCCATTTATAAATATGAATTTTAATTATTTATGAATTAAATAAACAGAATTTGAGCCTATTCTTCATGAGGTAATATGCACTTTTGTGAAGTGCTTTTAAAAGTCTCTGAACTACATAGGTGTTAATTTGTCACTGACGATATGAATCAGAAAGTAATGTGTTTGTAGTTTCCAAACTGCATGCTTTATTTCCAGGTATGTTCCTATTTTGTATTACCTGTATTGTAGTTCATTAACTGAAAATACAAAGATATTTATCAAAAGCACTACCATAACAGCTTTACTAGAACAAAAACCTATTAATAGAATTTCTTGAGAAACACCTCTGGTTATATTATTTTGGAGAAAGTGTTGGTACTCCTTTAATTATATTGAAAAAGGCAATAGAACCCAGAGATCTTGAGGTTATACATCTGTGGCTCGTGTTATTGAGTGAACTAATTAATTCATACTTGCATACTTTTATTATTGCTAAGTTGAGTAGAGCCATTTAATCTGGACCTTTCACTAAAATGAAAAACTATGCCTCTTGCAGTTTAGTGGGGGAAAGGGCTTTAACAAACATTTTGTAGCAAACTCACTTCCTAGTGAGTGATTCTGAGCACACCTAACCCTCTAGAGCTCTCTTCCTCCTGTGCTTGAGCTCTAATGATGGGTTTTACCACCCATGTAAGGACCTACCTCACCAAGGCACTCTTGTCTCTCTCTAGAATCTCACAGTTAAAACTGGTCATTTTGCTTCTTATTTATTGAAAACAATGTAGTACAGAACATTTTCAAGACATGAATATTTGGTTCTGATGTAATGCTTTATTCAGCAGGTATGTTGGATTAATTTAGACTCCCCTAGCTTGAAATCCTCTATTCTTACAGAGAATTATTCTGTCTGTTGCCACTTCTTGGGTTTCTAAACATTCAAGTTGCTTCCATAAGTCATACATGTTTATATTAGAGGACCTTGTGGCAAAAGGTTATTGCTGGGGAATAGAAAGATGAAATCAGCTTAAACTACCCACTTTCTTATTTTTGATGAATCTTGGTACTTAGCTATCCATAATTATACAAATGGACATATTCATAGTTGGGAAATGGGACCAAATTCAAGCCATTAAAATGGACTTAGAAGAAAGTACGTTTTTAAGTTCCATTTATGGCAGTTCCAAATTGAATGAAATGACTTATTTAAGATACATTGAACAGGTCATAAAAGTTTTGATTCAGTATCATACAAAAGGTCACATTGATTGTTAGGAAGGAATGAGTAAATGGAGAGAAAGATTCCTGAGTTTGAAGTGGGGTGAAAGCCAAGATCCAGTGTGCTTCTTTATCTGCATCTTGATCTATATGCAAAAACTCATGCTCTAGAATAATGAATGTGATATGAGAAGCTGTTAAATTGTATGCAATTATAATGCCAATTCAAAATAAGAACTATCTAACCAGCTGACTTACGAGCTGTGGTCTGAGTAGTCCAGCAGTGACTATCTCTTGATGGATGAGTGAAGAATCTGGTAGTTGTTAAATCCAGGGAGACTGGATGTCTCAGCAGTCTCAGTGTGGTGCTGGAGTCATGGAGGAATCCAAGAGAGATGCTGGTCTTCAGTGTACTTAGGAATGCTGGAGAAGTATATTCTAAAACCAGTGAATGAATATTGCCTCAGAAACAGAATGGGTGAACTCTTACCATGAGACTGAGGGCAAGCAGACAAGAGGCAAAGTCTTTTTCCTGTGTACTTTTATCTGGTATGTCACCAGAGGATGTGGCCTGAATGTAGAGTGTGTCTACTTATTTTGAATGTTATGATTGAGAAAACCCCTCACTCACTAATAGATACCATGATAGAGGGAGACATCATGGGGATAGAGAGAAATCTGGGGCTAGGGAAGTTCCCAGGAATCCCCAAGAATGACCCCAGCTTGGACTACTAGAAATAGTGGAGAGAGTGCCTCAACTGGACTGGCTTACCACAGTGATCAGGTCAGTGAATACCCTAACTGTCATTACAGAGCTTTTCTCCAGCAACTGATGGAAGCAGATGCAGAGATCCATAGCCAGGCACCAGACAGAGCTCCAGGAGTCCAGTCTAGGAGAGAGAAGAGGGATTCTATGAGCAAGAGGGATCAAGATCATAATGGGGAAACCTGCAGAGATGACCAAACCAAACTAGTGGGAACTCATGAAAGTTAGATCAAGGCTGTGGAGCCTGCATGGGACTGGGCTGGGCCCTCTGCATGCCAAGAAGGTTGTGTAGCCTGATCCACTTGGGGGGCTGCCTGGTGGTGGGATTAGAATCCATCCCTGGTGCATAAGGGGGCTTTTTGGAGCCCACTACCTATGATGGGACACCTAGTGCAACCTTGAGGCAGAGGGAAGGGCTTGGACTTGCCTCTACTTGATGTGTCTCCTCATGGGAGGCCTTGCCTTCTTGTGTGTGTGGGAGTGGGAGGGTGGGTTGGGAAAGGGAGGCTGGGGGTCAGAAGGAGGGAAGAGGGGGATCTTTGATAGGTGTAGAAAATGAATGGAAAATTTTTCTTAATTAAAAAAAAGAAAACCCCTCACTGAAGTGCACAATTTGTATTTCAGTTGATTCTAGATGCAGCTAAATTGACAACCTCTATTATCCATCATGTTGGGGAAGAACATCTTTTCCTTGACCACTTTCTGTTTCTTGACCTCTGGGATGTGAACCGCTGTATTCTGGTATAATCTCCCATGATGTACTGACATTTCTAGAATCATAATCCAAAACATATCTCTCTTTCCATACATTTCCCTTGCATGTAATAGCCATATAGTCACCGTGCTTAGGGTCGTATATTTGTACTCAGTAGTTTCTGCCTTAAAACAAGACTATTAAATGATGAAATAAAGAGACATTGCAACACATAGTTAACCAGGACTGATGGGACAATCCTGTAATTACAGATTCTTGAGAGGCTGATGCAAGACCACAAGTCAGTGTCTGCCTGGACTAAAAAGCTTGCTTTGATGACTTAATGAGAGCCTGTCTCAAAAAACAAAACAAAACAAAACAAAACAAAAACAAACAAGCAAACAAAAAAACCCAGTACATATAATTTAGTGTTACAGTACTTGCTTAGATTATATGAGGCTGTGAACTATCACTACCACCATTATTAAATTATAAAAATATATGCATATTTACTTATACATTGTTAAATAATATTAGGTATAATATATTCTTGAACACTAGATCTCTGAATTTAATGTCATTGTATATCTTGACAGTTCATACAGCTAAAAATAGAATTTCTAGGAAAGTTTTCAATATATGAGTAATACATTAGAGGAATGATGTTTCTACATTATATTGTTGTAACATTCAAATTTAAAAACTCAAAAGTCTTAAAATTCAAACATGCCCAACCTGTGGATTGTGAACTGCTTGAAACCAAGAATATGATAAAGTAAAAAAAAAAAATCATAAACTAGCTTAAAAATATATGTTTTTGCAATCTTTTAGAATTGACTGTGGGATTTTAAAAGAAATTAAATTTCTTTCATATAATGTACATTTTGTTATCTTATTTCCCCTCCCCAGACCTTCCTTATCCTCCTAACCTCTCTACTTACCCCAAATCACTTCCCCCTTCTCTGTGTCTTTCTCTGAAAAGGAAAAACATGAAAAACAAAAAAATACATAAAAAAGCAAAAAATGAAAATCAAAACAAACTCACAAAAAGAAAAAAGTAATAAGAAAGAAAAATACCCAACTACCCCCCCCCCCAAAAAAAAAGACACATAAAAGCGCGATACCTGTTGTGTGTTGAGCACCACTCGTGAGCGTGGGGCTTGCCCTGGAGTGTGTGCGGTAGGCTCACCATATGGGTGCTGGAAACTGAACTCAAGGCCTTCACAGGATCAGTGAGTGCTCTTGACTGCTCAGCGTCTCCCTAACTCTTAATTTTCAGTACATGCAGCTTCCTTTGAAACTCTTTTCTTCATTATCACCCAAGTAATTTCCTTTAGATGTTTTTCCCTTTATGTTAGGAAAAGTAGATTTAATTTAGGAATTAGTGTCTTTTATTTTTGAATTTGGGTATTGTATGATAGGAACTTTAGCCACAGCTGCCTAAGAGAGAAAGCATAAATACCCATGGACATTTTCTTCTTTCACAAATAGGTTTAGAGACTTCCATTCATGATCTCTTTTCTACTTGGTAAAATCTGTAGCATTACCTCTAGCAATGAATTCTAAAATAGTGATATAATTCAATATTTTTATATTAAATCATTTGTGTGTATCAAACCGAGAAAACTTAGGGAAGAGTGGTCCTTTATTTAAAATTTTGAATTTAAATTTTTATAGGATCTTTTCTTCTGCTTCAGCATATGAAAGAATATGAAGTATTTCCTTATTTTCCTAATTTTAATTTGTATGCATTTAAATAATTTGTGTGATATAGGAAGTAAGTGATAAAATACAACTATAATATCATTACAGGGCACATAATTTCTTGGTAATTTTTTTATTTTGCTCTCTCTCTCTCTCTCTTTGTGTGTGTGTGTGTGTGTGTGTGTGTGTGTGTCTGTGTGTCTGTCTGTCTGTCTGTGTGTGTGTATTTGTGTGATAGTATCTCACAATGTAGACCAGGATGGCCTGGACATCACTTAGTAAACAGGTTCAATGTCAAACTCATGATCCTTCTTGTGCAGGTACAGGATTATACAAGATTAGTTTTTGTTGTTTTTATTGTCTATAGCAATTCTTCTTGGTTTTCAAAATAAAAAAATCCCAATGATTTTATTCTTAGAAAGTCTTTACCCTCCTTCTCTTACTTAATATTTTGGAGAAAGAAGTTGTATTTGAGTGAGCCTAAACTCATCTAGTTTATTCTTTTCCTACATTCATACTGATATTAATTAGGTGAACCAATTGGAAATAACTAGTTATCATATCCATTAGCAAACAGAATATGATCTTATGTGTGGACCACAGAATTTGAGGTTACATCAAGAGAAGAAAAAATAGAGAAAGTTATATTAAAGAAATTATTAAATTCTATAGCTATAGAAACTTAGGAATTCTGTCTTTTTCATCCACTTATCCCCTTGTTAGGCTTATTTCTTCATAAGCAAGTGGTTTTTATTTTATTTTATTTAGAACAAAAGGATTCCCTCTTGAACACATGACATCTCAAAAGGTAATCAGTCTTTATTTTCTTTCTTTGTTATGGATGAATGTGTGTATTTATTATTGTATCCTACCATAATATATGATAAAGACAATAAATACAGTAGTTATTAAAATTTATTTCTTAAAAAAGAATTTATTTCTTTTATTTAAACTTAAGCAACATGGGTATGTTGCCAGGTTGAAAAACAGTCAAAAATTTTAAAGAAACTTCAGTTGCAAGAAAACTAAAAGTACCAATCTATCTATCAATTTTAAAACACAAATAAAAACCACAATTACACACTATCTTAAACACTTATAGATGCATCTATTCTGAATTTGAGTATTAGACACATAAAATATAAAATATTGTGTGAACTTTAATTAATAATTTAATAAAGATTAATGAAGTACAGTGTTACAATGGCCTTTTAAATCAACAAAAATTATGTTTTGAGTTTCAGAGTAAATCACATCTTACTTATTTTTGTATGTTCAGTGCCCATCACATGCCTAGGCACATAATATCAATCTACCAAAGGCTTCCAGCCCCAGAGATGATTTTACTGTAAATAATCCTTCAAGAAGACAGAAAAGTCCAAACATTTCAATGGTGTAATGCAAATGCCTTGCATGTCTATAAGAGAGATGTTACCCTGTTTTATCTGTTTTCAAAAGATGAAAATTTATCAGTGTTCTTACAAATGAATTAAGGGTGGTTTTTTAATCCTAAGCTAATGAATAAAATTAAAGCAATGAGTAAAGTATGTTATAATGTAGAGATTTAATACTCTATTTTACACTTTATATTTATTTTCTCCTTATTTGGGGACAGTGTCTCATGGTTGCAATCTACAGTGCAGAGTTAATGTTGGTCATTAGAACTCTTAATGCTGGTGAACATTTCTGAAGTCCCAAATTGGAGAAGGATTATATAATGTTTAATTTATGTTCAAAAGTACTAGAAAAATGTCCTTAATAGTGAATTTCAAAATGACTTCATTTTGATGTTGATTTAACCACAAGTATGTACACACACACACACACACACACACACACACACACACACACACACACACACAAAAGAACATATATCTGAGCATTTTTAAAATAAATTTGTGTACAGTAGTAACTGTTACTGTGGCCTAGAACCTGTGGCTAGATAAGTCACGGACTGTAGACTCTAGGTAAAAGCCAACTGCTGTGGTTCTCCTAAGTGGACATAGTCATGAGATGACACTGACTGACTTATTTATTGCCACACCCACAGACTAGTGCATCTCTCAACCCTCATCAGATAAGCCTTGTCTTGCAGCAGATGTACAGAAGACTTACAATTCTATAAATAATGTACAAAATATATTTCCTAAAATGTAAGACCTGTGGAGTAAATTGTTTCCATTCAGTTTCCTTTATCTAAAAAGAAATTATTTCCTCTGGATATATGAAAACTATTTCTACTGTGATAGATAACATAGACAAGGCTATTTTAACCTAACAGATAAAAATCTCATTGCAAGGGGCATACTTGAGAGAGATGGTTGTTTCTTTGCTCTATTCCTCCATGGCATATACATCCAAGTGCTGAGATCCATTTCTCTCAGACAGATCCCAGACAGAATTATTGTTACTATTAAAAATGTTCTGTTATATACATCTCCTCTTGTTTGTGACATAGTTGAAATAAATAGCTAGTTCTTTAATAATTTGTGTTACTTGTCAACTGACTGAACCATGTAAACATTTTGGAATAATTTACTGTTGTGTTATTTTCTTTTCAAACTTTCTTATAATAAAATAATTGATTGCTAAAACTTCAGATACCTAGACACAAAGAAAATGGCAGCATGATGTCTGTCATTCACTGGTAGCACATTCTGCATGAACCAGTGAGAGGCTCCAAGGGGAGGAGGGCCCATCTGCTGCTTCCCAGCACAGAGCGATTATTGCTGTGACATTCACAGATTTTGTAATATGAAGAAATTAAACAGATTTTGCACAAAGTTCCTAAGATGAGTTACATATAGATTTAAAATTTAATCATTAAGCCTTGTAGAATGTGACTGAAAAATTATAAGGAAAATTTAAGAACAGTTATTAATACCAATATTAGAGTTGCTTTTTGGCTTAATATCCCTCAATTTATCGTGAATAAATCTCACATCAATGAATGGACTTTGTACAACAGTACTTTTCCAACTGATATTTCTTTGCTCTGTAGTAAAATAAAGTATAAAATATTTCTGAAAATATTTCAATATAATGCAATTAATGAAATATACTCTTTAAATTAATTTCATATACTGTTTTACCTTTTCAAAGTGTCTATAAGAAACTCTAAACTAGTTCATATAGCTTATATTTATTGATTTTAAATGGCACTAGTCTATAATGACTGAAATAATTCTGTTTATTTCTGATACTGCCAGTGAACAGACTTTCCTCCCTCTTTAAAAACATTGTATTGGAAAATCTTGCAAGATATTGCATATCCTTTTCTAATCCCTTGTTTTAACTATTTGTCAAACAAAAGAGTCCTTTGCTAACTGCTGGTAGGTCTTGGATAGTCGTTCTCACAGTGTGAGTTTTTGGAGAATAAATATACAGAAACACTGCAAACTGACCCATTTTTGGTACTAAAAACACCTATGTTTATTTATCTGTAAAAAAATCTACCATAAGAACCTAAAATCATCTTCGCTAAATTTTTTTATTCTCTTCCAGATCATTTTTTACATTGTAATTCCTTGTAAACCTATTATTAATTCCATCGCATCTGTTTCCTAAATGGCTTTTCTTGTCTGCTCGATCTTCTCTTTATTTAAAAGCCCTCATTTTTTTTTTTTAAAGTAAGTTAAATGTGCTTGTGTTATGATCAGAAAAACAGCAAGAGAACATTTTGTAAATATCCCAATGGTTGCCTGCTGCCTGAATTGCCAAGTGGGGAACTGTGGCGGCCTTTTTCTTTGTGAAGCTCTCAGGCTGCTCACAGAGACCCATTTTCCTCTCTCTTTGCTTTTGGTCTTGCTCGATGCTTCTGAAGCGCTGACCAAGCTCTCTTTCTTTGTATGTGCAAAGCTGCTTTTCCTTATTACAGCGAGGCCATACACTGGGGAAACCGTTTTTCTAGACCATAGTTTACTTTAGCTACAGAGAAAATGCCTTCTTTTTATTCTCTTCAAATCTAAAAAGACACTCTTCTCTTTCTTTCCTCCTCCTTTTTAAACTCACCACTTTCACAGGCCTACCCAATATGGTCCTCTGGGTGGGGGTGCACGTATTTTTCTCTTATATAAAACTCCTAATTTGAAACTACCTATAGAGACTAGTTGTTTGGCTTTGTGACTACTTACTTGCCCCTGGTCTTGTTGCTTGCTGCTGGAGAGGTGCTGCACTGCATGGAATTGCAACTGACCCTGAGTGTATGGAAATGTAGAAATGTAAGGACACTGGCTTTGCTTTCCTTTGATTTCTGTTCATCAGAAACTTTCTTGGTTTCTCTCTGAGAGAGAGAGAGAGAGAGAGAGAGAGAGAGAGAGAGAGAGAGAGAGAGAGAGAGCACATTCACCTCTACACCCTTGCCAATTTACCCAACTCAGATCCTCTTGGATTCTCTTGTGCTGGGCCCTAAGATCACTGACTTCTAATTATTGGTTTACAATTTTAAAATATGCTTCACAAAACCCAACTGACATGTGAGAACTTTAGACAAAGCATCCACAGGAAGTGCCTTGACATTTTCTTTGATGAACTGGGGATGCATGAAGTAATATTCATAAACTATTTTTGAAAAATATTTCTGAAAAAAGTCATTCTATTTTGGGAGGCACCGTTTGAGTAGTCCACACACCACTTCATTTAATAAGCTATGCAAATTTTATTTTTAGATGTTCAAGTTGGCTTATAGGGTTCTGAGGGGAAAGGCCTCGGTAGCTGTGATTGTGTGTCCATAAGTATTTACTTATGGAATTTAAAGTGTGTCAATACTGCAGGTGCTCAGCTGAGTTCTGGCAAGGAATCTTCTGGGTAGCCCTGGCAGAGAATTCAGGTTTATCTCTTAATCTTTTATTTCATCAGAGCATTCTTTTCCTGACATTCTTAGAAGATGAATTAATTGGCCCATCAAGAAGAAGAAAGGGTGGCTGGAGAGATGACTCAATGGTTAATAGCTTTCCCTGAGGACCCAAATTTGGTTCCCAGCACTCATGTTAGGTGGCCCAGAATCCCTTCTAACTTCAGCTCCAGGTTATGACACATTCTGGACTCCTTCGGTACCTGCATTCACAGAGGCATATACCTTACCTTTCACATATACACATTAAAAATAAAAAGGAAAAAATTTAAAACAAGGAAAGAAGAAATAAATGCTATTAATGTCTTGACACTTAAAACATAGTAATGTTATTAAACATTAATAATAGTCACCTTACCTAATATGTTATTTCTGAGAGAAGTCCTCTCTGGTCCTTTATCCTTTCTTGGTACAGCATGATAGTACAACTTACAGACTGTACAGCCAGCTCCTCAATACAATCCCTGCAGTGCTCCAAGCGAGAACAAAATAGTGAGCAGTCTTCCCTTCTTCTCTAAAATGGTTACACATAAAATATCTAGGCACAGTAACAACTGTATTATGTGGGAAAGGCAAGATTGAAAGTGGTGTTTACTTTATAATTTCATGAATATTTATGCAATTCAAATTTTATATAATTTATATAACATTAAATAATGCAGTTTCAGTCTAGAAAGAGGCCTTCTGGAGAGAGATGTAGATGTTACAAATGAAAACACATTTGGGAGATGTTGGAGTAATGGACGTCTTCTGCATATGGCACCTATGAGGTTCCATTTGACATTTGTTTAGATTGATGGCACACATATGTAAAAATATGTCAAATAGTATAAGCTTAAAACACAAGGTTTGTTATGTAACACACAGAAAAGTATCTGCTGTGTTATGAAAGTCATTTCAAAATTAACAGGCGTGCAAACTAGAGAATCTAATAGGTGCCACAATTAAGGAATCTGCAACTGAAGTCTTTATCACTTCTCAGTCACTAATACCTTGAACCAATACAAATAATTACCATAACTTTAAAAAATTTATTCTTCTCTTATATATTACACCCTAATCACAGTTTCCCCTCCCTCCTCTCCTCCCACCTCCTGGACTCCTCCTGTCTCCCCAAGATCTACTCTTCCTCTGTTTTTTTTCAGAGAAGGGCAGACCTTCCAGGGATATTAACCAAACATGGCGTACCAAGTTACAGTAACACTATGCACATCCCCCTAAAATTAAAGCTGGATGATGCAACCCAACAGGAGGAAAAGAGTCCCAAAATCGGGCAAAAAGAGTCAGAGACAGTCACTCTTAGGAGTCCCACGAGAACAGCAAGCTACGTAGCCATAACATGTATGTAGAGGACCTAGTTCAGACCACTGCAGGCTTCCAGATTGTTGGTTCAGTCTCTGTGAGCCCCAGCAAGCCCAGGTTAGTTGGTTCTGTGAGTTTTCTTGTCCTGCCCTTGACCCCTCCATCTCCCATAATCCTTCCTCCCCCTCTTCCTCAGGTTTCCCGAGATCTGCCTAATATTTGGCTGTGGGTTTCTGCATCTGCTCCCATCAGTGCTAGATGAAGTCACTCTGATGATGATTATGCTAGGCTCTGGTCTAGAAGCGCAGCAGAGTATCACTAGGAATCATTTCATGAATGTGTTTTTTGTTTGTTTGCTTGTTTTGCCTGTCATGTTTGACTCTATCCAGGGTCCCTGTGCTATCCAGCCTCTGGTTCTGGCCACCCAGGCAGTGTCAGGCATGGGCTCTCACTCAGGGCGTGCGTCTCAAGTTGGGTCTGTAATTGGTTGGTCATTTCCACCGGTCCTATGCCATCTGTACTTCAGTACATCTTGCAGGCAGGACAAATTGTAGGTCAAAAGTTATGTGGCTGGGTCGGTGTCCAGTTCCTCCACTGGAAACCTTGCCTGGTTACAGAAGATGGCCATTTCAGGCTCCATGTTCCCCACTACCAGGAGACTTTGCTAGGATCTCCCTCAGATTCCTGGGAGTTTCCATTGCACTAGGCTTTTACCTTGCCCCCCACAAATGCTCCCCAATTCCAGTTGTCTCTCCCAATACACTCTCCCTTTATCCCCCATCCCTCCTTTTCCTATCCCCAATCACGCCAAGTTCACCTACAGTATCTCTTCTCTTTCTCCTTTCTAGGGAGATCCATGTATCCCCTTGAACCCTCCTTGTTATCTAGCCTCTCTGGGTTTGTGGATCGTAGCATGATTATTCTTTGCTTTACACTTAATATTCACTTATAAGTGAGTATACACTGTGTTATTGTAAAGTTTTAACTATCAATGATTTGTATTTTTAGTACACAAGTGGATTAATTAGTTGTTTCAATCATTTCCTTATACTAGTGAGATATTAATCAAATAATACACCCAAAATCAATATTATCACAGAGACTTTTTCAATGATATGGACAAAGAAATTAGGTTAAATAATTAATTATCAATGAATTCTTTAAAAGTACATACAGAGTAAAACATTTCTAATGTTATATATGATTATATGCTAGTTTCCTGAAAATTTAGGCATAAGTGCTATGCAGTTATCTTTGATGAACTTATTGGTCATTTGTATTTTGGATTGAAAAATTGAAGCAGAGTATATGTGTAAGGAACCTCTAGTGTTTTCCACTTCCTAACTATTTAAAAGTACAGCAGTGCTGCCAATTTTTCCAAGACTAATGGCATAAATACAGACTTTATTTTTTGAAGTTTAGAAATAGAATGTGTTTAGGCAAATTTATGAGCATACTAATGGCAAATAATAAAATAAGTAACCAGGAAAAGATACACTCAGAAATAATACACATTATAACTTCATAGTAAGATCTTCTGATACATTTTTATAGCTAGTACCTATCAGGCATTTTAATTTTCTTATTGCAGATGACTATTATTAAACTGATAACAATTTCATTCCAACATTTTGCTTTTATCACTGTGTGCTGGAAAATGGCCCTTCTATGAATTCAAGACAATTACCACAGTGATAAATTTAATGCAAAATATAAGATAAAGTTATATTTAGAATATCTTCATTTCCAGTTAAACTGTACTTTTCATGGGTGGATATAATTTTTCTAATAATGATAAAAATTAATTGCTGTTTGTTTTTCATCAGGATATACAAGGTGAGTTTTAAATACCTATGCAAGATAAAGTGGGAACACTGTCCCAGTAATAATTCAATATGTATAGTGGCAAGTGACTAGGAAACTAAAACTATTATTTTTACTTTTCATGTAATAACAAGGTAGAAAATAACTATGATTATAATATGAACAATCTTGACTTGTATCATTGGTTCAATTCTAAATCAATAAGGAAGAAAAATTTTAAAAATAAGTTTATTTTATATGTATGAGCATTTTTCTTGGATGTGAGTACATGTAAAATGTGTGTGCCTGGTGCCTGTGAAGGTCAGAAAAGGCTATTGAATCCTCTGGAACTATGGTTAAGGATAGCTGTGAGCCACAGTGTGGATGCTGACATCTAATTCTGATCCTTTACAAGATTGAAGGTGCTCTTAACCACTGTGCTACCTGAACAGCCCCATGATTAAAAGTTTACAATTAATGAAGAATAAAAAGCTTAATGTATTGACCTTTTATAGCAACATTTTTGCTGCAAGTTCTCAATTTAAAGTAGTGCCAGATCATTTAATCATACAGAGTTTTCCTCTTTTCCAAGAGTCCAATTTTAAATTAAATTATCTAGAAATGTTTTCATATTTTTGGAGTGTATACCCTATGGAGAGATGTTTTAGTTAATTTTTTGGAGAACAAATTTGCTTTATGAATAACCATTAGTGTACAAATTTAAAAGCATCTGAGAAACTGATATAAATGGATAGAAACAAATGACTTTGAGCAGTTAGTGGTAAATGGAGTCTTGAGACCATTAATATTTTGCCAAGAAAAACAAATAATGAAAAAATCAGATTTTTGACTGTGTATATATTTTTGTAATTTTTTGGTTTAGGAGATTAGGCAAGATTAGCATTTTCCAACAGAATGTGCACATATTCAAAAATATTTTTTTATTTATTTATTTTTCTTTATTATTATGTGTTTTAAATGTTATACATCAGCCATGGGTTCCCCTGTCCTCCCCCCTCCTGCACCTACCCCCACCTTCCCCCAGCCCCTCCCCTCCATTCACATGTCCTCCAGGATCAAGGCACCCCTGGGGATTCATTTAAATCTGGTGGACTCAGTACAGGCAGGTCCTGTCACCTCCTTCCAGGCTGAGCCTGTGTCCATGTGTAAGCCCAAGTTTCCAAACAGCCAGCTCATGCACTAAGGACAGATCCTGGTCCCACAGCCTGGGTGCCACCCAAACAGATCAAGCTATTCAATGGTCTCACTTATCCAGAAGGCCTGATCCAGCTGGGGGCTCCACAGCCTTTGGTTCATAATTCATGTGCTTCCATTCATTTGGCTATTTGTCCCTGTGCTTTTTGTAATCTTGGATTCAACAATCCATGCTCTTGCAGACCCTCCTCTTTCTCAACAGTTGGACACCTGGAGCTCCACCTGGGTCCTGGCTGAGGATCTCTGCATCCACTTCCATCAGTTATTGGATGAGAGTTCCAGCATGAAAGTTAGGGTGTTTGGCCATCTGATCACCAGACTAGGTCAGATCAGGCTTTCTCTCGACCATTGCCAGCAGACTACAGAGGATATATCATTGTGGATTTCTGGGGACCTCTCGAGCACTCTGCCTATTCCTGTTCTCATGTGGTCTCCATTTATCATGTTCTGTTATTCCTCATTCTCCCTTTCTGTTCTTGATCCAGCTGGGATCTCCTGCTCCCCTAAGCTTTCTTTCCCTCAAATCTTGCCCTTCATTACTCCCATTGTCATCCAGGTTGTTCATGTAGATCTCATCCATTTCTCTGTCATTGGGTGATCCTTGGGTCTTTCCTAGGGTCCCGTTTTCTAGGTAGCCTCCCTGGAGTTGTATAGCAGTCTAGTCATCTTTGTTTTACATCTAGCATCCTCCTATGAGTGAGTGCATACCGTGTTTGTCCTTCTGAGTCTGCGTTACCTCACTCAGGATGATTTGTTATATTATAGCAGGACATAATTTATTTTTTACTGAAACTATTGATGTGGTCAACAATTTGTAATAATTATACTTTCAACATAGGTTTTTCTACATAATGTTTGAATACTTGGTTCCCAGTTGATGAACTGTTTGTCAAGGATTATGAGGTATGGCCTTGTTGAAGCAGCTTTGTCTTTGAGGGTGATATTTGATGGTTGGCTTGCTTTTTCTCTCTGCCTTTTCCTGTGAGTTGGAATGTAAGCTCTTAGCTAGGTACTCAAGCACCATGTATGTCTGCCTGGTGACATGCTCCCCTCCATGATGGTCATGGACACTGTGAAGCCCTTAATGAACTCTTTCTTCTATAAGTTTCCTTGGTTATGGTGTTTGCCATTGCAATTGAAAAGTAACTATGAGTGTTATACAAATAACCATTTATAATATAACACAGACAGTAAAATATAAAAATATATTTTTATATATATGTATTTGTAAATATATATGTATATATTATATACACATGTATATATGTAGATTAAGCACTTGGGACAGTCCAACAAAATTTTCCCTATTGCATTAACTAGAATCACATAAAATTTGTTCTGTACCAGGGATTGTGTGATTTGGTTGGTATGTATCACCTCATCTTGTCATGGCAACAATCTGGTGTAACATATTTTATGTTCTTCAATTTAAGGAATTTCTAAGATTCCAGTGTTTGCAATTCAGATTTTGTTCTTCTTTATCTTCAAGACCCAGATATTTCAATTTATTTGATACATTCTAGGAATAAAGACTAAGAAGAATGGATTACTTGTCCTCTAAGATCCCATAATAAAGTTGTTGATCCATAAAAGCTAACAGACGTATAAGAAAGAGCTTGCTATATTGTAACCTACTCATTACTAATTAAGAGGAGAGAAATGCCTGGTGGTAAGCACTGATCAGATCTCATCAGAGAATTAGAAACTCTTTCATGGAAGATCTCTTGGTGTCATTCTCAGACATATGCCAATATTTTCCATTTTTAATGTGGTAAAGGAGTACATAATAGGAACAAAGACTAAAAGTGAAAAATTGTCTTCAAAGATCCCACAATAAAGTTGTTGATCCAGATAAATATTGTGTGTGTGTGTGTGTGTGTGTGTGTGTGTAATCATTGTAATATGGACAATAAAACAAAACATATTGAATATTGCATGTTGATGACAAGTCAAAAATGCAATCTGCATAACTATTCAAGGTTACATAATTTAGAGTGAAGGGGGCCATGTCTGGGACACTTAATTTTGTCCTATAAGCTCTGCCAGAAAAATGGAAACTTTTATCCAAGTGTGCATGGGAACCTTAACATTCAGAAGGAACACAATATTATCTGATGATCTTTGGAAAACGATTTCTCTTTAGCTAAGGATCATACAACGGCAGATGCTAAGTCTATAATGGGAAAGTGAATTGTTCATAGAACCTGAAAAGGAAGTCATCTTCTGTGGGGCTCAGCATCACCAGCTACTCTATGGCAGCGTATAGTCACACTTGGCAAAGATCAATGCACTCAATTCACACTGTCTGAAGGTTGGATAAAGATAATGAGGAATTCATTAAACAGGAAACTGTTAGGAAAACATTTGTTCTCATCATAAGTAAATTTAAGTTTCTTTCTGCCTCTAGACACCTGACCTCTTTCTCAACCCCTAAAAAGATTTGCTTTCTCTGTCCCTTTGAAAAGTACTCACATTTTCTTAGAGTCTGCTGTTTTAGAACCTCAGACATACCTTTCTCAAAAATCTGATAACCATGGACTGCAGAGATGACTCAGTGCTTAAGAGCATTGGCTGCTCCTCCTGAGAACCTGGGTTCAATTTCCAGTACTCACATGACAGCTATTAACTGTCTGCAACTCCAGTTCAGTGAGTCCAGCACCCTCAAACAAACATGCCTACAAGCAAAATACAAATGGACATAAAATAAAAACAAATTATTGAAAAACAACAACCTAGAAACCATTTTGGAAAAACAGAATTGCTGATGACGATAGTGCTTCTATCTTCCTAAAATGGTCAGACTCTATGATCAAGTGCTTTCTTGTAATTATTAATTATTTCTTAGACAAATTAATACATGTATATAACATAGTCTTCTCTCACTCACCTGTCCTACCTTCTCTTATTCCCACCCCATTCACACTAACCATCCTAATTACTACAAAGAGTTCTCAAAGGAAGAAATACAAATAGCAAATTTAAGAAATTAGCTATCATGCCAGGCGGTAGTGGCACAAGGCTTTAATCCCAGCACTCAGGAGGCAGAGGCAGGCAGATCTGTGTGAGTTTGAGGGCAGCCTGTTCTATAAAGTGAATTCCAGGAAAGGCACAAAGCTACACAGAGAAACCCTGTCTTGGAAAAAGAAAAGAAAGAAAGAAAGAGAGAGAGAGGGAGAGAGAGAGAGAGAGAGAGAGAGAGAGAGAGAGAGAGAGAGAGAGAAAAAAGAAAGAAAGAAAGAAAGAAAGAAAGAAAGAAAGAAAGAAAGAGGGAGGAAGAAATTAGCTACCAAGGAAATGTTAAATAAGAATACTTGAGAACCCATCTCATTCTAGTCAGTATGGCTATCATCAAGAAGAAAAAAAAAAAAAGAGAAGTTTTGGTTAGAATGTTTGAGAAAAAGAAGAATGCCTACACAGTGTTAGTGGAAGCATAAATTGTCAAAATAGCCGTGGAAATCAGTCTGGAGATTTCTCAAAAGCTGAAGGAGACTGGCCGTATTAAATGTTTTTAGTCACGTACTCAAATATAACTTACATTATTGATTCTTACAAACCCACATTCAATGCTGTTATAGTCACAATAGCTGAGGAATGGGACAAGCTTAGATCTCCATCAACTGATGAGTGGAAAATGAAGATGTAGTACTTGTACACAGACCTGTAATGAAAAACCTATTCAGCTGTAACAAAAACAATATTTTTCAGGAAATTCATGGAACCTGAAAAATTAAAGTAGGTGACATAACCTAGACTCAGAAAAAAAATATGTCACGTCTTCTCTCATATGTGGCTCTGATTTTATATTTGTTCATTTAACTTGGGAAGCTTGTAAAGGCCTAGAAACCTGAAAATAGAGTTTTATTGGGAAGACAAAATGGTGTTAAAGTTCATGGGGAGAGAGGACAAGATGTGACATGAAAATACAGGGCTAGGAATACTGTAGACAGTGAGGAAACTGAGATGTGGCTGGACACTGAGAAAGAAGATGGAGTCAATGGAAATGTTAAACAGACATAAGGATGCATGAATAACACTCTTAATTAAAGCTAGAAAAAATATTCCAATTGAGAATTGGGAGTAAGTTTATTCTTCACCTAAAACTAATTTGCATAGAGAGGATTCAAAGGCTTGAGTGTATACATAGAAAACAAATTAAGTATCAGGCAATCTGCTTGAACTAAATCATGAAAGAGAAGTTAAGAGAGAGAAGAATATTTTCTAAATTATGTAATGTCACCAAATCCATGGATTTTAATTCCAAGTAGTAGTAGTAAGTTAGGTGGAATATACAGAAGACAATGATAAAAAAAAAATAGCTGATAAATTTACAAGTATGAAAACATTAGATTTGTTGCTGATATGATTTGGGACCAAGAGCAAATGGAGGATGTATTTTCAGATGAGAGAAAGAATTCAGAGACTGAATAGTCAGTTGAAGAAAATCCTACAAGATGCTGGAAAGCTAATGGGTAAAATCTAAGTGCAGTAGTATAGATGACATGTCTAATACAGTGTGCCCAGACTTAATTCAAAACTCTGAGGAATAAATACAGTACAAGGAAGAGAATAAGTGAGAAGGTTGATGGCAAGAATTCTATTTTATGTTACCCTAAAGTATGTTTTTCAGGCAGTGTCTTGCCTCCAGACTCTCCATTTCACCAACAGCTTTTGACTCAATTTTGAAGAAAGAATACTGTCCCTGGTTGGACAAATCAATGACACTGTCAGCCATCAGCCATCAGCCATGTAGCAGGAACTGATAAATGCTGTGGGATAATCCTTCTGCTCACTGTGAATATGCATTATTCCCATTGGTTAATAAAAAAGGATGTTTGGCCTATAGCAAAGCAGAATAAAGCTAGGTAGGAAAGCCAAACTGAAAATGCTGGGAGGAAGAAGAGCCTAGTCAGAGAGAGACTCCAGCCAGCTGCTGTGGAAGCAAGATGCTAGAGGACAGGTAAAGCCACAAGTCACTTGGAAATACATAGATTAATAGAAATGGGTTAATTTAAATGTAAGAACTAGTTAGTAATAAGTCTGAGCTATTGGCTAAGCATTTGTATTCATATATTCAACCTCTGAGTCAGGTATTTGGGACCAGGTGGTCAGGATGGGAAAACTCCATCTACAGATAAATAATTTATCTCTGGACTAGAAAGGGTGGGACTCTCCAAATTTATCATGGTGAATTGAGATTGTTAAGGCACATGGTTATCTGTAAAATCTGTACAAATAATTTATTAGACATAGCAGGCCAGGGAAAGAGTGTAACTCCCTTGCATGAACCCCATAAACAGTTGAACACTTAACATTGATACAGTGCTGTTCTTACTGAACTATTCTCTGACTGTCCTGTTTGTGAATCAATAACCAATAGACAAATAATTATCCCAGGGCCTCAACTTGATCTCACTGTTGATACAAGTTCTCAGTAATTGTCTGCCTGCCGTCCTATTTTCTAGTCTGCACCTGCCATCCATCATCCTACTCTTTCCTTCATCTTGAACCAGCCTTCCTTTTCCACTGTGCAGCGAGACTCAATTCTCAGCTTCCCTCCTAAACCGTGGACCAACAGTGACTTGACTTGGAACTTCCACAGCCTCTCTGTATCTTGATTTGGCCCTTTGTCTTATCAATACAGACACTAGTTACTTTTCTCTTAGCTTCTCTGCTTTTCAGCACTTCTAAAAACCAATGACCGCTACTGTGGCTTCTTAACTCTTTATAATCTTCCCATAACCTACATGAATACATACATAAAATAGCTGCATATGTGAATAGATAGATAATTAGATAGATACAATAGATAGATAGATAGAATGATGATAGATGTTATTTAGATGAGGTATATAGACGATAGAAAATGATAGATAGATAGATAGATAGATAGATAGATAGATAGATGATATTTATTGTGGTACCACACAATGTATAATATGAGATTTAATATTAGAAATCCTAATGACATATTGCTATTCTTGTAAAGCAGAGTATCACTGAACCCTAGCCACAGAGGCTTCTTCTTGCAATAGATGGTAAATAACATAGATATCCACAACAGGACAATGCACAGAAAGTGAGAGACTTTGGAGCACTCAACCTTAAATGGGATGTCTCTAGTAAAGCCCCTGCTCAGTGGTCAGTGTATTATGTGGAAGACAAGGTAGAAAGGTTGTAAAAGCCAGAGATGATGACTCCAAGGAAACAGTGTGTTCCAGACACAACATGATTGATTCACATATAAACTTAGAGTCTGTGATAGCATGAACAAGTTCTGCACCAGTTCAAACCAGAGAAGTTCCAGTATTGAGAAGAGGAAGGGGAATAAAAAATCTCACACCTAACTGAGAAGTTATTTGTAATTGATACTTGCTAGAAGATGGAAAACCACTTTCCTCCAATGAAGTGTTACTGGGCATATCAACTGCCCTCCAGAGCAGGCTCCATGCACAGGAATTGTTAACCAACACCAAACAGATTCTGTGATTTATTTTGTGAACTTTTTGTTCTGCTTTGGATATTTATTTTGTCTTACTTATTCTTTTTCTTTTTTACTTTGATTTTCAGTTTCTGATTTTTTTTTCATTTTTTAAGAGGAAAAGAAACAGAAAGAACATGAAGTTGACAGGGGTAGAGAGGTTTGAAGGATCTAGAAGGACTCAGGGTGGGAAAATTTGATCAAAATATATTGTATCATAATATTTTTTTAAAGAAAGAAATCAAGAGTAGAATAAATATATCCATGTTCACTGTGGCCACTCACCAAGGACAGCATCACCAGACTCCAGCAATTCACTGGAACTGAAATTGCCATACCTTGTAAATTGGTTGTAATTCACTAAATTCTGACATGTAGAAAGACACGTTTATCTGTGTTTGTAACAAAGTGGATTCATGACAGGGACATACTCTTGGAAACACAATGATTTCTGTCACTGTTTTGCCAACAGATAATTGGAAAAAGATGTGATGAGACTCATATTTTATCTTATGAGCAAGTTAACAGTTCACAGATGCCAATAAAGGGTGAAAGACTCTAATAAAGGCTCTAGTGAAGTGCTAAAGCCTGACACCTCACTACCTGTTCAGCAGAGTATCTGGAGTCTTAGTATTTGGGAGTTTATCCACTGAGTGATGGTTCTCCCAGGGCAGATTCCCCATGCAATGATTTTGGTCACAGAAGATCTGGGTCTTTGCTGAAACAAAATCTTCCCCAATGTGCATTAAGTACACCTTCTTTTGTTTCTAAGTGAATCACCATCTATAGCTTCCAACAAAAGTTGTTATACAAGCTTCCTTGAAACACCGTGCAGGGTGAATTTGCGCAGTGCTTCCTTCAGAAGATGTGGAGAAATGTGAATGGATCTCATGGGGTCTTGCAAAGGCACAGGTATGAAAACTATTAAGCACTTAGTTCTTAGCTACATTCAGCATGTTGATATTTCGAAAGGTAATAGATGCCTTGATTTTTGAATAGGTTCAATCATGAATACAACATGAACTATACAATCATTTAAAGGAACCAATCACTTTATTTGTACATATTCATTCAGTGTGTGTGTGTGTGTGTGTGTGTGTGTGTGTGTGTGCGTGCGTGCGCGCACACATGCACACACTCATGTGTGCTTCATGAGAGTCCATGCCTATGTCAGAAGACAATGTTTTGGAGTGCATTCCCTCCTACCTCCCACCCAACTCAGGTCATCGGTCTTGGTTGCTGGGGCCTTCACCTGCAGAGCCCTCTGGCTAGCCTTCAATTACTTTTGGAAGTTAGAGGTTTTTTAATGTATATTCTGAAATATGAAACTGACCTTTGCACATTATTTGTAATTGACATTTTAATGGCCAAACTGATTTTCTACTTTGTTTATTAATGTTCTGCTATTTTTGCCAGCACACAGAAAAACAGTGCTTCCAGGCCTTTCCTTTGCTTCTGCTACTTAATACTATCAGTGCCTAGGCCCCTTTCCTAAACTTGCTCATTAGATGTGACAGCTCAGTATTAAATATTTACTGCTTAAAATTTTTACAACTCATTTTTGAAAATGTTACTTATATACAATGGTTTATCACATGTCCATAGCAGACATCTCTAGATCACTGTGTTTGCACACAAGAAGTAAACAGAAATACCTTCAATAAAACAAAAAGAAGGGGTTTAGTGGCAAAGCTAAGTAATAGTGAGCATCAGGCCCTTAGCCATATCTGAGAGACAGCCAGAGTAGGAAGTCTGTGTAGCCAGAGAGCATTGGCAAGCCCCTCACACTGCTGAAGAGACACAAGACTCAATATAGGACCTACTGCCTCAGGGCTGGGTGGGGGGCACAGTTTATATTTTATACTGGAAGGGCTTTGTTCCTGAGGAACCTGATTTCTTTCACCAACCAGAGGGCCAATAGCAAGCTCTGAAATATCTTAATATGAGAATGCTAGATTTAGAAATGACCTTGTCAACAGATGGGTACCAAGACACTTTGAAAACCTGCCACAACCAGTTTACAACATAATGTAGTACAGGAAGCACATTGTGGGCCTCTGGAGCAGTCATTGTGGGTGAAGAGTGCTGGTGAGTAAGAGCTTGGTGAACCCACACACAGTACAGAACTCATTTTATTTCATGGAAGCTAGGAAGAAGGACTTGGAAAGAAAACATACCGATAACTAATAAGTAATCGAAATAAATGGGTTTATGTCCTTAGTTTTCAAGAGCACGTATACAATGAAACCATGTACTCTTAGAGATAATCTGCTATATAATATCATATAAGATATGATAAATAAACATAATCATAAACATATTATGTAACTGAGACACCGCAATGCTATGGCACAGGTTTAAATGTAGAGGTCTCATTTTTAGTTTTTCAATTACTAAGAAGAGCCGTTGTTTTAATGGGCTTCAAAGGTGTCCACTGTGGGCATATGAGTTCTCTTCTTATGAGAAAGGTAGGCCAGCCTACCAATCTTCTCTGGCATTTACAATGTGCTAGATATCTCGAGAGAGACTAGGAATATAATTATGCATGAGGAATTAACTCATGGCTTGAGAAGTTTATTTCATTACTATAGTCTCACAAAAGATTTTAGTATTAGAAAAATTTGGGTGATATGCTGCTGTGGGATGTTCTGTATGTCAAATGTGTTGCTCTGATTGGTTAAAATAAATAAAGTGCTGATTTGCCAGTAGCCAGGCAGGAAGGATAGGGTAGGTGGGACAAGGAAGAGGAGAATGCCGGGAACAGGAAGGCTGAGGAGAGATATACTGCCAGCCACCACCATGACAAGAAAGGTGTAAGGTACTGGTAAGGCACGAACCATGTGGCAACTTATAGACTAATAGAAATGGGTTAATTTAAGATAGAAGAAGTAGATAACAAGAAGCCTGCCACATAGTTTGTAAACAATGTAAGTTTCTGTGTGTTTACTTGGTTGGTTCTGAGCATCTATGGGCCTGGCAGGTGAGAGAGATTTGTCCTGACTGTGGGCCAGGCAGAAAAAACTCTAACTACAATATGCTAGTGAGGAAAACATGAGAAAAATAAATTGACATATAAAAATATGTGGATATTTTTAGAAAATTTTAATAGGCTTTACTTTTTACACTGTAAGAGTTACAATGTAATTTCAGTGCAGACTTTTGACTAACATTGATTGGGTACATGTTTAAAGGCTAATATAAACAATGATATATTATACATGCCTAATAATAACTTCATTAATACAATAAATAAAAAGGATTTGAGAAGGAATTGGAGGAAGAGTTTTGTAAATATGCCATTCTGTGAAGTAGCTGCCATTGTTGGCATTCAACCACTATGCCATGAATTAGAATCACCAGAGTCTGGATGGACCTTCAGAGGAAGAATTGTCTTAATTGGTGTAGGAAGATCCGCCCTGAATGTGTGCAGCACCTTCCAGTTCAGCTCAGATGAAAGATAACATGTATTCTGCTTCTGCCATGAGGCCCTTTCTTTGGCCTAATCTCATTCACACTGTTGACATTCCAGCTACCTTTGCTGATACCAGGACCAGACTGCAGGTTTTTATTGTTGGGTTAGGACCAGGCTCCATAACCCTTACACGGTTTTGACACCAGGTTGAGACTGTTGATGCAGCCAGTCTTGTGAATGGAGGAACTCCTAGACCATCTACCTCTCCAGTATGAGACAGACACTCTGGGACCATTCTGACTGTGTGAGGCACCCAACTCCTATGACAGCAAATTCTCAGCCTCTGGGGTGAAACAACTTTTACTATTTTAACATGAGCTGAATTCATCAATTCTTTTAATAAATGAATTCAGCCTATTGGTTCTGTTCCTCTGAAGACCCCTGACTCATACACTTATGAACTCTTAACAGGAAGTGTTAGTGAGAAAGTACTAGACAGGATGCATATTTGTTTTTTTTTTCTTTTATCTATCTATCTATCTATCTATCTATCTATCTATTTATTTATTATATTTGTGTTTTAATTTTACACATCAGCCATGGGTTCCCCTGCCCTCCCCCCTACCGCCCCCACCCCCACCTTTCCCCCACCCCTTCCCCTCTATTCCCATCTCCTCCAGGACCAAGACTCCCCTGGGGATTCAATTCAACCCTGTGGATTCAGTACAAGCAGGTCCAGTCCCCTCCTTACAGGCTGAGCAAAGTGTCCCTGTGTAAGCCCAAGGTTCCAAACAGCAAGCTCATGCACCAAGGACAGGTCCTGGGCCCACAGCCTGGATGCCTCCCAAACAGTTCAAGCTATTCAATTGTCTCACTTATCCAGAGGGCCTGATCCAGTTGGGGGCTCCATAGCCTTTGGTTCATAATTCATGTGCTTCCATTTATTTGGCTATTTGTCCCTGTGCCTCTCCAATCATGGTCTCAACAATTCACACTGTTACAGTCCCTCCTCTTTCTCGGCAATTGGACTCCTGGAGCTCCACCTGGGGCCTGGCCAAGGATCTCTGCACCCACTTCCATCAGTTATTGGATGAGAGTTCCAGCTTGACTGGTAGGGTGTTTGGCCATCTGATCACCAGACTAGGTCAGATCAGGCTTTCTCTCGACCATTGCCAGCAGTCTACAGAGGATATATCATTGTGGATTTAAGGGGACCTCTCCAGCACTCTGCCTATTCCTGTTCCCTCTCTCTTTCTTTTTCTTTTTTTTTTTAAAGATTTATTTATTTAGTATACAGAAAAGGGTGCAGGATCTCATCACAAATGGTTGTGAGCCATCATGTGGTTGCTGGGAACTGAACTCAGGACCTCTGGAAGAGCAGTCAGTGCTCTTAACCTCTGAGCCATCTCTCCAGCCCTATTCCTGTTCTCAAGTGGTCTTCATTTATCATGGTCTGTTATTCCTCGTTCTCCCTTTCTGTTCTTGATCCAGCTGGGATCTCCTGCTCCCCTAAGCTCTCTTTCCCTCAAACCTTGCCCTTCATTACTCCCACTATCGTCCGGGTTGTTCATGTAGATCTCATCCATTTCTCTGTCATTGGGTGATCCCTATGTCTTTCCTAGGGTCCCATTTTCTAGGTAGCCCAGGATGCGTATTTGTAAGCATCCCTCTGTATGGTTACTTCTGACTGGTGTCACACTCTGTGGCTTAGCATTTAATCTTAACTATGTGACTTGATTCTTTGTAATCAGAGTCCATGGGAAATCTACATAGGAAGCTTATCTGGGAGAGGCCAAACTTGCATTTTGCTTCAAACTATTTTAGGAGCTGTGAGGATGTCTCTGTCGGTGAGGTGCCTGCCACACAAGCATCAAGATCCAAGTTCAGATCCACTTAACAGCTGGTCAGGAAGTTTGTGTCTCTAAATCTGGCACTGGGGGAAGGAGGGATCTGGCGCAACCTTAGAATTCACTGGCCTGCCACGTTAGACAGTCAGTGATTTCCAGCTTCTGTGAGAGACCCTGCCTCGAAAAATAAAATTGATGGCAATAAGAATTCACCAGACATTGATTTCTGGCATTAGTATGCACATGTATGCACAGGCACACACCTACACACACACACACACACACACACACACACACACACACACACACACACACACACACACAGGTGTATGCACAAGAAACTATTTTAAAGATGATATTACTATCAATAAAATATTGAATCTGTGAGAGGAGAATAGATCTAGCTACAACCATTCAGACTTTTGAATGGTGCCCATGATTCTACATTAATGAGTAAATTTTTTCTTGTTGTGGTGGTGATGATGAGAACGAAATTTTTATTTTTATTTAGCATCTCTATTTTGAGAAGAAGTTTTAGCAATTGTCAGAAAGCATTCATTAATCAGCAAAAAGAATGCCTTTGAGCCTACTGAAAGAAAAACAAAACTATTATTTGCAATCTTTTTTCCCACCTCCCTTCTGTCATGTTCTCAGTAGTTGAACTGTATTAATAAGCACTTTTGTATCTTGAAATCACCTGACTCTAGGTGGGGGATGCCTGAAATGAGAGACCAAAGGTGCAGTTAAAGCTGATGGTTGTGATTGCAAATGTACAGACAAAATTTCCTCTTAGTTCTCAGCAACAAGTCATGTTACCTTATATGGTGAAATGAAGTCTATAGATAGGATTACAATCCTTAAAATGAGGAGATCGCTCCAAGCTACCTGGATTATCTGTACTCATAATGTCATCACTGTGGTCTTACTAGGAAGAATTAACAGGCTGGAACAGGACAGGTGGAAAAGGAGGCAGAAGTTGGTGCTGCAACAGCATGAACCAAGGATACTGGAAGCAGGAAAAGCTGGGGAAGTCAATGGGCCAGTGGTTCTTTGAAATCAAGGGTGCAGAAAAATTCCCCAAAGGCAACAAAGCTCAGGTTGGGCTTTGATACTAGGACCTCTGACCTCAGAACCAAAGGATAATTAACCTGTATGTTTTAAGTCACTGTTTTCTACCCATTGTAACAGCATGTAGGAAACTAATTCAGGAAACAAAGAAAGAAAGAATATTGAGGTGGTACCTTCATCTACAATCCTGAACATTCATTTACTATGGTAATCAGATACCGTTTTCTTTAAAAAAAAAAAAAAAAATGGCTGTGGCTGGCCCTAAATGCCTTTATTTCATGAGATTAGCCACAGAAGATGGTTCTTGCTTTGAGATAGCTGCCGCGTTCTGCCTGGTCAGGTTGATATTTTACACAAACATCTCCCGTGGACAGTAATGCATGATATTTGAAACCATAGCAAGGTGGTAATTCACCAAAGCCCATTTGTCATTCTTTGTGGGAAAACCGTCCTATTAATTCAATTAAAAAATTAAAGACTTTCCCTCAAACCTTGCCCTTGTTTATTCCCACTGTCATCCAGGTTGTTCATGTAGATTTCATCTATTTCTCTGTCATTGGGCGATCCCTGTGTCTTTCCTAGGGTCCTGTTTTCTAGGTAGCCTCCCTGGAGTTCCTGTCCTTAGTGCATGAGCTGGCTGTTTGGAACCTGGGGCTCACACAGGGACACTTTTCTCAGCCTGGAAGGAGGGGACTGGACCTGCCTGTACTGAATCCACCAGGTTTAAATGAATCCCCAGGGGAGTCTTGGCCCTGGAGGAGATGGGAATGGAGGGGAGGGGCTGGGGGAAGGTGGGGGTGGGGGCAAGAGGGGGGAGGACAGGGGAACCCATGGCTGATGTATAAAATTAAAACACAAATATAATAAAAAAAATCCAGATGCAAAAAGAAAAAATTAAAGACTGTGCATGTTTCCCACCTTTCCTTGAAAACCTGGGTAATTGAAAACGCAACAGCTGAAAACAGATGGACCAGCCACTCTCAAGGTCACAGCCAATACATGTGAGAGACTCAAGCAAGAGTTACCACAGCCTGGTGCTAGAGAGAGGGTTACATGGGTCTTAGCCAAAGGCTAAGAAACAATACTGAGAGAGCCTGAAAGGTAATGATTTTATTTTTCTCAAATTAGTGACACTAATACTCTAAAGTGACACATTAATGTGCAAAAATACTCTGAAAAATTGATGAGAAACTTCAAAGAACAGACAGTGGAAAAATGAATCTGTCATTTCATTCTTTCTTCTTTGTCCAGATCACACTGGAGAAATGCTCAGATGAGAGCAGATAGATATTCAGTGTGATGGTGTCTGTTGTGAATACTCTGTCTCGAGAAGCACTAGATAGAAGTACAGTTAAGGATTATCAAATTTCAGTGTTTGCCATAGGCACACCTCTCACTGACTTCCCTTTTTAATGTTTTCTTGAATAATGAAATCCTTGAAAGACAGAAACTGTCTTTGTTCTCTGCAAAGTTCAGGGATTGACTTTCTGAATTACTGAGTATTAACATAAGTAATATGAAATTGTGAAATGAAGCCCAGTGGAATGTTTAAAGTTCTTACGGTGGTGCTTGGCAGTCATTTTCAAGCCTTTGAAAGTGATTAAATCTAATAGATGAGTGCCCTGCATTGCCATTTGTACAGTAAATATCATTCAGTGTGCTGGGGTTGGCACAGGGAGACAAACACCAACAATACACAAGCAACAATGGGCTCCCGTGAAAGAGGACAATGGAAAATTCAGACGAGTTGCATGAGATGAGCTACACGTCCTGGCAGTGACAGCCCTCAGGGAGACAGAGGTCGATATATCTTAACTCCTTTTGTTATTTCCTTCCACAAATCTTGCTTATTTAAGGCCAGTAGTGAAATGGCAATAATCTGTGACTTCTTATCTTCAGGAAAATCCTTTATTTATTCAGATATGTTTTTAGGGACTGTGTTTTCTTTTCTTTTCTTTCTTTTTGGTCTTCTTAAATTCTCCTGGTTGAAACCATAATAGGTAGCCAAAGAGAGTTCTCTCTTTTGTGTATTGGGAGAAAAGAAAAATTTCCGTCAGGGCAGTGTATTTTAAAAGAATACCACAAAATGTTCACTCTTCTAACTTGACGAAGCTGTCTTTCTCTTTCCCTCCTGTGTCTCTGGCTTCTTCTCTTTTCTAGGATTTAATTTCAAATTGTGACACCTTCCAAATCTGGTGTGGGTATGAACAATGAGATTGAGTGATAAAAGATTCCCTGATATTTCTTCCCATGAGACAAAGATATGGGAAAGCTGGAATGGTAAATGGAAATTCTAGATGAAAATACTACTTTGAAATAAGTTTAGAAATCTTGTTATTGTCTTTTCTTCTCTGTTTCTTTAATCTTAGTTTTATTATTCTGTAAAAATGTGTGTGTGTGTGTGTGTGTGTGAGAGAGAGAGAGAGAGACAGAGAGAGAGACAGACAGAGAGACAGAGAGAGACAGAGAGAGACTGTCTGAGGGGTTATCTCTGGGGGCTCCCCATAATACTGTTCCACGTGGATTACCTGTGGAAACTTGGAAATAACCTGGGGAGGGGAGGTGTTTAAGGGACTGGGGATAGCAGAATATAAGTCAGAGGAGAGTAAAGAGTGAGAATACTGGGATGGAAGCGTTTAACAGGGAGGAAGGCAAAGGGTTTGGGAGAAAATGGGGGAGGGCAAAATGGTTAACCAAAATGAAGACATTGTACAAAGTTCACAAAGAAACCTACTATTTTATAATGTAAATTTTTTAAAGTACAAAAGGGCAGAGGTTGGTAGCTTAAGAGAGCTATCCTGTAGAGCTAGACAAGGCTGTTCCTAGAAACACTGGTTTACTAAACAAAATTTCATGTACCAGCTGAGGAATACCTCTGGAATTGGTCAGGAAGGTTTGGTTGCCCAGCAGAACCAGAAGATAAGACCCTCTCACTGAAGACACCACATATCTCAAGCTCAAGATGCAGAAAATACCAGCTGGAAAAATTTTTTTTCTATTATTTTATTTGGGGGGGATTATAATATAATTACATCATTTATTCCTTCCCTTTCCTCCCTCACAACCCTCTCACTTTCTCTTCCTGGTTCTTTCAAATTTATGGACTTTTTTTTTTTTTTGTTAATTGTTGTTACATGCATATGTGCCTCTCTCTCTCTCTCTCTCTCTCTCTCTCTCTCTCCATATATATATATTCTGGAATATGTAAATATACCCTGCTCAGTCTGTACAATGTTACTTGTATGGATGTTTTCAGGATTGGCCATTTGCTATTGGATAACTAATTAGTGAGCTTTTCCTTGGGGAAGAGTATCTCTTAGTTTCTTGAAGTTCTTTGTGTAGGGTTGAGGCCTCCTGTCTCACTCCCAACACCCTGGTCCACTTTGGTGTGTCTAAAGCTATTCTTCCTACATGCTAACAAACTTCATAGTGCTGGAAGATGCGATGCAGATTGCTGGGGGTCAGGGGGAGGTCCTTACCCACCTGTGGGCTCTACAAACCCAATTCTTACCCGCTCCATGTAACTATTGTGGAGGTAATCAACTAATCACTGGATCTGAGGTCCACTCCCTGGGAAAGGGTTCATGTATGGCACCATAAGCCCAGTTAAGAGTCCATGCTTGGAGAGATCATAAGCCCACATGTAGAACTAATTACTGTTGTTTAACTCCTCTGATACAGCATCAAGCTGCCTTCTAAATTTCTATGTTTATACATGTAGACAGAAGCTACTCTCAACCTTAATCAGAGAAGACTGTCTTTTTCAGGCTCTTCAAAATGTTAAGAATAAGTGACGGCTGTGGACTCAGCCCTAAACAAGGACATTTACATCACTCCTCTAAGACTCAGGACACAGCTTGGTAGATGGGGCAGTGAGAGAGTACATACGAGCTAGAAGATAGAGTGAAAAACTGCAAAATGCCATCATATAGCCTCCATACGGCCAACACAATCATGAAAGCTCAACAATTGCAGTTATCTGCACTAGGCCCCCAAGACTGGCCCTGTAAACAGTCATAGAAACGGTGGGGATCTGGAAATATACCCCTTATTGCTGAACTGCTGTTGATAGATTCTGAGTGAGGAGGAATCATTGTGGGTTTTTTTTGTTGTTGTTTGTTTGTTTTTATTTATTTTTTTAGCTCAGGATCGAACCCAGGGCCTTGTGCTTTCCAGGCAAGCGCTCTACCACTGAGCTAAATCCCCAACTGGAATCATTGTTTTAAGTTGTGTGCCCACTGCTGAACTCACCAGGCCTCAATGGATAGATACAAATCTATGACTACATAAGCACAGTCAGTTTAGACTTGTGTTAGGTAGAAATAAATAAGAAAGAAGAGGAGGGACATAGGGGCAGACAGGAAATAAGAAGGGTGTAGGGGAAGAGTGATCAGCATGTGTTATGTACATTTGCAATTGTCGAAGAACACGTTTAATTGACAAAGTCATTCTGTTTTGACTTGAAAGTAAGTAGAGGCTCCTCACAACAAATGTCATACATAATACATGAACATACATATTACAGTTTGGTGTAATATGTAATTTCTTTATAGGGACTTGGGAAGAATCGCTCCTGGAAATAGTTATCAAACATTTTAAGCACATCAACAAAATTCACTAACCTGAGAATTATAGAAAAACACGTTTAAATTACTTCCACATTTTTCTTTCTTAATATTTCATTCCAGATGAAACTCATTTGAAGATTCTGGTCTTACATTCCAACTTTCTGCAAATGATAAACACAGACTGCATGTGGACCTTCCCCATCTTCACCTTCTTTCCTTTGCTTGAATATTTACTCTTCACTCTAGTAAGTAATATAATTTGAAGTACATCGTTCCATGTTTTCTATCAACTTTCCTGAAAATTATACCTGCTTTGTAGCAAGACACATGAGCTAAGTAGGGTGATGCTTGCAAATCTGGAAATTAAAGATAAATATCCAGAATTCTTCTTGATAGATAAGGAAGGAGATAACAATCACTTAAATTATGTCTCCTTTCTTCTTTATTCCTATGTCCTTTTCTACTGTCCTGTTAACTTAGACTATTCCCTTTCCTAAATTAAACATTCTTCAAACTTTAAGAAAAATTGCACCTCCTTTCATACATTGTATCTGATATAATCACATTTATATCAATCCTCTGTCTGTTTCTTTATATCATATCTGCCTGTCTATCATAATTTTAGTTTCTTTTTAAAAACACCCATTTCTCTCCTATTAGCCCATTAGCTCTTCAAGCTCTTTATGTTCTTGTTCCTTGTCAAGAGTGTAGTGATTTGAATATGGGGTCCTGGTGGTTTTTTTTGTTTGTTTGTTTTTTTTTTTTTTTTTTTTTTTTTTTTTGTGCTCTGCAATTCTTAGTGCAATATACCATTGCACGATAGTTCTCATAGTCCGTATACATTTCTTGCTTTCCAGAGAGCTGAATGTGATATTTCCTGAGGAATTGGAGATGTACAATGTCTGCCTAATCCTGGCTAATTACGTTCTCATAAATATCAGCCTTAAACTACAGCTCTCTGTTGACTCATTTAAATAAAACTGCTACTTTCTCTGTTCATAATGAGCTTAATTTACAGATGTATGTCCTAACTTGGAGAACTGAATGAGTTTATAATTGGAACTGGAAAGAATGGGATATTTCTGATGACAAAATCAGTGGCAAATATTGCTGATAGAAACAGAGAAAGAAGGGGGGATATCTGAAAGAGGCACAGAGGAGAAATTACATTGTGGTGTTTCAGTTCTGTGTGTAAGCTGCTTTGCAATGCTTCTCATTCTCTGTCATTCCATAATTCCACGACCAACTTTTTAAAAAAAGAGAAAATGAAATAAAAGCTGCGTGTGATAACTCATGCTTACAAGCCTAGCACCAGTTAAGGCTGACCCAGGAGTATTTTCAGGGATTTAAGGCCAGTCTAAGGAATATTAAAGGACTATCTTGTAAATGCATGTGCTCCCTCATACCCTCCATAGACTGTAAATTCTAATTAGAATGAGGAGAAGTATGAATTTCTCATTGCTTCTTAATTGATAAACATAATTTCCTGGTATCTGGAGAAAGAATATATTTGAATAACGAAACTTAAATATAAATATTTGTGAATTCAAATATAGATTTCAGTTAGTTGGCTGCCTTGAGGATCAGATTACCCTCCTTTTATATTCATGTTATTTTGTTGAATCATATCATAAGCACAATTATTACTAATTAAATTCAGCTCAAAATATCAGTTCTTTCACATAGACTATGTTTGACAATGACTTTAAGTTATCAACAATTACATATTTGGTTCAAATACAACTGAACTGTATGACTTAAAATAATATTTCTAATTTAAGTGAATTTATGTACATACAAAAGCTTTGTAGAAGGCTTTAAAGTAGATAATCAATCAATTTTATGAGTATAAAATTTTTGAAAAGTTGTGCATTGTTTTCTTAACTTAATTCTTTAAAGCTAATATTTCATTCAAAGCATTTATGAATATATAACTTGCATTCCCAGCACAAACACATTAATCATAAAGACAATACCTAAAACATATTTCTATTTTATGTAAGCTTAGATTAAAGTTGGGAAAAATCAATTTGTCAGCCAAGTTGTTATGCATAAAAATAGGATGTCGATAGGTACAAAAATGAGGAAGTGTATATAAAAATCAAGTGAAACTAGACCTTGGAAAGGTGGAAGGAGCTCAATGTTAGTTAACAGATAATGCCGGAATGAGAAAAACTCATGGCTACATAATCAAACCATCTCAAGGCTGTAGAGCCTGCTCTAAAGCTGAGCAGTAATGTAGTCTTTCTTCATCTGAAACACTTACCTCCTGGCATTCTTTGCCACACCACTGAGCCCTCTGCCTGGTGAAGCACTTGAAGTTTCATGGCCACCATTTTAAAGCTGTCATAGCCACTGAGACTGGTCTCATCCGTGCCTTTCTTTCATTTTGTGCAGTTCTAGATTCCAAGATTCTTGATATGATTATGAAATGACTAGACAGCAAGCATATTAATGACCATGCCATTGAATAATTTAAATTTAATTTTAATTGTATTTTATGTGTATGGGCATTTTACCTCTATGGTCTGTGTACCACATGTGAGTTTAGAGTTCAAGTTACAGATGGTTCTGAGTTACCATAGGTGCGTTGGGAGTCAGATCCAGGTCCTCAGGAAGAGCAGCCAGTGCTCTTACCCACTGAGTCATTTTTCTAGTCTTAATGGTATTAATTAAGCAGCTATTTTCTAGTAGTAACTGAAAAGTCATTAAAGAGCTTAAATGTGTAACATAATAGCACTTATTATGAACAGGAAAATATAAAGGTAATTACTACCAGTTTGTCTTGGTTACCATGTGTCCATCATGTGTGCTGTATTTATATAGTCTAGTTTGATATTCACAATTAAACAATCCCTTAACATTAGATACAGTTGAAATAAATTCTTTAAAGATGTTTAAGTAAGCTATAAAAGTAAAATTTTTGTTTGTTTTGTTTTGTTTTTTGTTTTTGTTTTTCTTTTTTGGGGTGGTGGTGTTTGAGACAGGGTTTTTCTGTGTAGCTTTGCGCCTTTCCTTGGACTCACTTGGTAGCCCATCCTGGCCTGGAACTCACAGAGATCTGTCTGGCTCTGCCTCCTGAGTGCTGGGATTAAAGGCGTACGCCACCACTGCCCGGCTGTATCTCCTTTTTTAGACTAAGGGAACAACAACAGGTCTCCAAGATGTTTTAGGGTGGTATGAATTTTGTATGATGACAAAATTTTAAGGTTATAAAAATCTACTCAGATTAACAAAAACTGGCTTAGAGATTTACATCTAACTACTTATGTCTTTGCTAACTGTTTAATACTAGGCTTCTAGAAAATTTAGTTAAGTATAACATGTCTGTTAAATAAGGTATATTTGATAAATTCCTAAGTTCTACACAGATTCACAGCAATATTTGTCTAGCTTCTTTGTCTTTGCTCACTTTGTTAAGCTTTAGCTATTTGAACAAACTAAGTCATACAAAAAACTGTGATACTTTATAATGGTATAGTACAAAAGGATCAGAAAAGTTCCCAGACTCTCTATGGGTTACAAATATCATTTAAAGTTTATGCATTTATGGTTTATTTTGATGCTAATGGATCTCCAATTAAATATTCAACTCAAAATTTTAAAGCTGAAACTTAATAGGAGTAAACTATAAAATACTAACCTTATATGTGCTACTAATTTATAAACTGTTCATTTAGTGACAAGTTTTATTTAGTCTCCTGAATGTATTTTCAAGATTAAGCATAAAATCAGGTTTACTTAAGAGACAGATGGTCCTTAGACTCTTCATAACTCTGCTGAATGTGGCATTTCAAATGTCTGAGCTTCCCAGAATAGATATGTCCTTACTAGTGGGTACCCTATGGTCTTCAATAAAGATAGATGGGGTACAACTCCATTTGAATTGTGGTAACACTAACCACTGGGAAAACCTGCCCCAAACCTCCCCTGCTGTCAGGGTTCTGCCCAAACTGTGGATAATTACCCTTTTTGCCCAGTCAAAGTAAAGTCAGTTTTCCCAAGTTCTTCTAAAGGAAGACTCTCAGATCTGGGTCTGACAGCCAAAGGTCTATACCGCTTTATGAGACAACTGAAGTTTAAATGCTGTCCTGTTTGACAGCCAAAGACCTACCACCAGTGCCCCAATGAAGCCATTGAACCACAGGAGCCCAGGGTAACTCACTAGATAATGGGAAAGTCTCGGTCATTTTAATTGATACATAAGTCATTTGGATTTTACTTCCAGGTATAATTTATCCTTCTCTGATCTCTGAAGGTAGTGACTGACTGTAGCTTTGTCAGCTTAAGAGCAGCAAGCTACTAGTTCCTTTCCCCAGGCCACCACTGCCTTCCCTTCATATGTAAACATCAGGCCTCAAGCCTCACTGCAGAGCTGCTAAGCAATAAAGACACAGTTTACATTGCTACCAGACTCTAAAGGGAGATTAACTCATAAACAGGTTTCAAAGTAACTTTTTTTAAAAAAAGATTTATTTATTTATTACAAATACAGTGTTCTGTCTACATGCCAGAAGAGGGCACTAGATCTCATTATAGATGGTTGTGAGCCACCATGTGGTTGCAGGGCATTGAACTCAGGACCTCTGGAAGAACAGCCAGTGCTCTTAACCTCCAAGCCATCTTTCCAGCCCATCAAAGTAACTTTCTACTATCCCTTTCTTTAAAGGAACTTGCTTCACAATAACTGCTCTCAATAATCAACTACCTGTGTCCTGTGTCTTATAGTACATAAATGGATGAAAGAGTTTGACAGTTATATAAGTTCTGAAGGTCGAAGAAAGTGTTTTAAGGTATATAAATACAAATTTTAAACGCCTAAGGATGTAAAAACATCAATAATTGTAAGAGTCTAAGAAGGTGTTTTAAGGTATGTAAATGCAATCTGTAAAGGTATAAGAACATGATTTAAGGTTTGTAAAAAAATAAATGTTTCATATTTATTTCCCTTTCTGCGCTATTGGTAAGCACTTACTACTATTATCATAATCATAAGCTCAAGATTTTCAATTTCGTTTAGTTGTTTTCTAAGTTTATACTTAAAAATGCTATTCATTGTGCTAAAAACATCTGTCCAATCTATATATTCAGCCCTCTGGAAAGAATGTTAATGCTTTTAATTCAAAACCATTTCTGGGTCCCTAAGCTTTTTACTATGACTCAAAGACATTACTGTTCTTTCTACATTGTGGATTTCACTACAGGTTACAAATAGTGGTAATGCTAACATACCTGAAACTCTTGTCTCTTTTTGTAAACTTACAAAACAAAATTCTTGTAAGCTTCAGTGAATCAACTTGGACCCACCTCTCACAGATCAAATAGACTCCAGTCAACTAGTACTCTGAGTTTTCCAGGCTACCGCTTATTCTGTAAGTGAGATCTCTCCCACTTTCCCTAGTCTTGGGGCTCTCTCCCCTAACTACCAGGATCTTGTGCCTGCAAGTTTCTTTTTTTAAGTTTTTTTTAATTATTAAAAAGTTTTCTATTCATTTTATATACTAACCACAGATTCCCCTCTCCTCCCTCTTCCTGCCATTGAGCCTTCCCTCCAACCCATTCCCTATTCCCACCTCCTCTATGTCAAGGTTTCCCATGGGGAGCCAGCAGAGCCTGGTACATTCAGTTGAAGCAGGTCCAAGCTGCACCCACCCTCCCCTACACCAAGGCTGCATAGATGTCACACCTTAGGCACTGGGCTCCAAATAGCCGGCTCATGTACCAGGGATGGAGCCTGCTCCCTTGAAGTTCTAGCTAGAGCCTGGAAGTTTCAAGTGGATAAAAAGTTTCCCCTAAACTCTTAGCTTTTACCTTCTCTCCCTAATCTATCTGTCCCAGAAGATTTCAAATGAACTGCAGACTACTCCAGCAACTCACCAGCCCTAGGTGTTCCCTCAGAATCTGCATCATGGATCGCTTAAAATAGATTGAGACCAGGTGGTCCAGCCTCACAAACTACTGCAATGCTGTCTGCACTAAGCTAGTCCCAAGATGGTCCCACAGAGTCTGGATATTGAGTGAAATAGCCTGTTCTTTCCTGAATTAACCAACATTACATCTTCCTTGAGTCTCCAACAACACCCCAATATTAACAGAAAGCAGTCATAGAGAAGATTGTGTCATCCCTTATCATTTTGTATTATCAACAAAAAGCTTGGGATGTTAGGTCTTAAACTTGAGACACATGGCTAAGTAGGGGTCCATCAAAGTGGACACCAGACCCTTACTTTAAAGTTTTCCAGCCCAGGGGCTGGACTGCCCTTCCCCCAGCTGCCCTTCCCTACATAATGCAAGCATTTTGGTTACCCTGCTTTGGCCTTCTAGCTGCTGCACCTGTTCCCCTCTCTCCCCACAGTTCCACACCCCTGTCTCCTCACATACCACTCCCCCAGATGTCTTTGCCTCTGTCTATTGTCTCCCTTCTATCTACAGTGAACTTTCTCTTCCACCTTAGGGACCAGTCATGTTCTTTCCTCTTTTATTTCTTTTTTTCATTCAATAACACCCTTGAGAATGTAGGATATATTAATTTTGACATTCAGTGTTGTGATGGTTTGAATAATAATGGTTCACGTAGGCTCATTTGTTTGAATACTTGGTGTCTAGTTAGTGGGACTGTTTGAGAAAGATTAGGAGATGACACTTGTTGGAGGTGGTGTGTCAATGGAAGAGGGCTGTGAGGTTTCCAAAGGCTTGCAGCATTCCCATTCTGCCTTCTGATTGCAGATAAAGAGGTCCCAGCTACTGCTGCAGTGCCATGCCTGCCTGCCTGCTGCCTTGCTTCTTGCCATGATGGTCATGGACTTGAAAGCTCTGCAACCATGGGCCTCAAATTAAACATTTCCTTTTATACATTGCATTGGCCATGGTGCTTTGTCAAGGCAATAGAAAAGTAACTAAAACTTGTTAGTAGCAGGAACTGGGGGGTATTACTACGGCAGCAATGAGTATGCTGGGCTTTTTTGTTTGTTTGTTTTTTGTTTTTTGTTTTTTTTTTAAGAAAATGGAAGACTTTGGTATTTCAGATTGGAAATTGGTTAAATGTTGAAAAGAGGCCTTAATGGGCCATCCTATTAAAAGCTTGGAAGCAAATGGTTGAGAAAACAAAGTGGACAAGGGAGGTCTAGCTCCAGAGAGTCAGTGGGGTGGCAAGCATAATTAGCACCTGGGCTAGAGAATATTCTTATAATGTTTTCGGTAAAGAATGTGGCTTGATTTTGTCCTTGCCCGATAATCTACCTAAGGGAAAATGAAAAGTTTTGAACTAATTTCTTCGGCAGGGGAGAGCTCCAGTGTTTATTAGTAATTATTCTTACCTGGGTTACAATGAAGAACAAGAGAGCAAGTGGGGTAAAAGAAAGACAAATGCACAGTTTGAGGAGGAAAAGATCACACCAGGGACTTGGATGTTGGGAAAAAGGCTGTGACAAATGAGACAGAGTGACAGTTCATATTGAATAAAGGGAGCAGATACATATATGTACGTATTCAAAGAGAGAGATAGAGATTCATTCTATAAGTTATGTGACTCTGGAGAACCCTAACTAATATAGGCCTAGACAGATGTGCTACAGAATCTAAGAGCTCTCAGTGTCAGCCAAGACTACTATACTCAGTAAAACTCTCAATCACAATAGATGTAGAAAGAAAGATATTTCATGATAAAATAAATTTAAGCAATGTTCTTCTACAAATCTAGCCCTACAGAAGGTGCTAGAATGAAAAGTACAACCTACAAAGGTTAACCACATTCAAGAAAACGTAAGGAATAAATAATTCCAGACTAGCAAATCAAAAGAGGGGAAGTGTGCGACACACACACACACACACACACACACACACACACATATATACACACAATCACCACACCATCACCACCACCACCACAACAATAATGACAACAAAATAAACAAGAAGCAATCAGTAAACACTGTTCATTGATATCTCTCAACAACAATGGTGTTAATTCCCTCTAAAAGATAAAGACTATGTAAGCAAAACTAGGATCCATCCTTCTGATGCATCCAAAAATCTCTCCCTATAATAAGGATAGACATTACCTCAGGTGAAAGGATGGAAAATACACAAAGAGTTGGATTACTCATATTATTGTGTTGTCTTTAAAATTTTTGGCTGCTAAGAGGCCTTGGATTGTGGAAACTGATATAGTAAACCAACCTATATATTTTAAAAGTATCTTGACTTCAAAATTTAAGTCAAAAGATATGTTACTTTGGGGGAAAGGTTATGTTTTATTTCCACAGAAAATGAGAGGCTATGGATTCATTCTGGGTTAAAGAAAATCAAATCTGATCCAGGAAGACCCCCTGAAATCCTGACTACAGACATTAAAAAAAATTCTGGAAGAACTGCAACACATGTGATGTGTATTTCACCTGTTCAAACACAGAACACACAATCATCTTTGGCTAACTTGTGCACAATGCACAGTCTGTATTAATCCCCTATGTATGTTACTTTAAAAATTTGTGTGTTTTCAGAGCAAGGGGAACAGACACCAGTGACAATGGTGGCTCAGGTGATCCAGAATTTCAAAATGCTTCTGTTACAGTTTTCTCTGAGTTCTGTATCCAGAACAGCTTCAAGGCTGCTGACTGAGATGATCCAGCCTCAGAGACTACTCCAGCCAAGACTTAGCCATTGTTCTAAATTTTCTCAGGGTCACACAAAAATTACCAGGAAATAGTCTAAAGAACCACACCCACATTCCCAAAATATTGGTTATAAATGTCTGTCATTGTTTAAGGGAGTTGGTTACAAGTTGTTATTGATAATGATCAGAAAAAAAAGCTGAACAAAGGAGACTATATTCATGGATCTCATGCAAAAAGAAAAAGGGACAGTATAGAAATAGGATAAAAGGATAGACTATTCAATCTACTTTAATCCAAACAACAGCTATTAATCTTAGGATAGTTTACATTAGTATGGATTTTAGCTTATTGCTACAAGTTGAAAGTTATTCCTGTTATACTGTATGTATATTTCTACTCTTGTTTAAGGAATTGTGTTAATGCAGCTAAATTAAAAATGTAATATGTAATTCAGAAACAAAAATTAATAGTCATATATAATAGTCAAACTTATATAGTCATGCTAGTTAGATTTTCTAGGCATACAAAGATATATCTCAGATAGATAATCTTCAAACACTTTAATGACCTACAGGATATGGCATTTAAAATGTTTTAATATCTTTGACTTTTCATGACAGTAAGAGAAGATTGTTTCTGGCAAAACCAATATACTTTAGAGAAAATGATGGACATCAAAGAGACTCCATATGGAGTTTGTTTTCTTTATGGCAAAAACTGTCATGTGAGCAAAGAAACTGCCCTTGCCTCAATTGCTGACAGTTACTTTCTAAACTGGATCAGCAGGAAGACACAAAATAGGTGACTTCCAAACTTTGCCAAGACAAGGTAGAACAGTCCCTGAGAATTCTCTGTTTCATAAGAAAGTCTGTCAGCTATGCTCAGCCTGTAGGCCAGAGTTGGATGCCCCAATGTTACAGAGGAACTTTGGGTGATTGTTCAGACAGAATAATGTCCCTGTCTTTAGGTAACACTTCATCCTTCTGGGGTCTTTGATGGAGTTGAAGACTAAATAGTTATAATTATAGTTTTCCTTACTAGTAATAAAAACTAAATTAGATACAAAACTTTAGATTCACCAAGATAAGTATTTTCTCTATTTTACCAAGTGGAAATGGATTGGATATTATTACTGTAATTCTAACTTAATAACTTTTTTGTATATAGTTTTACTATATTAAGGTTAAAACCTTCCTCTTTCATTAGACAAAAATAGGGAAATGCTGTGGAACAATTCTTTCTACACTAAAAATATGCATTACTCTCATTTGCTAATAAAAAGCTGATTGGTCGATAGCTGGGCAGGAAGAGATAGAGTGTGATATCTGGACTAGGAGAATTCTGGGAAGAGGAAGGGCAGAGTTAGAGAGTCACTGGCAAATGCAGAGAAGCAAGATAAAAGTGCCATGTTGAGAAAAGGTATCAAGCCATGTGGCTAAACATAGATAAGAATTATGGGTTAATTTAAATGTGAGAGCTAGCTAGCAACAAGTCTGAGCTATTGGCTGAGCACTTACAATTAATATAAGCCTTAGAGTGGTTATTTAGGGGTTCAGGACATACATACATAACAGGCAGAGATTTGAAACAATCTATATTTCACTCAACAGATGAATGTATAAAGAAAATGTGGTACATTTATACACAGAGTATCACTCAGCTGTAAAAAATGAAACCATAAAATTCACATGTCAATAGAGGAAGCTAGAAAAATTCATCCTGGGGCTGGAGAGATGGCTCAGCAGTTAAGAGCACTGGCTGTTCTTCCAAAGTTCCCTCAGTTCCCGGTAACCACATGGTGGCTCACAACCATCTGTAATGAGATCTTGCGCCCTCTTCTTGCAGGCAGAACATTGTATACATAATAAATAAATCTTTAAAAAAAAATGAGTGGGTTGGGGATTTAGCTCAGTGGTAGAGCACTTGCCCAGCAAGCACAAGGCCGTGGGTTCAGTCCTCAGCTCTGGAAAAAAAAAATCCTAAAATAGGTAACCCAGAAAGACAAATACAGTATTCATTCACTTATATGTGGATGCTAGTTGTTCAGTCAATGATAAGCAAGTTATAATCCAGTGAAACACAGAGGTTAAGCACAGAGTAAGAGACTAGGGGTATCAGAGAGATCTCCCAGGGAAGTGTAGATGGGTGTAGATGGATGAGGGATGGGGCACCAGAAAGGGAGGATCAAGCAGGGATGTGCAGGGAACAGGAAGATGAGGTAGAGAATACAAAGAGACATGGCTAAAATTAAGGACCATTTCAGGGGCAGTACAGAACCCCATAGAACAGAAACTTACTAAAATATATGCAAATATCAAGGTGATCTAACTGATAATCCAAATCACAGGGAAGACACAGCCCCTAGTGGACATCTCTTGTCACCAAATGAAGCTTCCAGTGTCTGTAATTAGTTATATCTAATTGAGTAATTTTCCAAAGGGATCCCATGGGAAGCCCCAAACAACCCAGACTGTTGCCAAGGCTATTGGTTGTTCTTTACAGCCTGCTTATCAGGCACTGTTGCAGAAGACCACACTTTCACCCCTCACTGAACAGGGAGAAGTTAAACAGGATATCTCCATCAAATCCCTGCTTTTAGGGATCCAGGAACTCTGCAGAAGAGGAAATGGAAAGAGTGTATGATGCTGAGGGGTTGGAGTACACCAAGAAAACAGGGCATTCTAAATACAGCAGGACGGACAAGGGTATGAGCTCACAAGGACTGGGGCAGCATACACAGACTGGTCTGCAGTGGTCTGCTCTGGTCAGACTCTAGAACTAAAAGGGAAACTGAGAAAAAAGCCCCTATCCCTAACTTAGAAGCCATTACCAGCTGATAACCACTAGCACATGAAGGTTGAGTTTTCTACAAGGTAGTCTTATTGGAGAAACAAAGTACTCTTAAGGGTAAGCTGTGCTATCAGCCATACATAGTCAACAGAAAATGAACTCAAGGTCATCTCTGGAGATGTCTTTCAATAGTGTGCCCGGGAATTTTAAAAAAATCTTTTTTTATTTTAATTTAACATTATTTGTATTTAAAATATTTTCTATATTTTACCTTAAAGCTTCTTCATGTATATGTTATGGCTTTCATTTTAGTATTTTTATGGGATTCCTAAGTGTGCAAATGAGTGGATCTCTAAGTTTATATGTGTATCTTATGCCTTTTCTTAGGCTTTGTTCCCTCTATCTCTTTTCTCCTATTTTGATGTGTTAGTTTTTGCTTTATCTTATTATATTTTACTTCATTATTATCCCTTGGGATCCTGTTAGTTTTCTAATGAGAAACAGATTTAGGGTGGATACAGATGGGGAAGGAAATTTGGAGGAACTGGGAGGAGTTGAGGGAGAGGAGACTGTAATCAGGTTTTTTTATGTAATTAAAATATTTTTCAATAAAAGAAAAAAAATAAGATGAAGATACTACCCCTCCAAAGAAAAATGTATCCAAGGGAGTAATATGTATTTTTGAGGCATAGGTACAAGAAAAAAATGCACTAATAAATAAGACAGACAAATAAGAAATCATGTTAGCTAATTCTATAAGAGATTGAATTTCAGCAGCAAAGTAGGTCAAGTTTCTAAGTATAAAATAAAGAGAAGCCTATACTTTAGTGTAAACCCAAGAAAGGGCAAAAACCAATTTAAATGAAACCTGTGATATAATGAATAAGAAGCCATGACTTGCAGGGCAGGAGACTTTGGACAGAAGTCAAAAAGCACAGAAGAAAAACCCCAAAGGCACAGAAGTGGAGCAGCCTTCATTTTATGAGTGAAAATCTGAAGAAAATGCATTTAGAAAAGCACAAATCCCATATCTTATTTGCATATTTTTGAACAATAAGATATTTTTCTAAGTACCTTGTACATATGTTCATGTTATGTAAAATATTTAAGTATAAAATATATTTGAGTATAAAAATTGTAGTTTTAATGTATTGATTTACTATAAATTATATATAATCTAATCAATTCATTTAAAACTACAATTTTATATGTAAACTACATATATAAAATTTACAAAACTACAATTTAATGTATAATATAGAGATAATATAATATAATTATAATGTGGATGTATGCATCATATGGGGGAGGAGGGCACAAGCGCCATGGCAGTACATATGGAGGTCAGAGGACCACTGTGTTGAGCTGGTTCTCGCCTATCTTCATGTGGGTTCCAGAAATCAGAATCAGATCTTTAGACTTGCTTGGTAAGTAACTTTATTTGTTTAATCATCTTGCTATCCCTAAAGTGACTTTAAAATAAGAGTAAATAATTTATAGGTAAGAAAAATTTGGCATTCTAAAATATTGGCATAAAAAAAAGAGGTTAAATAGACTTACTCCAAAACAGTGTGAGGCAGTAACCCAACTGGCTATCACATGCTGGCAAAATCCCTAGCTGGAATGCCACACTATGAGTTGTTGTTCACTAGGGCTCCATAGATGCCCAAACATTACATATAGTTAGTTATTCTTCAAGAATAACTGTTTCCTCTGCTGTTCCATTGCACATCAGAAGCCATTAGCCCACTCCTTGTTTAGCTGCCTTCGAAGAAAAGGGCACGGTACCTTTTACAGATTGCAAAGGCCACTCACTTCAGGGATGGTACCATATTGTCCTGGCTTCAGAAGATGCCTTTGGTTAAAGCCACAACCACACTTGTTTTGGCAAGAATCGGTAGTCCTTTGTTTCATGTCCTGTCTGTCCTGTTTGTCAGCAGTTGATTCGAGGACACTTTGTTGTCCAGTGGCTGACTTTTGCCACAATGAAAGTTAACTCCATATGCAGTTTCTTCAATGCCCATATTTTCTCTGAAGTAGATTGGTACTGCCAGGAGCTGACATGTCTCATAGTCATAGCAAAAAAAAAAAAAAAAAAAAAAAATTAAAAAAAAAAAATTCCTAAGTTATTAAGGAACTTACTTCTAAAGAGCAACAACTTGTTTAAAATGTTTTACCTTGGTATAGATTTTAGTCTATTGATACAAACTTAAAGTTAATTTTGTTATACTGTGTGTATATTTCTACTCTTGTTTAAGGTATTATGTTTGTACAGCTCATTTAAAATTGTAATGGATAATTAAAAATAGATTAATAATTAGTCATCTATGATAATCATACAGGTAGCCATGTCAGTTAAGTCTTCTAGGTATACACAGAGATATTTCAGATAGATAGGTAATCTTCAAATACTTCAAAGACCTTCAGAATATGGTATTTAAAATATTTTTAAAATTTAGACTTTCTAGACAGTGAGACATGTCTGCTCCTGGTAGCACCAATTTACTTCAGAGACAACGATGGGCATTGAAGACACTTCATATCTTATCTTCACCTTGGCAAAAATAGCCATTTGGACAAGAAACTGTTCTTACCTGGACTGCTTGATCAACTGGATATGCAGGACCCATAAAAAGGTGACCACTAAACTTTGCTTGACAAAATGGTCCTTCAGGTTCCTGCTTCTCAGAGGAAACTGCCAGACATTCTACAAGAAACTGAGAAAAGTAACCTAGAGACTCTAGCCCTGTGGGCTGAAGACAAATGCCCCAACTGTACAAAGAAACATTAGGTGACTGTGCAGGCTGCCAGCTGTCTCTGTCTACCCTGCAAGACTCCCTAAAGTTGCTTGCATCCTTCTCCCGGTTCTCAGGTATTATTATATCCATCTGAGGCCTTTGATATGGTTGAAGACTAGATAGTTATAATTTCCTCAGTTATGATAATAGATAAGTTAGATATAAAACCTTAGACTCACAAATATAAGATAGGATATCTTCTTTAATATTGTATCTGTAATTTTTGCTTGATAATTGTTTTATTATCTGAAATTTTACTATATAAAAGTTAAAACCTTGCTTTTTAAAAAAAAAGAAAAGGGGAAGTGCTGTGGGATGTTCTGTATGTCAAATGTGTTGCTCTGATTAGTTAAAATAAATAAAGTGCTGATTGGCCAGTAGCCAGACAGGAAGGATAAGGTAGGTGGGACAAGGAAGAGGAGAAGGCTGGGAACAGGAAGGCTGGGAGGAGACACTGCCAGGAGAAGCAACGTGTAAAGACAATGGTAAGCCACAAGCCACATGGCAAAGTATTGACTAACAGAAATGGGTTAATTTAAGATAAAAAGGTAGATAACAAGCAGCCTGCCACGGCCATACAGTTTGTAAGCAATATAAGTTTCTGTGTGCTTTCTTGGTTGGGTCTGTATGACTGTGGGACTGGCGGATAAGAGAGATTTGTCCTGACTATGGGCCAGGCAGAAAAACTCCAACTACAGCTATCATCATTGATCTTGGTTACCATCCACTTGTAGGTATTAACAGCCTCTAGTTCTAGATAACACTATATGAGTCATAAAACATGAAAAGATAAGAAGATCGCTGACCTCAAAGCTTTACTCCCAGCGCTGGAGATGCTATGCATGCTACCACTCGAGAAGTTCATTGTTCATAGCCAGCTGTGGACTCTGGGGTCCAATCAAGCATTAGCAGCACAAATGTTATAGACATAACCAACCACTAGCTGTTTGGCTCTAACTCCTACTCCGTAAGATGAAGCTATTGCCTGATGTAGTTAATAGGACCAAGAACCCATCGCTAAATAGGTTGTAGGCGCTAAAGGAGAGCCCACTACTATGTATTAAAACAATAATGCATAGAACAATGTATCTCTCAGTCTTCATTAGAGAAGCATCTTACAGCAGAAGATCATTCAGAAACCCATAACTGGTCAATGTGAAGAGAACCAGAGATTGTTGTGTGCTTAGCACTAGATGGGATGTTTGTATCACACCCAAACCCTTAATAGAGGTCTGAAAGTGTGTAAGATCCAAAGATAGTGGATGAGTTCAAGGAGAGAGTTTTTTGCCGACACAACAGAGCAGTGGTGTGTATAAACTCATGGTGATTGTGATAGCATGTATCACACAGGAAATAAAATCCTACTATGCAGGAGGGAGTGGACATTAAGTACCAGCCACAGCTAAGGAGCTTTAGACTTTTATAGCTGGTGGGAGAGGAAGAGTCATTTCATAAATGATATGACCTCTGGTAGGTTAACTATATTACAGGGCAAAATCTATACCCAAGAGTAGTGGGTAACACAAATTTTATTCAATGGCTTTAAAAAACAAAAAGAGATAACGTGAATTTGGGTGAGCAGGGAAATTGGGAGAGAAGGGTGAATACAATGAAAGTACATCATATGAAATTCTCAAAGAATCAAAATAATTCTTTTAAATTTACAGAATGAGTAAATGAACAAGTGGCTAACTGAAGAATAATTCTGGGTTGAAACTTCCATCTAGCGTATAAACAGGAAAAGAATGCACCATCTTAAAATGTAGAAAAACAGGAAACAAATCTCTCTCTCTCCCTCTCTCTCTCTCTCTCTCTCTCTCGTGTGTGTGTGTGTGTGTGTGTGTGTGTGTGTGTGTGTGTGTGTGTACTTGTGAGGTTAGAAAGTACTCAAATGAATTATACAGATCCCATGTTACTATCATAACTGATCTCCACTTGGAAGGTATGTGGTATGACTGGGGTCTGATTAATAGGCATATTTTAAGAGAATGTTAGAGAGTACCTTCTGTTTTGTGCAGCGGTGACTAGACACACCCTTTGCCTATGAATGAATTCTCCTATCAAATGAATCCTGGATCTACCTCCTCAATGAGTTCCAGAAATTAAAATTTCCTTTCATTGTTTTCAGGAGAAACAAAAATTATGACCCAGCATCAATGTTTATCCAAGCTTTCTTAACAGCAGATGCCATTTTTACACATTTGACAGTTTGGTAAGGAAAATAAGACATGGGCAGTGTGTTGTCGTCATTCTGATTACAGATGAATGTGTCTAGTACTCATTTGGGAATATCTAGCATTGCATCAGTCTTTTATTCCTGTAAGTCAAGTATTTATGACTCCCAAGTTTGACTTAACCTTTTTCTTGTAGTTAATAGGCAGACAAAATAACAATAGTTTTGTAAATGACTAAGTTGCCATGGCACTTACTTATCTAGTCCAAATTGGTTTAATCAAATATAGGACTTAAAGGTAGAAAACCTTTTTATAAAAAATTTAGGAGATAGAAAATGGAAAGAGTGATAAAATATGGCTGAAAAGAAACAAGAAAATAGTAAAGTCATGATTTCCAGACTAAAAATTCATTGTGTTCTGTGAATATATACAGGTAAACATTAAGAAACAAGAAAACATAAATAATGTTAACTATAGTCTTTTATTTTTTAGTTTATAAATGAATCTTTTATAGCTATTGAAATTTTATAGGTATCTTAATTTTATTAAACTATGAAAAGAAGATTTTTGAGTTACACATTTTAATTTGTAATACATAACTTCACTATACTCATTGATCCTTTTATCACTTTCTAGCGTTTATTTTCATTGAAAATAGTTTAAACCTCCCTATTTCCTCTGACTAGTTATATTCAACCCATTTTACTTAATGGAATCTTTTCAGAAATTATAAAATCTGAAGATATTTGTACCTCTTTAAAAAAATTATAGTTTCTGCATTAAGTTCCTAGCTGAGGAGATATTGACAGTTGATGGCTTCTGAAGGAAGGATAGTTAGTTTTCTTTGTGGATGAAGGCCCTGGTAAAATGACTAGGCCCCATTGGATGGCCACATACCCATGAGTATGTGACATCACAAATTGTGCTGAGTTGATTATTGGGTCTTGATCTGGGCACAAAACTTCTGGCATTATACTGAAAAGTTGGGATAGTGGTCATTCCTGTCTCATTCCTGATTTCTAAGGAATTGCTAAGAGTTCTTACCCATTTAAGATGATGTTGGCTGTGAGTTTGTCCTTCCTGTCAGTTATTATGTTGAGGTATGTTTCCTACAATTACTCTGGAACTTTTAACACAGAGGTATGTTTCATTTGGTCAAAGACCTTTTTTTCTTTGCATTTACAGAGATGACCATGTGCTTTTTGTCTACATGCCAGCCCATTTATGTAAAGTTAATATGTATATTTAAAAGAATTTTAATAGATAAAATGACCTTGAAAAGAAACAGCAGGGCTGTAAGTATCTAAATACCACACTTCAAATTATAGCATAGAACCAGAATAACAAAACTGCAGTACATAACAAAGCAGAAGAGCACAAATCCATTCCATTGGTCTGGTTAGGACTGGGAAGCTCTGGGTTCTTCAACAGGTCCTGCCTAGATAAATATAAAAGAATTAAAGTGTAGGCCTTTAATTCCAGCACTGGTGAGGCAGAGACAGGTAGATCTCTGTGAGTTCAAGGCCAACCTGATCTACAGAATGAATTTCACACACACACACACACACACACACACACACACACACACACACACACACACACACACACACAATACATGTGGTAATGTTTTATTTGTGATGAAATGTGATTTTATTTGTATGTTAATAAAGTTGCCTGGAGATCAGAGGTCAAATAGCCATTAAGCAGAAGTCTGGCAGTGGTAGCACATGCTCTTAATCTGATCACATGGCAGGCAGAGTCTCTGTGTGGTCAAGGACACAGCCAAGCTTGGTGAGAGGAGTTTTTAATCCCAGTACCAACCATAGAGACCTGGAGGTCTGTGGAGACAGGCAGTGATAAGGCAGTCATGTGGCTGGGCTTAGGAGCCAATGAAAAGGCAGAACAGGAAAGCAATAAAAGTGCAGGTTAGGCAGGAAGAGGTCTTTCTCTCTCTGGGGAAGCTACTGCTGGGGGTAAGCTAAACCTGGTTGTGGCTATTGCTCTGATCTCTTTGGCTATTAACTCTGTATTTGGCTCTCTGTTTCTTATTAACTAAGACTTTAGAATTTCATCTACACACACACACACACACACACACACACACACACACATGCAGAACAAATGAATGAATGCGTGCATGAATAAATAAATAAATATTCACATCTTTATTGAACAGGGAAATCAGGGAATGCAAATCCAAATTACATTGAGATTCCAATTCACTCAAGTCAAAGCAGTTATAAACAAGGAAACAACAGCAAATGCTAGCAAGGATGTAGAGGGGAAAGAATCATTATATACCAGCTTTAGGATATTAAATAGGTATGTATGGTCACCGTGAGAATTAATACGGATGTTCATAATAAACTAAACTAGAACAAGCATATATTCTAGGTGTTTCTAGCATATTTCCCCAAATTAATATTTAACTTAAAAACATCATTGCCAGAAAGTACTTTGGAAATGATATTTCCAGTAAGCCAATAAACACTGATTTTATTTCAACTGTTTCTTTTACTACACACACACACACACACACACACACACACACACACACACACACACACACACAAGTTATTTTATTATCAAAATAATAATTTTATTATATTCAAAAGTATAATTACTTTGAAGTTGTGTTCATTTAATTTGTTTGTCCTTTTTGTTTATTTCATATCAGCTCTTGGAGCAACTGCCTCACTCTACATCTAGGCTGGCCTGGACTAAATACACAGTCCAGTCCTGGAATTCACTGTAATTTTCTGGCTTCAGTCTCCGGAGTTCCAGGATGATTGAAATGATCCCGGAGATGTAGCTTGTTTGCAGTTGTTTTCTAAACCTACCAGTCCCTTCCTTTCCTTTGTCTCATCACAGGCCTTTTACCCTGTTGTGGCTCAGACCTTTGCATTGAATCATTTGTAATTCATCCCTGCCCTCTCTGTGACTGTCTGGAGGCTATCACTCAAATCACTGAAGATGCTCCCTTCTTTATCTGCTGCCTCCCCCAACCTGGGAGTTGTGTGGAGAAGGTTTATATCTGTTCTTGCTTCAGAGAATGTTTGCAGTTACTCAGTGTCTCCACTTCTCTGTTTTTTTTTTTTTTTTTTTTTTTAAATAAACCTGCAAATACCTCTCAACTCTTATTTTGCTCTTATCTACCCCTCCTACCTTGATCTGTTTTCCTTTGTATCACACTAAGTGCAGTGTCTTTGAAAGCAGCATTTGCTTTTGAGGGCCAATCTTCTGAGAAACCTTTGATATACGATATTATTCATACTTCACTCTAAATTTTGCATTGCTGTATGTTTTTTCAGTTGCTTATTTTTAAACATAGTCAGACTGACCATCCTTTCATAAAGCAGTCTCACTGAGATATCCTTCAGGACCTTTGGGTACTCCATTGGCACTTTGCTAGGAGAAAATATTATTCCTGCTTTCCCCTCCTTCTGTGAATAGACTTCTCAGCAGAGACACAAAAACAGAACTTCCGGCCCCTTTCTTTGGGTTTTCTGTCAGCCTGTCCTTGATGAATGTCTTTAATGTTACCGTGTATGTGGCTTTGGATCTGAGACTTACTTTGCTGCTAGTGACAATGGATCATAGGACATGTTCAGGGCCACTACACCTACTCCTTTCCCTGAAGTTGTGTGAATAGAATTATTGCAGCTGGGTAAGTCACAAGGAGGTCGCTGAGTTCCTGTTCTCAAGCCAGGAACCACATCCAAGAAAAAAGCAACTATGAGATCTAAATTACCTTTTGGATTTTTGATTTATATTTTGATTCAGAACCCAGAAAACAATTGGCAATTTCTTTTAAACTTTGAAATTCTTGGTAATATAAATATCTTTACTTCCCACTTATGTGAAAGAGATTGTGTGGGAGCCAGGGCTATAGAAAGCTAAGCAATACGTGTTTATGAGAGTCCAAATACATTTTTTGGAGAAATTTAAATGAAAATATTAATTTTGAGGTGAGAATATGTCTTTTTTTATGAACAATGCTGTATGAATGTGAGATACCTCACAGATTCACTTGTTCATCACTTCTGGGTCAATTCTCACTCTGATAATTACACAAGGAGATTGTACATCCAGCATAGACATGTTCAAATAACCTTAGGGAGGTGTAATATAGTTCTTGCCAGTAACACATCCACATGCGGGGTACTCATCTCTGAGCACTGACTGCAGGGCCCTAAGACATTAAGAATTGGTATACTTCCATTCAGATAAAATTGCAGGTTATAATTACATAACCTAAGCCCATTCATAGTGATAGCAAATGTGGACTAACACAGTACATAGGTACTCAAAGAAATGAGCTAGAATAATTGAAAATTCTAAAATTAACCTGGAAAATCACATTGGCAGAGGGAGGCTTGGCACAGGAATAACAGGAAAAAATTGATAGAATCTGATTTTAAAAGAATAAGCTGAGAGGAACTCATTCAGTTCTTGTTTATGGAATGATAGAGGTTAGAATACAAGGGGCTTATATTAAGCTTAAACAAATGTTTGTTGGATTGAAGAGCAGTCTTAATCTTTTCTAGCTCCAGAGACTAAGAAATAAAATGCTAAAATTGACTAAGACAAATTTAGAATCAAAATAATTAAAGTGGCATATTTTAAATCTTACAGACTCAATGTTTAGAAAGTGTTAGAGATGTCTACAATTCAACATTTCTAAAGAAATTCTCTGGAGAAAGAATTAGAAAAGGAAAAGAGAATGCATGAATGTAGGAGGAATTGGTTTTCAAGGCAAGTCATGCTGAAGAGTTTTACATGAGGCAAAGGCGAGTTATACAGCATTAGTTACCTACTGTAAATGATGATTCATAAGGTATCTTCAGGTACCACAAAAAACCGATGTATAAATAGGAGTAAAATATATTCTGGGAAATCTACTGAGCATCTTAGCAATGCTTCCCAGTATCTAATGATGGGAGGTTTTGTCAACACCACATAGACTCTCTAAAGTCGGAGAAATTATTCAGAACCCTTGGTTATGATCACATTCCAATGACTTTTAGCAAATCCATAAACACTTAGTATCTAATAACATGTAGCAAGCCAATGTCACTAGTACTAGAATTCAGTCATCTCTCCGTGAATGTAGCCAAAACCATAAGGACTACAGATTGGGAGAGATGTTCAAAGCACACATGTATGAACACTACTTTTAATTCTTAACCATAATACTGTCTTAATTAGAAACATAGCTTTCAATATTGAACTAAAGATCTCAGGATACACTGCCCAAAATTCAAACATGTTCTGAGTTCAGTCACCAGCCCTGAAAAAAGAATTGAGCTAAACACTATACATCCTAGAAAATAATGATGTCTGACCTTTGTTGGCCAGGCACTAAGACTGACAGACTGAGAAATCAGTCTTCTTTTGCTTTTGAACATTTAATTTTTCTTACTGCTGAATCTAAATAATACTCTTGATCAGGAGGGACAGCTGGACATTTGAACAGGTGGTTTCAGGAGATTACAGAGGAGCTTCTCAGGGAAACATTCCTAGTGAGATGCAGAGCCATCTGTCACATATTGTTTAGCAATTCTTGTGAGAAAAAAAAGTATGAAATGAGTTCTTAATGGCCTACAGATTAACACTTTAAATAATAAAACTATAAGTCGGGTGAAGAAAGTTAAATAGTCAAATGTATCATTTCAACAAAGGGATTGTACTAAACCAGAATATTCTACCTTGAAATCTATGAATTATAAAATTGTAATGCTTATGTTTGTTATCAGTCCAATGGGAATTCTGGTAAAAACAACAGAGAAACATTGGATTAATCAAGGTTAAAGAGGTTTACTTTGTGTGTGTGTGTGTGTGTGTGTGTGTGTGTGTGTGTGTGTGTGTGTGTTAGAAGTTCTCAGAGGCTTTGAAGTGCAGTGTGTCTTTCCAAGAAACAAATAGAACCTGAGCTGGGCAGTGTCACACACACCTGCAATACAAGCACTAGAAAGTCTTCAGTGGGACGATGGCAAGTTAGAAGATAACATAGTGGTCCAGCTGGCAAAATAAACTCCCAGGAATCCACAAGGATGATTCCAAGCAATAATGGAGAGGGTGCCTGAACTGGCCATCTCCTGTAATCACATTGGCAGCTACCCCAGTTGTCATCAGAGCCTTTGTCTAGTAACTGATGGAAGCAGATATAGAGATCCACAGCCAATCACTGGGTGGGCCAAGCTCTGAGAGTCCTGTTGAAGAGACAGGAAGGATTGTAGGAGTCAGGGGGTTCAAGATCATCACAAGGGAACCCACAGAGACAACTAACCTGGGCTCACAGAAGCTCACAGATACTGGACTGACAGCTAAGGAGCCCTCAAGAGACAGACCTAGGCCTTCTATATATGGGAGAAGTTGAAGAGGCCACAGCAGGTGTTCTGCTATAGAGTTGAGGGTAGGACTTCATTGGGAGAGAGGAGGGAGAGGTGAAGATATGCATTTAGTTTACCCTTTTTCCCTGTCTGTGATGGTCTGCAGGTTCCTGGGGAAATTGGATACATTTTTCTTTCAACCCCCCCCCCCCATTTTTTATTAAATCAAATTCTGGCCATATTTTCCTTAGCTATTAAAATGTTGGCCTAATTGAGATTCATCATTTTATTTTCTCTTCTGTCCTTCCCTTTTTATAATGAACTCATGGTTCAATTAATTGTAATCATGTAGCTGAGCTTTTTTTCTATTTGCTTTGGTTGGCCAAACTGTTCTACAATAGTTGAACAGATCAGCACCCACAGAGTAAACCTAACAAAGCAACCTATGAGTACAAATTCTACTGTCCTTCCCCCATCTCATTGTGTCTGGCCATTGTAGAATATTATTTCATGTTTTTATATATTTTCTCCCAAAGAAACATGTAAAATTCTTAAGGGATATTTTGTTTGTTTAATCTTTCTTACTCCTTTGACATTGTGACTCCAACTATGTCTTTTGATCTCTGTACAGCACCTGGATCAAGTTGGTTAAGGATGCAGAATCTTGGGCAACATCCCAGGTATACTGAACTGAACATAGTGTGCTATGGAACAGTCCTCTTGTACACTGTAAAGATTTGTCACTTGAATTGGTTTAATAAAACACTAATTGGCCAGGAGCCAGGCAGGTAGGACAGGCAGGATGATGAAACTAAGGATAATGGGAAGGAGAAGGGTGGAGTCAGGAGTCATCAACAGATGCAGAGGGATCAGGAAATGAACATGCCATGCTAATGAAGTTACTGCCATGTGGCAAAGCATAAATAGAAATATGAGTTAATTGAAGTGTATGAGTTAGCTAGTAACAAGCCTGGGGAATTGGCCAAGCATTTTATATTAATATATAAGCTTCTGCATATTTATTTGGGACCAGGTGGTCGGGATAGAAAAACTCTGCCTGTTTACAATAGAGTGATTTGCATGTCCCATATATAATGAGAAACATGATTTTATAATGTGTCTTGCATGGAGGCAAGCACTGGCAAAGCCATTGCTAGAGGTATTTAGTTTTCTTTTGACTAATGAAGAAAGATTGTAATCAACATTTGACAGTCTTCATAGGGCAGTGATAACAATCCACTTTGTAAACTATAAAATATTTGTACCAGGTTTCAAAATTAAACCTATAATTTTAATTTTGAAAACACTTCTAATTTCATCACAAATTTATTTTTAAACTTTAAGTAGTCAAAGATGAATATTATTACAAAGTTGAAATGCTAATTTCTCAGCACCTTCAACAGGTGCTTTCTTCTTGAGATGGTATATAATAAAAACTAGGGATGGAACACAGGTCTTATGAACATTAGTAAATACTGTATCTGTGTTAAATTCTGCCCCTTTTTGGGTCATTTTAATGAATATTTTGCCAATAAACATAAAATACTTTTAAGTGTTATCAATTATAAGTCTTAGAATTTCAGGGAAACACCATTTTCTTTAAATATTTTCTTCTATATTTTATCTGCTTTCTGTTCTTTAAATTTGAGTGTAGATATCATCATATATGACTTTTAAATTATTTTTCTTTTTATATTCAGTTAATTCATGTCCTAAGCTTAATTTAAAAACTTAAATGAAACCTATAGATCTCATATTATTTTACTTATTATTATGGTATAATAAGAACAATTTTGTAAATGATTGAATTCTCTATTTTTCCTTTTCTTTTCTGTTCTTGTGTGTGTGTGTGTGTGTGTGTGTGTGTGTGTGTGTGTACGTTGGTGTATGAATGTGCAGGTGAGTGTTGTGTACATGTACACAACAGAGGCTGGAGGTCTTTATTCCTCTGTCACTTTCTACCTTATATTTTTGCATCCAGGTTTCTTGATGAACCCAGAAATCATCAATTTCAACTAGGCTGGCTGGTGAGCTAGCTTCATGGGTCTGCCTGTCTCTGTCTCTTCCTAAGCAAGTACTACAGAGCGTGTGTGTGTGTGTGTGTGTGTGTGTGTGTGTGTGTGTGTGTGTGTGTGATCCTGGGGATATATCTTAAGTCCTTATTCTTATGTCATGTAAAGCATTTTACTGACAGAGCCCAGAAGGGGTTATCTTACTAGGTATTTTCCTGCTAGTGTGTGTCATCTTTAAATTCTACTTTCTGGTGGCACCACAAAGGATGTGGAAGCTGATGGACAAGAATTCTGCCTGGTGCCTTTAAGGGAGTAGGGCTGCAGTTTACCTCACGAGGTCTCCTTCATACACATAGCAGTGTATTATCAAATATGAACAGTCACTGGGACAGACATGATTGGCACCTGGGTCACATGGAGAAGTGCTTCATTATGTGATGCAAGACCCTGACCCATGACTTAACCTACCAACAAGAGCAGCAGGTGATACGATGGAAATTTATGTTTGCTCCAGTCTGAGAGAATAAAGGTCAAAAATGAATTTAGATGATTCATAAAAGAGCAAAGAGATGCAGTGTTCTCTTTGAATGCAAGTGTGTGCTTCAGGAACAATACCTACTCAAAGATACTTGTGGGTAGAAACAAGCTTCTCTGTCTATATGTGTAAGATTTTAAGGAAGAAAATGTGATCTATTTAGTTTTGTTTGTTTCATTTTGACATGGTGTCTTTGACATGGTGGCTCAGGCTGGCCATGAACATCCTAAATAGATGAGGTTGCCCTTGAACTCACCATCTTCTGGGGTATAACTCTCAAGTGCTTTTTGTTACAGGTGTCAGTGTAATCTTTTAATCAGTACAATAGAGTTACTGGTGGAATCAACCACCACTCTGAACAAGGATCAAAGGAGGGGAGAATTATGTTCTAGACCAAGAGGATGTGCAGTTAGCAGATAGAGCCATGATGGAGACATCTCCTCATTCCACCCAGAAATCCTTAAAATTCCAAAATTTGAAAAGGAGAGTTAAAAGGATTTTAAATAAAGCAATATTGATGTTTGCTTAGTGATTTCAATGAATTAGGTAAAGTCTGGCTGTGAGACAGAGACATCTTACATCTGGGCTCTAATATAATCACTAAGATAGCTAGAATTCAGATTTGCCCTGATTTCAGTAATGAATATGTATTTGGGGGTTGGAATCTGTATTATTTGGGAAGAGGAAGACTAGAAGACGGCATAACCTTTCCTCTCTTTGAATTCAAAACAATATAAGAATGCATAGTTATACATATTCTTCATTTTATACATAATATAGTGATGTGTGTGTGTGTGTGTGTGTGTGTGTGTACATGTGTGTGGGCCTCTATGTACATGTATAAGTTTTTGCCTCTGTTTGTGTGTGTGTACATGCATGTGCGTGCCTGTGTTTGTGACTCTATATAATGCACAAGTTTGTGCCTGTATGTGTGTGCATGTGTTTGTGCCTCTATGTACATATACACATTTGTGTTTGTATATCTGTGTGCATGTGTATGTGTGTATGTGTATATGATTTTGCTTCTATGTGTGGATGCACGTTTTTGAAAATAAGTTCCTATTCTGGTCAGTGCAGGTTTTTTTTCCCACATAGTGTTGGCATTATGTAAAAGCCTATATGCCATAGAATTTTTAGGATTGAATTATGATAATACAAATAGCTATGTTTTGGTAGTCACTGCTGAAATGACCTATAGAGTCTTGTATCACTAAGTACCTACTGGGCCATTTGATTGTGTGCAACTAAATGTGCCATTTTTCACAGTATGCCCACTGGAGACCAAGGCTTGGTATGATTTTCACAATATTATAACTTTTGATACAAAGAAGATTTAAAAATTGCATTCCACCTGGATGCAGTTGAGAATTCTCTTTGAAATTAAAGGAAGATAACCCTTTGTTTCAACACATAGTTGTTGTGGATCTTATAATTTTCTTTTCATCACCTGGAGAGGATGACATTGATATTTTACCAGTGAGTGAGCTTGAAGAAGAGAGATGGGTCACTTTTAGACTAATGCTTGAAGAGACTATACTATTAACACCAACAGTATTGTTAAAAGATATCAATGAACTCCTTCTCAGTCCCTGGGTTTTGCCTTTTGCCAGAACCCTTGAATGCTGACTGCTTTGTGTAATACAAGCCAGGAAACCTGGGATGAAGATGGGATTTATTAATGGGTTTATTTATTGCTGGTTCACAATGCCACTTTTCACAGTCAGATGACTGAATTTCAAAGTGTGGAGGAGAATTGTGGGTTTGATTTTGCACATTGATGTTACTGTTGTCCTGGATGAAAGATTCTTCAGTTACAAACATATCTCACTTGTCATTTTGAAACATTCAAACTTAATTTTATAGAAACATTTTGCATAATCTCTAATTTTGTAAAATAGCACTTGTTCAGATTATACATTGACATAGTAGCAGGAAACTGATTTCACAGGGAAAACCTTAAAAAGTGATAGATACAATGCTTGCAAATGATTATGCTTCATTTTCTAATTTTTTTTATTTACTCGTATTAGTTGGTGGAGTTAAGCTTGACATTTTTATTCACAATTACACTATGTCCTTAGTCAAATCCAAATACCCCTCTTCCCCCTCTATAACCTACTCCATCAGTAGTAATTATGTTGTCTTAGTGATTCCTGTGAGACTTCATTTTTACCTTCACTCTTCGGGAGGGAACTTGTGGCACTTGTCTCTCTAAGTCTGGCTTATTCTTATTTACAGATGAGCAATGCTCTATCATGTACACAAACCCCATATCATCCTACCTGTTTGTGCACTCTCTCTGACTCCAAATCTTAGCTATTGTGAATAATATCCCTAAAAACATGAGCATTTAGCTCTCTCCATTGAACACTGGCTTTCATTTCCAAGAGTGGTATGGGCAGATACTATGGTAGATCTATCACAGTTTTTCGAGTCTTCTCCATGCTGATTTCCACAGTGGCTGTATTAATTTCCATGTCTAAACATAGCTTACAAGAACTCTTTTTTCCTACATCTTCTCCAGCACTTGGTATTTGTTGGGTATTTTGGAAAAAGCCACTCTGACTGAGGTACTGTCTCACTGTAGTTTGGATTGCATTCCCGTAATGGTTAATTATATTATACATTTTAAAGTGTATATAGGTTGGTTACCCATGCTTCCTTTGTGAATTGTCTGTTCACACTATGTGACCATTATAATTGTATTACTTGTTTTTTTGAGTTTCTTATAAATTATCCAATTCTTTGGGTTATGTGTTTGTTTGCTTTGCTCATTTCTTTTAGGTTCTTCTTAGTTTTATATAATCTTATTTGTCAATTTTTGCTGTTATGTTCTGTGCTCTTCATAGATTTGGATTTCAATCTGAATGAACTCCTGTACCCCACACAAAGGCCGTATTATGTATGTAACGTCCATGGACTAGAAGGCCATCATATTTATACTGTCCTGATCTATATGAATCTGTATCTAATTTTAAGTTTTTATTTATTTTTATTGTATTTCTCTGAATTCCACCTAAAACAGAAATCTAATTTTTGTTTTCAGTCACTAGATATCGATGGTGATTTGCTAGTCTCTCCATGTTCATGACTTGTCTATTGGCTTTAACTGCAGACTGGTAGCATTCCTTCTGAGCTGATAATTTAGGGCACATATGGGTCCTGATGAATACAGAATCCTGCTTTCTTCCTTGAGTGTTTCCTATAATCAGTGGTTCTTAACTTTCCTTTCGCTGCAGGAGACATGTATGTTCATTTTAAGTTTCCTCTTTTCAAACTTATGTAATTCCCAGTGGCAACCAAACTGCATAATTTTTCTTACACAACTCGTTCATATGTATCTTTCTTTAAGTAAATAGTAAATGCCTCATCTCTCACTACCTTTGGAGTATTTGTTTGCTTGATGGTTCTTCCAAGACCTCCAATATTGTAGATCCCTGGACATTCCAGAAATTATTTCCAAACACAGAAAGTTTGTTTGCTGTTTATTAGATTATATGTTCACTGATTTCATTATTTGGTTAACAGAGCTCAAGAACAGGGTTACAATCTTTCCTGCCACAGTTCATTCAAAAATTAATGGAATGCCCAAGGTTCCAAACAGGCAGCTCATGCACTAAGGACAGGTCCTGGGCCCGCAGCCTGGATGCCTCCCAAACAGTTCAAGCTATTCAATTGTCTCACTTATCCAGAGGGCCTGATCCATCTGGGAGCTCCACAGCCTTTGGTTCATAATTCATGTGCTCCCATTAGTTTGGCTACTTGTCCCTGTGCCTCTCCAATCTTGGTCTCAACAATTCACGCTCTTACAGTCCCTCCTCTTTCTTAACAATTGGACTCCTAGAGCTCCACCTGGGGCCTGGCTGAGGATCTCTGCATCCACTTCCATCAGTTATTGGATGAGAGTTCCAGAACGACAGTTAGGGTGTTTGGCCATCTGATCATCAGACTAGGTCAGATCAGGCTTTCTTTGCTCAGCCTGGAAAGAGGCAACTGGACCTGCCTGTACTGAATCCACCAGGTTTAAATGAATCCCCAGGGGAGTCTTGGCCCTGGAGGAGATGGGAATGGAGGGGAAGGGTTGGGGGGAGAAGGTAGGGGTGTTGTCGGGAGGGGGGAGGACAGGGGAACCCATGGCTGATGTGTAAAATTAAAACACAAATATAAAAAAATAAAAATAAAAAAGAGAAAAAAATTAGTGGAATGATTTATAAACACAGAATAGTGAAATGACAATATAGCCAAATTAAGACAATGAAGACTAAGACATGAAGTCAGAAGAATGCCGTGTCTAACTCTTAGCTCAATTTTGGCTACCAAAGCAAAAGCAGGGAGAAATGCATCAATTAGCAGAATCAATCCCGTGAAACACCTCTGTAGGAAATGTGTTGTCGATGTGATACACGCGGTTTGAAGACTTCTCCTTATTTGAGGAAAAGATACAATATGTGGCAAATATCTTAAGAAAATCCTTATAATAACCATCTGACTTTTTAAAAAATCTACTTGTTGGGTTTGAATACTTCTCCTTATTTGAGGAAAAGATACAATATGTGCCAAATATCTTAAGAAAATCCTTATAATAACCACCTGACTTTTTAAAACATCTACTTGTTCCTTAAGAATTTCAACCGCGTTATGGTCATAGTCACCTTTCTCCCTCAACTCTTTCTGTTGATACTTCTTGTCCCTAGATACCAAATTTGTTTCCTTTCTTAAAAAAAAAAATCAATGGCGTTGGCGAGATGGTTCAGGAGTAAGAACACTGGCTGCTCTCCCAGAGGACCTGGGTTCAAGTCCCAGCACCCACATGGCAGCTCACGACTGTCTGTAACTCCAGATCTCTTGCTCTCTTTCACTCTGCAGAATCTTGCAGGTGTGTAGGGTATATAAGATCATAAAGCTACATAGACATATATATTTTTAAAAGATAAATATCTAACAAATAGTTTAAAAAACCATAAAAGACCAATTTGTACTGCCCAAATATTCTTGAATTTTTCCACAAAGGTGTGGACAACTTACCAGGGAGCCACACTCTTAGGGAAAATTGTCTTTTCCTGTCCCAGCAGCCAACATTGGCTAGGGGGGGGATTATGTGTCCAGCTCCCTTCTCCATGCTGGGATTCTGTCTGGCTTGCATACGCACACGTTTTGTATTTACTGTAGCAATGGATTTAGGTTCCTACTTGAAGCTGCCCTGCTGTGTCTAGAAGACACTGTTTTCTTGTAGTCATTCATCACCGTAAGCTTTTATACTCTTTCTGCCTCCTCTTCCACAAGGATCCCCGATTCTTGGAAGGGAGTTTTAGTAAGTAACATAATTGAACTTTATGCCTCTTGTACCTATATTTCCTTATTTTTTTCAGGTATATAAAATTATTCTTTTTGTATTGGAATATAATATTTACATATATTGTTATAGAATTTTTTGCCCAAGATATTGGTAATAATATATTTTTAAACAATTAAAAGTGCAGTTTCCCACTTAAGCACACAAAGTTTAAAATTAAGAAGTTCTGAGTGATGGACAATTAGGAAAGCAGGCAAGGTTGGCTCCTGGACAACTGTCAGCAGGACCAATCTTACAGCTTCTCTTTTGCTGAAATCCTTTCTTTGCCCAGGGCTGGTCCAGCTTTCAGAACTGAAGATTTGATGCGTTGGCCCCAAACGAAACAAAACTCTTCAATGTGTGTGAACCATGGAGGGACATGATGGAGTCCTGGTCAGAATCATTGGCAGCCATTGCATTTCATGTGGGCTTCTCACTAGCTGTGACACTGCAAGTCAACCGCTGTTGATTTATTAGAAACCAAAGCTAGATGATTATCCTGATTATTCCCTACATGTGTAAGGTACAGGCACACACACAGATATGCACACACAGACACACATGCACACATGTGCACATGTGCAACCACACACACACACTCCACTGATGCACACATGTAAGCATTCACATATGTACAACTATGAGTGAACAACATTCATAGTAGACTTTCATATAAAACATGTCAGGAAGAAAATCCTTTACAGGAATTGAGTAGTGAACCATCATACAGAATCTCTAAATAATTTTCTAGGTGCTTTTGAAATCTGCTTTCATTTTTGATTATTTATATCAGATCAAGTGCTCTAGTCCCAGTAATAGTTTTGCTTCTAATACTGCAAATCTTTTTAACTTTTTTGTTTATTATAAAGGTATAATATCTATCTATCTACCATCACCTATCTATCTACTACTTATTTATATAAAGTACACACACATCCATATATATATGTATTATGTATGTATATATATATATATATATGTATATGATCCAATTGGTCCATTTACTTATAGATATAGGATCTGACTTGCTCAACCTTACACAAATAGTTAATAGAAAATTATACAACGAGAAATGAGACTTTTCTTCTTCCTTGGGAAACTTACCTAGAATAACTGTAAGACTGATGTTTGAAAAATGCTGATACTTCCAATTCCACTGATCTATTCATTAATTAATTCATTCCCTGGTTTTGGTGACTTCCAATGAAGGTGTGAATGAGAGCCAAGTGTTTCCTGGGATCTGTTTGACCACTGTCTACCGTTCCTGTGACCAGTTCCTACACTTGACCACACAGTCTTCTTCAGTTTGGCCAACACCCAGAGCACGGCTCTCTCTCAGTGCTCCTTCCTCTTTGCCATTTCTATTGGCATGTTTCCTCAGGTCTGTGTCTCAGTCCCTCACTCACGTGTAGGTCTCTCTTAAATATAATCCAATAAAGGAAGCATTTATGTTACCTTGTAAAAAGACAACTTTGCATCTGATATTTGTTAGTTTTTACTCCAGTTAGTCTGACTCACTGTTCTCCATAGTTTTAATCTCCGTTTATAATATTATGCTTATTGGTTTACTATTATTACTTCATAGAACTCTATTTTCTTAAGATTAAGTATGGTGTATATACATATATTTTTATGTATGCGTTCTCATTGTGTGAAATTATGGTCTATAAGTAGATTAACATCAAGCATTTGTTAAAAGAATAGGAATATATTTATTTATTAATATACTTAATCTGCCATTTATGAATCAGGTTGCATCTTTTTCTTTGAAAATTTTAAAATTGTTTTACATACCAACCACAGATCCCCCTCTCATCCTTCCTCCTGCTCCCTCTCCACCCACCTCATATCCCCTTCCTCCCCTCCCCCCCTCCTCCCCTCCTCCAACAGGGTAAGTTCTCCCATTGGAGGACAGCTAAGCCTGGTACATTCAGTTGAGATAGGACCCCTCCCGGCTTTATCAGAGGTGAGCAAAGTGTCCAACTATAGGTAATGGGATCCAGAAAGCTGGCTCTTGTACCAGGGATAGCTCCTGATCCCACTGCCAGGGGCCCCTCAAACAGACCCAGCTACACAACTGTTTCCCGTATGCAGAGGGTCTAGTCCGGTCCCATGCAGGTTCCACAGCTGCCAGTCTAAAGTTTGTGAGTTTCAGGTTGCATATTTTAAAGAAATAGTGAATAATACAGATATGATCCCTGCCATCAAACGAGGTAGCAGGGTGAGGAAACGCATATTAGTCATATAAATGTCGAAAGAACAAAGCTAAATAGCAACTAGATGTGGGAAAAAATAAGGTAAGGTCTAATAGAGACTAAAGTTAAAGAAGAGAACCCCGAAAACATGAAAGTCAGGTTTATGTGTAGATAGTATGGGAGGGAAACCATGAAAAGAGTGAGGCAAAGTGTGGCGGTATTGTGTTCCCCAAAATATTGTGCACCCTAATAAATTTGTCTGGGGCCAGAGATCAGAACAGCCACTAGATACATAGGCTAGGAAATGGTGGCACTCATGCCTTTAATCCTAGTATTCTAGAGGCAGAGATCCATCTGGATCTCTGTGAGTTCAAGCCCATATTGGAAATAGCCAGGCATGGTGACTCACACCTTTAATCCCAAGAAGTGAGCCTTTAATCCCAGGGAGTGATGGCAGAAAGCAGAAAGGTGTATAAGGCGTGAAGACCAGAAACTAGAAGCATTTGGCTGGTTAAGCTTTTAGGCTTTGAGCAGCACAGTTCAGCTGAGATCCATTTGCATGAGAACTCAAAGGTTTCCATTCTGAAGAAACAAGATCACCTGAGGAATTGTTGAGGTGAGGAAGATGTGGCTTGTTCTGATTCTCTGATCTTCCAGCATTCACCCCAAATACTGGCCTCAGGTTTGATTTTTATTAATAAGACTTTTAAGATTCGTGCTACAGCAAAGAATGCTGTTTATGCAGTGACGAAACAATAAACTTAAAATGCAAGAATAGCGATGAAGGTTAGTATCATTCTGCTGTGTAGCTGTCAGCCCAGTGAGCACATTCAGAAACCAGGAGCCATGTCTAAGTTCTATATAGAACAGAGAAGTGCTAAGAGAGCTGGATTTCAAACCCTGGAAGTGTATGAGATCTTCCACGTAGAGAGGGACATGTTCTAAGGCTGAATAAGCCTATCATTCGATACTACAAAAGTGAGGTGTGAAACTTAGGCATTGCAGCAAACAGGGAAAGGTAGACACCGGCACCCAGATACCAGTTCTAAGGAAAGCACGAGAAGCGGGTCTCATGAGAGGCTCCATGACTGTAGCGAATGACGGAGACCCCTAAGAAGATGTGTAATTGGCAGTGGATATGACAGTGCAGGCTGTCATTGGTTTTCCCAGAGGGCATTTCTACAGTGTCACAGACAAAGAAGAGTCACATCTGTGAGAGCGTGATAAGCCAGAAGCGGAGGAAATGGAGACTGAAGAATGCACCCAGGCACTGGGCCAAATAAAAGCTGGGAAATTAGAAAAGGAGTGGAAGGGGAATGGGAAAAGGAGACTCTGATGGCAGAAGGAATTCTTAGAGCATGTTTTTCAAATACAGGAATGGTATAAAAGGATACAAACTGCATTATAACCGTGTATACACATATACAATGTTGTTTTGCTTTCATAGAATTTATGAACCCAGTAAACTTTGTTAGAGTACGCAGGTCAAAGTTCATAGAAACTATGCTAAGAGTCATCAGTCAAATTTCTTAAAAACAAGATTGCCCATGTAATTTTAAAGTGCGAAATTGGCGTATTCATTTAGTGACCTCTACCTTACATTATAGATAAATATTTTTAACAATTCTATTTTTGGTGTTAGCTAGTTAGTTTAGAATCTTTATGAGAGCTCAATTCTTCAAATAAAATAAAACATATATCACATAAGATTATTTGAAATGATAATACCTTTATTGGGGTTAAATTCTGCACAAAACTAATACCATCTTTGTGTAAATTACCAAGTAGCAGCTAGTATTTCTATTTCCATAAGCCTGGACAATTTACAGGAAAGGGAAATTAAGCACAAAAGTGTTCTTTCCCCTTTTAAGAAAATGACTCAAGATCTGTAGCTGATTATCATGATCATTTAAAAAATCCATCTCACTATTTCTAGCAGGAGAACTGACAATAACTTGAACTTTCACATCAGTGTTCGTCGACTGAAAACTGAGTGGCTGCACTTCTATGTTATATGAGTACAGTGAGGAAAATTGGCATGTCCTTAGTGTTTGCTCTTTCTGCCTCAACACAAGTCCTAAACCAGATCTTGCTGTAGACTTCCCTGTTACCATTCTTGAAAGAAGCTATGAATTCTACTTTGGAGAATGAAAGACCAAACGCTATTTTAGAACTGGACAACAATGTGTCATGCAAGTGTTCTAGTGTTCTGTGGGTGCTGAACTCTAGGTGGCCAGAAGTGAGATGGGAGGCAGGTGGGGGAATGGGGCAGGGGTGGGGGAGACTTCCAATGAAGTGCTTAGACCTTGGTTTTAATTCCCTCTCGGTGTCACATGAATACAAGATGGAGTGGGAATCAAGAATTGGCCAGGTCAGATTTGGTCTCTCATACATCACATATACTATTCTGCTTTTGTCAGAGACTGAACCCTGATTAAAATCATTATCATTTATCCGCACTGTGTATTTTTAACGTGCTCTAAGGTCATTAGAGAAGCATAAGTGTCTCTTCTGTGGCTGGTTTGAACTGAATGCATTAGCCTCTCCATTCCTCACCTCTGGCCTTTTAGTGATGAGCAAGCCTACCTCAGTGAGGTTTGCTAATAAATTGTGTTCCTATGACATTCTTGAAGTCCTTGTCAGCTCAAAGAGAATTTTTATAAGCAAATATTTCAGTGTTCATATGCCTTGACATGTATTGGATTATACAGTAAACTACTTCTTAAGCCTTTAGTCTCCATGATTAATTTTGGACACCTTTTAAAGCTCCATTTTCAAAAACATATTGCTTACAGAATTTGATGTGAAAGACAATAGAATCTTTTTTTTTTTTAAACCTGCTGAGATAGTCAGTAACGGCACTCCATTTTGTAATGTCTCTATCATGACTTAGTCACAGAAATGAAATCAAGGACCCATTCGATGTTGTGAGACCTGTTTAATAGATGCTGGAATCCAAGGTGATAAGCGTGGGAGCTCATCACAGTGAGGCAGATATGGGACGGTGTGAGGAAGACACTCATACTACAGACAATGGTTAATAGACACTGAAAATGCATTCTGTAAAGCTTTACCAATAACCTGCTTATTCAGTAGATCATAAACTTTTTGAAAAAAGTTGTTGCAGTTATTAAAAATAAACCAACATCAATCACTGATTTAAAAAGAAAATTTCAGAATAAATTCAGAAGAATGAATCACAATGAGACATTTAACTGTTTTGTGAAGTAAGCCTCACCCCTTGTGTTTGCCTCAGTAGCAAGAAATACTTTGTGAGTTCAAAATTAACAGGCAATGTCACATAAAATATATTACACATGGTGTAAGTATGGGTATTTTTAATACTTTTAATGTTTATGGTCTAATTTTCCCTTACATATTATAAACCTTATGATTCATCTGAAAATTTATAGACAAACGCTGAGACTAGTTTTAATGTGGGATTTTTGTTTGTAATGAGATGGACTATTTTTACTGCTATTACTTTTTCTATTAATTACTCAATTATGATTCCCATTTTCCTGTAGGGTAATATTTGATTTCTTTAGTTATTTGTAGCAGAAAGTTTTGACCTATACTGCTTTTACATATCAAAATTACTTGAATCCCTTTGTTTTAAATGAAAAATCAAGAAATTTACTCTTTAAATATGTATATGCAGTTTTTCATCAATAAAGTTACAATCATTAAGAATTCAAAATCTATTTTACAGGAAATATTTTGCATCAAAGGTTAAGATTTTTACATTTTAATAGGAAATATAATTCTAGCTACTCAGGTGTCAGAGAAAGGTTTATATATCAATGAAAGTAAGTTATAAGTTTTCTCTGACATAAAAAGGTGAAGTGACTTTGCAATGTCAACCAGAGAATTGTAGAAGTGGGAATAGAATTTACTGAATGCCAGTGCAGCACTTCAGTGAGTAGACAACTATGATTTGTTGTGAAATAATAATTGCTAATTACTTTGGGCTTTCTTCTCATTTGCAAAAGATCAAATAATTGTCAAACGTTCACAAAAGTGTTTTATCCAGTGGACCATAATACCTTATAAATGGACTTTCTTTTAATAATAGCTCAACTGAATTTAGATTCATTTGATGTTTTAAACAACAGTGAAGAATATATTCTCCATTTGATGTCATTGCCTTTTTGCCTATATGTGGAGTTGGGAATATTCATGGTTTCTTTACCAATGTAGAGTGCTTAAAAGATGCAAAATACTAGGTAGCATTTACTGTGTTTCTACTGTACAGCAGACATTTAAATAGCATCTGATTTATCCCCATGAAGTTCTGAGAATTACTTTAGTTGTTTTCTTCATTGTTGTGGCAGAACAGCTGACAGAAATAAATTAAGGGAAGGAGAATTTATTCTGATTCATAGTTTAGGGGATAGACTCTATCGTGGTGGGGAAGGCACCATTCTGAAAACAACTTGTGGCGGTAACTGAGGATTAATGTGACCGTTACATCACAAGGACAATGAGAAGCAGAGAGCACTATCATACTCAGCCCTGGCCCCAGAGACCTGCATGTCCCAGGTGGTTCCCACCATAAGGTTCCACAAATTCCCCAAATAACACTTCCAGCTGGGCACCAAGTGTTTCCCACAAATAACCCCGTGGAGGACATTTCACAACGTAGTAGAAGTGGGAGTTTTGTAGATCAGAAACTGAAGATGAGTTTGGCTGTCCAGCAGATCCCGCAGGAGCCTAACTCTGTGCTCAGATCAAACTCCAGTGCTCCTGTTCTTTCTCTACACTACAGAAGAGCACAGAGTAGTTTTTCTGCTGTGTTGAGTAGTCACTATGAAGGCATAGGTAGGAACTCGGAGGGCTTGATGGACTCTGTGCAATCCATTGTTTGATGCAGGAGGCTGTGGGAGTATACAGCTGATGGCAATTAGTTTTCAACAGGTCAGCCTGTCACATGAATAACTCTTATGCGGAGCCCCACTAGACAAAGTCTTTCAGTTCACTAGGTGTGGAAACTGGTTGTTTTCTGTCTGTAACTTTCTCATGTGCCAGCACAATACCTCCCTAAAAAGATTAGCTGTGGGGTTCCTTCTACAGCCCATTGGTAGTGTATTTTACATCTTTTGGGCAAACATATCTCTGTGGATAGTTAGGAAGATGATTTCTATTTAAGTTGTATAATTCCGATTAATAGAAATAATTATTAAGAGAGATGAAGAGGAAGTATGAGAGTGTAGGGGATAAAAGAGAATAAGTGGGAGTGAGAGAGTCAGGGGGACAGTGAATGAGTTAAGAGTGAATGAATGACGCAGTAGTGTGCAAAGGAATGTAACAGTAGAGAGAAGAAATGTGTATTGTGGTATTGTGTCCCCCAAAACGTTGTGCAGGTAAATAAACTTATCTGGGGTCAGAGAACAGACAGCCACTAGATACAGAGCCACAAGTGGTGGCTAGAAAATGGGAAGAGTAAGCCATAGCAGAAGTTGGGAGGTGGTGGCTCACGCCTTTAATCCCAGCACTTGGGAGGCAGAGCCAGGTGGATCTCTGTGAGTTCCAGGCCACATTGGAAATAGCCAGGCATGGTGACTCACAACTTTAATCCCAGGGAGTGACTGCAGAAAGAGAAAGATTATATAAGGCATGAAGACCAGAAACTAGAAGCATTTAGCTAGTTAAGCATTTGGCTGGTTTAGCATTCAGGCTTTGCAGCAGCACAGTTCAGCTGAGATTCACTTGGATGAGGTCTTAGAAGCTTGCAGTCTGAGGAAACAAAACCAGCTGAGGAACTGGTGAGGCAAGGTAGCTGGGGCTTGTTCTGTGTCTCTGATCTTCCAGTGTTCACCCCAATAACTGGCTTCAGGTTTGATTTTATTAATAAGAACTTTTAAGATTCCAACTACAGTGTATAGAAGAGAAATGTGGAGCTATAAAAAAAGAGATGTAACTGTATATAAGGGTGAGCAGGAGAGAGATGTATGTATGTAAAGATATCTATATCTATACCTATTTCTATCTCTCTCTCTATCATATATATATATATATATATATATATATATATATATATGTATATCTGTATATAAAGAGATGTAGCTATATAGAGACAGAGAGGATTTTTTAAGATGAAGTAAGTGAAAGCATCAGAAAGCATGTGTTTTCTTATTTTTCCCCTCAGATAGAAAAAGTCTAGTCCTTGCTGCATTTGTGGATTTTTTTTTTTTTTTTTGCATACCCTGGGCTGCTGGAGGCTGGCCCTCCAGTTAGGAAGAATTTGAAACTGCTCTCCTTTTGCTGAGAGCAGGAATGAAAGATCATAACAGTTACTGAGTGTGTTCAGGGTGTCGCTTAATTCTCACGTTGACATCTTTGCCATGGCCATTTCTTTGGTGGGGCCATTAGTGAATTCCAAAGAGTTTAAATCAATGGTCAAAATCACAAAGCTATGTAGAGGCAAAACACAGCCCCATCTCCAGAATTTGAGAACTTTCCTTAACCTTTAGTATAATCTCCATTGCTATGACAGTTTCTCAAATTCAAAGTGATATTTAGAAGATTGAGATAAACTACATTGGCGAAACTAATTATCTACTTAACCACTAGTACTTTTCCTTTGAAACTCATAAGACAGCCTTTTCACTTTTAAGAAAAATTGATATTTATTAACAAAAAATTTGGTGTTAATATTTCATGAACAACAATCAGTTGTCAGAGATAAATACTGAAACCAAGTGTAACTTTTACTGTGGCATTGTACGTGTAGTGAATAAGCTTTATTTATCGTAATTATCTTAGTCAGAGCTCTCTACTATGTGAGACATGGCAATATCTGCATACATTAGATGTCTGGAAGGGAGATGTGGAGGCTGCGATCCTTACGTTTGGCTTAAGTGTCAGGGAAAGGACATTTTAAATTCTAATGACTACTCTTACCCCCCCAAACTACTCTAATATACAGGAAGTAGAAAATAAAAACTTCAAATGTTAAGTATAAAAAGTTCATGGCAAATTTTCAGTGGAAAACTCCCACTGTAGAGAACTGACTGCTTTTGGGATAACATCATTTACCAATTTGCTACCTTACAAGGTGAGGGCTTGTGAATAAGCTAATTCAGAATGTCTTGGGAAAGTTTATGAGTGAATTAGGTGTACTATGGCTAACAATCCTAGCAGATTCTCTACATTATACCAAATATGAGAAATTTGTTCTATACCACTCATATGGCTTATAAAGTTATATTAGGTCATTATGTGGCATGCCTTTGAAGCTCTAACATTCTGAACAAGAGAACTGTGTATTATTCTTTGTCTGTTTTGACACCCACATGCTCTGATTATGGGAAGCCACAGTGTGACCTTGTTCCAGGTAGAACCCAAGCACTCAATGCCTGGTTGTCCCCCATCCTAGACTCCTTGGGGAAAGCTCAACCATGAACTACTCAGGCCTCCCCCACATCCTGGCTGCTGCCCTCCACATACACCAAATGAAGTATAGAGGTTGAGTGCCTCACCACAGGAAGCATAGCTGGCTTAGCCTCTCACAATTGTTGCTTTACTGATAATGGTGGTGGTCCCTATAGGGATGCTGGCTAACTTTCCCCAGTGGGTTGTATAACCCAGCCAACTACATAGAACCCTTAAACATGGACTACCTGTTGAGGAGCGGCAGCCAACATTCCTGAGACACTTGCAGCAGCCATCACGCCAGACCTGTTTCTTGGAGCTCAAGTAGTTCGACTCCAGGCTGCCTGCTTGTGGCTTTGGGCAACACACCCTCCTATCTATCAGCCTGGCCCTAATTATGAAATGCATTCTCCCACAGGGGAAGCCCACCTTCTAGGATGCCCTCACATTCCAATATCATATTTTAATTGTGTCATTTTTTATTGTTCATGTTCTTTCCTTCCATTACTTTTCCAAATTGCTGCTATATTATTTTTCATTTAGTTTTATTATTTTTTGAAAATTTTATACTCTAGTACTAAAATTATACCATTTCCCAGCCTCCTTCTCTGTCTCCAATACTTCTCCAGTACCCGGCCCACTCCTCATATTAATGAACTCTTATTTATTTGTTACTGTTCACACACAAGAAAACCTATTCAGCCTATTTACTGTTATTTATATGAACATGTATGTGTTTAGGGTGTGAAATTACATAACCCTTAATACCCTTTCAGGGTGTCTCCCTGGAAAAAAATTAATTCCCTTTCTCCCAGAAGCCATTGATCACCCACAGCTCTTCCTCTAGAGGTGAAGCTTTGCAAAAATCCTCATCCACGTGGGCAGATCAACTGGTGTTGTAACTATTCAGGTTTTGCTCATTTGTTGAGATTTCACAGGTGCCAATTCCTAGATGACTAGAAGACACCATAGTACAGAAAAGTTCTGATTCTCTGACTTTTATAACCTTTCCTTGTGTTTTTCCTCAGTCGTGCCTCGGCCTTGTGTGTAGGGGTTGAATTACAGACGTACGAGGTGGACCTGGACACCTACTCACTATTTGTTCTCTGCATTTTGACCACTAATTGTGGATCTCTGTAATAGTCTCCACAGGCTACAAAAGGGAGCTTCTTTTTATGAGTAGCAAATGGTCAGTCCTAAAAACGTGCTTACAGGTAACATTATATGGACTGAAAAGGTTATATTTAGGAATATATATGCATATACAAATACATATATACATACAATAACAATTATTGAACAAAAGAGGCCATGGAATTGAAAGAGAGCGAGGATGTTATATGGGAATATTTGAAGGGAGTATAGGGATGAAAGAAATGTAATTATCATTACATTATAATCTCGTGAATAACCAAAACTCAACAACAAAGAAACTCCTTTGATGAGGATGGGAGCTATATTTACCTGTGTACAGAGGGATACCTACTTAGAATACAGTTAGAAATTATATTGATTTAGGAAAAATGCGTTAGAAAGTTCTTTTCTGGGGTCTATGACCTCTCTAGTCAAAAGTAGTTGGCTAGGCTTCTCGTACCAGGCATGAATTCTCTCCTATAGAGCAGGCCTTTGGTCAAATAAAAAAGCTGTTATTATCCCCAAGATAAAATTGCAGCTAATTCTTCACTGGGATATCTTGCTGGACCAGTCATTGTTAGGGTTCATAGGCTTGACAGCTGGGTTGGCCTCTTTCCCTTGGCAGCTAGCATAGCACCTTCTCATACTAAGAAAGCAGATAGTCTTCAAGGAAATGGCTTCTGTGTCAGTTCCTGCTGGTTCCTCCAAGTCCTGTGTTTGATGCCTGCGGTGCCCTCTGCAATAGGGTTTTATCTTCATGTTCAGAGAAATAACAAAGTCTTCTATTGCTATAGGTGACAATAGTCTGTGTTGTTTTGGTAGTCTCTTGGGCATCTCTGAATGACTCAAAGCAAGATTTCCCATGTCTTGGCATTGGGATTGCTGTCAGTCTATGGTTAGTTGTTGGTGGTAGCGGGGGATTAACACTTCATCCATACATATATAGGTATGATATGCATGCATATATATTATGTATTTATTTTTATATAAGCTTACAAAAATACTGTTTTTCTATAGCTTTTTCAAACTCTGGGAGTGCTGTTTATATTTTCTGCCTCTCCTTCTGCATTGACATTCTGTTCCCCCCTGTCCCTGCTGCAAGTTAAAGCCTCTTTCTTTTCTCCTTTCACAGCTGCTGTACCCTAATATCTTCTCTAGATCCCCCTTCTCCCTCTTCAGACCATGGTCCCGATGGTCTCTTTCTTTTCTCTTTTCACAGCTGCTGTACCCTAATATCTCCTTCTCTAGATCCCCTTTCTCCCTCTTCAGACCATGGTCCCCATGGTCCCCTTCTGTTTCCTGGCTTTGGGGGTTACTTCAGATCATGTACTTAAATCTGGAAATTCAAAGCCAGGATGTGCAAATAAGGAGGCCATCTAAATACTATATTATTCGTTTGAGTTGTTCTGAGTTCTCTCTCTCCAGACTTGCCAGAGGGTGACTTTGGGTACTGTCCTTTAGTTTTAGGTTAAAATATTAACCACAGACATCATCAACACCTGGCACATTTCAAAAAAGAATTCTAAAATTAATGTAAATGTTGGGGATTTAGCTCAGTGGTAGAACAAGGCCCTGGGTTCGATCCTCAGCTCAAAAAAAAAAAAAAAAAAAAAAAAAAAAAAACGTTTTAGCCAGGCTGTGGTGGTGCACGCCTTTAATCCCAGCACTCGGGAGGCAGAGGCAGTCAGATCTCTGTGAGTTTGAGGCCAGCCTGGGCTACCAAGTGAGTTCCAGGAAAGGCGCAAATCTACACAAAGAAACCCTGTCTCGAAAAACCAAAAAAAAAAAAAGAAAAAAGAAAAAAAAAAGTAAATGTTTAATAGAAAGAACAAAATACGGTTTTTTTTATTCAACTTTGAATCTATACATGCCTTTTAGGTTGAATCAGAGCATAAGAGCCTATGGTGCAAAGATTGCATAATGTTTAAGTATTGCAGAATAGTTTCTAATGAACTTCATTTATACATTATATAATCAGGTCATATTAAGAGATATTGCGAGAAAATCCCCAAACAACTCATCACTGACTTTTTATTGCTCTAAATATGGTGACAATTACGTAGTTCAGCAAATAAAGTGATACCAGTGTAATAACACACGGACTCCCCCCATATTGGAGTAGAGGATGCTTATTGAAAAAAGTTCTGTTCATCAAACTAGAGATTGTATGAATACAGGTTGGATTTGTTGTTTGGAGTATGACAGTAGAAAGTTGAGAACAAAGATCTTTTCCCTTCTGAAACTTTGTGCCCTAGGTGCGTCTTCATTTGATCATACTGTCGCTATTTGCCTTTTCCCTTAGTCATTTAAATGTATTGCAAATACTTGTAGATACTTTCATGATGTTCACATATTATAAGAACCTATATTCTGTTTTTGAATATGGCCATGTAAAGCAAATTAAATAAATGACTGAATGTTACGGTATTTTCAAATCAAAGTAGCAAACAGTGATTTTAGGTGAGTTTTTAGTTATTCACCATTAATATAAATGTATTTTTTATGAAAAATATATAATATGCTAGCAATGATCCAATATAGTTGTTCAGTGGTGTTCACTTCCTTCATCCATTACAATTTTACTACTAGAGAACTTCTGTCACCCTTTCTTTTCAAATGTGCTTTCAAGGACGTAATGGGATAGCCCTCTTAAAATCATGATCAGATTTTTAAAAAAAAATCACTTATGATCAAGAATAGCTTTATTGTCTAGACTCTGATAATACACACTCAATACATAATTTATAGCTGTACTCCTCACTGCTTCTTTCTGAAGACTCTGGGCCTTTGGTTAGAAAGATTCTCCTAGATTCTTGTAAACACACGCCTCTCTCCTCCCAGATGAGGTTACTCTCATAAGGGAAAGGTGGAGGTTACATTTAAACAATTTTAAGGTCGGAGAAAATTTATAAGGGAAGCTGTACTGTGTAGGTGCATACTGCAATAATGAAGTATTTGCATAGTTGACTGCAGCCCTTATTAAGCAAGATGCGGAATGCCAGGCTGCTCCACATAATGGATGTGGGCGAACAAGTCACATACTCCAAAGTAATGGAACACATTAATAAAGTTTTCACAGTAGGTGTCCTTCATGCAGACCGTGGTGACAAATATTCATGCCTTTACAAACTGCATGACATTACATTGTTTAGACCTCTGGGACTTGCCTGCCCACGCACTGTCTATCATCTATTTTCTGACATAGTGTGTGTGCTTTGAATGATCTCAGTGGAAGGTCACAGCCAGTGAGGTTTCCTTACCAAACATGTTTTTTCCTGTCTGGGCTTTGAGTGATTTGTGTTTAAGGTGTATTGTACTTCATTTTAGTGAATGTTCCAAGGAGATTCAGAGTAGGTCTTCGCACCCAAGTCTTTCATCAATGTTTGCTCTGTTGCTCTTGTCCTCCAGTTCCAAGTTCAATAAATAATTGTGGAAACATCTCAGCAACAGGATTATTGTCTTTAACCTTATGTTGTGCTACTTTTAAAGTTTTGTTAAAAAATATAGCTTTTCTAAGATATGGCTTTGATGTTATTGGCTGTGAGTGGATGGGCTGTGCTGCTACAATGCTCCCATTAAAACTGCCTCTTCCTCTAACATGATCAAAGCTCTCACCTAGACTGGGTCATCAAAGTGAAGCTGGTGACTGATAGCTAACTGGTGCCTCAGCAGAGGTCATCATACAATGATCTCACTCCACAGAACAACCTTGGCTGTTTCCAGCTGAATAATAACACCAAATTATCTTTATCCCTCACTTTTACTCCCAAGCCAGTGTTTGACAATGAACCTTTACAGACACATGAAAACATCACGGGTCGTCTCAGTTCTTAGTTGTCCAATGGGGACATTGAAGGAGTACGTACATGAGAGAGGGCACTGTGCTTTTCCAGAAGACGCAAACCTATAATCTATCTAAGGCACACAATTACAGCAGTGTGACAGGGTAGTGGACATTAACAGCAGCACTTGGGTAGTCTTTCATTCTTTGCAGTATCGTTTCCAGTGTGATATTTTTAGCACCCCACAAAGCTGCCATGCTGGGCACCTGTTCCTCCTGCTACACTATCTCTTTTGAGGAAGGTGGGTGCTGGTACAGCAACTGAATAGTAAGCCAGCTGCAGAGGGATGTGTCCCCTGCTTCCCTACCTCCTATGCTGATAGGCAGAGCTTTGCTAGCACATGCAATTCAACAGAGAGGTAGAGACAAATATGCTTATATCTTGGCCAGGTTTGAAGTCTTTTGGCTGTGGTGTCTTTGAGGCTCTTCTTTATGTGAATACAGGGAATCAATGTGGCTTGGGGGTAGACTGTAACACTTATGGAGAGATTTAAATACCTCAAAACATGAATTCTGAGTTAGAGGGTTTTGTATATATTAGGCTTAGAACAGAACCATTCTTTCTCCTGAAATATTCTTATTCATTCAATTCAAGAAGCAGAGTCATGGAGCCTAGTCCCAATGGAGACAGCTACAATACACTCCTGCACCCAAGGATCAGCGATCATTGCAGAAGAAGGGGGCAGGAAGATTGTAAGAGCCAGAGATCCAGGAGTTTGCTGTGAGATGTTGTCTCTTAGAAACATCAGAGTCTGTATCCATGAAATCTCACAAACATGACTGCTTAAACATGAGCTGAACAAGGATGGATGCAATAGACATGTTAACATGGATGGAGGAAAGGCCAAGAAGCCCTAAACCTACAATAAAAACCTATAGCTATGGAGAGAGCAAGACAGATAATCTTCCCAATGGAAAAGCCCTCCCCGTAACGGGTTATACGTCACCAAGTGGTCAGCACACATACACAATTGAGCAACATGATACAGATGGAACATAGTTGTGTCCTTAGCAATAATATATACATAAAACTATTAAAGAAAAAAGAGGCCATGAATTTGAAGGAGAGCGAGGCGCAGGGCATATATGGAAGGCCTTGGAAGGAGAAAAGGGAAGTGGGAAATGATCCCCCCAAAATTAAAAATAATTTAATTAATTGACCTGAGTTAAAAAAGAATAGCATTGATGTACATCTGATAGCCATGCACCCTGTAGTTAACTACTTAACTGTGAAACTACATTTGACCTGTAACAATGTTCTGTCAACTTGCTTGTATGAAAAATTTCTTATCAGTTGACATGGCTTATTTCTTAGGCAATTTAAAAAGCACTACATGTTATTAAAAATATATTCATGATTTCTCATCCATACCTGAAAATATTATTGCTGTGTTGGATTTGTCTTTCATAGACACCTGCTCTGTTTTTTTCAGCACACTGTGGCCTATGTGACACAGACATGGCTGGTGATCAATGCATTCACCTGTTAATTCAAGAGAACGCTAGGGTTTTTTAATTCCATGGCTCTGTGCCAATCCAGGGTTACCTCCCTTCCAGATCCATGGCCAGTACTACCTCTGCTGCATTTCCTATTGGAGAAGATTGACCCTCCACATAAGTCTTTCAGAGAAATTGTGTGTGTGTGTGTGTGTGTGTGTGTGTGTGTGTGTGTGTAATATATCCATGTAGCAACCAGAGGTTGTCTTCCTCAATCACTCTCCTTGTGTTTAGAGACAGAGTTCCTCACTGAACCTGGAGCTCACATATTAAGCTAGCCTGGCTGGGCAGCAGGCCCCAGCGACAGCTTCTGTCTCTGCCTCCACAGCACTTGGCTTTGACCTGGATTCTGGTTTTTATAGCATGCTCTCACGCTTGCATAATAAGCACTTAAGTCACTGATCTAGCTCCCTAAGCCTTCGTTTTAAGGTTGGGTAGTGAGAGGTACGCCAGGAGATGGGAAGGAGGAAAGAACGGAGGAGTACACTTTGTTTCTTGGCAGGTGTCTCTGGGAGTGAGTCCTTGTTTGTGATGCGGCCTTTGCCAGGCAGCCTCTGCTCACACTTGCTGTGCTTCCAGATCTTGCCTGTGGGTGTCTTCCCTTAGTAACTTCTCATCCAAAGCTTCTCCTGGGACGCGGAGAGCATCTTGCTGTTCCTCTTACATGGTCTGCTTCTCTGTTCTGTTTGTCTTTCAACCCTACCAACACCGTTTCAACCATTTCAACTAATCCAGTTGCCTGGGTAGGCTATTGCTCTTAAAAAAAAAAAAAAAAAAAAAAAAAAAGCACAGCACCGGGCAGCTTCCTCTTGCTGTGTCTTTGAACCTGCGTAGCTTTCGTTCCAAAGGCATTCCTGTTCCAGCCTCCTTGAAGCTAACCATTAAGAACGCTCTGAATTTGGATCAGATGCTGAGACTGACGAGGCAGACAACAATAGAGTATGGGAAGTCTAGGTTATGTAAGGGAGGCTGCTTGGAACAGCAGGGAAGATGTCTCCAGCACATCCAATGTGACTTGGGAACAAAAGAGATGGAAGCTGGTGGGCTAAGGGACTGCATTTTTTTTAGGCTGTTTTGGATGAGGGTCCTTGTGCGTGAAGAGAGTCTTCTGTGTTTTTTTTTCACCAGCAGATCCAGAGGCAGAAGCCTTCAGGGTTTTATATAGTCCTGAAGTTTCTCTGAAGAGAAGAGGAAAAGGTGAGGTCTAACAGCCGATAGTGGACAAATGTCAAAAATGGAGTCAATTTCTTTATTCTAATCAACTGTGGTAGGTACTCAGTAAATGTTTGGTGACGAATAATTACACTTTTCATTAATGAATTACTTATGAGCCCTTCATATTACAGTGCTTGCGGTGACTCCGAAGGGATAGAACTTTTCTAATCTAGTTTGCCCAGACAAGTCTAGCTTTAGAGAAATCTAGAGGAATGCCATGCTAGGCAACAGTCCTCCAGGGAATAATCATGCAATTTTTATACACAGTAATTTATCACCTGGATTTTTTTTTACGTGTTTACTAATTAATCAAGACAGAAATGGTGAAATTGCAAACTTTACTATAACTAAGTCAGCACGAAATTCCCATTGAATTATTGTTAAATGGTCTTATTCATGGACGACTGAGGTTTTAAGTAAAGAGTGTAGCGAATTCAAAGATTAAAAAATATGATTGTTGTGTGTTCTAAGTTGTTTCAGTGTGTCTACTTAGGTTTGGATGAGGGCATTTATGAATAAACAGATTTTGCAGTAAAGCAACTCATTTGCTATTTTCTGCTTTTCATTGTATAACTTGCCTGAAATAAAAGTTTCCTTCTTATCTTTTACATGGAAAATATGTTCCTATTATGAATATATGGTGACTTGATTAACTTCTTACTATAATGTGGAAACATATGTAATATTTACTTTACCTTGGAGGTGATAAATTCACCACATCATGTTTCCTTCAGGAAAAGTTGTAGCACGAATCTTAGATGGTCTTATTAATAAGATCAAACCTGAGGCCAGTTATTGAAGTGAATCTGGAGGATCAGAGAAGCAGAACAAGCAAAAGCTACCTCACCTTGCCAATTCCTCAGCTGGTCTCATTTCCTCAGAATGAAAGCCTCATCCAGAATGAATCTCAGCTGAACTATATTGCTCAAAGCCTAAAAAAGCTTAACCAGCCAAACGTTTCTAGTTTCTGGTCTTCACACCTTATATATCTTTATGGTTTCTGCCCTCACTCCCTGGGATTAAAGTTGTGAGTCACCAGGCCTGGCTATTTCCAATATGACTTTAAACTCACAGAGATCCACCTGGCTCTGCCTCCCGAGTGCTGGGATTAAAGGCATGTGCTACCACTGCCTAACCTCTATGTTTAATATTGTGGCCATCCTATTCGCTGACCCCAGATAAGTTTATTAGCATGCACAATATTTTGGGGACACAATACCACCACAAAATGTGTCTTTGGTTCCTGTCTGCTATCCTTGGGCAAGCTGCTCAGCATGTGAGAACATGTAAGCTACACTTAAGCTTACATAATCGGTAAACTAATTATTTATATTGCATATTACAATTATATGTTTGTATTTATATAAAATTATTTATTTATATTATTTTATATTTGTATTATCTATATATAATTACATGAAGTATACATGTACATATACTTATATAAGTACAGTACTTATAATTATATAAGTGTATTAATCAGTAAATTAAATATATGTTATGTATAATATCAACATATTTCCTGTCTGCTTTTTTATTTCTTTTCATTCTAATATGTTTCAGCTGAATTTTATTTATAGTTTTTTATTTTTAATTTTTTTTTCAAGACAGGGTTTCTCTGTGTAACTTTGGTGCCTTTCCTGGAACTCACTCTGTAGCCCAGGTTGGCCTAGAACTCACAGAGATCCTCCTACCTCTGCCTCTCGAGTGCTGGGATTCAAGGCGTGTGCCACTGCCCAGCTATTTATAGGTTTATTTGAAGTTGAAAATCTGGTATCTGCTTGCCTTTATTGAGGGTTATCACTCCATGAGATTATTGTATTTAAAGAGTAAACAATGTTGAATGCTTTGTTAAATATCTGATGATTACAAAATATCTGCAAATAATATTAACATTAAACAAAGTTTAAACAAAACTTAATTTTTTACATTAAAGTAGTTTGCAAACAGAAGCCTTTCTAAACAACAATGAATTTCTCCATGGGTATTTTTCTAATGTTTAGGATCTATATTTAGATAACTTCAGAACGTCATTTATTAATTCATTCATTTTTTGCACTGATCCATTCGTATCTGTAGCAGATTAAACCAATGATCTGTATTAATGCATAAAGATATAATTTGCACCCATTCACACCGTATGTGGCAATTACCTGGTGTGTAAAAGGAATCCTACCTGTCAGTTGATTGTAATGTACTTGTGGTAAAGAAGAACTGATGCTGACATTTTCCCCTAGTGGGCATCTACCAGAGAGATCCTGTGTCTAACTTTCTAATATTTAGATTCTTATATTGCTCGGGCCTAATGCAACTGATTTCTGCAGTTCTTGGTGGTTCATTTTGCTATGATGTTGCTTTGTCCTAAAAAGCTGGATAACTCCTGGCACTGTAGTTTGCTGAAGAATTTCCAAAGCACACAGTGTTAAGTATTTCTTAAAATTATACAGTTTTAAATAAAAGGGAACAGGGATACCCTGTCTTCATTGTTTGATTTCCTACATGATAGCTATATTATCTTCTACACTTGGGGTGTTTGCTAGAAGACTCTCTGGCAGCCTCCCTTATTAATAAATTTCTAAATTTTTAAGAAACCCTGATGTTCAGAAAACACCATTGAATGTTACCAGAATGTAGGCTTTGATTTCCCTTGAGGAACTCTAACCACCAAGTAAAGAGACGTACAAGTAAATCTGACTTCAGTACTTAACAGGGTAGTTAGAAAAACAGAAACAGATGAAGCCATGTATATGAAAATTAGTTGGTAAACTATCATACAAATTAATGGTTGATGAGGGCCCAGGTATTCTGGCCACATTCCTGAAATGGACTCTCAGTCCTTTCAAGGAACTAGTGAAGTAGAAACGGTCACACAGGTCATACCATGCAAGTGAGATTTTTCTCTTAGTCTTTTGATGTCACTGTATCACTGGTCAATGGATTTTTTTTTCCATCAAGTTTCATTTTGAGAAACTGGAAGAGAGGACATTTGACTTATCAATATTAGTTAATTACTGTCTTATTTAAAGGTTTGTTGAGCAAACATTACTATCAGTAAAGAAAAAAAAGTGACTGAGAACCAAGCTATGAAACACCAGATACTTCAAGTCAAATTGAGGTGAAAATATATAGGATTTCACATTGAATTTTCAGTACTTATCTCTTTTGTGCAAATTTAATGTAACTGTTTTATTTAATAAAATGCATGAGATATATTCTGATTGCTAGCTATTCTAAAGGTAGAAAGGATTTTACAGAGCTTTTAAGTTTTCTTAATCAAGAAATTATTAATTAGATACCTAGAGCGCCACCTGGGACCTGGCTGAGGATCTCTGCATCCACTTCTATCAGTTATTGGATGAGAGGTCCAAGATGACTGTTAGGGTGTTTAGTCATCTGATCACCAGACTAGGTCTGACAATCAAGCCCTCCCTCGACCACTGCCAGCAGTCTACAGAGGATATATCATTGTGAATTTCTGGGGACCTCTCCAGCACTCTGCCTATTCCTGTTCTCATGTGGTCTTCATTTATCATGGTCTGTTATTCCTTGTTCTCCCTTTCTGTTCTTGATCCAGCTGGGATCTCCTGCTCCCCTAAGCTTCCTTTCCCTCGAACCTTGCCCTTCATTACTCTCACTGTCATCTAGGTTGTTCATGTAGATCTCATCCATTTCTCTGTCATTGGGTGAACCCTGTGTCTTTCCTAGGGTCCCATTTTCTAGGTAGCCTCCCTGGAGTTGTGTAGCAGTCTAGTCATCTTTGTTTTACATCTAGTATCCTCCTATGAGTGAGTACATACCATGTTTGTCCTTCTTTGTCTAGGTTACCTCACACAGGATGATTTTTTCTAGATCCATTCATTTGCCTGCAAACCTCATGATGTCATTGTTTTTTTCTGCTGAGTAGTACTCCATTGTGTATATGTACCATATTTTCTTTATCAATTCATTCTTCAGTTAAAGGGCATCTAGGTTGTTTCCAGGTTCTGGCTATTAAAAACAATGCTGATATGAACATAGCTGAGCAAATGCCCTTGTGGTATGATTGAGCATTCCTAGGGTATATGCCTAAGAGTGCTATAGCTGGGTATTGGGGAAGATGGATTCCCAATTTTCTAAGGAAGCGCCATATGGATATCCAAAGTAGCTGTACAAGCTTGCATTCCCATCAGCAATGGAGGAGAGTTCCCCTTGCTCCATATCCTCTCCAGCATAAGCTCTCTTCTGTGTTTTTGATCTTAGCCACTCTGTCAGGTGTAGGTGAAGCTCTAGGTGTTCAACTGTTGAGAAGGAGGAGGGACTGCAAAAGCGTGAATTGTTGAATCCAAGATTACAAAAAGCACAGGGACAAATAGCCAATCAAATGGAAGCACATGAATTATGAACCAAAGGCTGTGGAGCCCCCAGCTGGATCAGGCCCTCTGGACAAGTGAGAAAACTGAATAGCTTGATCTGTTTGGGAGGCTCCCAGGCTGTGGGACCGGGACCTGTCCTTGGTGCATGAGCTAGCTGTTTGGAACCTTGGGCTTACACAGGGACACATGCTCAGCCTGGGAGGAGGGGACTGGATCTGTCTGTACTGAATCCACCAGGTTTAAATGAATCCCCAGGGAAGTCTTGGTCCTGGAGGACATGGGAATGGAGGGGAGGGGCTGGGGGGAAGATGGGTGTGGGGGCAGGAAGGGGAGGACGGGGGAACTCATGGCTGATATATAAAATTAAAACATAATAATAATAATAGAAATTATTAATTATTATTAATAAAGATAGAAATGATGAAGTATTGATGAATAGAGTAGAACTGACTTTTTTCACTTATTCCAGAGAGTGATTGATATACCAGATCATATGTGGTATGGTCTTTAAACAAAACTTCCAAAACTACCTTTTGGAGCTTTTGTAAAGAAAATGATCTCTTTGATTTGAACAGCCATTTGAAATTGTGCTGTCTTCCTGGCTTTTCTCTGTCTGGAATTTTGCTTATGTCTGCTTTTTGCCAGTTGGTAAGGCAAGCCAAGGGTGGAGGAGCACAGGGCCAACATGAAACATCTTTGAGATGTCCATATTTCTATGGATTATATAGAAGAGTATGGGATTGCAAAAATAAAAAAGAACAAGCCATTTAGAAATAGACATACTGCAAATGAAAACAAATGTGGATAAATATGATGATTAATTTAGATTAGCTATTTATTGGACTAAGAAGCTTATAGGGCATTATAAAGACACAGCTTTTGGTGTGCCTTTGAATGTATTTACAGAGAAAAGTAATTGAAGGGTAATGCCCACCCTCAAAGTGGGTGGTACCATCCAGTGGGATGAGGACCCAGAATGAAATAAAAAGGAAGAGCAAACAATGTCATTGTCCATTCTTTGCTTCTTTATATGTCAAGATGTGAGCAAGCATCCTCCCTCTTCTGCCCACATGGCCAAGAATGCTCCTTACACCACACTAGACAAAGTAAACCATTCCTTCCTTAAGTAGCTAGTTGCCAGGTATTGGGCCACAGAAATCTGAAAAATAACTAATACAATATCCTTGCCATTTAAAGCTGGCAATTGTTGAAAAATTCTAAAAGCACAACTACTAGGAGTCAAAGGGGTCAAGGACCACAAGAATAAGGCTCATAGAATGAATGAACCAGGGATCATAGGGGTTCACAGAGACAGAACTGACAATCAGGGAACCTGTGTGCATCTGACCTAGGTCCTCTGTGTATATGTTTTTGTTATGTAGCTTAGTCATCTTGTGGGATTCCTAACAGTGAGAGTGGAGGTGTCTTTGACTCTTTTATATGCTTTTGGGACCCTTTCCTCCTACTGGGTTGCCTCATCTAGGCTTGATATGAGATATGCCTAGTCTTATTGTAACTTATTATGCTGTGTTTGGTTGCTATCTCTGGGATGCCTGAAGTTTTCTGAAGGGAAAGGAGGAGGGAAGGGTGTGTGTGTGGAGGGGACTTGGGGGAGAGGAGAGAGGGGAAACTTGTGACCAGGATGCAGTATATGAGAGAGGAATAAATAACAACAGCAACTCTTAAAATAGAAAATTCACATTTAAGTCTACTTTTCACAATATGGAAAATGTAAATGTGGATGTTCCTAGGTCTAGTGAAGATGAAAAGAGAGCAGAAGGGCAAATGCTCTGTAAACTAAGATTCTGAGTCAGTAGAAGGTGCTTCTGTTTCGTGTGGACACGTGGAATCAAGTTACAAGAGGCTTTCTCTCCTTTACAGCTGGGAACCTCATCTTATAGTCAGAGAGCAATACTGAGTTTCCATAGACAAGAAGAGAGAAACAGTGTTCTGTTCCAGCAAATGAAGAGTGAGATCATATCTTTGAAACTGACATCCGTGCTGAGAGCTCATTGAAGGTTCCACATGGCAGGTCATTTAGAGGAGGAAGCATGTTAGTTTTGTGTCAACTAACTGAAACCTACATATCTCACTCCCCTGTAAGCGTGTCTTTGCAGAAGCAGATTTCTGGACAAGTGGGAATGCTGTAGCTATGTGAAGCACAACATCTTGTGTATGAGTGAGTGGGTAAATAGTGGAGGTTGTGTTCGTTAAGGTTATTCGACCTGAAAGAAAAATAAAATGTATTCATGTTTGAATGGTGTGGATGCTACTTGGTCTGGCTATTTGTAATTTAAATAAACATATCTTATTAATAATATTCAGAAAAGAAAGCATAATTGTTGAATGCTGATATTGTTCAGTTATTTAAAAAAAAAAGTATTCTCCTACCTGATAACACAGCATAGCTGTAAAGTCACTGGCAAACATGAGGTATAAATTTTGCATTATGATTTGTGAAAGTATACTAAATATATTACTTTTCTTGGCAAAGCGTCTCAAGACCCACGGGGAAGTTATAACTGTATTTATTTTATTTTCATGGTTGTCATCACACTTTGAGCAGCTGTGATAGTTTTCTGTTGGAACAACTCCATCCCCAAATTATTACTGTAAATTGAAGTCCTATTTTTCTGCCCCAAGTGTATTCTTAATATTAACAGTTGGTAATTAGTCTGTCCTTTAGAGAGACTGAATGGGTTTGAATGGCATCTTGTACATTTAATCAGAACATTAAAGCTCACAATAAACTGTAACAGTTGCTGGTAGTGTTTCCATTTTCTCACTTTTAAAGAAATCCTTAAATAGTATAAGAATAACTTAATTCATTCTTCCTTTCATTAATTTTTAGCCACATCATTGTGTACACGTTTTTAGAACCATTAAAAACCTGGTCACTTAGTGTTATAATATATTCTTGTTTTTACCCCATTCAGGGTGATATATGGTGGAAAGTTTGGCTACTTTGTGTCCATCATGGTAGTTATACCCACTATTTATAGCACATTTTGGACTTAGACTGCAGAAACCAGCATAGCTATCATTTAAATAGCACTGTATTGTAAACCTGGTCATTTTGTTTTCTTATAGTCTCTAGATGTTTCCATTTAATTTCCTGTGAATTCCTTTCCATGCCTTCACAAGGACTTCAAGTCATGTTTGCCATTGGGGCAGATTATTTTTAAGACTGGGTTCATTTTGGTTGATGACTGAATTCTGCTCCTGAATCAAAGTACTCCAAACAATATAAAGCATTAATGAATCTTTTTGTTAAATCATAGAACAACATTCTGTTTCAGGAGATAGAGGAAGGTTCTGACAAGCTGATAAATGGAGTAAAATAGAGCAGCGAGTCCAACAGACGTGACACTGAAAGTCGGAGGTGGGTGAGTAAAGTTTGAAGTACATTTTGTTACACACGAATTTAAAAGTTGAGTAAATTCTTTTCCTTATTTTTACAACATAAAATATCAATTAGATTTTAGTTCACTTTGGATTCTCATTTGATGTCATTGTTTACCTGCAGAAACCAGGCTACTTTGGGCAATTTCTTCATTTTGATAAGTATTTTACATGCTTATCAGCTACAAATTTGATAAAAATTTATGAAAATGGGATAGTCAAGCCATTTTTGGCTTAATTTATAGCATATTAACATGTGAGAATCTTAGAAGATCACTTCATTAAAATATGTCTGAATGATTAACATGCATACCATGCCAGAACCTTAGTAGGTCACTGAGATGTATTGGTCTGTGCTATGAGATCGGGAATATTTTCCATTTAGAACAATAGAATTTATGATAATACATACTTCTGGAAGTCTTATTTGAGAAATTTTAGGCTGGTAAAAATAGAATTGAAATTGCCATTAAATTAACTGTATTCATGTGTGTATTATCAAAATGGGTTTATTGATGGTAAAATGAATATGAGCTAGGCAGGCAATGTAGATTATAAATGCACTATTCCACTTATGTGTAACTATTTTATTATTAATTTATTTGGGTAGTAGTAAGTTTTGGACACCAGCCACCTATAGTGATTTTGACACATTTGACCAATAAATAGACTGAATACATCCAAACTTTCCAATGGTACAGCTGTTAACAGCAGTGGCTTTGCTGGTTAATCAGATGTTTGCCACTGGGGATTGCCCATGTGAATTGAATATGACAAGGGTTTCTGCTTCACCTCAATGTAATGACATAAGTGTGTCACTTATTAGGGACTCTAGAAAAAATGCACATGGCAGTCACCCTCAAGCAAGTAGAGCTTTTATCCAAGTATCATCCCATTATCCATTGATAATAACTCATCCTTAAGTCAAATGATGATTCAAGAGAGAATGCAAATGCTTTGCATACTTAATAATACATATTTTTATTTTATATGCTTTAGTTTGAGCTAGATGAATTTTAATGTCTAAGAACAGAGACTATATTACTTACGAAACTGAGTTTGATTTGTTAGTATTTCCCAGAAGATGAAATGAAAACTTATTTGTAAGTAAAATGTGAACTGTAATTCCAATTTTTCCTAGTCCTAGTGATATGATAGAAGAGAACCAGGGTTTAAATATACTCTAGACTCTTTGATCTATGTTATGTATCATTTTGCTTTGCATTTAGTTTTTCTTTTCTTTCTGAATCTATGTCCTTTAATTAACCGAAAGCATGTTTGGAATAAATGTACTTGTGACCTTCTCTATTGAGCCAGATTACGCTCCTGGTGTGGTGTATCTGATGCATTGATTTTCTGCTGCAGATTTCGAGGTTTTGTTGTGAGGACAATAGAAGCCGTGGGTCGGTGCTAGCCACAGGCTTCTCCAGTTCTTTCAGTGAGAGCTATCAGCTGCCAGAATATTGACTTCATTGGTTTCACAGCTGTCCTAGGGAAGAGAGTGCAATGAGAGGCTAGTGACGGTCCATTGTCCTATAGCATGGTGGCCTCAGTAAAGGACAGCTGTCCACAGACAAAAGAAAATAGGCTAACGTCCTGCTAATGATGTACAAGTGGGAACAATTCTTTACCCATGCTGCTGAAAATATATAAAAGTCTATGTTTATTTTAGAAAAAATAAACTAATCTCAATTATTTTTATTGCTAAGGATTAGGAGTTACTTACCCAACACCTACAATTTAAAAAGAAACCTAAATGAAACCCAGAATAATGCAGAGGAAGTGAGTTTTATGTTCTTAGAATAGTATTGATGAAATAAAGCATTTTTAAAATAGCTCTACAATGGTATAAAGGAAATATCACGTATAGCGTTCTTTCTCGTTTCCATCAGTTAGATTGATTGCTTTTACTGACCTGCTAGTCTCCCCTGGGTCTGCACTATTCACAGACTAATCTTTATGCAGGCATAACTAGGTCACCTTAATTACCTGTGGAAATAAGGTATACTTGTGAAAGTTTCACAGTGATAATTACTCCAAAATGCCAAAATAGTGTATGCAAATGTAGGAGCAACATGCTAGAAATTTTTGTACAGACCACATCAATCAAACCATGTGGTTCATTCTTTCCAATTTTTCCCCATTTTGCCACAACAGTTTTTAGCTATCATGAAAAATGCTTCTTGCTAAGCAGTACATTGAGCACACACCATCGAAAGAACTTGTTACCATTCTTTTTTTTTCTCTAAATTGTTTGGCAGTGCTTAAGAAATCAACAGACTATTGTAAAGGAACAAAAGACCACTAACCACATGCTTTGTTTCGCTTTTGTTTAGTTTATCTACACTGGTCACATGGAATTCTTTCTAATCAGTATACTTCCCTTGAAGACAGAAAGAGGAGGTTGGAGACTTCATGGTCCTTTTAAAGGGCAAGGGAATGAAAAGTAGTAGCATTTCTACATCCATATGAATATTTGGAAAATACTTTAACCACCTATTTGCTAATGTACTTGAAAGAAGTAGTGAAGATTTAGGAAATCTTGTAGAAGCCTGACAAGGGGTAATATGGCAAAGACCACTGGAAAAGTAGATTGACCACATATAGAACTGAAAGTTTCCTTGAATGATTTGATGGCACAGTCTGTAAAAATGACAGCTCATATCACAGGCCATTATTTTTAATAAGAACAGTCACATGAGGACTTTTCCATTGTTGCATGTCAGTAACTGAGTATTTAGCCAATTAAATCAGTATAATATACCTGAATGTGGTGATATATTATGTATCAAATAAAGCTTGCCTGAGGTTCCGAGGACAGAGACAGCTACTAGATTAAATATAGAAACCAGGCAGTGGTGGCACACACCTTTAATCCTAGCACTTGGGAGGCAGAGATGCTTCTGGATCTCTATGAATTCAAAGCCACTCTTGACTACATGAAATTGAGTCAGTCCAGGAGCAAAACAGAGCCAGGCAGTGGGGGCACACACCTTTAATCCCAGTACTTGGGAGTCACATACCTTTAATCCCTGCTTTAGGAAGGAAGTGATATGGCTGGGTGGAGAAATGTATGTAAGGGGTGAGGAGAAAGGAACTAAAGCCTTTTTAGCTGGAGGCTTTTTCAACCGAAGACTCAGAGGATTGCACTCTGAGGATTCAAAGAGATAGGATCTTGCCTCCATTTGGTCTGAGGATTAGGCAGTGGCGAGAAGTATCTCTAGCGGCTTGATTCTTTGTCTCTCTGATTTTTTAGCATTTACGTCTAATATCCGGCTCTGGGATTTTATTATAAGACCTTAGAACTCGAGCAACACCTGAAATTCATTTTCTTAAATGAATTAGAAAAACATAAAACAAACAAACAAACTTCAATTAGTTTTCCTTATACCTAAAGAAAGTGACCCCAAGTCAGATGTGTATTCTCAGTCTTGCTAGAACTTGATGATAGTTTACTTCTTCCTATGGAATAAACAGGGGCCTTTTGCTGCCTGTGGGAAGTTGTTCTGTCACATGCAATCATCTGATTCTTAGGAACCTAACATGAAGTCACATTTGGAGGACTTGGATGATTTCTTGTGTGTGCTTTGCCATTACTAGATTGTGTGTGAGGTGGAATATGCAAGCATCACGCACATGGTACTATTCTGTACAGTCTCTAGAATAATACCAAGGAATGAGCCTGCACATATTCAGTTTAGGAACAACTTTCTTTTCAACTATTTCTCTTCTACAAACTCACAGAGAAAGAGAATAAGCTCTTTTAATTGAGAATGGCAACTCTTTTGGGTGAATTCGATGAAAACAACAGTTGGAGGCATTTTTTTTGTTGGATTTTTGTATTGTGCAAAACTATGCTTCCCCACACTCAACAAAGTGCCTTCTGCATATTAGCATTACTCACTCGGTATTTCGGGCACTGTCTGAAAGTCTAGTTCGTCCAAGCTAGACTGACTTCATTAATTTATTAATTTCGCAATATGCATGGGTCTAGTGACTTACTGCGGGGTACTCTTCGCTAATCTAAGTTGCCGTCTTTGGTGTTAACATTTGCCCCTGAAGAGAAAGATGACAGTGGGCGGGATGCCATCACTTGTAAGAAGTCACAGCTGCCGCTAACACTTATACTTTTGTTGTGTTATTCATCTAACCTGAGGAAGCTCAGAATGTCATTGTAACCCATTTCTATCAGCAATCTGAAACCCAGAGATGAGAAATGTGCTTGAGTTTGCATGTTGGGACTAGAATTTGGCCCGACGTCTCTGATTCTAAGGCTCCCAAGTTCAGCCTCCAAAGCCAATGCCCTCTAGCAACCTTCAAGAGGCTCTCTAGTAATACACAGACAACTTATTTGCCTAAAAATTCAGAGGACGCCATTTTGGCGAAATTCTCTGAGAGATGAGACCATTTGTACCATTCAGAGTGCTATCTCATTTTCTCTCCCTTACCCCACCATCAGATCCCACTCTCATTTTTTCCACCTCTCCCAACTATGAGATTTCACTGGAAACCTGAGTGCAGGCACACTGATGAAGTTATCAACTGTAAGTTTACTGAAGTCATTTAACTTCTTATCATACCAACAGTATCTGGGTATTACTCTTCCTCATTTTTCTGCTAGCTTCTAAAGTTCTCTGTTAGAAATTTAAGAAGGGCACACGTGCCTCCACCTAGACCATGGGGTGGCTCACTTGAGTGTATTGCTTCTCTTAAATCCTGTTAAAGAAACCCGTTTTCAGTGACATGATCTAGTCATAGAATGTTATTAGACTCTTTTTATAGAATAGAAATTTGTTCATTAATTTTTTTCTACTACAATATTGCCTGGTATTTCTGAAGTGCTTTTCTCTACATTACTCCCTTGGAGCAGCTCAGTAATATTATAAGCCAGGAGTTATTATCCCCATTTTACAGATGAGAGCTTTAAAGATGAGAGTGTTGACATGATTTTTCCCAAGGTCATAAAACTAGAAAGTGGAATGCTTTTAACTAGATCAGCAATTCTTCTCTTTATCATGGCCACTGCTTTCCACTTGCAAAAGTAGGATGTGATCAGCATTTTTACATCCATGGCTGCTTGTGAGAAATCTCAAACTATAATCCAGACACACTGAATCATAACCTAAAGTATTGGGATTTGAATGTATTTACTTTCCTTAAAAACCCTGTTAAAAGTGGAGAGCCAATGTCCTGAACAATAAGCAGTTTTCTTTAGAAACTGTTACTGTGACAGAGAATGGGAAACATGGTATTAATCTCATAGTCATTTAAAATATACATGAGTGGTGTTAATTTTACTGTTTTGTTTTATTTTTTTTGGACCATTTTGCCCAGCGAAGTTTTCATTTTGAAAAACTAAACCTTTTTATCTTTAAACACTTATCTCCTTCCCCTCGCTATTACCTTATTTTAGAATAAATTTCCAACTCAGAAGGAAGTTAGAAGTGTAATGTGAACATCTTTATTTCCCCCTTGATGTATTGGAGAGTAAATTGCAATCTATTTCCTGAAAATAAAAATATTTTCCTGTATAGCCACACTACAGCCATGCATGCCAGGAAGTTAACACTGAAAAATCACCACCATCAAATCCTCAGACCTTGCTCAAGTTTCTCCACTTCTCCTAGTGATGTCTATTAAAGTCATAAGATCCCGTCAAAGATCACACTATGCCATTAGTTGTCAAGTAACTCTCTTCCACACTGACATAGTTCTTTGGGACTCTTCTGTCTTTTCTACATGACCCCGATTCCAGGCAAGAGGGTAGGGCAGTTATCTGGCAGAATTCCCCTCGGACTTTAGTGATCTCTGTTCCTCTTTTGAGAATTGGGTTTTGCCCTGCAATAACACAGCAGTGATGTTCCACTGTTTGCACTTAATGGCATCAAGTGGTTCACAATTTTGATTTGTTCCATTATTGGTTATGTTTGATCACAAATTAAAATGACATTTGCTAGTTTTCTCTTGTTGTAAAGGGACATTCTATATTTTATTAATTGTCATTAATAAATACTTTCCAGGGAGGCACTCAGGATTAAGAACACATGCAATTTTCAACCACCCTTTACATTTCCGTTAGTATGCACTGTTTATTGACTAAAATTACTATGAATTTGGGACCTGCTGAGTAGTGATTTTGTGGCTTTAAATTTCATTCCATTAGTACTGGCTGATAGTCTGCCTTAAGGGAAACATAGCATTTTTCCTGATTGCATTTGTTTTCTTTGATTATATCTGTGGATTTTGCATTGCTCTTTAAAAAAGTAAAAAATAAAATAAAATAAAAACAATAAATAACAAATAGATTCTGAGTTAAGACATGTATTTGTTCTGGAACACTGTGCTTCTTTTTTCACTGAGAAAAATAGTTCAGTCATCTTTTAGAACCTTAGACATGTCTGCTGTCTTGGAATTGTGAGAAGAAACTTTCCTATGAAGTCTCTTCATAAAGAAGATATTTGAAAACCAAAGTATGAGCTCCAAGTGTACTCCTTACTTTAGGGAGGAGATGGGCCACTTCTAGGCCATATTTCTGGACACTTGTTTTATTTCTGAATCTCCATCTACACATTAAAAACCATATGTTCATACCAATATTTTTTATTGCAATCTGTATATCTAGTCTCATTTTGTTGCAATGAGTGAAGTTTTTTGTTTGTTTGTTTGTTTGTTTTGTTTTTTAAGAGTGATCTACATCTTGGAATACATCTACCTAGTATGATAATAGTCTGCACGTAGCACCACTTCTGCCTCCACAGCCATTATAATGGTGGCTTTGTTGACTAGGTGTCTACCACTATCAATGCACCAGCATCTTCCATTCCCCACATGAAGAACCACCTGTTTTTGTGTTCACATAATGACTTTGGGATAAAAGTTTCTAGAAGAGATGAAGAAGTGAACAGGGAGGGAGTGAAAAGAGGAACGACGGAACAGAGGATGAAAAAAAATGAACCCCTATATATATATATATCACAAGAGCAAGAGTCCTTGTGTGTGTGTGTGTGTGTGTGTGTGTGTGTGTGTGTGTGTGCTCATGTATGTATGTGTACAAGCGAGGAGAACAGAGATGCAATTTAGGTGTCTTCATCTATTGCAAGCCACCTTAGGTTTGGGGATAGGTCTCTTACTGAAGATTGAGTTCACCATTGTGGCTAAACTGGATATCCAGCAAGACCCCAAGATCTGACCATTCCCATCTCTCCAGCATTGGGTCACTTTTTTTTAATTGCTTGCAATGTCTAAGAAATTGGCTTACAAGTATTTGTTGACTTATAAATAATATGTAATGCAGAACAAATGAATGATTAAAGAGCTCTGTCTGGAGAAACACTTTATTGATATTAGTAGTGTCCCCAAAGTACAAACCTGTAAGTTAAGACAAATTATTGATTTTTAATATCATACTAGAAATTGTAGAGATTTAAAATATGAAAAATTTAGAGCAAATTAGTGAATGAGAAGAAAGTGACTATTATTGTCTGAAGGTTCATAGACATCCCATGCTCACGCAAAGTGAAGATCTTGAATTTATACCCCCTCTGTTTCTGCTAGATTGAACAAGACAATAGGACTGTTATTCTTATCATGTAACATAATTTTAGAAAGGGGTAGCTCAGAATTTTGAGCTTTATGCTTCACTCAGTAATTACTTGGGCTTATCAAACAACTTTGATACTCGAGTCAGAAGTCATTCATCTGCAAAACTATGTAAAAATTACTTTCAGTTTTGTGGAAATTAATCAGAAGTATTTTGAGCATTTCAAGGTGTTTTCCAAGTATGTGATGATTTACTTTAGAGTCTAGTCATGCATATATTAAACCTTTAAAATTATCCATTATTATTCATTAGACTGTTCAGCTACTTTATAGGTGTGCATATTGGATGTAGTGGTCAAATTCTGTATTTTTGCCAATGGAATCCCTGTTCAGATGAACTGCACTGTGATAACTTACTTGAATCAAGAAAGTAGAACCACCAACACGAGTTGATTTGCCAAGAGGTTTTCCATCAGTAATTCTGAACCAATATCTTAGTATTATTTCTTTGAGATTTTTATGATAATTTCATATCTTGGACTTGTAATGAAATGAAAAAAAAAAGTCTATTAAAATGTGCCTGAGGAACAGGTACAGAAAGCACAAATGTAGTAATGTCAAGAACAGAAGCTTCACATGAGTGCTCGTCCTGCATCACCCTACATACTCTGTGCAAATACAGGGTGATCTAATCCATGCTTTTGAATGCAAGCTTCTATCAGCTGTGCTAGAAAAGAAAAGGGGAGACTTCCCAAGAACTGAGATCTCTTGCTATTTAACTCAGTGCTGGCTATAAAGATGTATTCAGCTAGTGAAAAGTCAACAAACAGCATTTGAAATGCTATTGCATATTTATAAATTGTACCTCTTAATAACTAGCTTTAGGAAAAAAACACATATCCATACTCCATAACATAGGGACAAGTCTTCACTTGGCTGTACTTGCCTGTTTATGAGAATGCTATTTCCACTAAGGTGTGAAAAGTATGGTTAGTTGCTACATGTTTGAGTTGAAAACATTTTGCAGAAGATATAACAGAACTTGTGAGTCATAATTAGGAGGTGTTTTAATGGAGCCAAGGACTCAGTACAATCTGCTTTGGATTTGGCAAGGTTACTTACCATCTTCACATTATCATGCTATTGATGCCATCTTATCCTTGAAGAATTTCACTGTTGGGAACACAGTTTTAGCAAAGATGGTCTAGTTTTCGGCAAATCCTTGTGGTTAAACAGAAGACATACATATTTAAGACTATTCTAATAATATTAGTGTCTGATTTGATGAATTTATGATAGATAATTGCATAGATTTGTGTTTATGAGGACATAACTTGCCAAGTGCTTTTGCTTTGTCATTCTAGCCTACAAGAGAGAGACTTTGCAAGGATTCGTACATTCAGAGTGTATTTCTAATGCCAGTATTCTCTACATCTATTTTTATGTGAGGTATTTTTCTCCATTGATCCAATTCATGTTTCTGATGTTGGTGGTGGTGATAATTTTGTTTGTTCTTCCTATTCATAGGTTATTTTTTTTTTTACAGGGATAAGGGTCACATCCTTATGGCCCTTATCAGCTCTCATCCTAGCATTAAATACAAAATGACATGTTTAACAGCTGCAATTATCCCATCCAGTTTTTTCTGGAACAATTTGAGCTTGAACTGGTGACTATGTTATGCCCAAAGGTATTGCTAAATATGGTTAATATTGAACTTTTCCTCATTTCTCTTTCTCTCTTGTGTACATATGTAAAATAAAACTGCACATAAAAACTGGGCAGCAGAATAGCTGCTCATAAAAATAATTAAGGTGGGCATCTGGTTAAGACATGTGTTCAATTGTTTTGTTCAGCTTATTTAGAGATCAGCATTTTCAAAAATTCTGTAATTCTCTAGTGTGCATAAAGCAAACTCCAGTCATAATTGTTTACCTCTCCAAAAATAACTCATTATTATAACTTTAGTGATGATACTTTCTGATTAATCAGTTTATGAATCTCATGACCATTCTCAACTAAAGTTAAAGTTTGAGCTGATTCCTTTGTTTTCTACAGTTTAATTAGATCTGCATGATTATATGCACAGTTGAAATAGAACAGTTATTAAATACGTGATAGTGATTTTTAAAACTTACCTATTAAATGTGTAAGCATATATTATTGAAAATGCTTATTCTGGTAGATACTCAGATATTACCAATATTTTGCTGATTCATATATCAGCCATCATGGATCTGTTCTCAAGTGATATCTCTTGGGTAGTGAGTATATAGAAATGGCATGTATGAATGGGTGTTATATTGTATGCTCTAATCTTGGGGTTACAATTTTATTTATTTGTTATTGAAAATAGATTCTTTTCTCATGCAATATATCTTGTATCTAGTTTCCCCTCTCTCCATTCCTCTCAGTTCCTTCCCACATCTCCTCCTCTCCTAATCCACTCCCTTTCTGTCTTTCATTAGAAAAGAACAGGTTTCTAAGAGATAGCAAACATGACAAAATAAAATATATTAAAGTGAAACAAAAATTTTCATATTGATGTTTGACACAGCAACCCCAAAGGAGGAAAGGAGTCCCAAGAACAGGCACTCTAAGAGCCAAAGACTCATTTGTTTTCATAGTCAGGATTCCCACAAAAGTACTAAGCTAATAACTGTGATATATACTCAGAATATTAAGAGGATCTGGTGCAGACGTGCATTCGGTCCTGTGTTTGCTGCCTCAGTCTCTCTGAGCTCATGTGCTCTTTGCTTAGTTGATCCAGAGGATTGTGTTCTCTTGTCCTCCATCCCTTCTGGCTCTTATAGTCTTACAGCCTTCTCTTCAACAGGTTTCTCTTAGCTTTGAGGGGAGAAATTTGATGGAGACCTCCAATTGAGACTCTCTCTTCACATAATGTCTGGTTGTGCTTCTGTTCCCGTCTGCTTCAGGAGGAAACCTCACTGATAATAGCTAGATTAGGTACTGATCTATGAATATAGCAACATATCATTAGGAATAATTTCATTGGATTCATTCATTCATTCATTCATTCATTCATTCATTCATACATTTATATATTTTTGAGCAGTAGTGTTTGGTTTTACCCTAGGTCACATCTCCAGTTCTTGGTTACCCAAGAAGTGTCTGGTATGAGCTCCTTCTCCTGGAATAGGCCTTAAGTCAAATCAGATATTCTTTGGTTACTCCCACAAATTCTTTGTCACCATTGCCTTAGCATATTCTCAGACAGGACAGATTGTAGGCCAAAGGTTTTGTAGCAGTTGGTGTCTACCTTTCTCTTTCAGTAGCCTGCAGACTATTTTCCCCTATCAAGGAGACTGTAATGCAGGGAGAAGACTCTATTTAGGCACCAGGTCAACTTCTCCATGTCCCATGAGTTGTGTGAATGTTTTCTTTGGCAGTAGGGCCTCTGGTCAGTTTGAGGAAGACAACGTTTGGTTGTATTATCAACCTCAGTTGTTTGTGACTTCTGTGGGACCCTCTTGGCTAACAACCCAACAGAATCCAGCCCAATACCTCCACAAGAAACCTTGCTCGACTATAAGAGATGGCCACTTGAGACTTTGTATCCCCCATTACTAGGAGTACTCATTAGATTCGCTATCATAGATTCCAGGAAGACTGAATTGCAATATGTTTCCATACCATCCCCAAAGTAACCCCAGTTCCAGTCATCTCTCACCCACTCATTCCCTCCATCAAGTTTCCTCCCAATACCTGATACCTCTTGCTCCCATCCACACCTACTTGTAGTCTACCAGTAAAATCAATTCCACTTTCCCTTCCCAGGGAGACACATGAATCTTCTCTAGACCCCTTCTTTTTATATAACCTTTCTAGGTCCACAGATTGTAGCTCAATTATCATTACTTAATATCCAGTTTACTAAATTCCACTTATAAGTGAATACATACCATATTTGTTTTTCTGTGTCTGGGTTACCTCACTCTGGATATTTTTTTTAATAGTTCCATTCATTTGCTTGCAAATTCTTAACAGCTGAGCAATACTTCATTGTATAAATGTATTAATGTTGTCTATCCATTCTTCTATTGAGGGATATGTAGGTTGTTTCCACTTTCTGACTATTACAAATAAAGCTACTATGAACAGAGTTGGGCAAGTGTCCTTATGGCAGGATGGAGTATCTGTTGGGTAGAAACCCAACAATGGTATATCTAGGTCTTGAGATAAAACAATTCTCAATTTTCTGAGAAACTTCCATGTTGTAGTGACTGTACAAGTTTACATTCCTATCAGCAATGGAGAGGTGTTCCCCTTTCTCCATATCCTCTCCAGCATGAGCTGTTACTTGAATTATTGATTTTAGCCATTCTGTTGAGTGTAAGATAGAATCTCAAAGTAATTTTGATTTGCATTTCCCTGATGGCTAAGGATGTTGAACATTTATTTAAATATACCTCAGTTATTTGAGATTCCTCTATGGAGAATTGTGTTTAGATATGTTCCCCAATTTTTAATTAGATTATTTGTTTCATTTTTGATATCTAGTTTCTTGAGTTCTTTACATATTTTAGATATTAGTCTTCTATCAAGTTTAGAGTTGGTAAAAATCTTTTCTATTCTGTGGGCTGTCACTTCAGCTGTGTCATTTGCCTTATAGAAGCTTTTCAGTTGCAAAGTCCCATTTATTAGCTGTTGATCTTAGCGCCTGCACAATTGGTGTTTTGTTCAAAGTCGTCTCCTGTGCTAATGCTTTCAAGGCTATTCCCCACTTCCTCTCCTAACAGGATCGTTGTGTCTGGTTTTATGATGAGATCTCTGATATACTTGGATTTGACTTTTTGCATGGTGATAAATATGAATCTATTTGCATTCTTCTACACACAGACACAGTTTGACCAGAACAATTTGTTCAAGATGCTGTATATTTCTGTCTTTTTGCAATGTGTATTTCTGTCTTCTTTATCAAAAATCAAATGTTCAATTTGATTGCATTGATCAATGTCTATTTTTTAATGCCAGTACTATGCAGCTTCTATTTCTATAGCTGTGTAGTACAACTTGAAATCCAGGATAGTGAAAGGTGTTGATTCCCTTATTATTTTCTTACTCTGCTTATCATTTATATATAGGAGTGCTACTGATTTTTTGAGTTAATCTTGTAATTAGCTGCTTCTCTGACAGTGTTTATTAGCTGTAGAAGTTATCCAGTAGACTTTTTAGGGTCACTGATGTATACTGTCATCTGCAATAGCAATAATTTGACTTCTTCCTTTCCAAATTGTATTCTCTTGATCTTCAGCTGTCTTACTGCTGCAGTTAAAACTTCAAGTACTATATTGAATAGATAAGGAGATAGTACACACCTTATCTTGTTCCTGATTTTAATGGGATTGCACTGAGTTTTCTCCATTTGATTTGATTTTAGTTCTAGGTTTTGTGGTGGTATTGTGTTCCCCGAAAGGTTGTGCACCCTAACAGCCACAATATTAAACATAGAGGTTAGGCAGTGGAGCACACACCTTTAATCCTAGCATTCTGGAGGCAAAAATCCATCTGTTCAAGGATACAGCCAAGCATGGCGACTCACACCTTTAATCCCAGGGTGTGATGGTAGAAAGTAAAACGGTATATAAGGTGTGAGGGCCAGAAACTAGAAGCATTTGGCTGGTTAAGCTTTTAGTCTTCTATCAGCAGTTCAGCTGAGATCCATTCGGATATGAGGACTCAGAGGCTTCCAGTGTGAGGAAACAGAATCAGCTGAGGAACTGGCAAAGTGAGGCAGCTGTGGCTTGTTCTGCTTCTGTGATCTTCCAGCATTCACCCCAATAACTGGCCTCCAGTTTGATTTTATTAATAAGAACTTTTAAGATTCATGCTACAAGGTTTGCTGTAGATTGACTTTGTTATGTTTAGGTATGTCTCTTTTGTCTCTAATATTTCCAGAACTTTTATCATGAAGGGGTGTTGGATTTTATCCAAGCATTTTCCCCACTTAATAGATGATCATGTGATTTTTTTTTTTAAAAAAGGTTCTTTATATAATAGTTTACATTTAATGATTTTCATATATTGAACCATCTATGCATCTCTGGGATGAAGCCTTCTTGATCATATTGGTTGATTTCTTTTTTTAATGTGTTCTTGTATTTGGTTTGGAAGAATTTTGTTGAGTATTTTTGTATCTATTGTCTGTAATTGGTCTGCAATTTTCTTTGGTGAATCTGTATGTGGTTTGAATATCAGGGTAACTGTGGCCTCATAAAAATGAACTGGTTAATGTTCCTTCTGATTCTATTTTGTGGAATAATTTGAAGAGTAATAGTGTTAATGTTTCTTTGAAAGTCTGGTACAACTCTGTGCTAAACTGGTTTAGCCTCACCTGCCTTTTTTTTTTTTTTTTTTTTTTTTTGGTTGGGAGATTTTTAATGATTGTTCTATTCACTGGGAGTTATAGGTCTATTTAAATTTTTTATCTGATCTTGATTGAACTTTGGTAACTGTTACCTATGGGGAAAATTATCCATGTCTTTTAGATGTTCCCATTTGCTTTAGTACAAGTTTTTAAAGAATGTCCTTATGATTCTTTGAATTTCCTTGGTGTCCTTTATATACTCTTTTTTGTTTCTGGTTTTCTTAACTTGGATATTCTCTATCTACCTTTTAGTAGATTTGGATAAGGATTTGTTCTGAAATTTGCTGTTTGTGTATTATTATATATCCTGATAAATGTGTCATTTGTTCATACATTTTAACCTCTGCATGAAATTCTATTGTAAGAATCTACATAGCCTGCTTTCCTGTTTATGGACTGTATAAAGAAGACATGTATTCCTCTGCTTGTATCTAGAAAATATACTCAGTGATAGCCACAGCCTCATTTTCTTCCTTATTTTACTGATAATTATTTCATAGATGCCTTACATTCAATCATTTCATTCAACTAGTAAATGCATATCTGGATAAATACTTGCATTTTACCCAATATTTTCTCTGAGGACTTTTTGTCCAAACTCTGTCAGGAAAAAGACAGTATTGAATGCAGATCATTTTTGGTACAGTTTTGTACAAAAATTATTTTTAAAGAAATGGGTGATTGGCAGACAATCCTTAAGGGCTATCTTATAAGTTTAGGGCTCAACTATCAAGCCTATTCTTTAGAAAAACTTGGGGTAGTAGCTAAAAACCACACAGAAAAATCTTACAAAGAAGTGTGGTCAGGACCTTAAGAAAAGACCAGGCAACAAAAGGACAATTTTGTCATTCTATCATCTTTAGTGCTCTGGGATATACTTTTCTTTAGGTGAACACAGCTGTGAACCAAAAGCCAAAGAGACTTGTGTTACAGCTCATAACTATGGCCATAGAGAGTGATGATGGAGTAACTCAGCTCATCTGCTTCTTCTAGCTTGCATTGTCCTGATACCTGTTATTTTCAGGAATATTTCCTCCTCTATTTGACATATATATAATATCAACTCACTTTGCCTTAATTTTTTCATGACCCTGGATAATGAGAATGTCAAATGACTCCATTTGTTTTCTGCTCATTTCAGTATTATCATGTGATTTTTATATACATTATTTACATGTTTTTATTTACTTATAATTTAAATGTTATATTTAACTGCTTTAAATAGATTGCTGCCTTCTCCTGAATGTAGAGTGTAGGTACACGATTTTGAAAAAAAATGTATTCATTATTTTTCTTCAAAATAAAAAAAATTATTTTATTTATTTATTTTAAAAAATTGTTTGGTTTTTCTTTTCTGGATTTTGTTTTAGAAACAACTTGAAAGAGAAGTCTTTGTCCTTTTCTATACATAACCTAGTATTTATTTTATATGTTCAAGCAGTTGCTAATTTTTGAATTGAACTGTTACTGATGTTATAACTTAATTTTGGAAGATTTGACACACTACTTATTCTATTAAGTTCAATTTTAGAGGAATAAATATATTTATTTATATATTCATGTTTATTCTAGGATCTTAATATTTTCATCATAAAATCTTCTGTATATTTCCATATTAGTTCAAGAATATATTTGTATTGCTATTATGGATGATTTAAATATAACATCTGACTTACTTTACATGTATAATTTTACTTTTTTTTCATTTTTATTATGGTCCATTGCTGTCAATGAACCTCTTTATTAGATGTCCTCTTTGGCTATATAATTTCTTAGATTTTCTAGGTGAAAACTCAAAATAAGCATAGTGGACATATTAGAAGATTGTCTCCCTATTTTATACTCCATTCTCCTTTGTTTTTCACCTTATTATATTGACTAGTGGAGTTGATGATAAACATGACGTTTCTCCCTGGTAAGGGGGCTGTGCCACTGAAGTTGCACAGAGGATGTAATAACTAACACACTTTATAGTGTTGTTCATGGTTTTCCCACAAATGCTCAAAAGTTGAAGAAAACAACTTGCTACTTAAATTCATCTCAGCGTCAGAATGAAGAAACATGCACAATTTTGTCTGTTTATTATGGTTGGAACAGAAAGAAGTATAATGTTATTCTTCAACATGTTTCCATATTAGTTAGTTTTCTTAACTTAATAATCTTTCACAGGAACATAAAACCCAGTCATCTATGAAATTTGTTACACTGTTGTTTGTTATTTATCAAACACTGGCCAGATCTTTATTTAGATACCTGTCTTTTGCGGCTACATTTTTCTTTCCTTCTTTTTCCTTCCTTCTGTCCGTTTTTCCTTCTTCCCCTCGTTGCACCCCTTTCCATTTGTGGCTTCATTCTTATTTCTCTACCGTTTACATTTTCCTCTCTTTACCTTTTTTCTTCTTGTCTTACTTTGTACTTTCATAGTCATGTGTATTGCATCCACAAACGTTGTAAGTCCAAATGTGCTGTATAGTTTCTTGCAGCCAGAGAGATCAGCTCTCAGGACTACACCCAGGGTTGCAGAAAAAAAAAATGCTTTTCTGAGTAGCAGGATTTAGGAAATTTTCTTATTTATCTGAGGAAACAAGACTTACACAAGTACTGACCAGACATTCACTTTATTTTCTCTCAAGTTCTTTTACTTCTTCTTCTCTTCTTTGTTCTGCTTCCCCTTATATCTCATCCCAATGAAAAACAATAAAAAGCTACATTTGAGGGTCAAAATACATTTGTTGAGCAAATGATAAGGAGCAGAGTCATTTGCCATGGCAATATGTAGGCAGGGACATGGTGTTTGGCACTTTCCTGGGCAATGGCATTGAAAGTGTCCCAAACTTTAAAATACATATATACATATACATATATATATATATATGCACAGTGACAGATATGGATCTATTTGCAGTCTTCTACACACTGACATCCAGTTATGCCAGCACCATTTGTTGAAGATACTTTCCTTTTTCCATTGTACATTTTTGGCTTCTTTGTAAAAATTTATATGTTCATAGGTGTGCAGGTTAATGTCAGGGTCTTCAATTGGATTCCATTGGTTCATGTGTCAGTTTTTATGCCAGTACCAAGCTGTTTTTATTATGGTAGCTCTATAGTAGAGATGAGGTTAGGGATTGTGATATCTCCAGAGGTTGTTTTATTGTGCAGGATTCTTTTGGCTATCCTGGGTTTTTTGTTTTTCCATATGAAATTGAGTATTATTCTTTCCAGGTCTGTGAAGAATTGTGTTGGTTATTTGATGAGGATTGTGTTGAATCTGTAGATTGCTTTTGGTAAGATCACCATTTTTACTATGTTAATCCTGCATATCCATGAGCATGGGAGATCTTTCCATTTCTGACATCTTCTTCAATTTCTTTTTTCAGGGACTTAAAGTTCTTGTCATATAGGTCCTTCACATGCTTAGTTATAGTAACCCTAAGGTATTTTATATCATTTGTGGCTATTATAAAGAGTGATGTATCTTTGATTTCCTTCTCAGCCTGTTTTTCTATTGTATATAGGAGGGCTACTGACATTTTGAATTGATCTTGTATCCTGCTATGTTGTTGCAGGTTTTTATTAGCTGTATCAGTTCCTTGGTTGAATTTTTGGGGTCACTCATGTATACTATCATGTCATCTGCAAATAGGGAGAGCTTGACTTGTTCCTTTCCACTTAGTATCCCCTTAATCTCCTTATGTTGTCTTATAGCTCTGGCTAGAACTTCAAGTACTATATTGAATAAGTATGGGGAGAGGGGACAGCTTTGCCTTGTTCCTGATTTTAGTGGTATTGCTTTGAGTTTCTCTCCATTTAATTTGATGTTGGCTATTGGCTTGCTGTAGATTGCCTTTATTATGTTTAGGTATGTTCCCTGTATTCCTGATCGCTCCAAGACTTTTATCAAGAAGGGGTGTTGGATTTTGTCAAATGTCCTTTCAGTGTCTAGTGAGATGATCATGTGTTTTTTTTTTTCTTTGAGTTTGTTTATATGGTGTATTACATTGACGGACTTTCGTATGTTGAACCACCCTTGCGTCCCTGGGATGAAGCCTACTTGATCATGGTGGATAATTGTTTTGATGTGTTCTTGGAGTCTGTTGGCCAGTATTTTATTGAGTATTTTTGCATTAATGTTCACGAGGGAGATCAGTCTGTAGATCTCTTCCTTTGTTGCATTTTTGTTTGGTTTAGGAATCAGGGTAATTGTAGCCTCATAGAAGGAGTTTGGTAATATTCCTTCTGCTTCTATTGTGTGGAACAATTCAAAGAGTATTGGTATTAAGTCTTCTTAGAAGATCTGGTAGAATTCTGCACTGAAACCATCTGGTCCTGTGCTTCTTTTTGGTTAGGAGCCTTTTGATGACTGATTCTATTTCCTTAGGGGTTATTGGACTATTTAAATGGTTTATCTGGTCTTGATTTAACTTAGGTATATGGTACCTATCCAGAAAATTATCCATTTCTTTTAGATTTTTCAGTTTTGTGGAGTAGAGGTTTTTGAAGTATGACCTGATGATTCTCTGGATTTCCTCATTGTCTGTTGTTATGTCCCCCTTTTCATTTCTGATTTTGTTAATTTGGAAGATCTTTCTCTGTCTTTTGGTTAGTTTGGATAAGGGATTGTCTATTTTGTTGATTTTCTAAAAGAACCAACTCTTTGTTTCAGTAATTTTTGTATTGTTCTCTTTATTTCTATTTTAATGATTTCAGCTCTCAATTTGATAATTTCCTGGCATCTGTTCCTCCTGGGAGACTTTGCTTCTTCTTATTCTATAGCTTTCAGGTGTGCTGTCAAGTCACTAGTGTGAGATTTCTCCAGCTTCTTTATGTAGGCATGTAGTGCTATGAATTTCCCTCTTATCACTGCTTTCATAGTGTCCCATAAGTTTGGGTATGCGGTGTATTCATTTTCATTGATCTCTTGGAAGTCTTTAATTTCTTTCTTTATTTCTTCCTTAACCCATTGGTGATTCAGTTGAGCATTATTAAATTTCCATGAGATTGTAGGTTTTCTGTAGTTGTTGTTGTTGTTGTTGTTGAAATCTGACATTAACCCTTGGTGGTCTGATAGAATTCAGGAGGTTATTCCAATTGCTTTGTATCTGTTGAGATTTGCTTTGTGGCCAAGTATGTGGTCGATTTTAGAGAAGGTTCAAGTCCAGTTACTCTGAACCTGATAGAAGAGAAAGTAGGAAGCAGTCTTGAACTCATTGGCACTGGAGATCACTTTCTAAATATAACACCAGTAGCACAGACACTGAGAGAAACAATCAACCAATGGGACATGTTGAAACTGAGAAGCTTTTGTAGAGCAAAGGACACGGTCAACAAGACAAAGTGACAGCCTACAGAATGGGAAAAGGTCTTCACCAATCCCACATCTGACAGAGGGCTGATATCCCGAATATATAAAGAACTCAAGAAATTAGACATCAAAATGCCCAACAGTCCAATTAAGAAATGAGCTATAGAACTAAACAGAGAATTCTCAACTGAAGAATCTCAAATGGCTGAAAGACATGTAAGGAATTGTTCAACATCCCTAATTATCCAGGAAACGCAAATCAAAACGACTTTGAGATACCACCTTACACCTGTCAGAATGGGTGAAATCAAAAGCACAGAAGACAGCTTATGCTGGAGAGGATGTGGAGCAAGGGGAACTCTCCTCCACTGCTGGTGGGAATGCAAGCTTATACAGCCACTTTGGAAATCAATATGGCACTTCCTTAGAAAATTGGGAATCCATCTCCCCTAAGACCCAGCTATAGCACTCTTGGTCATATACCCAAAGAATGCTCAATCATACCACAAAGGCATTTGCTCAGCTATGTTCGTATCAGTTGTTTGTAATTGCCAGAACCTGGAAACAACCTAGATGCTCTTCAACTGAAGAATGGATAAAGAAAATATGGTACATATATACAATGGAGTACTACTCAGCAGAGAAAAAACAATGACATCATGAGGTTTGCCAGCAAATGCATGGACCTAGAAAAAAATCATTCTGAGTGAGGTAACCCAGACTCAGAAAGACAAACATGGTGTGTAGTCACTCATAGTAAGATACTAGATGTAAAACAAAGTTGATTAGACTGCTACACAACTCCAGGCTACCTAGAAAATGGAACCCTTGGAAAGACACAGGGATCGCCCAATGATTGAGAAACGGATGAGATCTTCATGAACAACCTGGATGACCGTGGGAGTAATGAAGGACAAGGTTTGAGGGAGAGAGCTTAGGGGAGCAGGAGATCCCAGCTGGATCAAGAACAGAAAGGGAGAACAAGGAATACCAGACCATGATAAATGATGACCACATGAGAATAGGAAGAAGTAAAGTGTTAGAGAGGTCCTCAGAAATCTACAAAGATACATCCACTGTAGACTACTGGCAATGGTGGAGAGAAAGCCTGATCTGACCTAGTTTGGTGATCAGATGGCCAAATACCCTAACTCTCATGCTGGAACTCTCATCTAATAACTGATGGAAGTGGATGCAGAGATCCTCAGCCGTGACCCAGGTAGAGCTCCAGGAGTCCAATTGTTGTGAAAGAGAAGGAACTATAAGAGTGTGAATTGTTTAGACCAAGATTGGAAAAGCACAGGGACAAGTAGCCAAATGAATGGAAACACATGAAGTATGAACCATAAGCTGTGGAGCCCCCAGCTGGAGCAGGCCCTGGATAAGTGAGACAATTTAATAGCTTGAACTGTTTGGGAGGCTCCCAGGCAGTGGGACCCAGACCTGTCCTTAGTGCATGAGCTGGCTATTTGGAACCTTGGGCTTACACAGGGACACTTTGTTCAGCCTGGAAGGAGGTGACTGGACTTGCCTGTACTAAATCCAACAGGTTGAAATGAATCCCTAGGAGAGTCTTGGCCCTGGAGCAGATGGGAATGGAGGGGAGGGGCTGTGGGGGAGGTGGGGGTAGGTGCAGGAGGGGAGAGGACAGGGGAACCCATGGCTGATGTGTAAAATTAAAACACAAATATAATAAATATAAAAGGAAAAAATATATATGTATGTATTTATCCTGCTTGCATCCTCAGATCACAAGGAAGGGACTTTTTAACTCTTTATTTAAGGCTGTGAGGCCAGACTATACTCTGTATGCCTGGCTAATTTTGAAACTTCTCACAATTAACTGAACATAATACTATTTCTCTTTGGACTTGGTTCATTGATTAATTGTTATTTGAGATCTAAACAATAAACAGTTAGTTAGCTGATCCTTGATTCTTGAGGTTAGAAGTTCCTGTAGAGTGGTAGTTGCTTGGAGAATTTGTGTAGGGCACTAGTTGTTGGTTTGTCTTATCAGCCAGGCTTTTAGCAAGTGGGGAAACTGGCACCACAGTTATTTTGAGTCTGACCTTGGTTCCACAAAATCAGATACCTGGGACTGTGTCCCTGTGCATTTTCTGTGGAGGTTTATCTTATGAAGCATTCAGTCTAGTTTGAATTTGCTCCTATGCCCCAAATCAGCCAATCATATGTAGCTTGCCTCAGAACTGAGAAGAAATTGCTGTTTTCTTTATGTCAGTCTGAGCTGATGTAAAAATTAGAGCCTACGTGTTTACAATCCTTGTGGAACAATAGTTCTAATTATGAATCATACCCAAGTATATTTTCTATACATTAAGATTATACAGCTTAATGATGATTCCCCTTTGGACAGTCCACAGATATAAGTGCCAATAAGATTGAGATGTGATCATGAGATTACATGTACATGTTATTTGAGATTCAACATTATAGTGCCTGCACTGGGGAGATACCTCAGCTGTTTTTACACATGTGAAACTACAAACAGAAGCAAAAGTGTTCATAGGCAGTAGGAAAAATACCCAGAGTTGTTTTTAGAGAAGAAGTGTAATGGCACAGAGTCTGTGGTCCCATAAGCCTTGATTGACAGGGTTCCTCCATGAGAGAATTCTTCATCTGGTGGATTGACAGCTGAACTATCAATTGCCATCTGCTGTATGTTCTTGCAGCCCTTGGTAAAGCCTTTGCTACCAGCAGCTCTCAGCAATAATTACCCTCCTTCATACACACATCCTAGATAATTAATCTTACCCACCTTTAATATTTATAGTTAGCAGCATTTCTTCCTTGAAATGCAATAGCTGATTTTACTTCCTCTTAGTCTGAGAAATTTATTTTATGATATCCTTCCTTTCTTCTTTTGCTTTTGGTAAATGAACACTTCATATGTACATCACTTTTGAACATCTACCACAAGTCTTTGCTCATTTCTGGATTTCAATACTTGTCATTCTACCACTTGAGCATTATAAGATTTGATATAAGTCAATATTTGCTTTTGCTTATATTCTCCTGTGAAAGGTAGGTCAATTTTCTTCTGATTCTTTTTTTAAAAAAGTATTCTTTGGTCTCTTATTTTCAGTGACTCATTTATTTTTCTAGGTGTCAATCTGTTGGCATTTAATCAAATGGATGGGCTAGAGAGATGAGTGAGTGGCTTAGAGCCTTGGTGGCTCTTTCAGAGGACCTGGGTTCAGCTTTTAGCTTTTACATGTCAACTTTTAGCCATCTGTTACTCCAGTTCCAGAGAACCTGATATTTTTCTCTAGCCTTTGAGGGCATCAGGGCCACATGGACACAGACATATGTTGACTAACACTCACACACATAAGAATAATCTTTAAGAAATCAACTGGAAGTTGGTTGAATTGTTTGCATGTGTTACTAAATTTCTTTCTATTAATAAAACCTTGATATGTCTTAAACTATTCCTTGCATGTTTCTTGGTGACTCTGCTCTCGCTCTCCCCTTTTCATGGTACCAATGATACTTTTCTCCGGGTGTTGGGGTCTGTGCTCATGTTCCTTTAACTCTTTACTCACCATTCTTCAGGTTTGTTCATTTCTGTTGCTTAAGGTCAAGTTAATGGGTCTGAGTTTTGTCTCTCTAAATACATTGTTGGGCCCATGAAGAAAGTTCACTCCCATTTCTTAGGTATTGTATTTCTAGAATTTTCAGTTGATTCTTTATTAAAACAAGTTTTAATCTCTTGTGTTGAGTGCCTATTTATAGCTTCATTTTTTTGCCATGTTAATTCCTTTTGTTTGATTTCTATTGTCTCTAAAGTATATTTATTTTAAAGCTGCCACTTAATCTGATTACCTGGAATTATTCAGAAAAGGTTTGTTCACTACATTATTACTTCCTGTGTTTTGGTACCACATTTTCTTCTTTCCTTGCATGTCTCCTGTTTTGCAGTTACTCTTTTGATTAATAGTTTTTCTTGGGAACTTATCAAGGTTACAACTGTAAAGTGTATGTTCATAATACTACAAGTATAATGATGACTTCTCAAAATTTTCATTTGGTTTTATTTCTATGCTGTGGTTCTCTGTCACCATAGGTGAGAGAGCATAAATGTTTGGTCAGAGTTTGCTTTCAAATAGGTCAAGTTAATAAGACATCAACATTTACCAGCGAATCCATTGTGGGCCAAGAAGTAGATACCACCTGTAGGTTTTACATCTGCCATGTTTTAGGTTCTGTCAGTATTTTTCTTGTGATTTCTGAGAATCCATCTGTCTCTACTTGTTCTGTGAACTGGACACTTGTAAATGGTGACCATCAACCTTTCTTGCCTTGACAGATGTATAAGTCAAGTTTCTCTGATATGTGGTGAATAGAGAGTCCTTCACAGCTCTCACATCTCAGAACTCTGTCAATTCCTCAGTTGATCTATGATGTCCCTTTCTTTGTTGATGACAGAGCCCAGGCTACAGGTTGTAAGAAAATAGTCCTAGATAAGACTTTCATAGATCTGCATTATTTTACAAAATGTTCTTTAATGTTCACAAACAAATACTTTTGGGGCCACTTATAGAGTAAAAAGTCATTGGGAAAATTCTAACTAGTGTTGCAGTGGCTTTTTGGCTAAGAGACTTATTAACTTCACTCCGTCACACTGGAACTCAAGTGCTACCAAAACTTTACCTACCTTCTTATCAGTAAGACAATCTCACTTGTAAGTTGCTGTGTCTCATAGACTCATGCATAAGTGTTTCCAGGAATAGAAATCATTTGTTAGGATGTAGATGTGACCCGGTTTTCTCATCCATGCCATCTTGGTTAGTCTCTTGTCTGCATGACACTAGCTAGTCATCTGGAAAGAGAGAAACTCATTCGAGAAAATGCCTCCATTAGACTGGACTATAGGCACATTTGTGTGGCAAAATCTCGATTCATGATTGCCGTGGCCAGGACCAACCTACCACAGGTGGCGCTTGTCCTAGAGACATGGGTCTAGGTTGCACAAGGAAGCAGTTGAGTGAGCCATGAAGAGTAAGCCAGTACTTGGTGTTCCTTCAGGGTCTCTGCTTCAGTCCCTGGTCCAACTTCCCTCAATTATGAAGTGTAACGTGGAAATGTTAGCCAAATATGTTCTTTCCATGTGGTGTCTTGAATGACAATGGCTCCCATAGGCTCATATATCTGAATACTTCGTCCCCAGTTGGCAAAATTATTTGAAAGTGATTAGGAAGTATGGCCTTGTTGGAGGAGGTGTGTCACTGGGGGTCTGCTTTGAGGTTGCAAAAGCCCATGCTATTTCCAGTCTCTGTGAGTCTGTGTCTGTCTCTTTGTGTGTGTGTGTGTGTGTGTGTGTGTGTGTGTGTGTGTGTGTGTTTCTGTTTCTGTCTACTGCTTATGGATAAGATGAAAGCTCTTAGCCATTGACTGCCTATCTGATGTTGCTGTCATGCTTCCCACCAGTGTGGGTCACTCTGTGAAATGTGAGCCTCCAAATTAAATGCTTTCTTTTGTAAATTGCTTTGGTCATAGTGTCTCTTCACAGCAATAGCAATGTAACCAAGGCAATCCCCAAGTTGTTTTTTTCCATGATGTCTCTAACAACAGCAGAGAAATCTGGCTAGGACACTTTCCAAACCAAAGGCATTAAGTAAATTCAATTTGTCTTATCAACTTATTAGCTTTGAAGAGATGTAAATTATTGGTCATAAATGCCTATTATGTCAAGTTCCTTCTGCTATGTTAATAAATTCCTGCTTCTCTACTAGCACATCAGCTTCTGAGGCAGCTACTTCACATGCTGAGCTTGGCCTTGCTTTTCATACACAAATCTGTAGTGAACAAACATGGTCTTTGCTGTTGGTGACACATATTTATTGAGTTCCTGGTAATAAGTCTTCTTGCCCCTTTTCTCCAGGCCTCTATCTTCATATTAACATGTAATTTATTATTCTTTTAGTCTCTAGTTCTGCATCACAATGGCTTTTCTTTTTCATGAACAAATGGTTCCTATATAAAATTTCAGGTAATAATATCTTCACAAGAGAGCACCTCAGATGATTATTCAGTAATAAGTGACAAGAAAATGATTCTGAGGTTCCTGAGTAGTAATAAATATCCGTTACTACCTCACCCTGATGGCTAGTTTCAATGGTCTGGAGGGAAAATGAGATGAGGGTAATAGCTTTTACTTCTGGAATACTCACTATATACCAGATGCAAGGCTTAGCTGCACGTCTAAATTAACTTAGCTAGCTCATAAGGACAAAATCTATAAAGTTGGTATTGTGAATATTCACATTCAAAAGTTATGAAATTGAAATGAAAGACAGAGATTTGGAGTCAGGATACAGAAAAGATTGGCACAATGTGTTTAGAATTGTCTGAGCAGATATTGGCTGCATACAGCCTGGGTACCTCTAATATTTCTTCCAGCTCTGGCACTGCTCAAACAAACATGAAAAAAAATAGTCAGTCAATATTTCATTCAGTGCAATGGCTGCAATTTGTTTCTATTATTATCAATTTTATACGGGAAATGATAATATTTTTCACATACAAAGTTTTTGATCATTCAGACAAGAATAAATCAAGGCTTAAGCTGGTCCTAACTGCATCTTTCCTTGTGGAATCAGGATATCCAGTCCCTTTTCATACACATGCTTTTCTCCTGTGTTTTATCCTCATGATGAGAAGGCAGACCCTGAAGGTCTGGAGACCATGCTAGCATTCTGATGATGATGAAGGCAAACAGACTTTTGTTTTTTAGGAAGGATTTTGCAATCCAAACTGTGGAGCCTCCAAAAGTTAAGTGCCTACAGATATGATACAAATGTCATGGTCATTTGGAACTGTGAAGTATTCCTTTCAGGAAGCTGAGACTTATTTTAATCAATAAGATTTGGACAAACTTGCAATTTACAGTAAATACAAAGCTGAAGGAGAAGCTCACATACTACCTCCAAGCAGCCATATATATCCACATTATGATCTCAGACAAGCACCTAGCCTTATTCAGCACCTTAAATACAAGGAAAAGTAAAAGTCAAAGGCTGTAAGGATGAGTAAGATTATGCCAGATGGAAACAGGTTTTCAAGATATTACAGTCACTAACTAGCTACCTAAGCTCTGCGGTTATTCTGATCAAAACACATACCTAAAGCATAAAGACTAAATCCACATATTAGAGAAAACCTGCAATGCTTGTCCTTTTGTTTCTGGGTTACCTCATTCAGGATAATTGTTTTTAGCTCCATCCTCTTACATACAAATTTTATGATGTTAGTTTTCTTAATGTCTGAAAAACATTCTACTGTGTAAATGATCACAATTTTATTATTCATTCATTAGTTGATGGACATCTAAGTTAGTTTCAAATTCTGGCTCTTATGAGTAGAGCAGCAATGAATATGTATGAGAAATTATTTCTGGAGTAGAATGTCATGTCTTTTGGGTATATGTACAAGAGTAGTGCAGCTGAGTTGTGTGCCAGATCCATTTTCAGCATTTTGAGGAATGTCTACACTCATTTCCATAGTTGGTGTCCAAGTTTGCACTTTGACCAACTGTGAATCAGCGTCCCCCTTACCCCACATCGTTGTGAGTTGTCATTTGTCCTTCCGATCTCGGCCATTCTGAAATAATATGAAACCACAATGTAGTCTTACTTTATATTACCCTGATGATTTAAAGACTGTTCCGTATCCTAAAAGTTTCTTAGCTTTAGTGTTTCATCTGATCAGAACTTGTGTTGAGTTCTGAACTCCATATTTTTTAAATGAGTGTTTTCTTGATGCTCTTTTTTGTTGTTCTTTATCTATTCTAGATATTAACCATCTATCAGATGTATAAATAGTAAAGATCTTTCCCTGGGCTGCTGCTTTGCCTGAATGATATTATCCTTTGCTGAGCAGACACTGTTTAGTATCAAAAAGTTTCATTTATTAATTTTTAGTCTTAGTACCTTTGCTATCAGAGACCTTTTCAGAAAGTTCTTGCCTGTGTGAATCAATTCAAGTCCATTCGCTATTATCACTTCAATCAGATTCAGGGGATCTGGCCTTATGTTGAAGTCCTTGATCTATTTGAAGTTGTGTTTCATGCAGGTGATAAATATGGGTTTATTTGCATTCTTTTACATGCCAACATCCAGTTTGATTAGGACTATTTGAGGCAGATTCGGTCTTTCCTTCCAGTGAGTTATTTTGTCTTCTTTTTGACAATTCAGGGATTCATAGAGTGAGAAATTTTATCTGGACCTTTAGTTTGATCAATTAATCAATAAGTATTAAACATGGGTGTATATATATCTCTGTGGTAGGTTTGGGTTTATGCCCTTGAGTGGTGTACCTGGCCTATATAATAGTTCTAATTTTATTTGTTTAAAAAGCCTTCACACTGACTTCATAGAATGTTTTAGCTTTCATTTACTCATGTCATGAAAATCTATAGTCAAAGATATCACTCTTAACTTTCACAACTGTAACAGAAGAAACGTAAAATCATTTGTTATTGTCACCTGTTGTGGAAGATAGCTTCACACTTCTTGTCTTTCTTTCAATCATAGTATTTCAGAAGACTTCAACAGGGAGACATTTCCTTACTTTGGTTGTTGAAGCAATGCACTGTCATGACTGTGGCAATATTAAAGTCCAATGCTGAACAGGCAGTTTAGGGCTTTAATTGATCTGTAGAAGAAAGATCTTGAAGTGAATGATTGTTGATGATCTGTCTTAGTTATTCTTCTATTTCTGTGATAAAACACCACGACCAAGGAAACTCATAGAGAAACTAGTTTATTTTGTCTTATAGATCCAGAGTGTTAGAGTCTGTAATGGTGGCAGAGGTAGCAGGCTGGCATGGTGCCTGATGCAGGAGACTGAGTCCACATCCTGAACAGCAAGCAGAAGCATTGCAGGAGTCTGTAAACTCTCAAAGCTTGCGTCCAATGACTTACCTCCTCCATCAGGACTGAATCTCCTAATTGCCTCCCGCACCGCCCCTAGCCCTATAGCACCACAAACTGGGGACAAAGTTGTCAAATATATGAGCATACAGGGACACTCTTTCAAATCACCACATGCTCATTCAACTTTTTCAAATTAAAGTGAATAAATTCACTCATTTTTCCAAACCATGAAAACTTAATATATAAAAGTAATATTTTCAGGAAAACAATCAAATTTATAGATTTTGATGAGTGTCTCTCTGCATGTGTGGGAACCTTGTACCCATCTGCTGTCATGGAGGCTAGAAGGGGATGTCAGATCCCCAGGACCCAGAGTCACAGTGTGCAAGCTGCTGTATAGATACTAGGAACCAACTAGAGTCTCCTGCAAGAGCAGCCAGTGCTTTAAACTGCCATGCTATCTCTTCAGACATCCAAATTTAGTTTTGATTTCTGTTATCTTTTATGCTATAACTATGAATAAAAAGATAAAATGGTAGAAACTACTCACTTAAGTTCTGGAAAATATAGATTATTTTGTAATAGCTTTTATTCTTCTTCATAGAAGTCACACTAGCCATCCAAACTTTCCCATCCACATAAGGGTGGAAGCAGATAGTCTCTTCTCCATAGTGAAGGGGTGACCTGTAAGAGACTTTACCTGGAGATAGATTAAAAGTCTGTTAAGTAGTGGTAATGTCAGGTATCTTCAGTATCTGCAAATTGAATCAATGTGCCTGATCAGCATCACCCATGAGCTCGAACAAATAGGTATCAATAAAGGACAAGTTTCCCATCCACATTATCACTGCTGGCTCTAAGATGATGTTTAATGAAACACTCCTGGGTAGAGATTGATGAAGAACAGATGGCAGCAGGACTCTCAAGGAGCTGTTGAACTATAGCTGAAGAGGATAATTTCATGCAGAGAGCACAGAGGAAACACTTTAAAAACAAACAGAATCACAGTTTCAAGTAGTGCCCTCCAAATGCAGATGGATGGAAGACTTTGAAAATGGGATCATGTATTTGACCAAAGTATTAGATTGGCTAAGTCTAACTTAGCCCTGAGACTAAGGGTGGCTTATAAGAATGTACTGGAACAACATGAGTTTAGACGCATAAAGTAGAAAACATGAATAATTTAAACTGCTGATCTTACATTTTTTAAAATAACTTTGAAAAAAAAAAAAAACTCTCTTCCAGAGAAGACAATTTTAATTATTATTACAATCACCATTTTCAACAAAAATGTGTGAAATTACTCATTACTAACAATTCCTTTAATGTATCATTAAAAATTTTAAATAACAATATTTCACCTAAGAACGGTAGGCTGTAAAACCACCAACACTTGACACAAGAAACCTCATTTCCAGTGTTGGTCAGGGTAGTGCAAGTGACTACCAAAACCATACAGACTATTGCTGGTGGGTTTTTTGTTGTTGTTGTTTTGTTTTGTTTTGTCTTTGTTTTTTGTTTTTTTTCTTCTTCTTCTCAGAGGTTGAAGTTCAGCCCCTATTGTTGAAGATACTTTGAAATTAGGCGGCAGGACTCAGTTATTCAAGCTGGGTCTAACAAGAAATTCTTCTTCATACAGCGTAGATTCCACAGTTCCAGAGAATATTATGCAAGTTGTTAAGGTAGGGAATCATTAGTAGCTGCAGTATCCATGAACACAACAGTGACCAGCATGGCAAGATATCCATACAGGTGTATGTGGCACTCATGTGTAGGTTGAGTCTAATTGGACTTAAGGCCCCTTGACAGGATGGAAATCATGCCTGGTGTTAGAAACCTAGCCAGCTACCCGAGTGAGACTAGTGAAAAGGTGAATTTCAGAAAAGAATTTACTGCTGCCAGTTCCCATATTAGCATAATTCTTGCCTTCATTTCAAATCTTATCCTTATACCCACAGACAAGTATAGCTACTACACTTCATCAAAGAAGTTTCTCTGTACAGCAAATGTAGACCTTCCCGAAAACCCACAAGTGGACATAATGTAGAGATCAATGAATCATGGGGTGCTCAGTCCCAGTGGATACATCTACATTCCAGGACCTGGATGCATGGCTCAGGGAACATCACAGAAAGGGGTTGGAAAGATTATAAGAGCCAGAATACTCATAAGTCTGCTGTGAAACAGTCTTTCCTGGAAATGGCTGCACAAACAAGACCTGGACAATGGTAACATCAGCAGACATGCTAATGTGGAAGAGAGGTTTGGAAGAGCTCGACCATCAGACAAAGAACTAAAGGCAATTAATGACTGAGGAGAGAGGGAGACTTAGCCTCTCCCAGGGATGATTCCCTAACTGGTTATCCAGTATGAAACAGTCTGTCCTGAAATCATGTATGCCTAAACACCAAAAACATACTCAGCAGATTGTATTTAAATTTTGTGTGTGTGTGTGTGTGTGTGTGTGTGTGTAGCTGAGGATCGAACCCAGGGCCTTGCGCTTGCTAGGCAAGCACTCTACCATTGAGCTATATCCCCAACCCCTGTATTTAAATACTTACGCATATTTACACATGTATGCTATTCACGTATACAAACATAATAATAAAAAGAGGATATAATTTTGAGAATGAGAGAAGACATTTGAGGTTCGAGGGAGGAGACTTGGGAATGTCTGGAGAGAGGGACAGGAAGGAAGAAAGTGAAGTAATTATATTTTAATTAAAATATAAAAGTTTAAAAGTTTCTAAATATTTTTCATCTGGAGATATTTTTAAAACTGACGTTTCTATAGCTCTAAGGAAATTAAATTATATAATTTAGTTAATTTAGAACACCTGTCTATAACATTTGCTTTAATTAACTATAATGTATCCATTATGAACTACAAATTAAACTATATACTTATTATGCCTATTTTCATTTTATTAGAAATTCATTGTAGTAAATATTTTCTATATTTATCTTTATTGTATTCAAGAGGGAAATGAGGATAACTGAAAAACGGGACTAAGTATAAAGTTATAACAGTAGTCTATGGTGAATTTGGGTCAAATTCCTACCCCTCTCTACCTCCCATAAAATGCATCTTCTAATATCTCATACAGTGTATGAAAATACCAATGTTGTGTTTGATGACTCTTACTAAAAAGTTCATTCGTGCACATTATCTAGTTGTGGATCTCTGTGTTAATTACCATCTACTACAAGAAGCTTCTTTGCTGAGGTTTAAACAATGCACTGATCTTGGGTGTAGAAATATGTCATTAACAGTAATCATTTAGCAGAGTAATAGTACTAGCTTGTTCCGTAGGTCTCATTCATTTCTACTCTTATTTTCTTGGCCTCATTAACAGTATCAGGTCTGGATTTCATCACATGGAGCTTGCCTTAAATCAAATAAAAAAGTGGCTAGTTGAAAGACGTTGGGATGCTTATTCCTAAGTGGGACGTCTTTATCACATCCTTCTCTGAAGGCTCAGGGAGCTGTGTGGAGGAGGAGGAGGAGGAAAGACTGTAAGAACCAGAGGTGGTGTGCAACCCTGAGGATACAGTGTTTTCTCAACCCAACAGAGATGATGCACATAGGAACTCAGAGTGCTACAGCAGCATAAACAAGACCTCACCGGCTCAAGCCAGACAAAAACCTCAGCACTGAGAAGGGGAAGTGGAGACAAAGTCCCACTGGTAACCAGGAAGCTGTTTGCAAAAATGGCTAGGAAGAGAAGACAGTTTGCTCCAATGGAGTGGCACTAGGTATATCAACCATACTCAAAGACTGTGATACTCAAGAGTCGCTAGCTAACACAAAACAAACTCTATATTTTTGTGTGTATGTGTGTGCCTTTTTTTTGTATTTTTTTTTTTTTTGGTTACAGTTTAGTTTTTTAACAGAGAGAAGAATATGAAATTGGATGGGTAGGGAGGGTGAGGGGTAGGAGGAGTTTGAGTGGGGAAATATAAAAAAAAATATTGCATTTAAATAAAAAACCCACAAAATACTGTATTTTCTTGTATAGATTGAATTTTATGACAGTTTCATTAAAATATATCCTGTCATTCACTTTCCTTTTGTTCCTCTTGTCTTCCCTTTCCACTCCTAATAGTCCTTCCAAGAGTTTCCCTTCTACTTCATATCATATATCTTAATCTATTATCTATTATCTGTATCTATTATATCTATCTACCATTTATTTTAACTATATATGTATCTCTATCTCTGTGTTTGAGTCTCTCTCTCTCTCTCTCTCTCTGTCTGTGTGTGTGTGTGTGTGTGTGTGTGTGTGTGTGTGTGTGTGTGTGTGTTTGTGTGTATACCTAGAATCTAGTTTCCATATATGGGAGAAATGTGATACTTGTGTTTCACTCTTTAAAAATTAGTATTATGATTAAGTTTTTAGTCATTATTAGTCAATACATATTTAGTGAATCTGAGTAAATTTTGGCATCTTTAATATCTCCTGAGTTGAGTCCTCAATCGCAATTTCAGGGCGGTTGATAAGAGCAATGTACATATTCAGAATTCCCTTGACCATCAGTGAAAGGAAACCCTGTGCATTGGCTACTTTGGGAAACAGGTGTCCACAGAAGTGTGGACAACCCTCCACTCTTGGAGGCTCGTGCTGTGAAAGAAAGAACGAACTTGAACCACTTATCACTTGCTGGTGTCTGGGTACACAGACTCTACAGAAGTTCCCATATATAAGAATTTAACAGGCCCAGTTTGAATAGGTTTTCTGCTGCTTGCATCTAAGTGGTAGGCGTGGTAAGAAATGAGGGTTGCTCTTATCAGTAGTTCTAGAAGGTATTTGATCACCTCCAACAGTGGAGGAGTGGGTATTCAGGTACATAATGGATTCTGACTCTTTTGCATATTGTAACCTAAGGCTGCTTGTTAAAAATGGTAGAAAGATAAAAGAAACGCTTGAAGTCTCATTAATAAAGGAACATGTATTTAATTTTGCTAGGTAAACATTTTATTTCATACTTTATCAATTGGGGGGGGCATTTACATTCTTCTTTTGGATTGATTAGTATAAGTTCTAAGTTGAATTTTTAATTGACTTATGAGATAACTAGACTAAATAAACGTAACTGGAGGAAGAATCCAACACTATAAGTATACTGAGTGAGAGGTCTATATGTATGTGGACTAGAGTCCTATCTTGTGGGATCCCACAAAGGTTTCCTAGTGAAATCTGAGCTTGCTTTACACAGCAGGGCTGCATTAGGGTATGGCTTGACCACATGCATCACCAGGTGTCTAGAATGGGCTGCACTTGGCTGTGCCGTGGGGAGGTCTTTTGCTCCATCATTGGCATTCTTTTAAAAAGCCCTTTAGTAGAGACAGAAGGGGCTGGTTGGTTTGGACCCAGGCCCTCCTGAGGCTATCTTGTGTTTTCTGTCTCTCTCTCTATATATATCCTTATATTTACAAATTCCTCATTTCTCCCTGCTCAAGAGCACCCTGGGGGAATAAGAGGGAGCCAGTCTCCCTCACTATCCTAGACACATAGCAAGAGACATTCTAATTTTGGCATCTACTTACTTTAGTTAGAAGTTTAAATATAGCAAAAACATAAAGATTATTCTCAGGTGACATGCACATGTGTGTATTATACACTTCACTGTGTGCGATTTAGGTGATCTCTATGAACTGAAGAGTGATGAGCTGTTCAGACAAGGACTTCTAGATGCCCTCTTCAGTTTATGTTTTCCCAACACTGAATTCTTAGGACAATAGATGTGATTGAGTTTATCTTTACCAAGTGAATATAAAACATCACAAATGTAAGCCTGAAGAATGAATGTCACTAAACAATATTTAATTTAAAATTGAAAACATAAAATATTTAGTGAAGCATTAATTTCATATGAACTTTTCTATTTTTTAAATTCCTAAGTCATTCAGGGAGGCTTGCTCAGATAAAAGAGTATATATGACACTTTCCTTATCTATAAATCATTCACCAACACAGGCAGCAAATGCTATATTGGAGACAAAGGCTAATTTTGAATTTCTGTACTTGGATCACAGGTTTGGTTGGAAAGTATGTACCTTCCAAGTACCAATACCCAAAATACATGTAAAAATACTGTGTTTGGTGAGACTCACATATATAGAATTTTTTACTTTCAGGTATATTAACAGATTTGATTATATTTAATTAATAAACACCTATTACACTGTATTTCTGGATTTGGGAGTGTTTCAAAACAATTCTAACTTTTTACGATCTCATTTTATTTTTCTGTTTATATATTTCACTCTAACATTTTCCTGAAAATAGGCTAAGCATGAATGCAAACTTCTTTTCAGCATGAAGACCCAGTTTAGATAATTTATAATATTTCCCATCACTGAGATACTCTATTTAACTTTGTATTAACTTAAAACAAATGCATGAGAGGTATTACAAAGAGAATGCATTATAACAAAATACGTAAACCTCTTTTCTATCATTTTTTTCTTTTCCTAAAACAAAGTAAGATTTACCCCTTTACCTTGAAATGAGGTAAAAATAGTTTCACTCATTTAAGACAAAGATTATTGGTAAGTTAAAATAAAATAGGCCCCATAATACAAAAGATTATTTTGTAAGTAGTAAACAAGACGTAATTTTCAGATGACAAATATACCAGTTGTCCAGTTAAATTAGATTTTGAAGAATAAGTTAGAAAATATAGCATTAGTTTAAAACCTGTTTGTCGCCACAGAGTGCCAAAGCATTACTAAGCCTCCTGTTGGTATTCTCCTGAAGTTTGGAACAAAGTTTTCCCTCTCAGGCGTACGATGTTGCATTATGTAAAAGGGAGGTACTAATGAATCTAAGTATCAAGTGAATAAAGTACTTTCAGTTGCTGGACTATATAACTTGTGCCTTGCTCTCCCTCAGCCCCCTCCACTCTCTGAAAATGTAGCCCAAGGCAATTCAATTTGTGCTGGATCCTAGGTGATGACGCATTGCTCTGCATCCACAGGGGACAGTGGGGCTGCGGCAACTGGAGCTTCTCAGACAGCATTAGGCTAATCAGGCTTCCTTTTCCTTCCTGCCTAACGGGAAAGATGACACCTGCCTGCGTGGGCAGCTTCAAAGTGGTGAAACCTTTTTGCTTTCATGTGGTTACTCTGCATATTCTCTGGTGAATTAAATGAGGGGAATGCATTATAGTTTTAAACTTTGATGCCCCATTAAGATAAATATGCACCTAATGAGGCAAGAAATTACCAATACTGCTGCCCCTCTCCCTTCGCTCACAGGCAGGGCGCTGCCTAATCATGTTGGCCGTCTTCTGTGTTCTTAAACCACTGGCTATGAAATTTTGGCCAAGGATCGGATCATATTTAAACACATGTTTAGTATATTCCTAGTGTAAGCAATGAGTGCAGCTTCAATTAATAGGCAAGAAAGACTAGCCTGTCTTTTAATAATGAATGTAGTGGTAGTCCCCCCCTCCCCCCAATTTGGATACAAACAGACAAAACCCAGTGGATATGATTTATAGGCCAAATGCTTTTGCACCTGTTAGGGTTTTGTAATTCAAATAACTCCCCTACAAATACAACTCACCAAAACATACAGAGTATTTCAAAAATACAAGCAATTTTTGTCACTTTAGTAACACTTGGGGTTTATGAAAAAATTGTAACATAGCAATTTAGGCAAGCTGAATTTAAGGTATGTCCTTGCTGCTTAGGTCAGGTGACAAAAGGAATGAAGCAATTTCAGGGGACAACACGGAGAGCTGGAGCCAATTATATTTCTGTGTTCTTCAGGAACATAGCTACCTGCCTGCACAGAGCCACAAACGCATCCACATTGTGCTCTATGGTCATGGGAGGGAAGCTCAGTTTTCTCACAAAGGAAATAGACTAACAAGCAGTTGACAGAGCAGAATACTTAGAGTTAGAATGGAACAAATGAAGAGTCTAACAAGTGTAATGCGAATATTTTAACCAGTGTGTTTCATAATGTGTTCTCAAGCAAAAGCTGAGCTGTAATGTGAAGAAATCATTGCAGGAAGCCTGGTGTAAGCAGAGATTCTAAGCTAGGTTCACTCTAAAGAGACCTCTTGATTTTCTTCTTCCTCTTCCTCCTCTTTCTCCTCCTCCTCTTCCTTTTCATTTTCCTCTTCCTCTTCTTCTTCTTCTTCTTCTTCTTCTTCTTCTTCTTCTTCTTCTTCTTCTTCTTCTTCTCCTCTTCTTCTTCTTCTTCTTCATGTTTTTTCCACACTTAAGGCAACAACAAGAAGAAAAAACACAGCACATGTAGTTGAGCAGAGCTTTACTGCTTATCAGTAGGCTGAGGCAGAGGAATAACAAATCCAAGACCAATACAGTAAATTTAATGAAAAACTTTCTCAAAATAATAAAAAAAGGGTTTTAAAGCATAGTATTAATGTCTTGATGATGGCTGAGGAATTAATAATTACCTATTTTCAGCACCTTGTGCAGCCATTACTCTGCATTAAAGGCAGTTTACTGAAAAGAGACAGATCTCTGATTAAGGTTCAGAGTAATTGTATATGGATGTAAACATACATTTAGGAGTCAGTTTGTTGCTAAATCAGTTTAGCTAAACAGAAAAATTAAGTTCCTTCTTATGACATCCCCCACTTCCCTATCAAGTACTTTTATGTAGGTTTACAATACTAGGTATTCATTCTTTTTTATGGAATGGGCATTAAATCCAGAGGTCAGCTGGTTATATTCATAACAGACATGGCAATGAAACATTGTAGAAAAAGTGGAAGAAAGATGGAAAAATTGAAGGTTGGGAAAAAATGTGTAAAGTGTCATCTGGGCAGGACACAGCCATTACAATCATGAACTCCCAACAACTTTGAATGACTAAACTGATTTACATAAGGAATGGCCAATGTACAGCTATGCTTGGACTGAGCAGGACCCCAGGAGCCCTGCCACTTATTATTTCCTACTGATAGAGTAGGGTGGAAATAAGAGGAGATAAAGAGAGAAAGAAAGAGAGAGGAGAGAGAGAGAGAGAGAGAGAGAGAGAGAGAGAGAGAGAGAGAGACAGACAGACAGACACAGACACAGAGAGACATAGAGAGAGATTAAAGTTAATTTAAAAAATCAAAATTACTGATTATATAACTCACTTGCCTAACCACTGCAAGCCCTTAAGCTACACCTCTGAACCTGTCACTGTGATTAAGAAACAGTAAAGCACACATGAAGAAATACATTGAAACCAGTGATGTACTTCTGTCTCTTTAAGCAAACATTTATCTTCAGCTGTATATGAATTCATGTTTATTTATCTCAATGAGAACTATTGCAGATATTTTTTAAAAGTCCTGTAAATAGCATACATTAAGTGTCCAAAGAAGAGTAAATTCTTAATTCAAAATATGAGTTCATATTTTTTAGGATTGTATCACAAAATGGCATATATTATACATAGTGAAAATTTTCATCTCATGGAATTATAACAGCATGACAATATAATAAACTCTATTCATGAAATTTTGCAGTTAATGTTTTTCAAGACTTTGAAAGAATTCATGAAAAGCAGTGTTTCAGAGTATAATTATAATAAAAATGTAGATGAGACCAAATCATGCGTTTCCAGTGAGAATTAATGAGACAGAATTTATTAGTTTCTTAAATCAAATTTTCATGATCATGTTTGTTGAATATAAGTGTCTAAATTCAGCAATAATTAAGGTAGACAATTTATTTAGACTAAATTAAATTTATCCTGAATTTCAACCAGAGATAGGAGTGAAACTTTAATACAAATATATTCCCTACACTTAAAGATCTAGATTGTCCCATTTTTTACAAGCTGTTTTGAATAGAATGTTTTCTTCAAGTAAGCAGAATGCCATGAACAGTAGTGTAATGTCCTGATGGTTCCATGATGATGCTCAACATTACGGGGCTTCCTGGAAATGCCTGCCTTTTGTATGTACTTATCAATATACTTTGTTTGTGAAATCACTAAGAAAGCAGAGTAGAAGTTTCTCCCCCCTGTAATCATATGCATTTAGTTGTGCAGATAACATCAAGCCATCAGAACTTTCAAAAGGAAATCATAACTTCATTGAACATCCACTTAGTCAACTGCAATGTTCCACAGAGGTCTTATTTTCTTTAGAAAATCTCTTCATTTCTATGTTTAGCTAGTGTCGTTGAAATAGTAACCACTCTATTTAATAGGCAAAAACATCCGCAGTCTTATTTCTCCAAGTCCAGAAGCACATTTAATTTTGTCTTTATGTTTGACATGCAACATTTATTAACTGTATAATCTTTGTTTTTGAAGTCTTGAGATCACCCACTTTATGTTCGGTAGAAAAGTAGAGCTTAATGACTTGTAGGTCATGCTGATAGAAGTTGTATGTTTAGAAAAATTTTGATGTAGTTATGAATGAGAGTGTCATAACAAGACATTGAGAGAATTTTTATTGTTGAGGAGAGTAACTTTACCTTGGACGGCTGTTTTCAGAGTGTGTGTATATAATTTTTATATTTATTTTTTATTCAAGGAAAATTTCTTAGTTATGGATATTAGTGTTCCTAATATTTAGCTGGAGCAAATTAGCTGATTCATATTAATACATTTTTACATGCTATTTTATGCTGTATTTCAGTAAGTGTTTTTATTGATTTCAGTAACACATACAGAAAAATAAATAAGCGTGGTCCTCCATTGCCTCTGGATCAAATATTAGTAGAACAACTACTATATGCCTCAATCAAGTGACACAGACTCTAAAAAAGAAAAAAATAATAATTAAATTATACTCTGTGCAATTTTTATGGGTGGAAAATCATTGTAGGCTTGTGAAAACAGGTACAAAGCGATGTCATACATTTGCTTTTTGCTTGTGACCTGTCAAAGAAAACAAAAATCAACAACCAAGCAGAACAGAAAAAATAAATTGTGTGGACTGGAGAGGAAGGCAATCTGTTTTGGACCTAACATTTTTGTCTATCTGTTCTGTCTCTGTCTCTCTGTTTCTCTTTGTCTGTCTGTCTGTTTCTGTCTGTCTATCTGTCTCTCCATATATATGTGTGTGTGTGTGTGTGTGTGTGTGTGTGTGTGTGTGTGTGTGTGTACATTTCTAAGCAACGTATAAGATACTTAAAGTGCACGGAAATGTTTTCTTATATGCACATACAACTGGAAACAGGGAACACGAGACCAGCATGAAAGGCATTGCTCATTTTGCTTTAATGCAAAGCTGTTGGATTCTTCTCAATATGATGGAGGAACTGCTTAACACAAATCCCAACAATGTGCTTTAGTGTCCTGAGTAGTACCTTCTCTGCACACTGGTGTTCAGGTAAGAAAAATTCAATTCCAAAAGGAATTCGAACCCTACGTTTCTAAACTGTCTGGGAAAGGAGCTCCATTGCAGGCAGCGCCTCTCACATCCTAGTTAATTTGGAACGACTCTAAGTGCTGCTGTGAAAGAAGCCTTCAGTGTCCATCAGCACTCCTTTCCCCCGTGGCCCCTACAAATCATCTCCTATACCACAGCACAAGGCTAGAAGCTAAAAAAATGAATACACCAGTAATTTCTTTTTGACAATGATTTGACACCCGGCTGATGGGAGTAGCTAACTGCATGACCTCCAGACTGTTAGCTTTGCTGAAAGAGATTCACTTCATACACCCATGGGGTTATGGATTCCTGCTAATAGCAGCAATAGAATGGATGATAAAATTATGGCAGGCTAGAAATGCTTTCTCAATTAATTTCCCATCATGTTAAGACTATTATCGCTGGATGTCATCTAGCAAAATGGGGAGAAAGTATCTAGTACCTCTGAAAGTTCCTTTTAGAACAATGTATAATAGTTGATAATAGCAAACCAGACCCTTAGAACTATTTACCTTCAAGCAAAGCTTTTGTAATATTGATCGACAGGAACTGAAAACGGAATTGAAGTTTAAAGTTCTGCATGCAGGACGATGTAGAAATGTACATGTGTGGGTCTCGGAGGCACAGAGATTTAATGAGGAAAAAAAAAATCTTTAATTACTTAGTTTCTGACCCAAGCAAAAATATAGTGAATACTGTCTGTGAGAGTGCTCATGTAGGCTGCTTGCTTCTGATAAACCGTCTCTACACTATTGAAAGCGATGGAATACACTAGAGTATATGTCTATACAAGTGAAATCTGTTTTCATTTTGTATTTCACTTTTTATGTTAAACAATTTAAGTCATTTTACTTTATTATCACCTGTTTATGAAGTTAGTGAGTTAAACATTAATACACATTTTTTCACAACGTGAACAGAGAAAGAATAACACTAAATATAATTCTCCCGTTAAAGAACAGTCTTATGGTAGCAGAAATATTCAGTGTGACACTTCGCTTCCATGATTATTTATTAAATTGCCTTAAAAATGATGGGGATAAAAGGAACATCCTTAATTGTAGTTAGGCAACGAGGAGTATTTAAGATAAAGAATTAATTTTTATTCATATGTATGTATTTGTGGATTTTATCATATATAGGAGAGGACATAATTCTGAAAATAAAAAAAAGAAGAAGAAACTGGCTAAGAAGTTTGAGTTACGGACTCCATCAACTTTCACGCAGGTGGCAAGTTGTATGTTAATAATAATGGATCCCACTGAAATTTGAAACATTAATTACTTCTCCCCCAGTGTCACCTTCTGTCACTATTTGTTGCTTGTCTATTAACATGCGATTTCGTATGTTAATCAAAATTCCATTTTCTTGTCTGAATTAAGTATTCATGCAACATAATATACTATTCAATAAATTACTTAATTTTTTTACTTGGATCATAGTGTCATTTGAAATTTAAGAAATGCTTACATACAAAAGATGCTTTAATAAATAAAAAGAAAAATAAGATTAAACAATCCTTAAAGATGATTTTGAAATCAGGAAAAAATACAGAAAATCTTTGTGAATTATTATTATTATTTAGCTCTTGACAGTGCAGCCTTTATGAGCTACAAACCATCTTTTTATTCTTTACATTCTCTGTATTGGGATTTTTCAAATGCTTCATGATCATTCATATCCCTGAGGTGATATTATAAAATTGAATAGCATTTCTTAGGCAATAATGATTAGGATCCTAGTTCTGGATTTTCATCTCTAACTCACTTTGGCCACTGAACTCTAGTGCCTGAGGAATGTGTGTGACCACTTTGATATTTTTATTTCAGTAAATTTCTTCAGTGAAGGCTACACATTTGATACTGAGTTTTTTGTCACACTCATCCTGTCTCTGAAATAGATTTTTGTGTATAAATTTTTTGTGTACTAAATTTCTTAGAATATTGATTGGAACGTTTCAGTTCAAAGAAACCAAAATAAAGTTCACATGTGTTACTTGAGTTTGTTGGAAACCGAATAGAAACAAAGACTTTGATCCTGTCCAATGTTTCAATGAAACTGTTAACTCTCAGTACATTACTGAAGAGCTTATCTACCGTCTACAGGAGTCACAATGTGTTGTTTCATCTTTCAGTTTTCACACTGCACAAATATTGTGTATTACAACTGCTCTTTTTTTTTTAGTTTCCAAATATTTATCATGTATATATTATATATCTCAAACAAGTGTTTAAATTTTCTCTAAATGTGACCTCAGGATACACAATCCTAAAAGACAAGATGCCTCAAAATATGTGTATGTTGAAAACATGACTGGTAGTCTCATGCTACAAATATTCAGGGCAATATTTTCTTGAGGCAAATAAAAAATAGTAACAAAATATAACAGTAAATTTGCATTAGTTATATTTAAATTACTGGACAAACAGTATAACAAAATGTATAAGGAAAAACAAATACCACTTAACTCTGGAACAATGAGAAGATGTTTCAAGAAAAAAAATAGAAAATAGGTATGTATGTATGTATGTGTGTGTGTGTGTGCATGTGTGTGTGTGGTGTATGTGTTGTGTGTGTATGTATGTCTATGTGTGTGCATAAATGCATATAGTTTTATGCTAAAAAATCAGGGTGGTAATTAACATAATGATTAATATTGCACACAGTTGGTCTATTGGTGTTTCAATATTACATCTGATAATTGCTTATTTTGAAGTTTTAAGTAAGCTTTTTAATAGCTGGTGTTAGCTAAATTATCTGTAAAATTCAAATGAGAATTCTTAATGTGATATATTCTACTGATTTTATTATAATCCTCCTCTCTCTAACTTCCAGTAATGCTGTTTCCTTGACCAACTGACTTTGAACACTGCTATGTCTGACTGATATTATGGATGTGTTAATACAAACCATGTAAGGCTTTGCATATGCTCTGTGTGAATATAATTGTAGCTACACATTTCTCAGGTTCACAGGAAGAACTCATTTCAATTATTAGTGAATCCTGGAAAGGCAAATCATGTGGAGTGGACATGAACAAAGCAGATGAGGAAATTGAAGGGACAGAATTTCATGCCCAACTCTCTAGGATTTGTTCTTGGTTGTACTTACACAGATCTTGTATATATGGGTTTGTGTATGTTGTCATAATCACTGTGAGTTCATATGTGAAACCAGCCTGCAGTGTCCATAGAAATGATTTCCCTGTAGCCATCCCTGTCTCTTACAATCTTTCTACTCCCATCTTCCACAAGGGTCAGTGAGCCTTGCAGGGATGGTTCAAGTATATACAGTCCATATATGCCTGAGTACTTTACAGTATTTAGTCTCTGCACTTTGGTCAGCAATGAGTCTCTATGTTAATCATCATGTACTGCAAACAAGCTTCTCTGATGAAGGTTGAGGTATGCATTTATCTATCCATATACCAATAAAGCCATTGGGAGTTAGTTTAATACTATAAATATTTGTGGGATCTCTTTTAGGGCCTTTAACCTGTTTGACCACAGCTCTTCACTCGATAATGGCACCTGGTATGGATTACATCTTGTGGAATGTGACTTCAATCCAATTAGAAAGTGGTTACTCCCAGGATGGTTATGCTGCTATTGTAACAGTAGGCATGGGCCAGTCCACCCACATCGTTCACAGCTGGGTAGTACTGATGCTTACTTTTGTCTTCCAGTAGTAAATATAACACCTCCCATGACTATGTAAGCTAGCCAATGGTGATGACACTCCCAGGTGTGTGCTAGCTTGATTTCTCTGAATCTGTGACTCAAGTATGTGGTGCATTCAGCAATGAGATCTTACTGTTAAGTACTAGAGCATGATCAAGAACTCTGATAGTAGCCTTTATTGTTTGTGTGCTTATGAAATTCCACTGGCCAACAATTCCAAATGAAGTAATTTTCCTTCATGTTGAGCTTTCTATTTTTTCCAAATTCCATTTATGAATCCAGTATTACCTTGAAACCAAAACCAGACATGACTTAACAATCAAAAGAAAATTACAGGTCAATAACTTAGATGAACATAGACACAAAAATCCTCAAAAAAATGCATGCAAACCTAATTCAAGAACACATCAAAAAGATTATTAACTATGATAAGGTCAGCTTTATTCCAGGACACATGGATGGTTCAATGTATGTAGAGTAATTGACTTTCTTAATTTAATCTAAGAGGAAATGATTATGTCTCCTGATCATATAGTGAATTACCCATGTTTCTTTTAAAATGATTTCCAGCAGCTCTTTACAAATGATTATCCATTTCATTTTTTTTCATCTTACTCAAATTCATAGGTGAACATGTCCAGGCAAGAACTACTTTTATATATCATAAACAATTGTCATTTTCTTTCTGTTGCTTGTATTCAAAGAGTAATTAATGTGTTATACCTCTGACACATAAAGGTTATTTTGGTTTAAAAAAATCAATTAAGTCCTTTTATGTAAAATGTAACCTTTAGGTATATTTATGTGCCCACTGTGGAAAATATTAACAGGAAGAAAGCTTCAAATTTACACATGCATAATTGAATAGAAGTCATAATGGACTCATCACTATTTTACTTCATTTAATGTAGAACCTCATTGTTGCACAAATGAATATTTTCCTTTCTGTTAGAGTCCGAGTTTTATGTGTTATTTTTAAATAATAAATGTAGAAGCATGAAAAATTAAATATTAATTGGTTGTTTAGTATTATGTAGAAAATACAGTATCAAAAAACCAATTCAATGATTATTTTTAAATTGTAAAATATTTATAAAAACTACTCTGATAAATCCACAGTAAGCTATGTGAGCACCTTTTGTTATAGCCTGTATGATTTTTGGTGTGTCTTTGAGTAGCTAGAGTAGGCCCAGAATAAATAATATTTCTAGATGTCTCTGGAGTATCTGAGATGATGATGGACTCAGTAAAGTGGACTTCTCTGTCAGCTGGGTGAGCGTCAAGAAACCCTCTGAAGACATCAAAAACCAAAGTGTGAGAGAGAGACTTGTATGAGACTGTTTCTCACAGTAAATCTATGTCTCCATCAAGCATATTGGCCCTGTTTCTCTGGAGAAACCTGATACAATATTTTAAAACATTTTACCATCAATGGCTTATGTTTTCTTAAATCTCAAAAGGAAGAATATCCATAGAATACAATGTTGTCTATACCAGGACCGTCTGTTAAATAGTCAAATAAAACAGACTCTCGCTTGCTTCAGTGTGTCTGTTGTTTCACACACTAACAACCTTCACAAGCGTGGTGTGGAAAACAAAGCCAAATATATTGTTAAATATTTACTTCCACCCTCTTTCATTGTCTCCTGGGAAAATTATGAGGTTAGTTGATGTTCATATTAAAACACACATTAGAGAATTTAAAAGGAAAGACAGAAATAAAAAAGGAAGGAGGATGAAGCTTGGAAATATATGAGCTGATCTGAGTGATCCCTTATTTGGACAGGAATTCATTTAGTTTTTGGTTTTTTTTTTCAGTCAGCTAGGAAAAACTTAGGACTCTGCACCTCATTTTGATTTGTTTGTGTAGAGATACATAGGTGCAATGAGGTGATAATGCAATAAGGGTCCACAAGAAATAACTCCCAGTTTAGGGCTAAAGAAGACTTTATGCTCAGTGAGTAACTAGGTTGGACAGCTGAATACACAGGGTATTGATTCATGGAGTGGAGGAGTTTCGATTCCTTTGGCTTATATTCCTTCATACATTATTGAGAAAGGTGAAAGGTGTACATGTTTACAGCTAATGCCTCAGCTTTCCAGTTCTTTGGATACAAGCGCAAAGTTTACTATCCAGCTAAATTTCTATTCTCTACAAAAGTATGTGCCAAAGGAGAAAATATAACTAAATAGACACGAGAAATCTCTGCCGTGTTCACATGGAAGGCTACCAGCCAAACCGATCTTTCACCTGTACGTTGGGAGTTATAATATGTATGGCTCCCAAACATCAAAGAAGATGGCATTTTATAGTTTGTACATTTATTTTATTTTATGTGAATGTTTTCCCAACATGTGTGTCTGTTATTGGCTGCATTCAATCCTCACAGTATTCAATTGTTGACACAGAACTGCCCCTGAATCTGGAGTTACAGATGATTGGGATCCTCTATATTGCTCTGGGAACTGGACTTAGGTCTTCTGCAGCACCATCAAGTGTTCTTCGCTCCAGTTCAGGGGAATTTTTAAACATTAAATGATGCATTTTAACCCTCTTTTCTGTTAAATATGAAAAACAAACAACAAATAAAATATAATTCACTAGCACAAACATTCACTATTTAGAGGTATAAATTTTTACTGTTCTCAATATAGTATGATCCCAGAGGGTAGAATTGGAAATGCATTTAAATTCCTCTTACAATAAGAGGTCACAAGGCCAAGTAGTCATTTCTTATCCACAATAATCTCCTAAGGCACTGGATCTTGCTTGGCACAATGGAAGGTGACTAAGAGTATCTTCTCAGGAAACCACTTGTCTCTGGAAATACGGGGCAAGCCTGAAACTTAACTGTGGATGTCCATTGGGATTTCTTTGTTTTTGTAGACGATGAGAGTGTGGTAAGTGGTCTTGTGTCAGCCATAATTGAGACATATTCCTTCCCTGCAGAAAATTAGGGAGTTTCTTCTGTTCTTTCTTTCTTGTAGGTCTCCTACCACTGGAGCACTGCCCACTCTGTCTAATGAGAATTAAACAGACACATAGGATTGCCACTGAAGTAGCACTTAAAAATATGGTGAATTCTCCTTAATGTTGAAAGTTATCATTTGGATAAATACAAACCTAATCTACTCTTCTCATTTGCCTTATATATTGTTTCACTTTGAATAAGGTGTATCTTAGAGAAGATGATGCTTTTCTGCTCCAAAGAATCAATAGAGATAAATATCAGCTCATGTAATATAAAGTCAGCAGGTTAACAAATACACACACACACACACACACACACACACACACACACACACACACTTCAACCTTTGGATTAATCTTTATATAGAACTTCTTCAAAAGAGACCTTATCACAAAAGTGTGGTTCATTTTCAAACACATTAAAAGAATGGAAAATATCAATCTATCTAGTCTAAAGTATTTGTTTAAACATTAATTTTACAATTATTTGATAATTTGATTACTTCAGTTGGATTCTGAAAAATAATCAAATATACATTTTTTACCAAATATTTTACCATAAATACAAATAGAACTACCTATTTGTGAGTGTTAAAATACAACTAAAATTCCATAACAATATAAAATATAAAAATAATCTTTTATCATGTATGTTTGTATATGTGGTCATTGCCTAAGTGTGTGATTACATTCAGAATGTCATCTGCCTCCTTTAGAAGATGGTATCTCATTGGTCTAGAACTCACCAAATAGACCAGAAGCAACTTACGGGAGAAAAAGTTTATTTGGGCTTAATATTGTCTATACTGAAAGGTAACAGAGCATGGTGGTGCACACCTTTAATTCCAGCATTCAGGAGACAAGTGGATCTCTCTGATTTGAGGCCAGCTTGGTCTATATAGGTAATTCCTGGACTGTCAGAGCTACACAGTACAGAGACTCTGTCAAAAAAAAAAAAAAAGGTAGAAGTACTCAAATGTTCCAGGAAAATGGATCAGAGCCAGCTTGTACATCTAACGGGCACTTAGCTCATTCAGTAACTCCATCTTTAGGCAAGATGAATAAGCCTGGTTTTTAGTAACGGTCACCTTAAACTTAAGTTCCGACATGTGGAGCTTTGAAGGCCATCTTGTGATGCCACCACTAACAACCTATTAGAAATGTGCTTCAGTTTGGGTTAGTTCAGTGTTCTTTAAAATACTAAGTGAGCTGACTGAAATCAAGTTCAAGTTTAATACACAGACAATGATAAAATTCTCCTGTCTGTATGTATCATTATTAATCACTACCATGGCATAGCATGCACTTTCACTTATTAAGAACACTATTCTGGACATGCAAAGTAGTGACAATGTCTCTGAGCAACTTGGGAACTCTCCAGAGCTTATCATTTGAACAGACAATAGAATGCTTCTTCATCTCTGATGCCAGTACTATTTTAAATTTGCTGAGTCCCATCAGAATGATATAGAATGATCAATTTTGTGATGGTCAAGGGTCAAATAAGTAGGGTTATTATTAGCTTTTCTCAATATTTCCCAATATTTCTTCTATTCCAAGAAAATCTACTAGAAAGATAATACTGTGTCTTTCCAAGGCTAATTCATTTGAAAAGTTTTTCATGTAAAAGCAAAGAAAATAAATACAACATTTAAAATAATAAATGATTAAGTAAATATTGTGTTCAGCATTTGAGGCATCTAAATGTGAACTGCCTCCAACATAAATCAAACACTAAAAGTTACTCCTTAAATTTTTCATCTGCTATTGTTCTCTAAGGCTGATTACTTTCCAATTGATGAATCTTTCTAGAAACAATGCATTTTTACTTTATTTCAAACTAAAGTCTTCATAAAGACTCATGCTCCACATTTTAAAGATACTTCGACCAGGAACAAACTTCACTTTGAGCTGGAAAGTAAATAACAGTGTGTAAAATAATATAATTTGTTTTATCAAAAATATATTATTTTGCTTTAAAAAATGGAAGATTATTTAAGTGTCCCTTGTTTTGTAAAAGGAGGGATTAAGTGTTCAAGAATGGAATAAAATTGCATGCCCTTTTAGATGTTCCCTATTTGTACAGCAACGTTAACCATTCTTCTTTACGAAGTGATAGGTAGCAGGAAGGACATAGACCCTGCCTGAGACTTGTAAAATATCATTGCTAAATCAGGTCTACATAAAAAAAAAATTGTGAAAAATTTAAGTGGAACAAAAGTATTGTTGGCTTTGCTGAATGAGAAATGACATGATGTGTATTGTCTTCTGATTCCTAGGTGTCTCTAAACTTTCGTTGTCTTTGAGATTTACTAGTTCACCACAGGAGATAAAGGAGAGCAATGCAAATCATTCTTGTCCACAGACATGCAAATGAATTTCTCTCATCAAGCACAATTGATTTCCTTTCCTCCCTTTAGGAGATACATGCTTTGCACCCACCAAATGAATTCATTTCAGCGGGCTTAATTGCCTCTAAAAATGTCTAGTCCATGGGTGTCTGTTGAATGGCTTGTTATATCTTACAAGTATCCTCACATTAAATTAAAGATGTGTTAAATAGAACATTTGGGATATATTCATTCAATACTTATTTGAGAGTTGTAATTTTAAAAGTATATCCTTTAGAATTTCATATTTCATTCACCTTTGTACCTCACTGTGTATTTATGGTTCTTGTACAGAAACACCACCATCATCATTTCATTAGTGCATGTGTTCAGGAATGTTAAATCCTCTTCAGCTTCTTCTTCCATATTTCTCTTGACTCTCTTATTGAGATCAAATCTGTTCCTAAGGTTTACTGTGCATGTACTACTATTCAAACACATCAGCTTCTCGTAGTGGCTCCAAGTTTCTGACAGAATGCATATGTTTGTGCTATAACACTCTACATCACTCTATATTATTTATATCTATTGGGATTATAATAGATATTCTGAATGAGTAGCAGCATTTAATATAGAGATTCTCATATATGATTTTTTACTTTGTTTTAATTCCATAATTATTCTCATTGTAGCGTAGAGAATCAAGGAGTTGGGCAGTTCTGAAGGGGGTTTTTTAAAGAGAAATTAAAATAAAATAATCATAATTTTATACAAAATAGACATAAACTAAATATATTTATTATTATGATATAACATTGTTTGCCTCTGCTAGAATTTCATGGATTTGTACTTGAATGTATTATATAGAACAATGTTTACCACTTTAATTAGCTACATGAACCTGCAAGAGCACAGTCTAAAAATGAGGTGGACTAAAGTCTGATGCAATAGCCAGCTTTATTCAGAGAGCACCAGACAATTTATACTCTGAGAGTTAAGAAGAATCAGAGGGTGAGTAGTTCAATCTCAAGGACAAGCCACACGTGGCATAACATGGTTTTCATAGAGGCATATGAGTAACAACATCTGAGGTAAACTCATGTACACAAAACACATCCCAAGAGCAAGTCTGTGTTTTGAAGAAACTGGGTGCACGTGACTTGTTTTCTTAGAGTGTTCTCCCCAGCAAGCAGATTCTCCTCACACAACTTAGATTGTGTTCTGACAGAACAACAGAAAAGAGAACCGATAGGTCCCTCAGCATTTGAGAGAAGAGAAAAATTCTCTCTTCCATCACTTCAAGGAGCACATAGGTCTTCATAACAAAAGCCAGGTGTCTGGATTACTTATTATCACCATATACTGAACAGAAATATGCTTTATTTGATTACTCTGACAAAAGCCAGGCCCATTAATATAAAGAAAAGGGGGAACTGCTGTCTACATTTGGCTGTGTTCTTAAGACTAACCAAATGTTCTCTGTTCTGAGAAGAGCACACAGTGAGCTTTAGCTACTCCAAGGCTCTAAACTTCCATAAATCTTTCTGCAGATCTTCTTAAAAATCTAAAAGTAAAATTTAAAACTTTGTAAGCAGCAAATATGTTAGAGCTTTCATTTTTATCTGTTTGTCTAACACAGAAGGAGTAGAAAAAGCATAAAGAATGAAATTGGAGGTGATTATTCCTTGAATATTGTGTGTGTGTGTGTGTGTGTGTGTGTGTGTGTGTGTGTGTGTTAACATCAGAAAAAATTCTGGTATTTCTTCACATCTTAACATATCTTAAAATGTGTTAGTGTACTATTATTCTACTAAAAGCAAAACAATAAAATGACCCCTAAGGACATTCTGCTATATCAATATATCAGTGTTTTTCCCAGCCATCATCAGAGAAGCTTCCTCCTAAAACAGATGGGAACAATCACAGAAACCCACAAATGGACAATGTGCAGAGAGTGAGAGACCTTGGAACACAGTCCTACATGGAATGTCTCTATCAAATCCCTTTTTTTATGTTTTGTTTTTATTTTGTATTTTCTTGTTTGCTTTTTAGATAAAGAAGCCCAGGATAACATTTTGTTTATATAGGTATAGAAAATGCTTGGTATTTTCCAAGCTAATTAAATGCATCTATATTGTTATATATTTGTTAGTAAATATTATTTGAATAGAGCTCTTGCTTAGCAGTATGGGTAACACTTTATGAGTCAAGAAGAATTGTGAAAGGGTTTCTTTTGAAATAGGTACATACTGGAGTTTATGTTTTTATGGAAGAGATTAATTTCAGGTTACCTACTAATAATCTTTTCTAGTCACTCTCGATCTTAAATCTCTGATTTTGTATAGGAGACATACACAAATTAAGTGCATGAAAACAAACGTCCACAGTCCTAGACTGCTGTGGAGGGAGCTTTTGTGACTGGTTGACAAAGGGAACAATCTATCAGACCCCAGCTAAGGCAGGGTATTCAGGGAGGATCCTGAGATGTTTCCCATTCAGCAGTGCTCAGACCAAGGAAGTGTTGAGTCAATACAATCCAACCCATGCTATACTTGCCAACCATGTGTCCCGATGAATCAATTATTCAAAAAGAGAAGTAATTATTTTTCTTTACTTTGTTCAGAGTCTATGAGTGACCCCAGTTAAGGAGTGGTTTTGAGACCTTAGGAAACGGCTCCCTTTTTATGGATATATCCCCAGAAGAAGTGATTCAGGAAAAGGATTCGAAGTCTGACCTGCTGTTCTTCCACTGATGGACTATTTCATTGTGTGTAAATGTAATCAGGCCACCCAGAGTTCAGCTTCTAGCTGGATTTGTATTTCTTCAAGGCCTTCTGCCTGTCAGTTGCACATTGATTATTTATATGGAGGGAGTGAAGAGCTGTCAGATGATTGTGTTGTATTGGGCCTTCAATTTATGGATCACTGTGTGCTTCTTCTTATGCCTCTGTTCATTGTACTTTTGGGGTTCTTGGCTCTTGGCCTATTGTGTATGTACACAATACAAGAATGATGTAGTAATATCTTTTCTTACTGTTCTGGAATTACAGAGCTCCAAGAATGATATTGAAACTATGAAGCTATATTATGAGAGAAATATCACAAATATTTGCAGTATTATACAATTTAACACTATTTCTAAAATCCTTAAAATATACAATTTTTATAAGAAGAATAATACCTAAACGTTCTCCTGTTCACAGTTTTAAGGAATAATAAATAGTAAAAATTCTAACAAAATCGCAGAAATTTGATGTTTGATTATGTGTGAAATGATGATTTTAAAGACTAAGCTGTGTTTGGTGTAGAGGCTATTTGCAGGGGGTGTTATAATCAGTTTGACCCCTGGAACCTGCCATCAGCCTGGTCAAGGACACCGGGCAGGGCAAGACTCCATTTTCTCTTTTTCAATGTGTTTTCTTGCCTCTAAAATGTCTTTGCTCTATAGAAATCAAAACGTTGTATACATTCCAAACGCAGCAGTACAGGGTAGGACTGTGGGAGTTAACTCCTGAGCTGGAACCAGGAGCCCACTTCCTCACATGTAGCCTGGCTGCTTCTGAAAGTGCCAATCCTGGAGACTCTTCGCTTGTTTGACCTTCTCCTGTTTCAATAAGTGTCCTCTCCCCTTCTCCTCCTGTAATTGCAGCTCTCAAGACAAGGTGATCTGTCATCTCAAGCCCTTGTAGCCTTCCGAATGTCACCATCCCACGCTGCTCTCGTACTTACATGCCTTGCCTATCACAGACGATGCTTTATGAAGAATCAAAATACATGCTTGTTAAAGGTATGACCTGCTGCACTTCATTAAAACAGGATCAGCCTGGACAACACTGATTCCCACGAAACAACCCGTTTTTAACAGTTCCTTGTAGAGATAATGCCTTTATTTATTTCACTCTCCTGATGCCCATTGTATCAGCACATATTTTCACAGTTCCTTATCTAATAATACTCAATTTCACTAAGTAACAAACAAATTACTATAATTTGGCAATTTATAATGTGTATGAGAAACAAGATCAAATCACATAACTTAGAAAGTTAATTATAGAGCCAGTCTCAGAAGCAAACTATTTTGGGGTATCATGATTTGGTTTCTGGACCCTATTTTAGTACAATGAACCTATGAGGGACTGATAAGATACTGTACCCCCATCAACATCCAACTTCACTTCAAAACTACTGAGAAAGTTGGATAATTTTTCCCCACATTTATCTGTAGCAGTTCCAAAGTGTTTCTATACAGTTCTGTAATTGCTTAGTATCATACAACTTTCATAAGAGAGGGATTATATACAGACCTTATGGTCGCATCCTTTTATTCAGTTCAATTTAAGAACCAATAAATCACATGTTCAAACTCTATTCTTTAAGCAAGCATCATTTTATAAGTTTCAATTTAAGCAAAGCAAAGTTCAAACAGGACACATTAAAAGGTTTCAAATTTTTGGAGATAACAAATGTTTAGTGGTGAATAGAACTTGGATTCTCTGACTCACAGTTCAAGCAAGGTTCACCTAAAAGGTGGCATTCTGGAGCAGATTTCTGAGGCTCTGCAAGAATAAACACATGTAGCTGCTTAATGGTTTGCCAACACCAACTCTTTCAACTATAATGAATGCTTAGTACAGCTTACTACACCGTAAGCAGCTGGCTATTGTGTTTGAGATGTGCATTGTGGCTGTTCTCACCAGCAGGCCCTGGCACACAGATTATTTCTCATTGTCTTTGCATGTTGGCAATCATTACAAGGAATTTTGTAGCCACAGAAAGTAACATTTTTCTCTCGTGTGCTCTGTACAAGATTGATGTAGAGAAATAGAGAAAGGAGAAGAAAAATAAACTTTATGTGAATATCAGTTATGATGCTAACTTAAATCTGATCACTACATACTGGAAATGGGTAACAGTACTCTGAACTCATGCTTTGTGTTTATTCAAGTAGGAAACTGCTTAACCAAAATGCTGGGAGTGCAATAGTGCCGAGTATACATAGGTAGCAACCAGTAGCTGTGTAGTTGGACTTGAGATCTGCTCAACAACAAAGGAATCATGTCTGGTATTGGAAATGAAGTCAACCACCCAGGCCTAGCAAAGTTATTTACCTTAGAGGAGAATTTGTAACAACTACTTTACTATATCAGCATAACCACTAATTATATTCTAAATATTTGTTCTTATACCCACAGTGTAGTCCTCACCCCTTATCAAGGAGATTTTTCTTTGTGACAGAGACTATTACAGAAAACCCAAACCAATAAAAATGCAGAGTTTTAGTCTAGTCCCAACTGATACATCTACATTATAGCTCCCACACCTAACACTCAGGTACTATCAGATAGAGGGAACTGAGGATTGTAAATTCCAGAGGAACATGGAGTTTGCTATGAGATGGTATCTTCAAAGAACTAGCCAGGCGGTGGTGGTGCAGGCACTAGCCAGCACTCGGGAGGCAGAGCCACGCGGATCTCTGTGAGTTCGAGGCCAGCCTGGTCTACAAAGCAAATTCCAGGAAAGGCACAAAACTACATAGAGAAACCCTGTCTGGAACACCCCCTCCCTGCCCCCCAAAAAAAGAACTTAAGAGGTGCCATCTCTAAAGTTTCATCAACATGACTGTTTAAACATGATGGAACAAGGACAAAGGCTATAAACATGTTAATGTGGATAACGAAAAGATACTGAGGCCTCAATCCTACAAAAAGAACTATAGGCCACTAAAGAATTCTGAAAGTAAGGGAAATCGTTTCCCAGGGAAGAGCACACCAATTTGTTATCCAATACCAAATAGTCAGCCCCCTGGAAAACATATACAAGTGACATTACATAAACTGAATAGATTCCACTTACATGCTTAGGGGTACATATATGTTGTTACATATATGCACATAGCAACAATTAAGAAAGAAAATGGTTATGAACATAAGAAGGAGCAAGGAGAGGTATATGGTAAGTTAGGACTGAGAAAAGAGAAGGGAAATTATATAATTGTATTGTAATCTCAAAAAACAAAAGAACTAATTTTAAAAAGACGTCTGAAATGTATGGAGGCAATAGCTCTTTGTTTTGTTTGCATAGTTGGCCTATGGAAATATATGATTTAGTTAAATTTCTCAGATCTGATATATAATTTTCATTGTTTCAAATGATGTATTATTCTCTTTAGCAATTAATGTTAACATTTTTGTGCCTGTTATTTCATCCCATACAGCCATCCCTTTCATGTCTCATAGGTAACTAACTCTTATAGAGTTATCATATAATAGTAATTCTCAATGTCTTGAAAATAGTGTAGTATTTTGAGTATATAATTATCATTGCTAGGTGATTAGTGTTATGTATCATTCTAATAGTTGATACATTGTTTTTTTACACAAATCTACTATTTTAATGTCCATGTATTGGTTTCTGTGTAGTTGAGCCATTTTAGTGCTATGTCTTAATCTACCACAAAATGTCTACTTTCTTCTCCAAAGATTGAGCTGCAGATATTTTATATTTCTGTATTATTATGAACGAGACCTAAAGGAATATCTCCATACATATTTCCCATGAACCTGCATGGTGTTTCTTTAGGATATGAAGCCATGAATTTTTGATGCTTAAGGAAGCCTTTGTTTCTTAGCATTGTCTACATTAATCTACAGTTAAACAAGTTAGCCATGAATATTTCTCAGCTCATGTCCTCATCAATACTTAACTTTTTAATTATACTCATATAAAAAGTTTAATTAGTATGTCATGCTGAGGATATAGGTCAGTGGAGTTCTGCTCTCCTTCACATGCATGAGACAGCTATTGAAGTATTACTCAGCAGGATCAAAAGAAGAAACATTTTTCACTTATTTTGCCTTAACCTGATATTCTTGGATGTAGGTAACAGATCTGAGCAGCAAAAGAGGTCATAAATTTAATTGCCTTTTTAGTTTTATTCTGTCATGGATTTTTTTCTCATGGTCTTTAAATACATAAAATATATTCAATACTGAAAGTAAAATTGAATGTGAAGCCCCACAGTTTCTATTACAAAAGCCTATTTCTAACACATAGATGTTTATTATGTTGTATAAACTTTAGACTGGTGTGTGATAATTTTATTTACTTTAAGGTTTTATATGACTAGCAATGATATTCCTTTTTTTGTGGTTGCTAGCACATTTAAATATTTCTTCATATACTTTTTTTTTGGAGCTGAGTATCAAACCCAGGGTCTTGCGCTTGCTAGGCAAGTGCTCTACCACTGAGCTAAATCCCCAACCCTTCTTCATATACTTTTTTTATCTTTTAAATTGTATGTCCTAAAATCTGAGCATGGGGGCTCATTACTGTGATCTCAGCCTTGAGGCAGAAGCAACTGAATGAAAGTTAGAAGTCATCCTTAGTTACATAGGAAACTTGAGGCCAGTCTAGACTACTTGAGGTCATGAAATAATTATTTTACATTGTTGACTTGGAAATGTGTTTATCTTAGACATTAGAAAGGTCTTCTTCGAATATATAGTTATCTTTCAAGTAGGCACATCTTATTTTTCTCAGTCTTCACATAAGACCCTTATCATTGAAGGAGCTTACATGGAAGACTCCTAAGAAGCCATGATCGGAAATAATTTGGGGATACGTTAAATATCTGCAGTTGCTGCTTTGTGTTTCTGGGATCACTTCACACCTTTAGTTTTAAGACTCATTTTACCTCTTTGTACACCGGCTTTCTAGTTTTTCCTAATCTCATTAAGTATATAACTCATGCAGTATACAATGCTTTATGTAGTATTAAATGAACATCTACTTGTGTCTCTAAATAGTGATTTAGTTGCCAATGCAATTCTAGCAAGCAGTCCACTGTCCCCCATTGATCTCTGTTGCTCTCAGTTCTATGTGCGAATTTCCCATAAAGACATGGAAATGAGCCTTCTATTTACTGAAACCCTTTGCTTTTCTCATTGCTACTCGACTTATTTGTCCTCTAGTATCTGGAGTATGTGTGTTGACACACAATACATGCAGTTTGCTAACAAGGTTCAAACAGTGCCTGGTCCTTAAAAGAAAATAACTTCCAAGAAATTGTGTGCTGCAAATTGAATGTAAGAGGCACCCAAGTGCCTCTTGTAAATGCGAAAACACAGCTTTCCCACCAAAGTGGTTAAGAGATGGTTTATTCTGGAGCCAAACATGAGAGTCTATGGCCTAGCAACACAGATCCAGTTTATCCAAAATGCTACTGGTTTCTTGATTTTAAAAATATAAATGGAAAAGAAAATCATAAATCAAGACATGAAGCTCTGGGCCTCAGATGCTACCTGATAGAATTCTTAGCCATTTGGCTCTTGGTCTGATTAAAACATTTCAAAGAGTTTACCTAAATATTTACAACTAAAATAGATTACATACAATAATTGTGATAAATTACTATTATGGTGTCAAGATAACTTAAAGAAATTCATAATTAGACAAATCTGCAAGAGTCTAGCCTCTCTGCCATTTTCAAAATTCTAATAAGCCTGGAGTTAGGCAGGTGTATCTTTTCTCCACAAGTTCTCATCCTGTCTAGAGGTTTCCTGAACATTGTTTAAAGTACCTGGTGAAAGAATGCCCCACTCACTCTGGGTAACATTTTGAACATTCCATCTACTGGATAGCAATTACTTAAGCAACTTCAACTCCAAGCCATTTCTATAAGAAAAGTTAACACACTGAATTATTCAAGATAACAGTAAAATCAGAAAACAGTTCCGCCATGTATCAATCTCCTTTGTTCCAAAATGTGGTGAAGATCAGCTCAGTGTCAAGGAAACTCAAAGGTCAAATCATGGGGGAGGACTGTGGCCTGCCCCTCCTAACTGGGCTGTCTCACCTTATCTGCCAGCATCCTTGGCAGCAGGACAGGTTTTATGGGCTGCTTCTCTTCACTATTTATAGAGGTGTGGTGCCTGGAGCATTTCATGATCATTTTTATTTGTATCAGTCAACCCTCATTAGCCTACTTTCCTAGGACAATAGAATTATAAAATCACTGTGTCAGTCTGCCCTATTCCTTTTCACTAATAACTTCTGATCCCAGAGGCGAATTTCAACTAGCTCTGGCACAGTGGCAAAGGACTTACTGTTTCTGTAGCACAAAATCACACACAGGAAAGTGTGGCAGTCCACACACCATTACCCATCCATAACCCTCATAAAGTGACAGGTTTAACTATGAGGCATAAAGTATATAAATCAATTAGACATAGAATTGCTGGGTGAACTTGAAAGTAATCTAATTTAGTAATAGGTATTTAATGGAAAGAGTCTGATGAACTATATTTAATGAAATCCAGGTCCTAAACCCTCCTCACATACTAATCCATCAAAATGGTTTTTTATTAGTTAATAAATATTAAAATTCTTATGGAGAACATGTTCTAAACTATCCACCTCAGTTTTATCTTTAACCAAGATGTTGAAAGTTATCATCATCAACATTACTATTATGAGGTAGAAAGGAGAATATTTACACATAGTTCACTCACTGGCTTTTAAAACTAATTTGAAATTACTAATTTAAAAAGTTAGCCATAAACAATTCATCATTCCTTATGCATGTTTGCTTTCCATGTGTGGCTATTCCACTTATCACCATGTTTTGTCCAAACAGTTTTTCTTTGACATCATGAGGCTTTACACTTCTCTACCAGTTTGTCATCCCTGTAAAATGCATGGTGGTGATCCATGCTCAATACTCTAAATGTTTATTTTCTGAAAAACTCCCAAATTTCAGAAATATTCGTGTCTTTTGTTATTTTGTCCTTCCTTTGTTTACTTGAAAATTCTATTTTCATGCCCAGTAATTATCTATAACCAATCAATAGCATTCCACGGCCATTGATAGTATTTAATTAGCCCATTATCTCTTACACAGAAACACTGATTTAAAAATCCTGTAGTTAAAAAATAATCTTGTACTTTTAAGGACAATAAGCATGTCTGTTTTACCTGAAGTATAGTTGAATTTGAAAATATACTGCTCCAAATTGCAAGGGTTTTTTTTGGTGAGGCTGAAGAATCTTATTGAAGCAGTCTCTAGGGAATTGTCTAATTTCTTCAACATACATACTGAAACACTCTGGAGACAGATGCATTATTAGGAAGATATTGAGCTAATGTACTTATGACACATATAAGCTAAGGTTACCCCTGGGGGAAACTGATGGAAATGCTGACCAGTTTTTAGAATCTCAAAGTTCTTCAAGCATGCTGGATGGCTGAGATAGCTTCTACCAGGGCTAGGTGCCAAGAAAAGGTCATGAAATTGCTGAATAAAATTCAACAAAGAACAGGAAATATGGCTGATCCACTGAGGACAAGAGTCTAATGGAATTATAGTCCTGAGACTGTAGTAACCCCGAGACCCAAATTCTTTCTGACCCCTGTGTCTTGCCTTTACAGACATATGTTTTGGGGAAATGACTGTGCTGTAATACCGAAATTAATTTTGTAAATAAGTGTACTGAGTGAAGCATTATTTCATTCATAAGGAGCTACTGTGGTATGCACAAAAGAATCAGTCCTAAGGATTCTACAACACAGAAGTAGAAACACCTGTAGTCAGAAGATTTCCTGTATCATGGCCAGTTGGTGGTCAGGACAAATCTCTCATTTGTGACCAAGTAAACACACAGAGGCTTATATTAATTATAACTGCTTGGCCATTATCTCAGGCTTATTACTGACTAGCTTTTACACTTAAATTAACCCATAATTCTTATATATGTTTAGCTACATGGCTTGATACCTTTTCTCAGTTCTGCCTTGTCATCTTGCTTCCTCTGTGTCTGGCTGGCGTTGCTTTCCCCAGAATTCTCCCTGTCTGCTTATCCCACCTATACTTCCTGCTTGGCTACTGGCCAATCAGTGTTTTATTAAACCCATGTATAAGGACATTTCCCCTTTTCTGTCTAAACAAAAAGGAAGGTTTGGCACCATTTGTAGATGAAAGTTTTCCTGTGTCTTGCCTGGTCCATGGCTGCTCAGACCCAAATAAGCACACAAACATTCTGTTTTTCTAATATACCTTGGTATTAATACATTATTTCCTTTTGTTCACTTAAAGGGAATATTACCTTCAAATATTACTTTTTTTACATTTCCCTCCACTTAGGGACCATGAAGTGGTTTTTCCCCATTCCCACACATCAATTTTTGATCTTTCTTCTGTATTCCTCCTTTTTTGGGGGGGATACTCAAATAATTTTTGGAGTAATTGTAGTCATTCAGACCACCATTTTCCTATTGTGCTACTAGGTTTTTAAACCTTGTCTGTCAGTTTCTGGCATCATATTGTTTTAGTTGATAGAGCTGGCTCACAATCTTTTCCCATGCTCATAGTCCATTAGCCAGGCTATTTGTCCATATAATTTGTGCTTTTATTTTAAGCTTATTTTCACTTTTAATATATTATTATTTGTATACATAATATGCTAAATAATAATGTCACATTACCACATAATGCATATATTCTTATATATTCCATTGCAAACATTACATGTATATGTGTTCGTGATACATTTACAAATAGCCCTTGAGATGGCCTTTCTATCCCAATTGTAACCCTCTTTGTATACTCTGCTGTGGAGCTGTTGTCTTCTAATTGAAACACTCCTTCCTGGAGAAGGACAGAGGTCTTTAAGATTCAGGAAATAAATGAAAATTAAAAGGCTCAGGAGGTTCATAAAGTCACAAGATTTGAGAGGCATTTCTTCAAAGGTATAGGAGCAGTAAGCAATCATTTGGGACAGTAGACTCTCCCACTGGCTAGGTTGCCTAAAGTCCTATAGTGAACTCCAGGGGAGAAATTTTCATTAGCAGTCCATGGTGACATGGGCTTGCTGGCAAATCAGTTGCATTCAGGTTGCCCACACTCTTGCAAGTAATTTCTTATACAATAGTAAGTTCAATAGTCCACAAAATTGATGGGGTGAAATCTTCATTTTGGTTACTTACATTATCACAAATCCTTTCACATTGTCTATATTTTTCTCAGTTTTCATATAATGTTTTCATTTTAGACAAATTTGTTATTTGTTTCAGTTATTTTTCTATTGTTTTAAATGAGTTATTTCATATTATAATGCTATAAAATTAATTTTGATTTTTTAAAAAAATCTGCAAATATTCTTTTGTAGCAATTTCAGTTTTTAACAAATATTTCTTTCAGGTGATAAGCCATCCTGTAATTGAAATCATTTATGTGTAAGATAATTTTATTTTTGTTCATGTGCCTAAATATTTTTAATCAATATATCATTTAATACATTATTGTACATGCATGATTTAGGGACCAACCATTTGATACTGGAAAAAGACAACCACAGCTACATTATTCTGTGAGACAGTCTCTTATTGAACAGGTAGTTCATAGAAGCAGCAAGTCTAACTGGTGTTCAAGCTCCAGGATCCACTTGTCTTTGTTTACCCGTGCTAGGACTGTAGGTACAAACTATCATGTCCTACTTTTCATATGGAGGCTGGGAATTTAAATCTGGGCACTCTTGCTTGTGGATCAAGTAACTTACTGACTGCACTATCCTCTAAGCTGCTTGATATATTTTTAGATTATTTTTATTTAACTGGTATGATTGAATTTCATGAAAACCGATTTATAGAAAACTGAATGCATCACATGTACTGTTTTTCTGATAATACCCTCAGATACAGCAAACCAGTGAATGTTTAGAGTGCCCAATATTGGTTTAAAGATGTATTTTGTCACCAAGGGATTTTAGTTTCATTTTTATAACATTTTCCAAATGCAAATTGGTTATACATCTGTTATATATACATATTGGTGGAAGTATCAATGATAGGTGTAAAGTATTTCTTCAGGTGGTTGAAAAGGATCTTTGAGATTTGGGGAACAGATTGCTTGCTAAAACACAGGGCATAGAGAGTGTGGAAATTAGTGAGAAAAATTGTCTGAAAATGAGAAGAGGACACAACAATGACAAACAATGGCTTTTTTTGGGGGGAAAGCTGGAGGGAGGTGATAACAAGATTAATACAGATTTGTGGAAATCAGTATTTGAATAAAATGCATGCCATTTTTTCTGCCTAAGGGTACAAAAGCCACATAACCCCACACAGGTCATTGGCTAAAAAGCCTCAAGAGAGAGTCCAAGTTAAGGTCTGAGTGCCAGGCATATAGAGCTAATTAAAAATATATCGTTTAGTCACAAGTGGGCTTGCAAAATGCAGCACAGGAGAAACCTAGTTATACATAATTAATATGTAGTTTTATCTACCAGGATGCATCTTCCTGAAATGATTGATGTAGCTACATGCAAGACACATGAAAATCCTGAATATGAATCAATATTAAAAATTGATGCCCCTGATACGTACAGAGGTTAACTTTCCCCCATATGATGAGGGAGAATGTCAGGACGTCTACAGTGCCGCTTGCTTTTCTTAGACAACTGCATCCCTGAGTACGCCAAGGTGCTTGATTTCTCACTCATCGATCCCAATTATTTCTCTTCCCCACTCAGGGTTAAATATACCTTAATGGATCTTAAATCTGCCTGACAAAGAGGCTGCCATATAGTCTCATCTTACTCATGACATACAATTATTAATTAATGAGGGTCAGCTGCAGAAGAGGCTTGCCACTGATATGTGTAATAAGGAAAATCATTGCAGACTGAATTATGCACAGTAGAACAGGAAAGAGTACATTTTATTAGAACCATCAAAATTTCCTGTTTCCAAACTAATTAAGTTAACTCTTTCTGTAGTTTAAACAAATTATGTTTATGGCTTTCATGTTGCTTCAATTTCCTTCTAGCAAATAAAATGTCTGTGTCTTTTCATTAAGGGCAAAAAGCTTCCTTCCTACAGCAGTTAATTTCTTTTCTGGCATCACATTTCTCCTTTACACTGTTGGGTGGGGGTCAAAGAGAGTGTGCAGTATCCATCTTTTGAGCTCCAATCAGTTTTGGCAGCCCACAGTCACCCGAAAACTGGGAAATCTCTGTAGCCCCCAGTGCTGTTTCCCAACCAAAGACAAACGCTCCATGACACAGCGACAATTAACTTAAATATTCCCCTTCTCCTTTGAGGCACTGTTTGCACCTGATCACATTCTGGTTATCTAATCTTAGCTGAGACTTTGATTTGGGAATGCTCATCTCACGAGAGAATTCCTTTGAAGTTTGAGATCTTATTAAAACAAAGGAGGTCTGATGACCTTAGCTTCAACGAACTGAACTGTATCACAGACCAGATGTGCAATCTCCTGGAGGAAAGATCAGTTTGAAAACTAAAGCAAAACAACAAAATCACAAAGCTTTGAGCTTAATAAACTTGCTTGTTTCCATTGGGGATACCCCACTTGTCAGATGCATTCTTAAAATTAATATGTAATACAGGCTTCCTTGCACAGCCACTGAATTAGCCAATGTGAGGGTTTATCCCCCTGAAACAATGTAGAAGCTCTCCTCCCAAATGTGACATAAATGGTATTAAGAAGGTGGGCACTTTGTGTGGCTATGCCATTTAGAGGTGTTGTCTTTGGGAGCTGATAAGCATTTAACAAGGAAGGCTATTAGGTAGAGATTCCTGGTGGCTTAATATGTCAAGGGAGAGTAACTGTACAGAATCTGGGGCATAAGTAGATTCACTTCTTTAGCCATGTGACATACCTCCACCTTCCTCTTCAAAGCTCTCAGCAAGAAGACTCAGAGAATATTATACACATTGAAGCAGAATCATATATATGTGTATATATATATACATATATATATGTATATATATATGTGTATATATATATCCATTAGAAATATAGAATGTGAAAACTATAGCATCGATTGGGAAAGAATTGTGCAATTAGTTTCTTAAAGTTTGTGACTGTTAAATAAAAGATGTATAGTTTCTTCAAATAAAGGAATATCCTTTCTTCTCTCATCTCCCAAGTGGCTAGAAGTCAAGGATCAGAGTTCACATGCTCAGCTGATTCAGCCTTTAGGTTTCAGAATTTGTTGCCTGTAGCTTTTACAAAATTTAGTTTTATTGCAGTTCTGCTGGTTAGGGTAAATGTGAAAATGTAAATTAATTTCTTGGTCACCTTACAAACTAGAATACTAAATAAGTGTTTATCCCACAGAAAACCATATAGAATTCTTGGCTGACTCTAAGTGCAATTGTTGTATGAAATTAACTGATTTTAAGTCTGTCTTTTCCTTTTTTCTCTATGGTTTATTCTCATAAGGACCCCCGAGTCTCAGTGATGGTGCTTTCAGATTGTTTCCTGGGTGGGAAGATCTTTCTTTTGGCAAACATACTTGACTCAACCAGAGTACACTGTACAGCTGTCCTTAGTTACACGTCAACATATATCTGTTTGTGAATCTTGTTTTAGAGACTAAGGCATATAATGCTTACATCCTAAACATAAAGCTCTTTATTTTCAGATACTGTGTAGGACAAAAAAACCCACAAAAAACAAAAAACAAACAAACAAACAAAAAACCAAAAAAAAAAAAACAACAAACCAAAACAAAAACAAAAAAAACCTTAGAGAAAAGATTTAAGGGCAGTTTCATTTTAATCTTCAGTTTAGAACTTAAATTCATCTTTCTTAAGAGCCAAGCATTTGAATTCCTTCCTCTCTGCATTTGAATGCTACAATTTAGTTCTATGTCTTTCTTCAACAAAAGAATGATATTCTTTATAAAGACAAGATTTTTTATGAAATAACATACAAACCTATCACAATATATGTGACACAGCAATTGTTGGAAATATTTTTTTGTTTTGTTTTTTAATAAGTAGAAATAATGATTATTAACTTTCTTGGAAAATGTGTATTCATTTTATAAGAGAAATGCTATATCTAAACATGAATAAAAGTCCTTCTGCATATCCTGCATGTGCCTGAAAAAATATCATTAGACAAGGGAATAATTCTGGAATATTCAAATCTCAGCACTGAGAAGTGACTGTTAAATGCATATATAGGATATATTTAATAAATTGAGATTTAAGCCTAGGGTCCTGGTTACTGATAAAGACTAACATGCATAGTATAAAATTAGTATCAACACAGACAGATAATTTGATTAATTGATCTTAGTATGACAGACTGTATTTTTTTATTCTTTTCTTAGATTTACATTTATAGACATGAGTCATTTAACCAGTAAACACCAACATTTTACTAACATACTTGGGGAATTTTTCTACATTTATTACTTATTTTTTCTTGACTATGGTTGATGTGAAGAATATAAACAAAATATTAGTAGAAATGTATCACCTTAATACAAACGGGCCTTCCTAAAAATGCTCCTGTCTCTGATTGTGTCAAATGATGTATGGGTACAATTAACTGAGGCTAATAATAAACATGCTTTTCTTCACCTCTTTTACTTCGTTTTTTCATAGTTCATACATAACAAAAGTAAAATAAATATATTATTTCAATATAATAATTTCTGATGAATGAATGGTGACAGCTGTGACCAAACAAGGTGGAGTTATCATTTTATGGGATGCTTGTGAACATTGACAACAGACTATGAATTCTGGCGTATGTAAGGATGTAGTGTCTTGTAATCATACAGCATTGTAGCCTATCATAGTTTATTTTGTGAATGAAGCCTTCAACATTTCAAAGCACTCATTCATTGCAGGAAATACTTTAGTATCTAGCCTCTCCCTGAGAGCTAATAAACCTGAGTAATAGAACTGGGGCAAAGCAGAAGAAAATTCATCCTTTGTCAACATATAAATGCTGGGACAAAATACACTAAGAACAACAGGGAAGTGGAGGAAGAGGGCCTCAGCAGACCAATGCAGCATGGTCACAGAGCTGTTTCTCCGCATGTGAGATGATTTTACATTGTCCAGGCTTTGACATAAAGGTGACGGTTATGACACACATGGAGTTTAAAATACGTATGGATAGTGTAATTACATGTAGACTGTAGAAGTGAAATGATGACAGAAATGCAATTGATACTAAATTAATAGAGACAGTAAAATATAAAACTATGGAAGCAAAAAAAAACATATATAAATTTAAGGATCAAACTAAAATAAGCTAAAATTATTTTATATTTGACATTTGATAGGTAATCAGTATCCTAAATAGATAAGGAGCAATTCAACTTAATAGCAGCAACAACCACAATAAAAGGAGGCCCTGCTCCATCACAAGCTGACTAGCATACAATATCATTAGCATCATCACACAGAAGCTTTCACAGGGAAAGGGAATTAGTCCAAAGATATCAAAAAGATGAATAAGAAATGTTTTTCTGAGAATAAAGGTCCAAGAATCTACCTCAGAGTGCACACAGTCCCAGGAAATAGTTGACAATGTAATGAAGGAGTACATAAAATTCTAAACTATGTAGCAAGACCTAGTGTCCCCAGACCTTTGGAAAGAAAGGTACATAATCTAGTGAGCTTAGATGACACCAGCAATATATTTTTAGTCTTGATAGAAGTAAAACTGTACAGGAAAAAAAACTCTTATATAAATATCACCATAATTAGAGATTCAGAAATCAAAGAGCAGGATTCAATCTACAGCCCGGCTAGCAAGTCAGAGCAAAAGATTGAGGCTTTTATATCATGAGGCTCACCTTGAAAGTCACCCTCCAGACTTTGGATGTTTATGACTGCAGAGACACCATGACTGTAACAATACAGCAATAAGATAAAATCATAATCTCTGTAAATCCTGGGTTCAGGACAATTGTGTGCATGTCTGGAATACACCTCTCCATTAATACCCTTCCTAAATAACAATAAGGATAGACAGAGAAGGTATTGTATACCACAAGTCAGATATAGCAAATAATTTCTGGCTGGTTTTTCAAAATAAAAAAAAAAGATTGAAAATACATTTTCTGGGCACAAATTAGTAATTATCCCTTGCTTTCAGTGAAACAAGATGAAGTCCTTGTAAGTAAAAGTCAAAACTACTCATGGGCTACCTTTAGAAAGCTGAGGTTTCTGGATTTCATGTCACACATGCTTAGGAAATGAGATTCCATTATAATAAGCAAATAAATAAAAACCTCAAATAAGCAAGTCCAGTACCCCACAGACCATTTCGCAAATGTCTGCTGGATACTCAGGAGAGAATTCCTGTAGAAAGTGTTGGTATCACAAATTGTAAGGAAAGTCAACAGGAGGATTGGGCCTATGGCCCAGCTAACTTCCAGAAGGTGGGAAAGGAGAACATCTGACTGCTGTAATGGCCATGTGCATCACCAATTCCCCTACCTGCCTCAGCTCTTGAATATGTGGGATAAGAGCTGCTTTAGAGACCATGTACCTCTGTCAATGGGCCACATTTGGAGAGACATTGACACCAGCAGCGGTTTCTCCTAGTGGTGATTAGAAGTGGTTCAGCAAAAGATGGAAGGGAAGCACAGAAGTGTTCAAGAGAGTCAACAATACAGCTTTGCTGTTTCTGTGTGTTTTCTTTAGCAGACATAGTGAAATTTGAGAATTTCCTGCTCAACCATAAGTTGTAGCTGTGAACATTACATGTTAGAAACTTAACTCTGGTGTAAAAATTGTATTCCTTCTCTAAAATGATGGAGAACTTAATTGGAAGACATTGTTCATTTTAAAGAGATTTCTTTGCACATTATTGTACATAAAATACAAGTAAAGTCATGAATGCATGTAATTATTCATTATATGCTAAATTAAGATATCAAAAGGACAACAATTTTATATCAAGCTGAAAAAGATGTAACATGAACACAGGCAATTTCATAACATTGATAACACTGAGAGATATTGCTATCTGTTGTCCGTTCTCTCTCTCTCTCTCTCTCTCTCTCTCTCTCTCTCTCTCTATATATATATATATATATATATATATATATATATATATACATATATATATGAAATCAGTTTTCTTTATGTTAAATAGAGTTTGCATATCTTAAATCCTTCAAATTCAAAGTCTTGAGTCTTACCCTTCATTCCCATCAATACAAATTAATGATTAATTGCCATGGGTTCTGTTTTCATTGTGTGTAGACATTTTATAGATTACAAAGTATACACAAATCAGTTGGACCAGTCCTACTCACAAATGAAAACATAGCCAGAACTAGCTTGAAACATTTGTAAGCTTATGTATCTCTAACTTACAGATGTAGAAGAAATATTAAGACAGTGTTATTAAGGTTTGTTTTTTAATTTTTGTTTATTATTCTTTTTGGTCATTTCCCATATTTTCTTTGGTTGTTGTATTTCTAATATTTTTCTTCATTTTAGTCAGGTAAATTTAACTCAGATGCCTATCCTTGGTTAAGCCAGTATAACCTGGTTGATAGTTTCTTTCATGAAACCTTGTAGTACCAATACTTGACTTGCCTAAAGTTTCAGTTGCCTACCTATATATGGAATATTTATATCCACCTCTACAGCTCTCTATAAATAACAAAAGGTGGACTGATGTACTCATTAGTTAAGGGCCACCAGAATCATTCCTGTTATATATTTTTATAATAAGAAAGATTCCTGCCATGTGGTAGTGGTGCATGCCTATAATCCCAGCACTTGGGAGGCAGAGGCAGGTGGATCTCTGTGAGTTTGAGGCCAGTCTGGTCTATAGAGCTAGTCCAGGACAGGCTCCAAAGCTACAGAGAAACCCTGTCTCAAAAAACAAAAAACAAAAAACAAAAAAAAAAGGAAAGAAAGATTCCTCACCATGACGAATTGTGAATTGTGAATTACACCAAGTTAAAAGTACTTAAAGGGGAATTTTGTAAAACATAGGCTTGTACTTGGTAATAAATTTTTAAGCCAGTAGTGATCCTTTCTAGGCTGAACAATATCTTGAAGTAAGGTCAATCCAGTGAATGATAACTTAAAATTTGTGTCTGAAATGCAGGGGAGAATGAAACTGCTTCCATCTTTTTTATTATAAAACTCAATAATTTGATAAACATTACACTCATTGTATGTGTCCATATATATATATGTTCCTTATGTGTACCATTGTTCCTTCATGGAAATATCAATGTCAATCTTCTGAACCTCGTCTGATATTGAAAACTATTTTGAAGACATGTGGCATGTAATTTGCCTTCACTTGCCAGAGGCCATAAGAATATGCAGCAGATGACAACTGATATTCATAAGGTCATTCACCAGATGAATAATTCTCTGATGGAGGAATCTTGTCAAGAAAGGCTTAAAAGGTCACAGGCTACCATGAATGCTGTTTGCTGTAATTATTTTGTGTGCTACCACAATTCTTCCTCAAAAAGCTATGGGATTTTCCCGCTGACTGGATTGGTAGTGTATTTTTTCCATGAATATACTGGGCACATATATCTTTGGATGGTCAGGAAGATGATTTCTTCTTAAGCTGCATAATTTTGATGAATAGAAATAACACTAGGATATTTTTCTTTTCTTTTTTAAATTTGGTTTTTCAAGACAGGGTTTCTCCATGTAGTTTTGGGGCCTGTCCTGGATCTCGCTCTGTAGACCAGGCTGGCCTTGAACTCGCAGAGATCTGCCTGGCTCTGTCTACTGAGTGCTGAGTTTAAAGGCATGGGCCACTGCCACCCAGTTTAGGATATTTTTCATAGTTTAGACTGACAAGGGAAACTCATAGTATTCTCAGCTACAAAGACAACTTTTTTTTTTCTTTTACACAATTAGCTGATTTAAGTCTTCAGAGCAAATTCAAAGTAGACTAGTTTCCACTGCAAATGAAATTCACAAGGACAGATTCCCAGGTGTCTGGTTGTTGAACCAAAGTCAGGCATAAAGCAACTTTAGTGCCAATTCTTCACTTTCAAAACTCTGGCTGATGACATTAAAGACCTAACTCCCTACGCAAAATTTAACTCTTTGCATGAACTCCTAATATCAGTGTTACGATACAAGACTCAAGGCTCAGCCAACTATGTTTGGGTTCTGGCATGTGGTTAAGGTCACTGTCTCTCAAGAAAGTGCAGAGTACTTGAGCGCTATGTGCCTCTCATCTTGGCTCTATATCTTGCTCACCAGGGAGTTTGGCTGACAGCTGAGCATTGCCATGATTACGCCCAGCCATGCTGGCTGCCCAGTCAGTGCAACATTTTCAAGCCTGAGAGAAGCTGTGTGATTTCACATGTGTTATCAGAATGGCTCTGCTTCTTCTTGTTTACTCAAGAAATGTACTGTGACCCACAAAATGTAACTCATAAATTATCTGAAGCTTTCTGTTGCAAAGAAGATTTCAAGATGTAGTAATAAAGAACGTTGCCATCAGAATGCATGTGCTCCTTTCCTACCCAACAGATAGATAGTTCTCACTGACACTGTGCATTTTTTTTTTTTTTTTGCATACTCTGGGTGCATTCTCTCAAAAGACTGCAGTATTCAGTGTAATGTAACTATGCACAACTTGATGTTACTGATATGATGGAAAATCTACTAGCCAGTGTAGTCACAAGTTTCTTGGGTCCCACCCAGCCCTCTGTGGTCCAGACAAATCTCTCTCACCATTTTCCTGCAGCCATTTGGTCCCAAGTAATCACACAGAGGCTTATATTATTTATAAACTGTATGGTATATGGCAGGCCTCTTGCTAGCTAGCTCTGATAACCTAACCCATTTCTATTAATCTACATTTTGCCACATGGCTGTGACTTACTGGTACTTTTATATCTTGCTTTTCCTGGCTTGGGACTAAGCAGCTTCAGGACAAGTAGGAGAGATTTGTCCAGGACTCTGGGCCAGGTGGGACACAGAAAAACTTCTGACTGCAAACCAGCCTCCAGCTTCCCTACCGTCAGTGGATCATAGCAGAGAACATCATGAGGTCTAAGCTCTGCATGCCAGGAAAGAACATGGACACAGGAGGTTATGAGGCTTTTGAGGCAGTTAACACAAACTCTGCAGCTACAAAGGCTGGTATGGAAGCAGATTCCAGTTGAAACACAAGCACATACAGCCTCCGTGGGCCACACACAGGTGGACACAGGCACATAAAAGATGGCACACGGGGTTCATGGAGGGAGGCATGTAAGCCTACAGACACACTCAGGTGGTTGGCTGGAGGCAAAGGGTGAGAATAACAACCTTACCTCTGACCTCAAAGTCACATTGATACACAATCCACACAAATGTGTCATTTTGCCAGGAATAGTTGTAAAATAAATTACATCATTGTTTACTTTTGGGTTCTCCAGACATCTCAGGTCAGCCATTTTGTGCCAATTTATAAGTCCTTGATGTCCAGCATGGACCATCTTATATCACTGTGAGACATTGCTGCTGCTGGTTTTCTTCTTGGCTTCTGCTGGGTATCCATGCCAGTGCCAGGCTGTCTAAATGTAAACTAGCAACTACTACTTTTTTTTTCCTGGAGGTATTTTCATTTTAAACATAAAAACAGACAAAATGACACATTTCATAAGTTTTCAAATAATGTGTTACTCAGTTTTCATGATTGCAGTATTAGTAACAATCACAGATTAGTTCCATGTTTAGTTTATCAGGCTTCTTCATTGAATAAGCTCACTGTTAACTCTGATCTACTATTATTTTCCCATTGCTTTTTAATTTAGCTCTTGTAAAAAACCTTCTCACAAATATGATTGCTACACCTAGGTGTGAACTTTGCTGAATCAATGAATATAAACACATCAAAATCTTGAGAAATGAGAATATGTTGAGATACAGCAATTTTAAACAGCAAAGTTTAACTCTAGCTCATCTTATAAAATCATTGCAAGAATTTGGGGGTGGTTGGCAGAAATAAAGAATTATAATTAAGAAAACCACAGAACTCAGAAAATAATGGTTATCACAGTTTTTTTTTAAATGATTTCATACATTGAGATGGGTTTTAGTTTTACTACATAATGTAATTTGGATTGTGGCAGAAAATTTTTTTTCTTCAGTTCCTCATGACTAATACATGGACTAGTGTCTAAATGGAAGAGTATTTTTAAAAGATGCCTTCTATCTCATGAAAAACATGGCTTAAAAATAGGTGAATCTTATCTCTCCTCATTCCTTTAAGACATGATTCGGTTCAAACTTCCTTTCCCAACACCTAATCTGTGATACACTTTGGTCTCAGTTGTTTCCTGAGCTATGTCAGGGGGTAATAATGTAAATGTAACATTTAAAGTGTCAGTAATTCATTCTGTAAGAGCAGTTCAAAGGAAGCGCCTGCTGAAGCTATTGATTGAGCTGTGAAGTTGCTAAGACTCTTGACACATCTTCTGTTTTGAATTCTAGTGGAATTTGTGTGGACATAGTTACCAAACAGATTAACTAGACACAGCCTGCCTAGTGAGTTACATTTTAACCTATAATTCACAGGCCAGAATCTTATTATCCAAAATGTATACATTTGTATTCAAATAATGTAAAAGTAAGACTTCTTTCACTACCTAGTACAAATAAACAGAAATGCAGATATCAGCACATTGTTATATGTCAGGTTTCACTTTCCTTTTAAAGAATCTCATGCATAAGTTTAGCTATTAAAATAATTAAGTTTCATTCAATATATGTGACAAAAGAGGTAATAATATATGGTTTTAATTATAATATTGTAACACTAAGTTTCCTTTATGACATTAACATCTGTTGAAAAGAATAAATAAAACAATAGGGAGTAAGTTTGCCTCATCCATTACTGACAAGGAAAAGGATGTTTATAGAAACATTTTAATCATTTAAATTGTTGATGCAGTTTGATGGCAAACTGTCTCACTAAAACATATGTTTTTCATTGTCTGACTCATATTTTTCCTTCTCAGCAGGGAATTACCTCGAACTGATATTACCATAACAATAAAAGAGATTTACTGATACTCATTTCTCAATAAACAGATGTTGACTTCTATAGAGGTCAAAGTAAAAGGTACCTATAAAGTAAATTTCAAAATTCTCTGCTAATGGCTATCAGATATTCAACAATGAACACAATTCAGAATAACTCTTTCATTGGAATAATCTTCCTATATATAGATATATGGGGGGTTCAACTCAATTTCCTTTTGACCGTAGTCATCATTATGTCTAACCTTTACTTCACTGAGTTGCTTGAAAAATAGTATGTGCACAGTTTCAAAATGCTTATCTGCAAGGTCTTAGACATAACCATTTTTAAACTAATGCAAAATGAGGGCATTCCTTTCCTCAAATTTCATTGCTCAGATGGAATGTGAAGCTTATTGTGAGAAGGCGAATACACTTGGCTTTGCCTGGATCCTTTCATCACCAAAAGCATCTATGTAGTCTTTCTACATAGCTATTGAGAAAAGTGGTGCAGTAGGAAAACTGCTCTCAGCTAGACATAGACAATCAGTGAATTAGTGTCACCTCTGTGCTATGGTGGTCAACAGAAATAAATTATGAAGGCTTTGAGAGAAATCTTTTAAAATAGTATAGCTGAGATGATATCAAATCCACACCAAATTGTCATGATGGAGGATATAAGACAAAGATAACCATGGTACAGAAAATAGTACCTATATGAAATTAGAGAGTATAATGACTGATTATTGGAAGGTATGAGTATAATTGAATCCTCTTCCTGAAGTTGTCTGAAAAAAAGAGAAATATCTGAAGTCATGATGTATTTACATACTCTAATGAATATTCATATAAAAATCTGGATTAAAAACAGAAACCAGGCTAACACAGATGAAGTAGGGAAACTGATGTCTGCAGAAAACTAGAGAGAGAAGGTAGAGCTTCAATGTATGGGTCTTAGGAAGATTTTAACACATTTAACTTCAACCTATTTTGAATTGAATTTGAAGAAATTGCCTCACTTAATAGAAGGAACCCTTGCTCAGATTAAAATATTTGGTTCACTTTTGCAAACTATCCTACTTCATATTCACAGAATTTCTGTTATTTTTTATTTTGTTATTAAATGTGTTCTTTGATAGTTTCATGCAAGCACATAGTGAATTCAGGTTACCATCATCTCCCCCTTCTTCTTGTCTTCCTCCCACACCTGTCAAACAGCTACAATTTTGACTTCCAACTTCTTTCTATTTCTCACTTTGTACTCCCAAAATTCCAGTTCAAACCAGGATAGTTTCCTCGTTAAGCAAGACAGTATTTTCCCAAAGTTTCACTGAGTTTCTAGCCAATTCCCCTACCTACTGCTTGTACAGGGTGATACATTAAAGTAAAATATTTATACATACATGTTTACAGATTGGGACAAATCAATCTTCATGTTCAAACACTTGACTGCATTACTGTCTCTGTAACATGTAAACATGTCTTGCCTCTTTCATTTCACCTTGTTTCATTTCCTTAGCACATGTAGGTTTGCATCTGTCTTGGGACTCTTACACGTTTTCTTACGCTTGATATCAGTTTCATTTTCACTGCTTGATTGAATTCTTCTAATTTTTACTTCTTATTTTACCCCTCTCTTACAAAAGCAATTATTTTCTCTTTGTATTGTGATGCTACTCTGCATCCTTTATTAAATTTGAATCAATCTCCCACTTTGTATGCTCATTAGATTAATATCATTCTTTCCTCAATACATTCTTGTATTAGTGTGGCAAAGAGACATGCCTATTTAATTTTCAATACTATAAATCCAAATCACAGACTATTATCTTAAGACATTAAGATTTTGATATATAGTTTGTCAATGAAATGTGGATTTCAGTGATTCTCTGATTTCCCCAGAGAAAAATACATCGATAGTGAATTTCTAGAATCAAGAACATGTGTACACCAAAGTGATACTGGTTTTATTCTTTACTTGTTAACATTGACTGTATTAGTGATTTGGTCAGGGTTTCCTATTAAGAAAGTATAACATACACCACACCCACACCCACAAACACACACACGGGGGGCAGGGTGAGAGAAAAAGGGAAGGAGAAAAAATATTTATTATATAAGTTAAGCCATGTGGTACTTGAAGCTGAGAATTTTACAGTGGTCTATATTCAATATACAACATGATAGTCCACAATATAGAAACAGAAGGAACATTGCCTAATCTTTTTAATGATGCCACAATTACTTTTATGATGCCTGTTACTTCAACTACATAAAGTAGTATGTATATTATCTTAAAATCTCCACCAGAAAACTTCTACAGCTGGTAAGCACTTTCAGCAAAGTAGCAGGATAAAAAATTAACATGCATAATCAGTAGCCTTTCTATATAAGAAAAATGATAAATCGACTGAGAAAGAAATCATGGAAACAAACTTTTCACAAATGCCTCTGAAGTATAAAATATCCTGGGGTAACTCCAACAGAGAAGGTGGAAACTTGTATAATAAATCCATTGTGAAACTAAAGAAAGGCAATAAAGAAGATATCAGAAAATGTAAAGATCTTTCACAGACATGGATCCATAGGATTAATATAGTGAAAATGGCCATCAGGCAAAAATTTAACCTACAGATTAAATGCAATCCCCATTAAAACCCTGGTACCATTTTCATAAAACTTAAAATGATGATTTTAAGCTTCATATAGAAACAGAAAAACACAGGATAGACATAAAAAACTCCTGTATAATGAAAGAATTGCTGGAAGTCTTACCATCTGTGATCTCAAATTGTACTCCAGAGTTCTGTAATAAAAACACCATGGTATTAGCACACAAAACAGTCAGTGATCAATGGATCAAATTGAAGACCCAGAAATAAGTACACACACACACACACACACACCACATATACCTATGCACACTTGATTGTTGATGAAGAAGACAGAAATATATACTAGAAAAACTATAGCATCTTCAACAAATGGTGCTGGTCAAACTTGATGGCTACAAGGAGAAGAATGGAAAGACATTTGTACAAACTCAATTCTAAATATACCAAAGCCTCAAAGTAAGGTCAGATACATTGAAACTGATAAAAGAGAAGGTAGTAAATAGATGTGGATTCATTGGCACAGGAACACCATTAGCCCTAGCACTAAGAACAACAATTAATGAATTGGACCTAATGAAATGGAAGTTTCTGTACAGGAAAGGACAACATTAGGACAAAGCAGAAACCTACAAAATGGGAAAAGATTTTTACCAACTATACATCTATTAGAGGGCTAGTATATAAAATATATAAAGAACTCAAAACAGGAAATCAAGAAAATGAATAACCTAATTAGGCATAGGGTACAGATTGAAACAGAGAGTTATCAAAAGAGGAAGCACAAGTGGCTGAATAAACACTTAAAAAATGTTCAACATCCTTAGTCATCAGAGAATGCAAATCAAAACAACTTTGAGATTCCATCTTCCACTAACCAGAATGGCCATGGTTGATGAATCAAATGACAACTCTTGCTGCTGAGAACGTCGAGTAATAGAAACACTTATCATGGCTGGTATGAAGCAAACTTTGTACAGGCAATATGAAATTAAATATAACACTTTTGTGGGAACCTTGGAATAGATCTTTCTCAAGATCTGGCTATACCACTCTTAGGCATATACCCAAAGGACTCTGCATCCTACTATAGAAATAATTGTTCGTCTGTGTTCATTGCTGCTTTATTAACAAAACCCCAAAATTGAAATCAGCCTAGATGTCTGCCAATGGATCAATAGATAAAGAAAATTAGGTACAATTACACAATGGAATATTATGCTGTTAAAATATCAAAATTGTGAAATTTTCAGGTAAATGAATGGAGATGGAAAAAAGCATCATCCCTAATGAGGTAACCCAGAAGCAAAGAGACAAATAGGTTATCTTTGGCTGTGAGCTGTTAAGGTTTTGATAAGCATGTTGCACTCAGTGTAACCACGTAAGTTAGCTACACAGCTAGAGGTTGGTTGGGGGAGGGAAACATCACCTTAAAAAGACAAAATAAACAGTTATGGATATATTGGTTGGGAAAATCTGAATGAGAGGATGAAACCTGGAGTGGAATGGAAGAAAAGGATAGTGGAGGGAATATGAGTAGAGACAGCAAACACTAGGGTCTATTTGAGCGGTGGTAAGAAGTATTAAACAGTAAAAGATTCTAAAATATATACATAAATGAAAATAGTATGAATAGTATCACCAAATAACATGGAGACAGTAGTCTGAGTTTCCATGGGATCTCTTTGGCCAACAAGTCAATTAGATACAACCCATCCCGGGTATTAGTGGAAAGAGATCTATAATTGTTGACCAAAGGGATCCCATGGAAACCCCCACATAAACCAGACTATTATCAAATCTGTCGGTTGGTCTTCATAAACTGACAGTAAGGCCTTATTGTTGAAGATAACAAATCATTAAATAGAGATGTCTAGTGGCAGTTTTAGTACTTACTCCTACTGACTAGTGTTTATTGTACTAGAAGGTACTCTTCATGGCACCAAAGGAAAAAAGTAAATAATAACCCAGATACAAACGCTTCAATCTACAATGATGGCCTACTTGGGTGGGGTGAATCTGGGTAGAGCTGGAGATGGGGAAATGATGATGAAAATACATTATATGAAGAAAATACCTATTTTGACAAAAAGATACAACATCATGGAGGCTAGAAGTTGGTAGCATGGCTTATTCTAAGAAAGAGGACCTAAACACCAAGATGCCAATGGAGTAATTCTCTGATCAATGGTAATGCTGTGCCCACAGGTCTGGTGGTAAAACTTCTTGAGTCTTGAGATTAAAACAACGAAGCCTAGATACTGATAAACAGCAAAAGGACATTCCATTTTCAGACATAGCAAGAATCACTTCTATCTTTACATCTTCATCTGAGTGAAACTGACTAGACACTACTCACACACATTGAAAGGGGAGCTTTATTATTCAGTCCACTGTCTAGAATACAGTTTTCCTTAAAACACCCTCATAAATGCCTGAGCATTTATTGCTAGCAAATATCCTTGTTATCCTTGTTTCTCTGTAGAAGAGGAACTAGATCCATTTCTACAGAAACAATAAAAAAAAAAAAGTAGCACTTTCAGTTGCCTGAGTATAACTACATCAAGTAACTTGCTATCCTATATCAACCACTGAAAGACTATTTTGTCAACTTGGCACCACTGTACATCACTGTAAACTATACTAAAATGATAAATAGAGGCAATAAAATGGTGGCAGTTTTGACTACCACCATTCAGTACAAAGGGAACCTGACCCTTTCCCCAAAAGAGAGAAAACCCCTTTGAGTAATGTCCAGTCCTGTGCTCATTCCTATCTCACATTATAGGTACAGTTATGCAAGACCAGCAGCACTGAAATGCTCTTGCAAACCCAGTAATCTGTAAGATGTAGAGTGGAAAGGCATCAAGGATATTGGGTGACACTTCAACATCATATACATGCTGCCTTCCCACATGGTAGGATTATTTATGATTTTAACAGCCACTGGTGATAATTTTCAATTAATTAATTTTACTGAGGCTGAAAGACGCTCATTTTGTATTCATGAGCTGAATGTTTTCTGAAGGTTCTCTTTCAATGAAAAGGGGTAAATTAGAATGTCCCCTTAAAATAGAGTATAAGTTTAATTTGCTAGTCTATTGCATTCTTTACACTATCTTTTTTAATTATTATATTTGTGTTTTAATTTTACACATCAGCCATGGGTTCCCCTGTCCTCCCCCTCCTGTCCCTGCCCCCACTTTCCCCCAGCCCCTCCCCTCTGTTCCCATCTCCTCCAGGGCCAAGACTCCTCTGGGGATTCATTTAAACCTGGTGGATTCAGTACAGGCAGGTCCAGTCCCCTCCTTCCATGCTAAGCAAAGTGTCCCTGTGTAAGCCCAAGTTCCAAAGAGCCAGCTCATGCACTAAGGACAGGTCTGGGTCATACTGTCTGGGTGCCTCCCAAACAGTTCAAGCTATTCAATTGTCTCAATTATCCAGAGGGCCTGATCCATCTGGGGGCTCCACAGCCTTTGGTTCATAATTCATATGCTTCCATTCGTTTGGCTATTTGTCCCTGTGCTTTTTGTAATCTTGGTCTCAACAATTCACACTCTTACAGTCCCTCCTCTTTCTCAACAATTGAATACCTGGAGCTCCACCTGGGGCCTGGCTGAGGCTTTCTATATCCACTTCCATCAGTTATTGGATGAGAGTTCCAGCATGACTGTTAGGGTGTTTAGTCATCTGATCACCAGACTAGGTGAGATCAGGCTTTCTCTCAACCATTGCCAGCAGTCTACAAAGGATGTATCATTGTGGATTTCTGGGGACCTCTCCAGCACTGTGCCTATTCCTGTTCTCATGTGGTCATCATTTATCATGGTCTATTATTCCTTGTTCTCCCCTTCTATTCTTGATCCAGCTGGGATCTCCTGCTCCCCTAAGCATTCTTTCCCTCAAATCTTGCCCTTCATTGCTCCCACTGTCGTCCAGGTTGTTCATGTTGATCTCATCCATTTCTCTGTCATTGGGTAATCCCTGTGTCTTTCCTAGGGTCCCGTTTTCTAGGTAGCCTCCCTGGAGTTGTATAGCAGTCTAGTCATCTTTGTTTTACATGTAGTATTCTACTATGAGTGAGTACATACCATGTTTGTCCTTCTGAGTCTGGGTTACCTCACTCAGGATGATTTTGTTCTAGATCCATCCATTTGCCTGCAAACCTCATGATGTCATTTTTTTTTCTGCTGAGTAGTACTCCATTGTGTATATGTACCATATTTTTCTTTATCCATTCTTCAGTTGAAGGGCATCTAGGTTGTTTCCAGGTTTCCGGCTATTACAAACAATGCTGATATTAACATAGCTGAGCAAATGCCCTTGTGGTATGATTGACCATTCCTTGGGTGTATGCCCAAGAGTGCTACAGCTGGGTCTTGGGGGAGATGGATTCCCAATTTTCTAAGGAAGCACTATATTGATTTCCAAAGAGGCTGTACAAGCTTCGCATTCCCACCAGCAGTGGAGGAGAGTTCCCCTTGCTCCACATCCTCTCCAGCATAAGCTGTCTTCTGTGCTTTTGATCTTAGCCATTCTGACAGGTGTAAGGTGGTATCTCAGAGTCATTTTGATTTGCGTTTCCCAGATAATTAGGGATGTTGAGCAATTCCTTAAATGTCTTTCAGCCATTTGAACTTCCTCTGCTGAGAATTCCAAAAGCAATCTACAGATTCAACACAATCCCCATCAAATTACCAACACAATTCTTCACAGACCTGGAAAGAATAATGCTCAACTTCATATGGAAAAACAAACAAACAAACAAAAAACAGCATAGCCAAAAGAATCCTGTACAATAAAGCAACCTCTGGAGGCATCACAATCCCTGACCTCAAGCTCTACTATAGAGCTACCATAATAAAAACAGCTTGGTACTGGCATAAAAACTGACATGTGGACCAATGGAATCGAATTGAAGACCCTGACATTTACCCGCACACCTATGAACATACAATTTTTGACAAAGAAGCCAAAAATGTACAATGGAAAAAAGAAAGCATCTTCAACAAATGGTGCTGGCATAATTGGATGTCAATGTGTAGAAGGCTGCAAATATATCCATATCTATCACTGTGCACAAAACTTAAGTCCAAGTGGATCAAAGACCTCAACATAAATCCAGTTACTCTGAACCTGATAGAAGAGAAAGTAAGAAGTGGTCTTGAGTGCATTGGCACCAGAAAGCACTTTCTAAATATAATACCAGTAGCACAGACACTAAAAGAAACAATCAGTCAACAATCAGACCTGTTGAAACTGAGAAGCCTTTGTAGAGCAGAGGACAGTCAACAAGACAAAGCAACAGCCTACAGAATTAGAAATGGTCTTCACCAACCCAACATCTGACAGAGGGCTGATATCCAGAATATATAAAGAACTCAAGAAATTAGGCATCAAAATGCCCAACAGTCCAGTTAAGAAATGGGCTGTAGAACTAAACAGTCTATTGCATTTTTATAGCATGGGGTTGTATAACCTCCAGTGCATGCAATTTACTTTATTTTCCCTGTTTTCATAATATCATCATTTGCTCATGAGTAAGTGTCTACTAAAAGTATTATAGTCTATTACAATCATTATTATTTTTAATACTCTCAGGTGATGAGTATAGCAAATGGAAGATTTCTTTAAGGTAGCTCTTTCATTTTTAACATTTTCTGCATTAATACTGTATTGCTTCTTGCACTACAAACAATTCTGGATTTGGTTTGTAGTTTACTTGAGTTGGACTGAAAATTCAACCACTTCTCAAAAGAAGTTTGATTTATATTGGTTTCAAATTATATTTATCAATGAAGTTTAGACTTAACCATCATTTTTGTCACTATTAACCCATTTTTTTAAAATCAGGAATATAACCTTTATCCAGTATCAAACATTAAACTGTATAGTAATTCATACTACTCTTTCAAAGTCACAGTGAACTTTCATTTTCCTCTTAGCTATCATGATTCACATTATTGTTATTTATATGTAGTAGTAAAATACTGTAAATACAAGTATTTTGGTTTATTTTATAATTAATGTCTTGTTCCAAATGTCTAACAGCCTTATCATAAGGAATGATCACATGACATTGCTAGGACATTTATAAAAGACAGTGACTGTAGCTGTAAGAGTTATTCAGCAGTTTGGGGTTAAGGTGACTCCTATTTAGGTTGCAGACCTCAGGACCAGAATGCTTGCACACAGAAAAGAAAAAAAAAAAACTGTTTGAAATCTATAGTGATATTTTATTTGTATTGAAATGTGATTTTATTTTTATGTTAATAAAGTTGCCTTGATGTCAGAGCAAACCAGAGCAGAAGCTGGGTGGTAGTGGTGCATGCCTTTAATCCCAGCCCTTGGGAGGCAGAGCTAGGTAGATCTCTGTGTGTTCAAGGACACAGCCAGCATGGCAGATACACACCTTTAATCTCAATACCAACCATAGAAGACCTGGAGGTCTGTACAAACAGGCAGTGACAAGGAGGTCACGTAGATGGGTTTACAACCAATGAGAAAACACAACAGAAAGTCTATAAAAAAGATAGGACACAGAGAAGTAGGTCTCTTGTGGAGAGGAAGGACAGCAGAACCAGTGAAGGGTAAGGTTTTCCGTTCTTACTCTGACCTTGTGGTTTTTAACTCTGCAACTGGCTCTGTGTTTATTTAACAAGACGGTTACATCTACAGAAATCATGTTCATAGACCATGAAAAATGGCCAAATCTTAGCCAACCCCCTAAAAATATATCAATGAATCCTGCTGCTTCCTTAGTTCAGTGATCACTTTCCTCTTTGATCAATGCTGTTCTCTCTGCTGAAGACATGAAGGCTCTGTGAGGACACCTTGCCTATCTTGGTTTCACTGTGTGGCAAGGACCTTACTACTGATATCAGACATGCTGTCTTTCCTTGTCACTTGTTAGCCATCAACTACTGAGGACTAAGTTGCTTTGTTCCAGTCATCTTTTACCTGGAAATGCAAGAGTCCTGATGATCTCAGTTTTCATTTTCAAAGAAAAACAGTAAAGTGACTTTCTTTACCTTAAAAGATTCTTGGCTGGGCCATGGTGCCACATGCCTATAATTCCAGCACTCCAGAGGCAGAGCTAGGTGGGTCTCTGTGAGTTCGAGGCCAGCCTGGGCTACAGAGTGAGTTCCAGGAAAGGCACAAAGCTACACAGAGAAACCCTGTTTCGAAAAACAAAACAAAACAAAACAAAACAAAACAAAAAAAGATTCTTGGCTTAACCAGAAGACATAAAAATAATACATGGTGATTTTGTCAAGATGTGTAGTAAGAATTAATCTTTGCACCATGGAGTTGTATATAAGGAAAAAGAAACATTAGCTAATTTAGCTATCACACTTAAAATTACAAAATGGCCATGGATACAGAGTCGTCATCGTTCACCTCTCTTCATCTTATCAAACAGACACTGTCATAGCATTGTCTTAAAAATGGGTCTTAGTGAGATATTTTGAAAAAGGAATCACATGAACTAAGGTTTGTGGTAGTCCACAACATAATTTTTTTAATTGGTTATTGTTGTTAAGCTCTTACTCTCCTTGATTTATAAATAAACATTGTCTCAAGTATGGTTAGATAGAAAAATACCACACAGTCATTCTTCAACTGAAGATGGGATTATATCTAAATACATAACCAAACAATCAAAAACAAAACAAAACAAAACAAAACAACCAAAACTCAGCATGTACTAAAGATATTGCATGTCAAAATAAATGTAAAAACCTTGATAAATTGTAGATTGAAATACTGTATATTAGGGGCCATCTATAGTGCTAGCTGACCTGGATTAGGTATTAATTTAGGGTGTTGGCAACTACTTCTTACCAATAATGGACAGTATGATAACTATAATGTTTCAACTTTAGTTTTTCTTTTGGTTCTTTTTAAAATCTTCCTAGAAAATTTTTGATAGCTTGTCTTTTATTTCTTATGATATCATAGCCTAATTTCATTTTTTTTCAAATAGATTAAAGATTCCCATATTATAACTCAAATCTGCTAAATTCACTATCTGCTTTTTTGTGAATCTCATTTTTCAGTGAGTAATTTCAGCTAATTTTCACCCATCATAGGTTCCGTAATTTGTAAAAGGTTTAATTTCATGTGCCCGGCAAATGTCTCTGAAAAATATTTTGAGAAGTCTTTTGAAGAATGTCTTTAAGAGATGCTTACTCACCAAATAGGCTTGAGAGATTACTGACTCATGGCCATCATAGCTTTCAGGACCGACTTGGGGTTAGGTGATGTAAGAACTCAGAATTCCAGTTATACCAGCACCATTTGTTGAAGATGCTTTCTTTTTTCCATTGTACATTTTTGGCTTCTTTGTCAAAAATTGTATGTTCATAGGTGTTCGGGTTAATGTCAGGGTCTTCAATTCGATGCCATTGGTCCACATGTCAGTTTTTATGCCAGTACCAAGCTGTTTTTATTACAGTAGCTCTATAGTAGAGCTTGAGGTCAGGGATTGTGATGCCTCCAGAGGTTGTTTTATTGTACAGGATTCTTTTGGCTATCCTGGGTTTTTTGTTTTTCCATATGAAGTAGAGTATTATTCTTTCCAGATCTGTGAAGAATTGTGTTGGTAATTTGATGGGAATTGCATTGAATCTGTAGATTGCTTTTGGTAAGATCTCCATTTTTACTATGTTAATCCTGCCTATCCATGTGCATGGGAGATCTTTCCATTTTCTGACATCTTCTTCAATTTCTTTTTTCAGGGACTTAAAGTTCTTGTCATATAGGTCCTTCACATGCTTAGTTAGTGTAACACCAAGGTATTTTATATCAATTGTGGCTATTGTAAATTGTGATATACCTCTGATTTCCTTCTTAGCCTGTTTGTCTATTGTATATAGGAGGGCTACTGATTTTTTTGAGTTGATCTTGCATCCTGCTATGTTGCTGAAGGTTTTTATTAGCTGTATTAGTTCCTTGGTTGAATTTTTGGGGTCATTCATGTATACTAACATGTCATCTGCAAATAGGGAGAGATTGACTGCTTCCTTTCCAATTTGTATCCCCTTAATCTCTTTATGTTGTCTTATAGCTCTGGCTAGAACTTCAAGTACTATATTGAATAAGTATGGGGAGAGGGGACAGCCTTGCCTTGTTCCTGATTTTAGTGGTATTGCTTTGAGTTTCTCTCCATTTAATTTGATGTAACTGGATGTCAATGTGTAGAAGGCTGCAAATAGATCCATATCTGTCACCATGCACAAAACTTAAATCCAAGTTGATCAAAGACCTCAACATAAATCCAGCTACTCTGAATCTGATAGTAGAGAAAGTAGGAAGTACTCTTGAATGCATTGGCACTAGAGATCACTTTCTAAATATACCACCAGTAGCACAGACACTGAGAGAAACAATCAATCAATGGGACCTGTTGAAACTGAGATGCTTTTGTAGAGCAATGGACATGGTCAACAAGACGAAGCAACAGCCTATAGAATGGGAAAAGGTCTTCACCAACCCCACATCTGACAGAGGGATGATATCCAGAATATATAAAGAACTCAAGAAATTAGACATCAAAATGCCCTACAGTCCAAGTAAGAAATGGGCTATAGAACTAAACAGAATTTTCCACAGAGGAAGTTCAAATGGCTGAAAGACATTTAAGGAATTGCTCAACATCCCTAATTATCCAGGAAACGCAAATCAAAACAACTTTGAGATACCACCTTACACCTGTCAGAATGGGTGAAATCAAAAGCACAGAAGACAGCTTATGCTGGAGAGGATGTGGAGCAAGGGGAACTCTCCTCCACTGCTGGTGGGAATGCAAGTTTGTACAGCCACATTGGAAATCAATATGGCACTTCTTTAGAAAATTGGGAATCAATCTCCCCCAAGACCCAGCTGTAGCACTCTTGGGCAAATAAACAAGGAATGCTCAATCATACCACAAGGGCATTTGTTCAGCTATGTTCATATTAGCATTTTTTGTAATAGTCAGAACCTGGAAACAGCCTAGATGCCCTTCAACTGAAGAATGGATAAAGAAAATATGGTACATATACACAATGGATTACTACTCAGCAGAGAAAAACAATGACATCATGAGGTTTGCAGGCAAATGGATGGATCTAGAAAAAATCATCCTGAATGAGTTAACCCAGACGCAGAAGGACAAACATGGTGTGTATTCACTCATAGTAGAATACTATATGTAAAACAAAGATAACTAGACTGCTACACAACTCCAGGGAGGCTACCTAGAAAACGGGACCCTAGGAAAGACCCAAGGATCACCCAATGACAGATAAATAGATGAGATCTACATGAGCAACCTCGACGACAGTGGGAGTAATGAAGGGTAAGATTTGAGGGAAAGAAAGCTTAGGGGAACAGGAGATCCCAGCTGGATCAGGAACAGAAAGGGAGAATGAGGAATAACAGACCATGATAAATGAAGACCACATGAGAACAGGAATAGGCAGAGTGCTTGAGAGGTCCCCAGAAATCCGCAATGATATATCCTCTGTAGACTGCTGGCAATGGTGGAGAGAATGCCTGATCTGACCTAGTCTGGTGATCAGATGGCCAAACACCCTAACAGTCATCTTGGAACTCTCATCCAATAACTGATGGAAGTGGATGCAGAGATCCTCAGCCAGGCCCCAGGTGGAGCTCCAGGTGTCCAACTGTTGAGAAAGAGGAGGGTCTGCAAGAATGTGAATTGTTGAATCCAAGATTGCAAAAAGCACAGGGACAAATAGCTAAACGAATGAAAGCACATGAATTATGAACCAAAAGCTGGGGAGCCCCCAGCTGGATTAGGACCTCTGGATAAGTGAGACAATTGAGTAGCTTGATCTGCTTGGGAGGCACCCAGTCTGTGGGACCAGGATCTGTCCTTAGTGCATGAGCTGGCTTTTTGGAATCTTGAGCTTACACAGGGACACATGCTCAGTCTGGAAGAAGGGGACTGGACCTGCCTGTACTGAATCCATCAGATTTAAATGAATCCCCAGGGGAGTCTTGAGCCTGGAGGACATGGGAATGGAGGGGAGGTGCTGGGGGGAAGTTGGGGTGGGGCCGGGAGGGGGTAGGACAGGGGAACCCATGGCTGATGTATAAAATTCAAAACACATAATAATAAAGAAAAAAGTATTTAAAAAATTAGATAACAAAAGAAAAAAAAAACAAAAACAAAAACAAAAAAAACTCAGAATTCTATCTCCTATCTTTTGTGTGAAGGCTGCAATGGAAAGCAAACTTCTGTAGAGACATGTTTATTGTTATCAGAGTCATGACTGACAAAATATGCGTGGTAGTGACTTCTTTGTTTTTAGTGTTGTTAGGAAAATTAAACCAATAATGGTGGCATGTCTCAAAAGCTTTGCCTCCTATAAGGGTCTTCATCCTGAATTCCTGTTCTTCCCAGTTTTATATTCTGTTCAGGACAAAGCTGTGGCTTATTTAAGAAGTTGAGATTAGCAGAGACCAATAACCATGCATATACTTGTGTAGAGTAGGGCTTTTTGTTTTCTATATCTTTAGAGAAAATATCTTTTTTCATGTTATCACCATGTTCCACTTGCTCATCATTACCTTGCCCAATAATATTAATAAACACCAAATCTTGACTTACTTCCTCTCCACTAGAAGTTATTTTAGTTCTATATTTTTCCATGAGCAGTACTTATATATAGTTTTACTAAAAATAGATTTTTTGCACACAATATATTCTGTTTATAGTTTTCCCCAACAATACTTCTATATTTTAATTTAGTTCATGAATAGTATATCAAGTTCAAATATATAAGCATGTATCACAGATTCCTTTTTACTTAGTTATTTTCTATTATATATGTTGAAGATTTAAGCACAGAATCTCACTTTTTGAGCCAACAAAACCATATCTTAATAATCTACTATGTTAAAAGAATTATGTAAATTATAATAAAGTATAATTTTCATAAAGATAAGGAAAGTAGTTTAACTCTTAACACTTTGTATAAGTGGGCATATAAGCGTAAATTTTAAATTAAATAAAACATTCTTTGAATCCCATTTGGTTACCAAATGATTCACAGCAGGTGTATTAAGGAATAAATGACTTAAATAACCATGTCAGTCCAAGAAGCAATGCAGAACTCAACAAAATGGTGCTCTGACTGTAGATTATGTCTTCAGTGGGTAGCCCAATTTAACTTATGTCTCACAGTGACACTCTTTCGTGAACATAAGCACAAAAGAAGGAACTCCTCTAAGCAGCAGTTTTGCAGATCATTTTGCAGTATATTTAAATATTCCTATAGTGTGATCTGAAAACTTACTTTCATTGGGACTGTGTAAATATGGGTTTCTGATGATGATTACTAGGAGAAAAATAACTTTTAGGTTAAAGAATAGCAACATAAATAGCAGATATTTTAATTTTCTATCATACAGCTTCATTTTATTTTTTTTCTTTGTGCCCTTTTTATTTAGGGTTTCTATTGCTGTAAAGAGACACCATGACTAAGGCAACACTTATAAAGGAAAACATTTAATTGGGGCTGGCTTACAGCTCAGAGGTTTAGTCCGTTATTATCATGGTGGGAAGCATGGTGGCATGCAAGCTGACATGGTGCTGAAGATGAAACTGAGAGTTCTACATCTGGATCCTCAGTCAGAAGGAAGAGACACTGGGGCACACTGGCCAGACTTGAGCATCTGAGAACTCAAAGCCTACTCCCAGTCACAGACTCCCCCAACAAGGCCACACCTACTCAAACAAGGCCACACCTACTCAAACAAGGCCACACCTACTCAAACAAGGCCACACCTCCTACTGGTCCCTCCCCTTTGTGCCTATAGGGTCCATTTTTATTCAAACCACCCCAGTACCATATATTAAACCTTCATGGAATACTAAAGTCACCTTTAATTAAATAGAATATTCAAAGGTGGGGTGAAAATAGAGAGAAGAGAAAAAAGTGGATTTTATGAATAGAGGTTTCCAGTTAATGATTTTTTTTCACAGACCATGTTTTATTGAGAATGTTGAGGATGCCATATCTATCTACCTGAGTATGGCCAGGGAATAAGAGGCCAAGTGTTGTTTTTCTTTAAAACTGTGGCTGTCTTTTAAGCCATGGATGTCCTTATCAGAGACTACAACTCTGCTGATGGTAAGCAAGGGCCACAGACTGAGGGAATTCTGTTCCCTCAGGCACCATCTCTTTTCAAGCTACTAAGAGAATTTATCTAAATCTCTGTCCCTCTAAAGAATTTAAGATTCAAAGGTTGAGATGTAGTTCTGTTCACTCAGAGAGGATGAATATCAAGTGCATAACCTTCTCCCGTTGCTTGCATCACCCCCCTCAAAAACAAAAAAAAAAAAAAAAAAAACAACCCAGCATACTTCTCTCAGCCTCCTGTCAGCTACTTGCTGACTCAGCCTCCTACTCACAGGTTAATTTTATTTAATAAAACAAATATAATGCATCTTTGCATTGTTAACAAAAGCAGTAGGAAAGAATGCAACACCCTTTAAAATAATATTCCCCAACAGCCAAGTCACTCTCTAGACAAGCGGTGTTTGACATACTGCATACCCTCTCTGGTGCTCAACTTATTGACAAAACTGTCATGGCATTAGTGGAGGACTTGACAGGTACTAGTCACCTGGCAAGAGGGAAACTCAGGTGAGAAATCACCTCCATCCGACTGGTCTGTGCAGCCTTTTCCTTAAAAGTCCCCTCCAGGTGTTGTCTTCAGCCATTGGGCCTTGCTGTCAGCATGTGGAGAGCCACTGGCACTTTTGGCAACAGCCTGGGTTGTTTGGAAGTTTCCATGGGACTCCTTAGGCCAAAAATTCAATTAGATGTTACCCAGTCCAGGCACTGGAAAATCTATTTCGTGACCAGAGATAGCCAGTTGAGACGCTGTCTCCCCATTATTTGGTGATTTCATTTTGATTACCTTCATATATGTATATATTTTAGGAAACTTCTATTGTATTAGATTTCCATACTACCCCTCAATTGCTTAATTTTAGCTGTTTCTCCCTCTTCCCTCTCTACTTTCCCTCTTTCCATTGGATCCTCCCATCACAGCCCCACCCTAGTCCATGTACAACTTCTTTTCTATTTCACTTTTCTTATGAGATCTGTCCCTCTTAGTCCCTTAATGTATATCTAAACTCATTGTTTCTACAGAATGTAGTTTGGTTATCATTGATTTAACAGCAATAATTAAACATGAGTGAATATAAACCATATCTGTCTTTCTGGGTCTAGAATACCTCACTCAGGCTAGTTTTTTCTAGTTCCATTCCTTTATCTTCAGATTACATATTTTCATTTTTTATTGGCTGAGTAAATACTCTGTTGTATAAATGTTCCATATATTCTTCAACAATTGTTTTGTTGAAGGATATGTAAGTTGTTTCCCATTTCTGGCTATGAATATACCAACATTTAACATGGTTTAGCAAGAATCTTTGTGACAGGATGAAACATCCTTTTGCTCTATGTCTAAGACTGGTATATCTGAGGTAGCTCAATTCCATATTTCTGAGGAACCACCACACTGATTTCCATAGTGGATGTTCAAGTTTGTCTGCCCACCAGCATTGGAGGAGTGTTCCCCTTGCTCCACATCCTTGCCAGCATGAGCTGTTACTTGTGTTATTGATCTTAGCCATTCTTACAGGTGTAAGATGGAATCCCAAAGCACTTTTGATTTGCATTTTTCTGAGGGCTGAAGATGTTGGACATTTTCTTAAAGTGTTTCTCAACCACTTGAGATTTGAGATTCCTCTTCTGAGAATTCTGTTTAGAGAGATGATATTTTAATTTTCTATCCTACAGCTTCATTTCATTTTTGAACAGTTCCTAGAATTCCTAGGGTTTTTGATGAAAGAGATTCAGAGAAGTCCTTATTTTTAAAGCAGATTGAGTTAAAATTTAGTTCTAGCAGGCAAATTTACTAATGTCACGGGGACATAGAAAAAAATGCAAGAGATATAGATGGTAGATGACTCTGACAAAGTCTTCCAGACACACCAGGACTGACACACATATATGAACTCACAGAGGCTGTGACAGAAGCACAGAACCAGACAAAATTCAATGTTGAGAAAGGGTTGTTAACACAAAGCTATGGCCATAGCCAAGAAGCATTTGCAGTTGATATCTGCTGGGTAAGGGAAATCAGTTGTCTTCACTGGACTCTCATGGGGTGTATTAACTACTCTCCAGAGCAGGCCCAATGTCGAGGACTAGTTGGCCAATGCTAAACAGTTTCCATTCTTGAGGGACCTTTCATTTTGCTTTGGTATATTTTTGCCTTATTGATATTTTGTTTACTTTTATTTATTTTTTCCTTATTTGATTGTTTTGAGAGAGAAAAAAACACATTTGGTAGGTTGGGAAGTAGGGAGAATATGGAGGGAGTTGGAGGAGGGAAAATATTATCAAAATATATTGTATATAAAGAATTGAGTAAGTCAGAGAGCTAACCGCATCCGTAATACATGTAATGTACACTGAGTGTATACTGTCTGCAAAGCATATGGCATTAACTTAAACTTTCTGACTTCAGCCTTCCAAAGTCTAAGATTATGGGCATGTGATAGAGAATTTTTTAGCTACATTATTTATAAGTTTTGTGTTTATTAATTTATTTTTAAATGTCAAATAATAATTGCCTAAATATGTTATATATTATGACATACATGTTATACACCCCCCCCCACACACACAAATGCACATACACACTGTTGTTTTTGTTGCAGTGTCAGATGTAGGACACACTATGTGGCTCATGTGAAGGCAAATCTTTCTCATGATCTATACATTCAATGTGAGAAGCTAATGTAGCTATTGTTTCACACACAGTCAGGATTTAATACACCTATGTTATAGTTTATATGTTCTAAATGTGTCCAGCCTAATTTTTAATTTAAAAAAATCTCTCTCTTTGAAATAAGAATGTGGGAGTTTAGTTACAGTCAATAACTGTGCTGGGTAGTTTTATGTCAACTTGATACAAGGTAGGATCACCAGAGAGGAGGAAGCCTCACAGGAGAAAATGCCTCCCTAGGACCTGGCTGTAGGCAGGCCTGTAGGGAATTTTCTTAGTAAATGATCAGGAAAGGTCCATTGCGGGTGATGCCACTTCTTGGCTTCTGGTCCTAGGTTCTGTAAGAAAGCAGACTCTGAAAGCCATGCGGAGCAAACCAGTAAGCCACACTCCTCCATGGCCTCTGCATCAGCTCCTGCCGCCAGGATCCTACACTGCTTGAGTTATTGTCCTTGCTACTTTTGATGATGAATCATGATATGGAACTGTGAATGAAATAAACCCTTTCCTCTCTAAGTTGCTTTTGGTCATAGTGTTCCATCACAGTAATAGTAATAGTTGTTTTAAATTTCTGTTTCCATACTATCTTTTATTAATTAGAAAAATGAGGCAACTGTTGAAGTAAATAATTATTAAATACAAATTTATAGCCTGGAACCTTCTTAAATGCAATCAAGTTTTTAATATTCTTTCTTGTCTCTTGATTTTTATAGAGGCAGCCTGATATATACTTGACGTCAACAGATATTTGGAGTGTATATGAAACCATGATTCAGACTTACTCACATCATACCTGATGTCTAAACAGGGGTTTTTATTTTGTCTTCAAAAAATTTTCAAAACTAGTTATCAGCATAATGAAAACAGAAACAAAAGAACTGTCTTGGGACATCAGCTTTAAATTGTCTAGGAGAGGAAGGTATCTTCTTGGCATGGAGAGTTCCCCTGCTTCTTTGGGGAATGAAGACTCATGATGTTGTCAGTGCAACTGGGTCTCTCTAGGTTCCCTCCTGTGACCAAGGGCCCCACAAGCCAGTGACTGAGCCAGTCCTGACTGGCAGGATTCAGGGCAAATGCTGAGCTTTGTCTCAATACCTCCTTTGTTTGGAATCAATTCAACAGTCTTGAAAGTTGGACCGCAAAATATCAACTTAGTTTTCCCATCAATCCATTCTGTTCTTGGCTGCTGATGTGGGTGAGTAGATAAAGCATTGTTCTTAATTCTGATAAATATGTTAGATAAAACTTCTTTCCTTCCTTCCTTCCTTCCTTCCTTCCTTCCTTCCTTCCTTCCTTCCTTCCTTCCTTCCTTCCTTCCTTTCTCCCACTGTCTCTTTCTCACTTTCTTTCTTCATAACAAGAGCATGATGGACCTAATATTCATGTGCCCATCTAACTCGCAGGTTATGTTGTATTCAATATGATGCTATTAATAGCTAATACTTGGGATAAGCAACTAGGTTATACTAGGATAAATGGTTTTATAGAGAGAATCTCCAAGAATATTCTTAGTTCTTCAAAGATTGGAGGATAAAGTAAGAACAGGATAGATAATGAACTAGGAAGTGGTGACCAGACAGGAAAGTTGCTTGTGCCTTGATGTGGGATTTTCTGGCAGACATAACTGAGGGAAATTGTTTTTTTTATTTTTTTTTAAATTTTCTCTTTGTGTGTTTGCTTTTACTAGTTAATGATTCTACGGTATTTGCTGTACCAGTCTGCGCTGGGAAAATGAGAACACATATTACTGCTTTCTCTCTTTCCTTTTTCTATTCTCTCTCTTTTCCTTTGCTTGTTTTGTTTGTTTGTTTATACACAGTCTTTTTTATTATATTTGTGTTTTAATTTTACACATCAGCCATAGGTTCCCCTGTCCTCCCTCCTCCCGACCCCCCCCCCACCTTCCCCCCATCCCCTGCCCTCCATTCCCATCTCCTCCAGGGCCAAGACTCCCCTGGGGATTCATTTAAACCTGGTAGATTCAGTACAGGCAGGTCCAGTCCCCTCCTTCCAGGCTGAGCAAAGTGTCCCTGTGTAAGCCCAAGGAATTATGAACCAAAGGCTGTGGAGCCCCCAGCTGGATCAGGCCCTCTTGATAAGTAAGACAATTGAATAGCTTGAACTGTTTGGGAGGCATCCAGGCTGTGGGTCCTTAGTGCATGAGCTGGCTGTTTGGAACCTTACACACAGTCTTACTATATAGCTCAGGCTAGCTTGGAACTCACTATGTAGTGTACAATTTCAAACTAGAGGATTTCTTCTGAGCTCCTGCTTGGTGAGAACATGGGCAAACTTAACTATACTGTCTTTAATCCTTTCTTTTACTTTATTTGCATTAAAATTTTTTTAGTGGAAAAATTTTTTTTCATATATTACATTTTGACAGCCTTTTACTCCTTTTCCAATTCCTCCCAGATCCTTCCCACCTTTCTATCCTCTCATCTTTAGGCTCTTTATTCTATCTCTCTTTCTTTTATAAAAACAACAGACAAAAACAAAACAGCAACATAAAACAAGAAACACATAGAAAATAACCATGATTCGAATATTATATATATACATATATATATATGTATATATATATATATGTATATATATATGTATATATATATATATTACAAAAATGAAAACACGAAAATGAAAATCAAAATAAACAAATGACTAATAAGACAATAAAAAATGAGACAAAAAGTCTATAAACATTGAGTTTGTTTTGGATTGGCCAACTACTCCTGGGCATGTGGCTTACATTGAGGTGTGATTCATATATCCAGTGAGACTTTGCTGGAGAAAACTGACTTCCCTCTGCCACAGCTATCCATGGCAGATAGCTTCTTTGGAGTGTAAGCTCTCAATGCTTGGATCAAATCTGGCTTGTACCTATGCAAGCCTTGTGCAAGCATGCACACATCCACAGCTTCTGTGACTTCACATTTGCATGAAACCTGTTGTGTTGGTAAGATACTATTTCCTTGCAGTTACTCATTCTATCTGAATATTACAATTTTTTTTTCCTCTTTTGCATAGATCCCTGAACCTTTAGTGAAGGGCTTCGATGAAGATGTATCATTTAAAATTGATTGCACCACAGTTTCTCACTATTTGTACATTGTTCAGTTGTGGCTAACTGTATTAGTTCTCATCTACTTCAAGATGCGGGTTCTCTGATGAAGGTGCCTGGGACACTGATCTGATGCGGGTTCTCTGATGAAGGTGCCTGGGACACTGCTCTCTGGGTACAGCAGGATGTCACTAGGAGTTATTTTATTACTACGTTTCCTTAGTAGAATAATAGTATTTTGTTGTCGCCTAGGTCCATGGCCTATCTAGGTGTAGGTTCTTGACCATTTGTGGAGTATCAGGGATGGGTTCTATCTCATGGTCTGAGGCCTTATATCAAACCAGAGGGTGACTAGTCACTTCCATAACATTTTTGTCACTACTGTAGCGGTATATATATATATCTTGCAAGCAGGTGACTATTATAGGAGATAGGGATAGTAGGTAGGAGGTGTTGCTGATTGTCTTTCTTTTCTGGTATCTTGAAGAGTGTTTCCCATACCATGAATGCTAGTTAGTAGGGGTGAAGCTTCTAGTTGGATACCAGCTTGTCTTCTCTTAATTCAATGACATAAGTAAGTGTTGTCATAAGTAATAAGGCTTCACCATCAGGTTCTGGAGTGTAACCAATAAGCCTTGAAATAGCTATGATAATATGGGTAAATCTTTTCTCGATTCATTATTTATTCGAACATTGGCTGACTCAGCCCTTCATCTTTTTACAACATCACTAATAGGATGTTAAAATATTAGATATCATACTTTAAAACATCACCCAGTAATTCTCTGCTAAGATATTAATTACTCTTAAACTTGTATATATGTTATAGAACATATCATCTATTTTTATTTATTCCATATTTACATTAGTTTTGCATAAATATATAATGTAAGCAATATTGATAAATGGCACACATTTATGTAATGATGTGTGAATTTTCCTGTGTAATTAGTTTTACTGACAAGTTATGAGGGCTCCAAGTTTCTATTAGCTCTCACCATATTCAAAACACAAAATAAACCAGTTTATCATTTCCAATAGAATTGTTAGAGAAGCCCTTAAGGGCCTCTCAACATCATATCAAAGTGGCTAGTTTAGAAGATACTCTTTGAAACAAGTTCATAACTGCCCTAAATTGTGAATTTAATAAAGTATTCCTTTCCATCATTATAGTAAGAAGTATGATTTAAATTTGGAGAGGATTTTTTTTCTAATTGAAGTCCAGAATATCTATATGTCTATGTGTATCTCTCTCTCATATGGATATATATATATATATATCCAAACTCATACACACATCATTATCATCATCTCCCTATCTGCATCACTCTCTGTGTGGAAATCTGAAAATAATTGGTACAGATAGGAAAGTCAGCAAAAATACTGTAATTTAGAAAAATCCAATTCATCACTTCAAATAAGGCTAGGGAAATGCTATACAGCATTTGTCTAACAATATTTTTGGAACTCTGTAAACTGACCTAATTCAGAAATGTGGTTTTATCACATTTGGTAGGGTGTGAAAGCAGACTGATCTCACTGACTTATAAAGCTCTCTGCTCCTACGATTTTTGTCAACATATGTCTATTTCCACCTCTTTTCACATTGCTTTTTTTTACATATACTTCTTGTCAAGTAAGTAATTGAAAGAGGATGCATTAATTTATTACATCAGTCATGGGACGCTATTAATATCAAATCAAAAGGAATATTGCACCTGTATGGACTTAACTAACTCAAACATAAAATCTACATGTTTGGCAGAATAAAAAGAAAACAATAAAAACTAATGATTTGTTGATATTTTATTTAGGTTAGGTTGCAGAAAGTCTATATTTTAATCATCATGAATATAATTAATGTAAAATAAGTGTTCTTATTTTTATACAAAATCAAAGATACCATAAATCCTTATTTGTGAACTCTTCTGTCTGTCAAGTCGGCTTTGTTATGTGTACTCTGGTGTTCCACACATCCCACACATCCAAAGCCCATTCAGGTAATTATAGTGAGCACAAAATCTGTTGTTTTTGGTCTCTTCCTTCACATTTAATGACATCAGTACATTTTCCTAAATTAAAGATTCAGTTCCATCTCTAGACTTTAATGGTAGTATTTTATTTGTTCTTTTGCTCTATTGCTTTGAACTTTCTACAGAGATGCATCTTAGGTCATCTTTCTGACTTATGTGCTGGATAGTCTGGAGGAGAAGTCAGTCAACCTTTCGTGTCACAAATGCCTTAGGCCTTGATGCATCATTCAGTGGATCACAGATGCTGAACTCTGTGGTTGTAAGGTGAAGCACTCATTGACAATCTGGAAATCAAACAGTGTGACTCTTCTGCAATACATCTTCATTGACAAAACAGGGACCAGCCAGATCTGACCCATGAGCCACAATTAGCTGACCCCAGATTAGAGGAAGATATTTTCTTCTCCATTTTAACCCATGATAGTTCAGGAAGTAATTTCACTTTTATATAAAATATAAAGTGTCCTATATGAGTATATTAGGAATCCCAGCTAACAAATAGACATGAGTCTACCTGGTCAAAGGTGAGTACTAAGGTATGCACTAAATCTCTTATTGTATATTTTTAATTACTGGCTCACAAACCTGAAGCACTAACCAGAAAAAACTAGGGTATTTACAACAAACATAAGTGATAAAATTGACAGTCTGGTTTTTTTTTTCCTCATATCACAATTGATGCTGCTTCAAGTAATGTGATCATAGCAGAGAAGGTTATTGAATGGAGAAACTCTGACAAGGCCCAATTGCCAGGCTGGTGTGCAGGAAAGCGCTCTGAAGGTAGAACCAGGGTATGTTCCCAGACATTTCATAGGATATGTGTAAGAATGTTACTACTTGCTGGGCGGTGGTGGTGCACGCCTTTAATCCCAGCACTCGGGAGGCAGAGCCAGGCAGATCTCTGTGAGTTCAAGGCCAGCTTGGTCTACAGAGTGAGTTCCAGGACAGGCACCAAAACTACACAGAGAAACCCTGTCTCAAAAGACAAAAACAAACAAACAAACAAACTGTTCTTCTTTTGTGTGTGTGTGTGTGTGTTTTCTTTTTTCCCCTTTTTAAAAAATTCATTATATTTGTGTTTTAATTTTACACATCAGCCATGGGTTCCCCTGTCCTCCCCCCTCCCAACCCCAACCCCACCTTCCCCTATCCCCTCCCCTCCATTCCCATCTCCTCTAGGGCCAAGACTCCCCTGGGGCTTCATTTAAACCTGGTGGATTCAGTACACGCAGGTCCACTTCCCTCCTTCCAGGCTGAGCAAAGTGTCCCTGTGTAAGCCCAAGGTTCCAAACAGCCAGCTCATGCACTAAGGACAGGTCCGGGTCCCACAGCCTGGATGCCTCCCAAGCAGTTCAGTTGAATAGCTTGAACTGTTACTATTCTTCTACACAGCCCTGAAAGCCCAAGAGCGAAATCTCAACAAGGGCTTGGGAAATTAGATCCCTGAATAGTCTGCAATCACTATTACTTATTATCATATTACTTGCTTTTGTTTTAGTTTTTCTCTTGGTAATGGTCCTTTTTAGCACAATGTCATTTTAAATCCTACTCAAAGAATGATTCTATTGAATGTTTCAAACATTCTCACTATCTCAGAATATCCAGGCCACATGTGAAGGCCTGAATAATTATGATGTACTCTCAGGGGTGATTGATTGTTCTTGATTGTTCTTAAGGCATAGCCCATTCCTTTCTATTTTAATACACACTTCCTTATTAAAATCACCTATATCACTCAAGCATATGGTGTCTTAGAAACAGGCTCTTACCATCGAGTTTCATATCACATCACCCTCTCCTGCTCCATTAAGCTCAGGCATCATTGCAGAAGTGAGAATGGAAAGACTTTAAGAGCCAAAGATAGTAGATGTCTATAGACAAACATTATTTAATGGGCATGATGGGGCTATTGCACACAGAAACTCACAATGGCTGTAACTGTGTGCACAATACCAAAACAAGGTGAAATCAGACAAAATTTGTAATTAGAGTTTTCCTGCCTGGCTCACAGTCAGGACAAGTCTCTCTCACCCGCCAGGCCCGTAGATGCTCAGAACCAACCAAGTGAACACACAGAAACTTACATTGTTTACAAACTATATGGCCATGGTAGGCTTCTTGTTATCTACTTCTATCTTAAATTAACCCATTTCTATTAATCTATACTTTGCCACATGGCTCTTGGCTTATCTCTTTCTCGTCATGGGGGTGGCTGGCAGCTTCTCTCCACCTTCACCTTCCACTTTCCAGAATTCTCCTTTCTCCTTGTCCTGCCCATACTTCCTGCCTGGCTACTAGCCAATCAGTACTTTATTTATGCAGATCAATATCCATAGCAAAAATTCCTATATAAGCAGGGGAAAGGATCATGAAGTATAACTCTCTATTGAAGCTATTGGCAATTGATGGCTGTGAGAGAGTCATTTTTTACGGAATTCAGCCTACTGAGAGGCTACCCATGTTCCAGTAGATGGACCCACACCCACACACATACAGGTAGATATTAGTTGACTCAGTGAGTTCAAAGGAGAGAATTACATGAAGTTGTGTAGGGAAAGTGGTGGTAGGGATAAGATGGGAGGGAATGAGTGGTGGATTGGACCAAAGTATGTTATATGCATATGCTATATTATCAACAAAATACCTTAAATTTACATGTATTGCTGGATATTTCTCCTAGAAAACATTTCTTCATAAATGCCTTCACAGCCATATTTAAGATTTGTAACACTAAAGCCCATCTTTTTTGGATAGCATATTTGTTCCCAAGTTTACTCCATTTTATTTGGCAATATTTACTAGCTAGGTGAATTGGGGAGTAAAGACTTTTTGTTATCTAATCAAAGTCTAGAGTACATGGATTTATTAAATTCCCACTTAGTTTTGCTTTTTCCTTAGATAATATACTACTGTCATATAGAAGTAAGAGTTAGCATATTTTAAATATTCGGATCATAAAGCATTATGTTCACGTTTATAAATTTAAACTTTCCATTTCCATTTCCTCAAAGTACAACAGGATTATTTTGGCAAATATATTGGTACTATACTATAATTTAGGTGACAATTTTTCCTTAGTTATCTTCTCTTTTATTCATGGTTGTTATAGGAATGTGTTTATCACTCACTAGTCAGTCCTAAAACCAGTACCATGTTTTATGACTTATCTGGAATAGGGCCCTCTATATTTTTTTCAATTTAATATCAAACTTCCAAGTGGTTTTAATAGCATGTAATGCACGCCTTTATTTTATACTGATTTTGCCAGTGGGGTGATGTTTCAAGTGATAAGGTTAAGTTGGGGTGGACCAGGCTGTAGCATGTGCCAAAACATTCTAATTCCATGTCATATACTAAGGTATCTGCAAATGCTCTTGCGAATCTTGAACTCCATTACACAAACATTTCAAGAATTTCCTGGATGTGTATGTATCATTCCAAACACAATTGCCACAGCAAATTATTACACTGTTAATAAAAATTGGAGATGTGTGAAAATAAATCTTTCCCTAGAGGATGAAGGAGGACAAAAAATTTTTGAAGAAATATTCAAATTACAACATGTATTTATTTTCTTTATATTTGTGTTCATCATAATTTGGCCAATATAAGTTGTATTAAGGATTTATAATGCCAAACTAAAACATATCCCATGGGCTGGAGAGATGGCTTAGAGGTTAAAAGCACTGACTGTTCTTCCAGAGGTCCTGAGTTCAATTCCCAGCAACTACATTGTGGCTCACAACCATCTGTAATGAGAGCTGGCCCACTCTTCTGGCCTGCAGGGATATATGCAGGCAGAACACTGTATAAATAATAATAAATAAACCTTTAAAATGTATTTCTTAAAATATATCCCTTTGTTATGCTTCTGAACTTCAGAGCATGTGTATATATTGTCAGGGCATGTATATATATTGTCATAAAGATGTATTTTCTTTTTTTTAAAGATTTATTTATTATGTATACAGTGTTCTGCCTGCCAGAAGAGGCCGCCAGATCTCATTACAGATGGTTGTGAGCCATCATGTGGTTGCTGGGAATTGAGCTCAGGACCCTTGGAAGAACAGCCAGTGCTCTAAACCACTGAGCCATCTCTTCAGCCCCAAGATGTATATTCTTTTAGCTAAGATAGTTCCCTTTAGTTCTGAGAGGAGAGAAATGCCACGATTCATTTTATTAAGTTAAATTGTTCATTCTGAAGAACACACTACAGTGAAAATAAGTGGTTTTGGGGGGGGGCTTTCACAAATATGTCTATGAACAGAGAAATCAATGTGAGTCGATTTGTGAAGTTATTAATGATATGATGGTACAATTAATCTGTAAATGAATTCTGCATTTGTTTCTAAATGAGATCACAGTGTAAGATTGCCCCGACCCTTTTCTTTTGAAAACTAACTCCGGCTTAGCTATCTCTCCACTAAGAAATTTCATTAATACAGCCAAAGAGATAAACCAAAACTTGACTCAGAATTATTCAACATGGGAACCTAGAGCATAGCTATTATATATCATCTATACAAAAGCTGAAATTGTATTCACTATTAAAGTCCAGCTAAACAGAATTCATCAGCCATATGAAGAAAATGGGACCATCTATGAATTTTCTTCTCCCATTTTGCTTTAACTAATTACAACTAATAATCAAACAACATAGTTTTCAATACATTTTTATTTATTCTTTACGAATTTCATATTACATATCCATATTTTATATGGCAATGTGTTTGATAAAATCTACCCCTCAATCCCGCCTCTACATCTCCTCTGAGATTCCCACCCCCTCCTATCCATCCCCTGTCCATTCACACTTTAACAACTGAGTCTAATTGTTGCTGTGCCTATGTTCATGGGTATTAGGAAGATATCATGAAGAATGTCAACAAAATGTCACAGAAGGTGATGAGTGAACAATATAACCTGACTTAGTTGACAAGAAAAAAACTAATACTTGGACCTGAGGAAAGGGAAGCCAAAGAGAAGAAAACAGATTAACAATGCAGAATCCCTTAAAATATCACTGCTAAAAAAGAAAGCCTTGGAACTCCCATCTGGACCAGAGGTGAGTGCCTGAGGTTATAGTCAGAGAGGCAACTGCCCCTGGGTCTCACCCCTGGGCACCAGCCATCCCAGGAGGACCTGCCCAACTTGGCCACAGTTTCCTGCCAATTGGCAGGCCATGCAGGAAGGCTCCCCTTTTCCAAGACAGCAAGCAGACCCTGCAGTCTCCATACCCTGGCCCCACACCCATTTGCCCAAGACCCCAGGCACTTCCTGAGAATCAGAGACCAGCCCCCAGCTTCCATCCTGCCCTGGAACTCCCACCTGGACCAGAGGTGAGTGCCTGGGGTCACACCCAGAGAGGCCCGCACCTGGGTCACCGCCCTGGGCACCAGCCACTCAGGGGAAGACCTGCCCAACTGGGCCCCAGGTTCTGGCCATAGGGCAGGACCCCCCATCCCCACCGGGAAGGTTCCCCCTCTCCAAGATCCTCTGGTGAACCCTACAACCTCCATGACCTGCCTGCACACACATCTGCCTGAGATCGCAGCCACTTCCTGAAACTGAGAAACCAGCCCCCAGCTTCCATCCTGCCCTGGAACTCCTATTTGGATCAGAGGTGAGTGCCTGGGGTTGTAGTTAAAGAGGCAACCACCTCTAGGTCCCACCCCTGGGCGCCAGCCATCCCAGGAGGACCTGCCCAACTTGGCCCCAGGTTCTTGCCATTACTCAGGCCCTGCAGAAAGGCTCCCCTTTTCCAAGACTGCAGGCAGACCCTGCAGTCTCCACACCCTGCCCCCACACCCATTTGCCAGAGACCCCATCCACTTCCTGAGACTCAGAGACCAGCCCCCAGCTCCCATCCTGCCCATAGAAATAAAGAGAACAATACAAAGGATTAATGAAGCAAAGAGTTGGTTCTTTGAGAAAATCAACAAAATAGACAAGCCCTTATCCAAACTAACCAAAAGACAGAGAGAAATCATCCAAATTAACAAAATCAGAAATGAAAAGGGGGACATAATAACAGACAATGAGGAAATCCAGAGAACCATCAGGTCATACTTCAAAAACCTCTACTCCACAAAACTGAAAAATCTAAAAGAAATGGATAATTTTCTGGATAGGTACCATATACCTAAGTTAAATCAAGACCAGATAAACCATTTAAATAGTCCAATAACCCCTAAGGAAATAGAATCAGTCATCAAAAGGCTCCTAACCAAAAAGAAGCCCAGGACCAGATGGTTTCAGTGCAGAATTCTACCAGATCTTCAAAGAAGACTTAATACCAATACTCTTTAAATTGTTCCACACAATAGAAGCAGAAGAAATATTACCAAACTCCTTCTATGAGGCTACAATTACCCTGATTCCTAAACCAAACAAAAATGCAACAAAGGAAGAGATCTACAGACTGATCTCCCTCGTGAACATTAATGCAAAAATACTCAAGAAAATACTGGCAAACAGACTCCAAGAACACATCAAAACAATTATCCACCATGATCAAGTAGGCTTCATCCCAGGGATGCAAGGGTGGTTCAACATATGAAAGTCCGTCAACATAATACACCATATAAACAGACTCAAAGGAAAAAAACCAAACAAACATAATCATCTCACTAGACACTGAAAGGACATTTGACAAAATCCAACACCCCTTCATGATAAAGGTCTTGGAGCAATCAGGAATACAGGGAACATACCTAAACATAATAAAGGCAATTTACAGCAAGCCAACAGCCAACATCAAATTAAATGCAGAGAAACTCAAAGCAATACCACTAAAATCAGGAACAAGGCAAGGCTGTCCCCTCTCCCCATACTTATTCAATATAGTACTTGAAGTTCTAGCCAGAGGTATAAGACAACATAAGGAGATTAAGGGGATACAAATTGGAAAGGAAGAAGTCAAGCTTTCCCTATTTGCAGATGACATGATAGCATACATGAGTGACCCCAAAAATTCAACCAAGGAACTGATACAGCTAATAAAAACCTTCAGCAACATAGCAGGATACAAGATCAATTCAAAAAAGTCAGTAGCCCTCCTATATACAATTGACAAACAGGCTGAGAAAGAAATCAGAGATACATCACCTTTACAATAGCCACAAATGATATAAAATACCTTAGGGTTACTCTAACTAAGCATGTGAAGGACCTATATGACAAGAACTTTAAGTCCCTGAAAAAAGAAATTGAAGATGTCAGAAAATGGAAAGACCTCCCATGCTCATGGATAGGCAGGATTAAATTAGTAAAAATGGCGATCTTACCAAAAGCAATCTACAGATTCAACGCAATTCCCGTCAAATTACCAACACAATTATTCACAGATCTGGAAAGAATAATACTCAACTTCATATGGAAAAACAAAAAACCCAGGATAGCCAAAATTATCCTGTACAATAAAGCAACTTCCGGAGGCATCACGTTCCCTCACCTCAAGCTCTACTATATAGCTACCATAATAAAAACTGCTTGGTACTGGCATAAAAACTGACATGTGGACCAATGGAATTGAATTGAAGATCCTGACATTACTCCGCACACCTATGAACATATAATTTATGACAAAGAAGCCAAAAACGTACAATGGAAAAAAGAAAGCATCTTCAACAAATGATGCTGGCATAACTGGATGTCAATGTGTAGAAGGCTGCAAATAGATCCATATCTGTCACCAGGCACAAAACTTAAGTCCAAGTGGATCAAAGACCTCAACATAAGTCCAGTTATTCTGAACCTGATAGAAGAGAAAGTAGGAAGTACTCTTGAACGCATTGGCACCAGAGAACACTTTCTAAATATAACACCAGTAGCACAGACACTGAGAGAAACAATCAATCAATGGGACCTATTGAAACTGAGATGCTTTTGTAGAGCAAAGGACATGGTCAAACAGACAAAGCGACAGCCTACAGAATGGGAAAAGGTCTTCACCAACCCCACATCTGACAGAGGTCTGATATCCAGAATATAAAAAGAACTCACGAAATTAGACATCAAATTGCCCAAAAGTCCAATTAAGAAATGGGCTATAGAACTAAACAGAGAATTCTCAACAGAGGAAGTTCAAATGGCTGAAAGACATTTAAGGAATTGCTCAACATCCCTAATTATCCAGGAAATGCAAATCAAAATGACTCTGAGATACCACCATACACCTGTCAGAATGGGTAAGATCAAAAACACAGAAGACAGCTTATGCTGGAGAGGATATGGAGCAAGGGGAATTCTCATCCACTGCTAGTGGGAATGCAAGCTTGTACAGCCACTTCGGAAATCAATATGGTACTTCCTTAGAAAATTGGGAATCCATCTCCCCCAAGACCCATCTGTAGTACTCTTGGGCAAATACCCAAGGAATGCTCAATCATACCACAAGGGCATTTGCTCAGCTGTGTTCATATCAGCATTGTTTGGAATAGTCAGAACCTGGAAACAACCTATATGCCCTTCAACTGAAAAATGGGTAAAGAAAATATGGTACACATACACAATGGAGTACTACTCAGCAGAGAAAAACAATGACATCATGAGGTTTGCAGGCAAATGGATGGATCTAGAACAAAATCATCCTGAGTGAGGTAACCCAGACTCAGAAGGACAAACATGGTATGTACTCACTCATAGGAGGATACTAGATGTAAAACAAAGATGACTAGACTGCTACACAACTCCAGGGAGGCTACCTAGAAAACGGGACCCTAGGAAAGACACAGGGATCACCCAATGACAGAGAAATGGATGAGATCTACATGAACAACCTGCATGACAGTGGGAGTAATGAAGGGCAAGATTTGAGGGAAAGAGATCTTAGGGGAGCAGGAGAACCCAGCTGGATCAAGAACAGAAAGGGAGAACAAGGAATAAGAGACCATAATAAATGAAGACCACATGAGAACATGAATAGCCAGAGTGCTGGAGAGCTCCCCAGAAATCCACAATGATATATCCTCTGTAGACTGCTGGCAATGGTTGAGAGAAAGCCTGATCTCACCTGGTCTGGTGATCAGATGGCCAAACACCCTAACAGTCGAGCTGGAACTCTCATCCAATAACTGATGAAAGCAGATGCAGAGATCCTCAGCCAGGCCCCAGGTGGAGCTCCAGGTATCCAATTGTCGAAAAAGAGGAGGGAATGTAAGAGCGTGAATTGTTGAGACCAAGATTTCAAAAAGCACAGGGACAAATAGGCAAACAAATAGAAGCACATGAATTATGAACCAATGGCTGTGGAGCCCCCAGCTGGATTAGGCCCTCTGGATAATGAGACAACTGAATACCTTGATCTTTTTGGGAGGCATCCAGGCTGTGGGACCAGGACCTGTCCTTAGTGCATGACCTTGCTGTTTGGAACCTTGGGTTTACACAGGGACACTTTACTCAGCCTGCAGGGAGGGGACTGTACCTGCCTGTACTGAATCCACCAGGTTTAAATGAATCCCCAGGGGAGTCTTGGCCCTAGAGAAGATGGGAATGGAAGGGAGGGTATGGGGGGAAGGTGGGGTTATGGGTGGGAGGTGGGAGGACAGAGGAACCCATGGCTGATATGTAAATGTAAAACACAAATATAATAATAATAATAATAATAATAATAAAGAAAAAAATATAAAAAAAGAAAGCCTCAAAAGTGCATGTTTTAGGCTTGAGTCAGTATCATAAACATTGGATAAAAATTTGATTAAAGCATCTTTAGTTCCTGGATGTTCTAGAATGTAAAAATATTATTACTTCATAGTAAGTATCATAACTATTGTTTTAGGGTTCATATTAGTTTTATATGATAATGTTTGGCACGTAATCACAATTAAATCTCCGAGGTTTTTTCTAGAAGACATTCTTTAAAAAATGCAAACATCTAGACTATACCTTGTGGTGGTATTGTGTTCCCCAAAATACTGTGCATCCTAATAAATTTATCTGGGGTTAAAGAACAGACAGACAATAGATACAGAGCCAAAAATGGTGGCTATAAAATGGGTCAGAACAAACCATAGCAGAAGCTGGGCAGTGGTGGTGCATACCTTTAATCCTAGCACTTGGGAGGAAGAGCTAGGCAGATCTCTGTGTGTTCAAGGATATAGACAGCATGGAGACACACGCCTTTAATCTCAGAAACAAGCCTTTAATCCCAGGGAGTGATGGCAGAAAGAGAAAGATATATAAGGCGTGAAGACCAGAAACTAGAAGCATTTTGGCTGGTTAAGCTTTAAGGCTTTGGAGCAACACAGTTCAGCTGAGATTCATTTTGGATGAGGACTCAGAAGCTTGCAGTCTGAGGAAATAAGACCAGCTGAGGAACTGGCCAGGTGAGGTGGCTGTGGCCTGTTCTGTCTTTCTTATCTTCCAGAATTCACCCCAATAACTGGCCTAGGTTTGATTTTATTTATTTATTTATTTATTTATTTATTTATTGATTGATTGATTGATTGGTTTTCGAGACAGGGTTTCTCTCTGTAGCTTTGCACCTTTCCTGGAACTCGCTTGGTAGACCAGGCTGGCCTTGAACTCACAGATTTTATTAATATATACCTTTAAGATTCCTGCTACAATACCTCAACAATATAGGGAATGAATTGAATTTACCCTCAAAAGTATATCATGAAAATTTAGATACCAATGTAATGATACAAAAGTCATCCAAAAGGAAAATAAAAATAAACAGAGATATACTTGATATTATGGAATTATGTAGTTTTAATTTATCAACTGCACAAAAAAATAAATATGCTACATATTCTGAAATAAGCAATTTCCAACCCAATATTCTGCACTGTTGTAAAAGTGAAGTATAAGGATGGATAATGTTTGTGAAAAATCATGCATGCTTTCTATATTTAACTGATACATTGAATGGGCTGGATAATTATTCTTTAGTTCCTAGATCTATATTCAAATAGTTACACATTTAGAAACATCATAAAACTACTCTTAATAGTTTAGTGTTGCCTCAAAGAGGATGAATGTCTAGGTGTGTTGGTTAATGTAATGCTTGTATATAGCTAAAGATTAAAAAACAAATTATCTTATCTTGTTCCTGTGTGTATTTTCATAATCAATGTTATGTAAGCACATATTGTAATACCAAAATATAAATTTTAAAAATATTGATTAATTAAGGGAAGAGAGTTTTAATGAATTCCAAAATTATTGCCAGAGATTAGTAGTTAGTTCATAAGTAGATATCATGGTTGGGTTTTGGGGGTAAGATGTGAAAAGAAGAAAGTGAAATTTTAACTGGGAAGAGGGAGAAGTTGAATCTTCAAATGCCATCCTCCCAAGTCTTATTAAACACAGTGGGCATAGCTGGAGTACCTATTGCACAGTAGAATTGTCTTCCTTATACTACACACAGCAACCTTATAGCTTTTTTGTTCCCCTAGTCATTGAGAAGCTCATGGTTTTAGTAAAAACAGAAAAGAAAAACTCCCTGCAGCTGCTTTACATCTTGGGACAATTGAAAAGTAAGGGCTGATGAAAAGAAAAGAAAACCCACAGATGGACAACTACATTTTTTTTTTGTAATAAAGGTCTGGAGAGAGAGCATCTAGCAAGGATAAAGACAGTATTAATCTGATCAGAGAAAGAGTATCCCATATCTTTATTCACACAAATAAACCAGGAACTCCATGAAAGTTAGAAATATAATTTTGGAAAAATTACTCGAGCTTCTTTATATGAAAAAATTGACAAAAACATGATTAGCAATTAAAACTAAAATGGAAACTCACAAATTAACAATAAAAGAAAAACTCAAAATAGTGAATTAAGAGAATTCATACAGACTAAAATATGTTGAGAACCCAAAATTATACCATTTTGAAAGTGATCTCACAGGCAGCCAAGTACAAAATAGAAACAACACAGGACTAACACAAATAAAAGATATCAGAAAAATAAATACATATGATTTATGCTTTTAGTAAACGAAAGTCATCATAGTACAAGAAAACTCAATAATTTTGTATAAAAGGAATAATATCATATTTAATTGTATAATTAAACATCCTTGGCAAAAATGAATGATTTTAGTGGAAAAACTCCATCTTGTTCCCAGCCCCTTCCAAAGACATGTTCAGCCCAAGAGGCAATTAAGCAAGCATGCTCCGAGGTCCATATCTACTGTGACCTAAGAATATTCTACTTAGCCCAGAACCTTATTCAGTATTACAGATGACAAAAGACCTTCTCAATCATGACAAACAGAAGAGGATGTCAGAAAACTTATATCCATCAACTTTTTCTTTTCTGTGTGGAAGGACAATCCCTTACTGATATTTAAATATTGATGGACTATTAGGGGCTTTCCTCCCCATTGTGAGAATAGGTGCTGTTGTATGAACACTTGCTGTTAATCTTCAGAGATGCTCTATTCCATTCCTTTTGCTATGCAGAAATAGAGGATCCTATGGCCTGGAAGATGAACTAGCACTAAAATAATTTTGCTTTAAACTCTGGATTATTCTGCAATATTTTCCACAATGCTAGGACTGTAAGCAGATGCCATTGTCCTGTGTCTCTGGATGCCTCTTTTTTAGAAAAAAAAACTTAAAATATAATTACATCCCTCCCTCCTCTCTCTCCTCCATCCTACCCTTCCTATATCTTCAGCCTCCCACCCACCCACTTCCCTATATATTCCTGGTCTTTTCTTCTTTAATCATTGGTGTTATAAATACAAATGAACATCTAGCATGTAAATACATCCTACTGAGTCCCTTCAGTACTGCCTGCAAGAATTTTTCTAGGTTTGACCACTTGGCATTGGCTAATAAATCAGTGGGGCTCATCCCAGGGAAAGATTAATTCTCTCTCTTAGTAGTTAATTGCTTCTAGCTCTTCAACTGTGTGTGGGAGTAGGCAAGATCTCTCTCACCTATGCTGGAATATCAACTGGTGTTGTCACTATACACGTCTTGTTTAGGCTGTCTTAATGTTGAGATTTCATGGGTGTAGCTTCCCAGACATAGCTAGGAGGTACAATCATAGAGCAGACTTTGTGGTCCTTTGGCTTTTACAATTCTTATGTTCTGCTCTGCCTTTGTGTTCCCTGAGTCTTAGATGTAGGAGTGTGCTGTAGATGTATCAATAGGGTCACAGCTCCCACGGTCAGTTGTTCTTTGCAGTTTGCAGTTCGACTGGTTGTGACTTTCTGTAATGATCTTTCTGCTGAAAAAAGAAGCTTTTTTGATGAATAGTGAGATCTAAACTTTTCTGTGATTTAAGAGTAAGTGTTTAGAATATAGTTAGGAATTATACTGATTTAGGAAAGTGACATTGGTAGGTTCTCCTCTAAGATACATGACCTCACTAGTATGTTTGGCAGGATTTACAGTCCCAGGCATAATTTCAGGCCTGTTAAACAAGTCTTGAGACTAATTAGGCAGCTGTTGGTGATCAGGATATAAGTGCCACTGTTTATTGCACCTCCAGGGATTCCTTTCCATGTTAGTCATGACAATATTTCCTTTAAAGACTAAATTTTATAAAAGATTCCATACATTTCAGAGGCAAGTCAGGATAGAATACATTAAACATAGAAATCGTTGTCATAAAATTTATTATGCTAATTCAATTTAACTAGGAAATAGTAGAAGGATTCTGAATATTATAAACACAGAAATTGAGACTGACAAAAATCTAAATAATGTACTGATTAAACATATTTTGTATTTTCAAATATTTTGATACAAACAGTTGCAGTGTTCTCTTCTACCCTTTACTCAGCTTCTCCCCATGATAAAATCACACACCATAGTAACACTATCCAAACAACATTGGGCATCATTAGAATACTATTAAATGTAGGTTGCTGCACTAGAAATATATATGTAACCTCTAAAAATAGTGCTAACATTCAATCCCCCATGTGATTCAAGTGGTGATTGAGTCCAGACTACCTTGTTTCCAACAATGGGATCAAGTCTCTTTTAAAAATGATTACCAAGTCCCCTTCATTCCTTTGCAGAGGGTTTTTTCTAGCCATGTTGACATGTGACTGCAGAGGGCTTTGCTTTACTGAATACAGCAACAAGACACAATCTTCCAGGATCAGTGGGCAGTTTTCTCCAGGCACTAAACCTCATAGCACTTTCCTTCTATATTTCTGGATACCAGAAAAATCTTTGTATTTCATATGAATTACCTCATGCATGGTAGCTTGTTATAAAAACAGAAGCAGAGTAAGATAGATACAATTAAGATTTTAGTAGTTTCTACTTTTGCTCTACTGGATGTGTATCTGTGGATTTATTTCCAGGAAAATGTATTACATATTTAATTACATATGAACATCATTCTTGGCAATAGGAAAGCTCTTCTCATCCCTAATCACCATCATTCTTGGAACTGTACAAACCTGGACCCCTACAGAACACAACCCTTTGAGGATGTTTCTCCTTAACCTTCTCCAGCTTGACACATGTGAGATCCTTCCAAGTTATGACATCAATAATTGTATTCACAACATTTCCTTTTTGTTGTGGAGTATTACATCACAAATGTACCACAGCTGAAAAAATTTTGAGGTGTGTTCAGTTTTCAGGCTTTCTAGATAAAATTTCTGTGGACATTTGTGTAGAAGATATTGTAACAAAACGGCGTTCACAGTTACCCCAACACCTATAGAGCTCAATTTGCCAACAAGTTGTGGTATTTTCCAAAGTTCCTCTTCCTGTTGAAGGCCTGGGAGTCTTCAGAAATGTTCTGCTGTCTGTCAGTACAGCATCTCAACTCTCTCTGCTTTCTGCATTGAATTCGTTGGGTACTTATGTTCAGTTTGGTATCTGACTTATGTAATTTGTTCCCAAATCTTTACAGCTAGGCTTGGATCAGGGTATTTATTTATAATGCTTTTTATATATTATATTTTAGTATGTTGTGTTCTTCTGTATTGTCTGGAAGTGAGAACAGCCTATTGATTTGGGCTTTTGTATAGCCAGGGAATCTGTCATCTCTGCTTGCTTTGCTCAGATGAGGCAGCTAGTAGCTTCATAGTGTAGAAACAAAGCTCAAGTAGGCTTTGACAGGAGTTTCTGGTCTACAAAGGCAGGAGATGTTCTGCCTTAAACAAGGCATCTTTGTGAGTACATGGACTTGCTCTGAGTAGTCACTAGTGGAAAAACAAAAGTTAGTGAAGTTGCTACATACTGTCAATTGCTGTCTGTTTGGGGCTGATTCCTGCAGAGTTTAAAATTTAGATCTGTTTACCATTTGCTATATATTGAGGGTGGAGTCCTATTTTTATATGTCACTTGGCTCTTGTTCATTGTATTTAATTTCACAAATGCATGCCAAGAACTGGAGGTGGTGGAAAATTGCTGGGCTACCAAGGAGGAGGAAGTTATTTTCCGTATTTTCATTTTAGTGGTAGTTACTACATGCACATGTATTTACTAAGATTGTAGAATAATGTCTGTAAACATTGACTGATTATATATTATGAAGTTTATAACTCACAAATCTATTTAAAAATGAAATTGAATATATACGTTCTATGATCTTGTCTGGAAAATTTCAGCTCTTTCTATTTGATTATTAAACCACTTAATACTTACCATTTACTGCAAATAAATTGAGAACTGAATGGGTAGGGAGAGTTTGTAAAGAGGGCACGTGATAATTCTCAGAGCCAAGACTGAGCAAAAATAAAATAAATCTGGAGAGAGCCTGATAGAAGTTTACATAGGGTATGGTTTCCCTGCAAACCAGCTCCGTACTCAAGGCAGGAAAAGGACTAGTAATGAAATAGGTGTTTGAAGTTGTGTCACAGACGATGAACTTATTCTAGCGATGTTTGGCTATAGTTCCATTTTAGAAAAATAATTTAAAAAACAAGAATCACAATCAACAGATCAGCCACAGAAAAAGTATACACCAATGTGAAAAGCTTGGGTCAGTGTCAATCGGCACATACATTTCCTCAGAATGGAGGCATGAAATGTACTTTCCAAAGCTATTGGCAGAAGAGGAATTCATCCACATGGTTCACAATGAGGAGGTATAGGGATCTGAGGAAGAAAATGAACATTAGTGGCATACATATCAATATAAAATAGTTTTCCATCAGCTTTTTTAAGTGAGATAGAACATTGAATAGATGTTATATTAATATGGAGGTAAAATGAAGTTACTGTACTTGTGATTCAGTTGACCTCTTGGAGAAAGTCTTCCATGGTATATAGTCTTCAGCAGACACTCAATCAGCTTTCAGGTTTGGTGTGAAGCTGTTGCTGGGAAGAAACTGAGGCGTATTGGCTTAGCTGGAAAGACCTGTGTTCTCTCTGCCCTCGCACCTCTGAGGTCAGGTTCTATTGTTCTTGATCCTGAGCTTTTTGCCTGTATGAAATATTGAATCTATGTCAGGTGCCCCCGCTGTATTTGTCCTCTTCAACATATCTAAATCTCCTAAGCCCAACTCAGTGTCCTATCATCTGTAGCACAAATTTAACCATTTGTCAGGAAGACAGGTCCCGACAGAGAGACACAGTAATGAGGGAAGCATGGAGGAGCACCCCCTTTTACCCTGAGTGCCTTCTTTCTTTACATATTTCTACTTCTATGTTTTCTGAGCAGATGGTGGAACTATTGGTAAATACTCTCTTCTTCTCATTTTGTGGATCTTTGATATACTGCTGTTATGTAGCATGTACCCAAATCTAACTATACAAAATTATAAAATGTTCAAATATGTGGACAAGACATTTATCATCATTGTAAAATGTAGTTGAGGACATTGGCATGAGAACAGCATTTTTTTCCCTTAATAAAGTCACAAATTACGTGCAAAGCAATGATGTTTTTGCTTCCAGATATAATTTGGAGATTTAGGCTGCTCTGTTAAATAACTGAAATATCTCTAAAACATCATTTGTATCTTCTTCCTTTCCCCTCAGTCCCTGAATGGAATAAGAACGTGAATTTTGAATAGGTAAAACAAAGTTTTGCAAATAGGAACAGAAGTTACATTGAGCTGCATAGATGATTGTGGATATGATGGCAATTTGAGGGCATGAAGCTCTATGCATGTGACCTTTACAATGCTGCAATAAATGTTTCAACATCGTGGTGGCTTGTTAGTACCTAATAAGCAGAAAGAGAAAGATCCTGTTATGGGGTGAATATGCATACTTTTAATATTCAAGGTATTAGGAGAGCTTTTGCACTGGTCTCTGGAAATACATCTTTCTGTATCTCAAATTAATTATATTTCTCACTCTACTGAGAGCAATCATAATTTTCTTAAAAAGAAAGATGCTTCACCTTACACCAAATAGACTGAAAAATAAATCCATTCTCAAACCAAGATGCTTTCTCTGTTAGTTTCCACAGAACTAACACAATAACTGATTTTCACAAAATACTATTATAATTCTAGTTATATCACTTGATAGCTTTGCTATTGATTATGGAACTAATGTGAATAAAAGAAAGGAGGATGAAATAAACAGAGATATTCAGGAAGGGGGAGAGAACTGAGTTTTGTAAGACAAGATGCATTTCCATGCGGTACTTTCTTCATTCTTCCCCTCATCTGTCACTGAATATCGCAGAACATCATGAAAAGGAAAGACTATGCATCAGCTCAGTCCAGTTTGATCTATAGCCTGGACATAAAGACATGTAATTGGTCATGGATGGTTACCAGCGGTGAGACAAAACTAAAGGTTTGCCAGAAAGAAAAATAAAAACCATTACACGAGTGTGATTTTATCCATGCATATAGCCCCGTATACATTCCTGTAAGAATATCCAGCACTACAGAATCATACTTGTCATTTTTGATTTGTCTCAAATGTTATTGTTAAACTGTTAAGTGAAGTATAATTTATTATACACACAAAAATTTTAAAAATCTTCAACATTATGAAAAGAACTATGTTGGACAGTGCCCTGACTTTAATCCATTAGCTTATTCTGACAGTAAAATAAAAAAGAAATATCTGGGGTGATATTTTCATGTAAGATCATATCATTTTGAAGTAGTTCTTAATAAGAAATTTCAGCTCTGCAGAGAAATAACTTATGTAGTATTGTTAGTTTTCAAATGCTGAATGTCCTAATTAAAGAATTAGTAAATTAATAGTTTATTCTGCAAAGTAAAACTTATTAATTGAAATAATTATTTTAGAGTTAAATTTATACACTAAATGACATGATTATATAGAGTATAAAATAGCATGGCATTGAAGTCCACCCTTGCAGTGCCCCCGAGCTGGGAGGCCTGCTAGAACTACAGAGTAGAGTCACGGGTAGTCTAGGTACTTACTGAGATTTTTGACACAGACATCAAGTAAAAAGAAGGTTGAGGGCTTTAGACCAGTAGTAGAGTGCTTACATAGCATGGTAGTAAGGCTTTGTATTCAATTGCCAATTTTGTCAAAAGCTAGTTTTAGAAAACTCAAATCTGTAAAATTAAAAGGCTGTCATAGTAAAGATAACATTTAAGCCAACTATAATCAAGCATTTCAGTGTAAGACATAATCCTTTAAGCTGTTTACTCAATCTCTTGTCCCAATATTCTGTTAGCATGTGCTTGATTCTCTGCATCAAATTGTTCAAAGAATCAATGTCCTTTTCATGGGACAAGCTCAGAGAGGCACAGTTTCTAAATTAAATCTGGCTTCTCTCTGCTTTGTCATCTAGAAAAACTATCAGTTTCAGGAGGTCTCATTTATTAATTGTTGCTCTCAATGTCTGTGCTACAGGTGTTACATTTAGGAAGTGGTCTCCTACAGAGCTCAACAGAGAATTCTCAACAGAAAAATCTCAAATGGCTCAAAGACATTTAAGGAATTGCTCTACATCCTTAGTCATGAGGGAAATGCAAATCAAAATGACTCTGAGATACCATCTTATACCTGTCAGAATGGCTAAGATCAAAAACACTGATGACAGCTTATGTTGGAGAGGATGTGGAGCAAGGGAACACTCCTCCACTGTCAGTGGGAGTGTAAACTTGTACAGCCACTTTGGAAATCAGTATGGTGACTTCTCAGAAAATTGGGAATCAATCTACCTCAGACCCAGTGATACTACTCTTGGGCATATACCCAAGAAATGCTCCATCCACAAGGACACTTGCTCAACTATGTTCATAGCAGCATTATCTGTAATAGCCAGAACCAGGAAACAACGTAGATGCTCCTCAACCAAAGAATGGCTAAAAAATGTGGTACATATACACAATGGTGTACTGCCCAGCAGTTAAAAACAATGACATCATGAAATTTGCAGGCAAATGGATGGAACTAGAAAATATTATCCTGAATGAGGTAACCCAGACTCAGAAAGACAAACATGATATGTACTCACTCATAAATAGATACTCTATGTAAAGCAAAAGATAATCAGACTACAACCCACAGCTCCAGAGAAGCTGGTTAACAAAGAGAAACCTTAAGAGACATGCATGAATCATCCTGAGAAGGGGAAATAGATGAGATGTCCTGAGTAAACTGGGGTTTAGGGGAGCAATAGAAGGTAGGGGGTGGGAGATGAGAACATAAGGGAACAGGATGGTGGAGCTGGATCAGGAACAAAGAGGGAGAGCAATGAAAGAGATATGGTGATAGAGGGAGACATGGGGTTAAGGAGAAACCTGGTGCTAGGAACATTCTCAGGAATTCACAAGGATGACCCAAGATTAGACTTTTTGCAACAGTGGAGAGGGTGCCTGAACTATCCAATTCCATGATAACAAGATTGGTGAAGACCTTAACTGTTATCATAGAGCCTCCATCCAGTAACTGATGGAAGCAGATGCAGAGATACACAGCCAGGCACCAGGCACCTGAAGTCAAATTGAAGAGAGGGAAGAGGGATTATATGAGCAAGGGAGTCAAGATCATGATGGGGAAACTTACAGCGACAACTGAACCAAGCTAGTGGGAACTCACAAACCATAGACTGACAGCTGTGTAGCCTGCATGGAACTGGACTAGGCTCTCTGCATAAGTGAGCCAGTTGTGTAGCTGGGGGACAAGGATCTATCCCTGGTGCATGAGCTGGCCTTTTGGAGTTCATTACCTATAGTGGCACACCTTGCACAGTCTTGATGCAAGGGGCAGGGGCTTGGACCTGCCTCAGTTGAATGTACCAGGCTTTGCTGACTCTAAAAAGGCCTTACCTTTTTAGAGGAGGGATAGGGGGAAGGGTTTTGGGGAAAGGCTGCAGGGGAGTGGGTCAAGGGAGGAGGGATGAGAGACAAATCTGTGGTTGGTATGTAAAATAAATAAAAAATTAATAATAAAAAAGAGAAACCATCAGTTCTCTAAAAGAAAAATCTAATAAGCTACACCTTCTATAATGTTGCTTATACCAACCACCATCTTCATCAGAGTAAGTGGCTTTCACATTAGATCCCATAGAGAGCTACCTATGGCAGTCAATGTGTTATTTGGGGCAGTGTTTTTCTCGATTGTCTCTCAACCTCCTTTTTCTCTCTTGGCTGACTCTTAGGTCTGCATTAGCCTCAAGCTTCTTAATTTTACCCAATAACATCAGTCTTACCTTCACAAGTTTGACCTTCTGTTTTAACCTGGGAGATTGTCCTGCCTCTGCTAATCTCCATTCTAAACTAACTCCATGATGTTTCCAGTACCCAGTAAACCTTGGAAAGGGAGAGGGATTCTCCACCTTCCTGTCCTCACTCCCAGAAAGCCTTCCAGAAGACAGAACGAATTAATTGTTCCTCAAATCTCTTACTCCTGGGTAATGCACCAGACTCCCTCCACCCTCGCGCCCGCTCCCGGTTCGAGTTCCTCATGTTCAGCTTGTATTGAAATTAACCAGTACGTGTCTTGTTCTCTCCTCTCTGTGTGTTCTTTTACAACTTCTCCAAATTACTGATCCGCAGGGGCCACAATCATGCAGGAGCTGCCAGCCTCACCCAGGCCTGATTCAGCAGTAGACACAGATGGAGTCCCCCTCTCCCCAGACTTCTGGGTCTGCTGGAGTCACAATCAACTAAGAGCCCACTGGCTGGCTCTGGTGCCAGGTGACCAGGTACATCATACCAGGTACTGCCCAAGGTCTCCAGGCCTGGGCATGGGAGCGAGGAAAAACTACCTGCGATCCCGTGTGGCTGGACTGGACGATATTCAATTAAGTTCTACCTGTGCCCTAACCAAGAGCCCTGCGGAAAGAGCACAGGGTGGGAAGGGTGAAGTGGTTTGTGGGCTGGGGAGAGAGGTGGATCTGGAGAGGGGAGGGTGGTGGGGAAAGGGCTGATGTGAATGGCAATCCAAAATTCAAAGTCCGGGCGGATGTCTGGGCTTCAGCTACACCCAAGGGCCGGGTCTCGATCTAGTACCCTAGAGCATCCAAGGGGGGCCTGTATTGATGTCTGTGGATTCTGCTGTCCCTGGGGGGCTGAGCAGGGGCCTGTGGTCTGGGCCTCCTCATGGAGCCATGTTGGTGTCCAAGGGCTGTGCTGCTGTGGTTGCACAGCTGTTCCAGGTGGCCTGCTGCTTAGGACCATGGTGACATGTAAGTCCAGGCTGCTTCCTAGGACCACGTCTAGCTCTGTTGGTTTGATCACAGCCAGGGTCTGTCCATGACCCATATTGCCATCCAAAGCCACATAGACGTCCTGGTTTTGGGCCAGAACCTGTGGCCATGAAGGCATCCAAGGGCCGTGATGCCACCAGGGACACCCTGATCTGAGTGCTCTGCACTGTTTCCTAGGGCCAGGGTGTCCTCTGGGCCAGGGCTGCGTCTGAATGAAGGTCATGTCTGGGTCCGTGCTCCTGCTGCAGCTGGGGTCTGTGGTGATGTCCATGGCTCTTGTTAGCACGGGAGTCATTGGAACCATGTTGTGCTGTGTTGGCTCCTGGTCTTCACTGGCCCTGGTTTGGCTGGTTCTGGCCCTTGTGGAATATTGCAGCAGGCCCGGCTTGCCCTACTCCTCAGATAAGAGCTTGAACCCATACTCAGGAAAGATAGCTCCACCACTTACCACCACAGGCATGCACTTTACCTGTAGAGCACACCAGAGTTGATCCTGTGGTCTGGGAAACAGATGAGCCGACTCTAAAGGCATGAGAGCAGGAGAGCTGAACCCGCCCTCCCCTCATCTGCCACCTGGTGGCATGAGTGAGGAAAAGATGGCCTCCACCTCTTACCCATTACCACCTGGGGCAGGAGAGAGAGCTGGCTCTGGGTCACAAGATCAGGAGAGCTGGTCCTGCCCCTCACCTGCTACAGTGTGTGAGAAAGCAGCTTCTGCTTCCTATCTGGGCAGCACACTAGAGCTGATCCTGTTGTTGGGGATTCCTGTGAGCCAGCTCTGAGGGCATGAGAGCAACAGAGCTGACCCTGCACCCCTCTTGTTTGCCATGCAGTGGCATGGGTGAGGGAAAGATGCCCTCCCATTTCCATCCCTTGCTACCAGAGGCAGGTGAGAGAGCAGGCCCAGGGGTCTCAAGAGTAAGAGAAATAGCCCTGCCCCACACCAGCTACAGCATGCAGAAGAGTGCACCCTGCACTCTGCCTGGGGTGCACAGTAGAGATGACCCTGCTGTCAGGGATCTCAAGGTCACAAGTGAGCCCCTGATAGCATGAGAGCCAGAGAGCTGACCCCACCCTATCTGTATGCCCCCTAGAGTAATCAGGAGAAAGAGCCCTGCACCTGGCTTAGGCTACACAGCAGAGATGGCCCTGGATATGAGTGAGGGTGACCCAGATTTGAGGGTCCATGAGAAGGAGAACAGGCCCCACTCTTTGCTGTAGACTGCACTGGGTGAGCTACATCCAGGTAGTGACAATGAGGGAAAGCTAGTGAGCTGACTAACCCAGATACCACCCTAGCCCAGAACCAGGGCTATGAGTTGGCCACCCCAACACCCACCTCATCTATGAACTGTTGGAGCATGCGAAAGGGAGGAACATACAGATCCAGAACAGCTGGATCTTCATGACATAGGCCAACAACAGGATATCCAAGAGGAACCTCAGTGAGAGGCCATTATCAGTGGTGTAGCAGAAGCCAGACCTTTGATTCTTGGCAGTGAACACTTCTAAGTAAAGGTGAATGGACTGAAGGGTAAACTGTGGCTTGACAGGCCACACTACAGCTTGCACAACAAGATTCTTCTTCTTTTTTTAAAATTTTTGTTTTAGTTTTGTCTCTTCGTTTGGTTTGAGTTTTGGGTTTTCTTTTAAATTTGCTTTAGAGGTGGGAGTTGCAAGGGCTGAGGGCAGATGCCAGGAGATGAGGGAACAGGGAGACAAGTGGGATCAGAATGCATGATGTGAAATCCACAAAGAATCAGTAAAAAATTTCACAAAAGTACATTCACGGCACCGATTTCAGAGCTATCACGTTTAATCAGCTAGTCCAAAGGTCTTCTGTCCTCTTCTCTAAAGCAAGGCTACATGGCTCAGCATGATTGTGGCCTGTGTGTCTCTGGTCAGTTGTCTGCACTGGCCCGAAGTCTTCTTTACTTACGATGTTACTGTGACATGAGACCTCACATCTCTGGGTCTTTTCCATGCCTTTTTCTCCATGTGAATCATGCTTTGTGTGATATTTTCAGCTGTCCAGTTTGAATGTCTGTTTCATTTTTTATCTTACCTTGTCATCATTGCCTTTGACTAATGCTCCTATAAAAGAAAAGAAAACATTATTTCTCCCACATTAAGTACACAAATTAGCACCTAGAAATTAGTAATCCCACAATGACTTTTACTAAATAAAATGAATTTTAACAACTTTGAGTGTAAATATTTAAAATTAATTTTAAATTCATTGGAACAGAGATTAACATTTCTATTTTCATTTTTCCCAAAATTTCATTTCTTATACCTCTTATCTCAATAAAGGGTATTAAATACAATTTAATCAGATGTCTTACATAAATTAGAAAATATTAATTATGCAATGTTAGATAACTAATAAATGATTTCATGTTGTCCTCACTAGTTCCCATTTTAAAAGCTATGACAAACTGCATCTATGAAGACTCAAAGAAGTTTACTAGATAACAGGAGGCCTTGATGCATTTCTATTCTGTGCTGTCTCTGTGCTGGGGGTTGAATACAGGGCCTCACACATGCAAGGGTACAGAAAGCTCATGTTTCAGCTTTTCCATCCATTGCTGTAAGGCAGAAAAGTAGAAGCTGTGGATTCTGGGCTTGCCTCTCATACAAAACTAGCAAATACAAACAAATGAACAGCAAATTTTCTTTCTGTGTCAAAATCTATATACCTTTTCAAATAAAAAATAATTCACCTTCTTCTCTTAAAATTTTAAGTACTCTATATTCAGTAGGTAAGTAAACATTAGTTTCCCACCATCTTTACTAGAGAAATTCACATGCAGAGAAATGGAGCCTGTGGAACACTGTGAGGTAAAAGAAATTGTATCTCTGGCACTGTGGACATCTTTAGGGATGTTTTAGAGAAAGTTTGCAAATAAGACGAAAGAATACTAACCTCAACTGTTTCATTTTCATCAAATAAAATAGCTATAAAATGTGTATGGGGAAGAAAGAAATTTTATAAAAATTAGAATGGCATATCACTAGGATTTTCAGTTAAAATAGTAATTTATGGATTTCACCCATTTCAGAATGATATATCCTTGGCCCAGGAGGAGATGGGAATGGGGGGAGGGGTGGGGGGAAGGTAGGGGTGGGGGTGGGAGGGGGACAGGGGAACTCATGGCTGATGTGTAAAATTAAAACACAAATGTAGTACATTTTAAAAAAAGAATGCTATCTCACAGGGTTTGTAGTCACGACACTAGTTTGTGTAAGGCAAACACAAATAATAGTGGCTATACATATGTTTATTACGTACAGTCCATTCACACAGCCCCTCATGTCTCTCCATAGTGTGGATAGATGTTCTTCCATCCACCCTTTCTGGTTTTTCCCTTGTATTCAGACAAAGTGAGATAACTGGCCAGTCTTAAAATAAGATTGCTCAAGCCACTTGGCAGTTAAAAACCAATTGACGAGGATGTCCAGTATTCTTGATAATACCTCTTGGGAAAGATAAAATGAAACCACATAGATAGTGACGCCAAATTTAGGAATAGTATTTATATTTTAATGTTGTTTTTCCATATCACTATATTTATCAGCATCAACTACCAAAATGTTATAATAAAAAAGTATCAAGGAAATTATCATAATATGTTAAATTCTCATGGATTTTTGTATAAATTTTTCATTAAGTTAAACTGGTCAGATTTATTATATAATTTAACTGTCTAGAAAAAAAAACAAATTATTCCACAGAAATGTGTTTTCCTCAATTATAGGTAAATTATTTTTCCATTTTCCCTTCCTGTATTTTTGTCTTAACTAAATTTTATTTCTTTTAGTCATATCTAAACAAAGTGAAATAAACGTTTGGTCTGCTTGCAAATGTCAGTTGACAAACCACTAAGTATCAATCATCTAAAACTGGCATTAAATAGATCACAATTACTGAAACTGAATTTTGCTTGTTTTATCTAAATGTCAGGGAAAGGATTTTTTACCAGCTCATTTGTCCAGTGTCCTTTATGAGTGATTATTTAACCTTTGAATTCACAAGATTGTAATACCAATGAAAACCTAATACAATTTAGATTGAAAAATGTATTTGCTGTGGACAGACCCCAAATTAAAAGCCTGTTTTAGGTTAAATGTTCAGCTGTAGATAGCATTATTGAAATGTTAACATATATATTTTAGAAACATTGTTATAAACAGCAGTTCATGCAGTTTTCCAAAATTCATATTTAATCGCTATGAAAAATGAGAAATTCACAGTAGGACTTGTGTGCATTTAAGAAAAAGGGAATTATTGGTGTTAATTATTCTCATTTTCTGCCTGGGGGAAAGGAAGGTCTATTTTAGGAAAAGGGAGATTTCCCTGTGTATCTTCAGGAGTTCCTGAACACAGACATTTTCTAGAGCCTCTAGGGTTTCGGTTGACAATTCTTAATTGTCAAATAACTTTTCCTTTATTTTTTTGAGGTGTGTGACCTTTGACTTGCAGAATAGTTATGTGACATAATAAATAAAATATAGGGGAGGGGGGAAATAAAGGCAACAAAGGAAAGACAGCCTGAAATGAAAAAGAGAGACATGGACACAGAAATCACAGACAGGACATCGATACATTTAAACGTTCCTCCAGCCTCACCTACAGGTAAGGGGAAGAAGAGGTACAGACTTTATATAAAGGAAACAAAACCTTCCTTTCCTATCCTCTGGGTCATCACAATGGTTGTCCTTGAACTACTGTATGCGTTTGTTCATATCCCATATCACAGAAAGCGTTCCATAACAGAGAGTCACTAAGGCTTTTCTTTGTTTAGTTTTGGGTCTGTAATTTAATTACAGCATTCCCTCCTTCCCTTCGTCTTCCTCTAAACAATCCTGTCTACTCCTCCTCACCCTTTCATGTTAGTTGTTGTTGTATGCACATGTTCCTAAGATTTAGTGCTCATGTGTCCCAAAGCTGTGAGGGAAATGCTTATTTTTATATTTTATAAATTTTAAGTACATACATTTTATTGAGTAAATCTGAGTCCATTGTTAAATAAATCTAAATAATTGCCAAGAGAAGAGATCCATGCAATCACTGAAACCTTACTTTGCATAGTACCTAATGAAACAAATTGAGGTTTTACACTGTAACATCTACGAATGCTATGATCTGTATTTTGAGTATATGTATGTGTGTGTGTACTTGTGTGTGGGTGTGTGCCTTTGTATGTCCATGTGTGTGCATGTGTATATGTGTGTGTGTGTGTGTGTGTGTGACTTTGGATATGTATGTGTGTGCCTGTGTGTGTGTTCAAAATCAGAAAAATGTCTATTTGTAGGGGTTTTACAAATATTCAGAGGTACCCATGAAATACTCATATATATCACAAAAACCTTTAAATATTTCAATAGTTGTAATAGTTATTTTCTACTATGAGATTCTAGAGAGTCAAATTCCTCCTTAAATATTTTTTAGTTTATCCCCTTAGAATCTCATACATTATAATGTAATTGAATCCTATCAATTCTTCATTCATTCATTGCCACCTCTTCCAGGCCCCTTCCAAACTTTGTTTCCTCCTCCTCCTCCTCCTCCTCCTCCTCCTCTTCCTCCTCCTCCTCCTCCTCCTTCTCCTCCGCCTCCTCCTCTTCCTCCTCCTCCTCCTCATCATCATCATCCTCTTCCTCCTCCTCTTTCTTCTCCTCTTCAATTAGTGCTGCCAGTTTGTGCAAGTGTATAGGGCTAACTACTGGATGTCTACCACATCCTTAAAAACAAACTGATCCACCCTACTTCCCCCAGAAACCATTAACTTCCAATAGCTTATCATAAACCCATATAACTTGAAACCCTCCATCCATCCTAGGATTTGGAGTGGCTAGCTCTTGTTCAGGTCTTTTGTAGGCAACCACAGCACCTGGAGTTCAGGTTTGGACAACACTACTTTGTAGCATCCTCCTCCAATCTCTTTCTCTTATTAAAAAAAAAAAAAGTCTGCCACTCCTTCCCCAAGGAACTGTGTGGGTATAATTTTAAGAATCTAAAATGCACTTTGACACTTTTTTCCTTTATAAAATAATAGTAGGTTCTTCCCTGAGTCCTATGACATACCCATCCAGGAATTCTTCGATCTCTTTACAGTACCAAAATGAATTGTAAACTGTGTAATGGGTCTGAAATGAAACCAAAAAGCAGTTGGTTACCCCGTAATTTGACACACTTGTACCTACAGACATATATTGCTGTAGTTACTTTAATTTGCAAATCTCACAGATGAGTAAGGTGATGGAGGGCTTTCATCTACCAACAGCCTACATAGTACCTTTAGACACCAGAAAGTTAGGCAACTGGGGGGAAGCTTCTAGGTCAGTACTAGATTGATTTCTCCATGGTGTAACAATACAAATGTGTGGGGTCTTCAGCAATAGAGTCTTGCCATCAACTTCTACATTGCAATCAATAACAATAGTGATACATTTTGTTGTTTCAGTTGTCTGTGGCATTCCCTTGAAGATACTTGGAGGGAAGTACCCCATCCTTGGCACAGGACATTTTGTTTGATAACCTATGGCACCTAGAAGAGGCATTAACCTTTATATAGAATGTGTGTGTGTAAAATTGTAGGCTTTGCAGGTTTTTCAAAAACTGTCAGTGTTAGTTATCAGTCTTCACACCTTTCTTCTGTCCTGGGTTCCCTTCCTCTCCCACTTAATGTTCTTCCTCAATTTTTTCCCTTTGGCTTTCATATTCCTTATGTTCCCCTCACTCAAATTACCTTTCCAGCTTTCCCTTTCTAGATTCCTGTATTCTACATGTACCACAATTCAAACATATTGTACACCTCAAATATGCTAAATTCAAGGTTTTTCTTAATGTGTATTCCATAAAAACAGATAAAGCTATGGAATTAAGAATGTGATCAATATGGTCTTGATTCAACCTAATTACATAGACTGAAGTATCATATTCCAGTCTATTCATGTGAAATTATTATTTTCAATTAAAAATAAAGGAATGAAACAGGTGTTTACTGAAATATCAATAAATAAACTATAGAAAATGTATTTATTTACTAAAATAACTCAATTCAGATTTTCTTACAAATTTTATGGAAATGAATCCTATGTGGGTATTTTGCTGACATATTTGTGTATGCACCACTTGTGTGCATGGCTCCAGCAGAGGCCAGAAGAGGATATCTGTAGTTGGACTTCCTTGATGGACTTTGTTTGGACTGCCAGTCCCCAAATAATGACATGGGCAGCCAAAGGTCTGCCGATCTTGTTTAATTTCTCAAATTACCAGTTTTTAGATTTGTGGATTTTTTGCATTATTTTCTTTTTTTCTATTTCATTGATTTCTGCTATGAATTTTATCATTACTCGAAGTTGACTGGGTTGAGATTTGGTTTGTTCTCATTGTTACAAATTTTTGAGTGGAGTCATTAAGTTATTTATTTGTGGTCTTTCTGAAATTTTAATGTAAGACTAATTCATTTTCCGTTAGTTCCAGAATTTTTTTTCATGTCTTTCTTGATTTCTTCATTGACTCATTTATTATTCAATTATAAATTCTTTAATCTGCATGAGTGTTTTTATATTTACTAGACATTTTTTGCTGTCAATTTTAAGCTTCATTTTACTGTAGTCAGATAATATGCAAGGAAGGATTTCAACTTATTTGAAATTTTAAAGATTTCTTTTGTATCCCAAAATGTGGTTTATTTTAGAAAGACAATAACCCTGTGTGGTTGAATAGAAAATGTATTCTCTGATGTTTGCCTAGAATATTCTGCTGATATCTGTTGTCCATTTGACATATGATATCAGCCAATCCTAAGGTTTCTCTGTTTATTCTTCCCCCATGTGACTTGTATATTGGATAAAAATGGGTTCTTAAAATAACATACTATTAATGGATTGATAGTAAGCTGTTTCTTTAAGTCCTGTAGTATTGTTTAATAAAGTTGATTACCATAGTGTTTGCTGAATGTATATTTCAGATAGTAATGTCTTCCTGGTTAATTACTTCCTGTCTTAGAATGGAGTGTCCCTCTATATCTCTTTTGATTAATTTCAGTTTGAGGTCAATTTTTTTTTAATTTATTATATTTGTGTTTTAATTTTACGCATCAGCCATGGGTTCCCCTGTCATCCCTCCTCCCGCCCCCACCCCCACCTCGCCCCCATTTCCCTCCCCTCCATTCCCAACTCCTCCAGGGCCAAGACTCCCCTGGGGATTCATTTAAACCTGGTGGATTCAGTACAGGCAGGTCAAGGCCCCTCCTTCCAGGCTGAGCAAAGTGTCCCTGTGTAAACCCAAGGTTCCAGACAGCCAGCTCATGCACTAAGGACAGGTCCTGGTCCCACAGCCTGGGTGCCTCCCAAACAGTTCAAGCTATTCAATTGTCTCACTTATCCAGAGGGCCTGATCCAGCTGGGGACTCCACAGCCTTTGGTTCATAATTCATGTGTTTCCATTAGTTTGGCTATTTGTCCCTGTGCTTTTTCCAGTCTTGGATTCAACAATTCACAGAGTGGGACATCAGTCAGAAGTAACCACACAGAGGGTTGTTTACAAATACACATCCTGGGCTACCTAGAAAATGGGACCCTAGGAAAGACACAGGGATCACCCAATGACAGAGAAATGGATGAGATCTACATGCACAACCTGGACGACAGTGGGAGTAATGAAGGGCAAGGTTCGAGGGAAAGAAAGCTCAGGGGAGCAGGAGGTCAATTTTTTTAAAGATATTAAAATAGTAATGCCTGCTCAGTTCCTAGTTTTATTTGATTGGAGTACTTTTGTCCACCCTTTTATTCTAAAGTTCTGTTTATTTTTAAAGCTAAGATATGTTTCTTGTAGACACCAGAGAGTTGAATTTTATTTCTTTATGCATTGATGAAACTCATGTCTTTTGATTGGATAATTGACCCAATTTACTTATAAAGTTATTCTTGAAATGTATGTGTTAATTTTGGTCATTTTGTTGTTGATTTTTGTGATTTACTTGTTTTTCCAGTGATATTTTATGTTTTAATAATTATGGTTTCACGTTTCTTTCCACTGTTTCTCTGTTATTTTGATTTCTCTCTTGAACTCAAAATATTGGGTCCTTTATTTTCTTTAGTTTTGGTTTGATAACAATAAAATTTTTAGCTGTTTATATCATAGAACACCTCTTTTCCTCTTTTAATTATGGATAGTTTTTCTGAGCAGCATAGTATTTTTGATTTGGAATTCATTGCTCCAGGCTCTTCTATCTTTCAGTATTTTCATTGAAAAATAAACTTTTATTTAAATAGGTTTATCTTGTTATGTGACTTGTGATTTTATTTTAACTTTCTGCTTTCAAAACACTTTATTTTTTTCTGTATACTTAATGTTTTCACTACGATATTCATTGGGACTTTTTTTGGTTTTGTTTTTTGTTTTTTGTTTTTTGTTTTTTGTTTTGTTTTATTTTTTTTTGAGACAGGGTTTCTCTGTGTAGCTTTGTGCCTTACCTGGAACTCATTCTGTAGTCCAGCCAGGCCTTGAACTCAAAGAGATCTGCTTGCCTCTGCCTCCCGAGTACTGGGATTAAAGGCATGTGCCACCACCACCTGGCACATTGGGATTTTTTTCCTCCTTGTGCTCTGTGCACTTCTTGTATCTGTATGATTGTGTCTTTAATTAGGTTCTTAGAAGTTTTCTTCTATGACCTTGTTGAAGATGTGATATATGGTATTGACTTGGATACATCTTCCTTATTTATATTTATAATCTAAAAGTTATTTTCTATGCCCTCTCACATTTCTTATATGTTCTTTACTGCTTTTAAATTTTTTTGTATTTCTTGATTATTATGCCTGTATCCTCTACTTGATCTTTGAGTCCTGACATTCTATTCTGCTTGATTCACTCTACTTGTGAAAATTTCCTTTGAGATTTCTAGTCAGTTACTTGGTTTTCCAATTTCGTCCTTATTTCAGCTTAAGTTCTCCTCAAGGAATTTGTCTCCTCATTGAATTTTGTTCTCAAGTGCTGGATTGTTATTTCCATTAGCCTTATGTTGTGTTTCTTGGACATTATTCAGGCATTGATTCTCTTTAAATTCTTTGTCCTCAATTGTGTTAAGCTGTTTCTCTGTGTCTTCTTTAAATATCTTGGATTCTTTCTTTGATGAAGTTTATGATTGTTCTCTTAAATTATGTGTGTTCTGGTTCATCTAGATAATTCTCATGGACAAACGCTGCTACAAAACTGGTCAGCTTTGGAGAAAACATACTGCCGTGATCTTTCATGTTGTTGGTGTTTTTTAAATCATATATGAGCATGTGCAATTGTTTGATTATTTCTAATTCTGATGTGAACAGATTAGGTTGGGATAGAAGAGAGGATATGTGGGTAAGTTGAGCATAGAGATTAGAAATGGCTTGGATGGATGAGATCAGGTAAGCAGAAGGAACTAAGCTGGTGTACAATATATGTCTGCTGATACAAGCCTGGTGTGTAGAAGTCAATGCATCTCTGTGGAAAGGTTAAAGGTGGTATGGAAGAAGCCTGTTGTTTAGAGGATAGTTAGGAAGGGTCCTGTATCAAACCTAGAGATTGCTTTTATCACAGGATGTAGGGGCAAAGGACAAAGGTAAGTTGGGGAGGGTGTGTAGATAGATATGAACAGGGAGACTCATCAGGTTAGAACTTCAAGAATGGTGTGGGAAATTGTGCTGAGTTATGGAGATCTGTGAATGGTAGATAGAGTAGATGTTACTGGAAGGAAGGGTTTAGTGTAGGCAGTTGTGAGCAGACAAAGTTGTGGACAGACAAAGCTGGGGCACTAGATATGGGGCCAAAGGCTAGAAAAGGCAGGTTAGGGAGAAGATGTGAGTAAGAGAGTCATGGAAACTCACAGGCTTAACCGTTGAGTAGCCAATATAGTTCTTCTTTCAGTATACATGTATCCAGTGTTAATATTAACCATAAAGCTCTGGCCATTTTAGGGGAAATTATATTAATTTATTGGTTGCTTTATATATTTCTTATTCCCAATACAATCAAAAGAAGTTTACTCCAAAAGTCACAGATGCATTTTATGTTATTAAGCAAAAAAGAACAAAGAATAAAAGTCAAGCAATTAAGTAAGAAATCAGGCCAAAGTTAACTTTTGATCTGGATATGTCTAAACTTTGATCCTCTTTGAAACTGAGGCACATAATGGATTATGATATGCCAAATCATTCTTATTACTTTGTTATAGAAGTCAACAAGAAAAATACAATGTGATATTTTTCAGCACAGATTATATGGGGTTTTGTTTGAAGATTCTATGTGGGATATTTAACAGTACCTTTAAAATTAACTTCAATGGTATTTTGAGAAAAGATTAGGGACATTATTTACATAGTTTTGAAAAAAAATCTCTTAGTGAAAGTCAGAGATAGTCTTATGGCTTCAAATACTTTGATAAAATATAATAACTATAAGCAGTTTGAAGGGTGGGGTTATTTGGTTTATGCTTCCATCACAGTATATAGTGGAGTCAGTTATGGCAGGGACTCAAGCAGGGTAGGGACCTTGAGGCAGGAGCTGATGTAGAAGGCATGGAGGAATTGTATTTATGGGGTCGATCCTTATAGTTTGCTCAGCCTGCTTTCTTATAGCACTTAGGACCACCAATCCAGGGTGGCTCCATTCACAGTGCACTGGGCCCTCCCACTTCTGTCACTAGTTTAAAAATGCCCTATACTCTTACCTATAGTCTGGTCTTATAAAGCAATTTTGTCATTGAGATTCCCTCTTCTCAAATGACACTAACTAGTCAGCACAATTGACCCCTAATCAGCCTAACACATACATATCACTTTTCAACTTTTCATTCTCATTTGTCCTTAAGATCACATATTACTATCAGTAACACAGAATAAAACATATTACAAACTTAAAAGTCCCACAGTCTTTTCAAATCCAAGCACTGTAAAAATTCAGTGTCTTAAAAAATTCTGCTGTGGGATGTTCTGTATGCTGTGGATGTGTTGCTCTGATTGGCTGATAAATAAGAAGCTAATTGGCTAGTAGTCAGGCAGGAAATATAGACAGGATAAGCAGAGGAGGGGAATTCCAGGAAGAGGAAGGCTGAAGCAGGATGCCATCCCATCAACCAGGGAACCACATGTAATGGCACACAGGTAAAGCTACAGAACACATGGCAACATATAGATTAATAGAAATGGGATCAGTTTAAGTGTAAGAGTGAGTCAGTAGTTAGCCTGAGCCAATAGCCAAGCAGTTATAGTTAATAGAAGCCTCTGCATGTTTACTTGGGGGATGCAAGTAGGAGAGATTTTTCCTGATCGCTGGCAGGCTGGGACATACAAAAAATTCCTACAGAATCCAATTCACTTTTAAAAACCAAAGTATCTATAACAATCTAAAAGTTCTTTAAAACTTCAAATCTCTCAACTGCAGGCTCCTGTAAAATCGAAACCAGTTAAATACTTTCTCTCCCCTGCTCCCCTCCCCCGTCTCTCTCTTTCTGTTTCCCTACCTCCCTTCTTCCTTCCTTCCTTCTTTTCTTTTTCATTCTGTATTTTCAAGGCAGGGTTTCTCTGTGTAGCCTTGGCTACTCTGGGACTCACTCTGTAGCCCAGGCTGGCCTTGAACTCAGAGATCTGTCTGCCTCTGCCTCCCAAGTTCTGGGATTAAAGGTAAGCACCATCACCACCCGGCTTTTGAAATACTTTCCTATTTCAAGTGGCAAGTACTAGGACACAGTCACAATCTCAACAAAGCAAAATCCAAATTCAGTATTGTAATTAACCAAGTTTCCAGTGTCTGGGGGCGTTCAACTCATGACATCCAATGTACTTGGTCCCTTCTCTGGCTCCACTGTCCGCAACATACACAACTTGTCTTCTAGGCTGAGCTGATTTCACCCCACAGCTACCACTGTGTTTGGTGGGTTATCTCCAAAATGCTGGGATTCATCTTGCAACTGGACTGTGCTTTCACCAATAGTATCTCCCCATGACCGCTTCAGTTCCAGGATTTTGACTTCTTCCAGGGCAGCAGGCTTCCTTTAGTGCTATGTTTCCATGGTCTTACAGAGTTGTTCTCCATTATCTCCATGATCTCGTGATGCCTTGAAAACCATTGGGAAGACTTTTCTCATGACCAAGTTTGGCTGCCAACATGGGTCGAATCTTGGTCACCTCTGCAACACATCTTCTGTGAGTACACCCTGAGGAAGCATTTTCTAGATGATGTCACCTCAATATTGTTGGTCCCTTCTTGTCCTGATTTTGCTTTTTGTTTTTGAAGTACTGAAGAGTGAATCAAGTTTCTGAATGGCCTATGCAAGCTCAGCCACTGAGTCACAGCCCCAACTTTTAATTTTTTAAATTAAGAGACAAGATCTCATGTAGCTTCAGCTAGCCTTACCATGTAGCCAAAGATGACATTGAACTTATGATTCTCCTTCTTTTACCATTCCAGGTACTAGATTACAGAGGTATGCCACCACTTGTACTTTTATTTCATTCTGAGGATTGAACCCAGGGCCTTGGGCATGCTAGGCAAACACTCTACCAATGGAGCTATACTGCTATACCCCTCCTGGTCCCTTTTTAATCACAACTTATTCTTTAGTCCTGGTTGACAAGTATCAATTATCCCAGTAAAGCATAGGCTTCTCTTTGGTAGTTCTTAGTGCAAAATGTTGCATGGATGGCGTGTTTCAGGCTTGATTTCCATTAGAAACTCTTACAAAATTGTATACTGAGCTCTCTCCACTCAATAATATTTATTTCAGCCCAAAGTTCTAAAATCCTCCCTCAATTCTTCCAAAGCATGTTATGGTACGTCACAGACTTCCCTCAAAACCTGGTACCTATTTCTGTCTTATTTAGGATTTCGCTTGCTTTGATAAAACATCATGCCTATAAGCAACACGGAGAGTAGAGGTTCTATTTAGTTTACTCTTCCACAGTATATCATGAGGGAAGGGCAGGACCTGGAGGAAGAGCTGGTGCTGAGGCCGTGGATGGGTGCTGCTTACTGGATTGCTTCTCATGGCTTGCATAGCCTGCTTTCTTATAGAACCCAGGACCACCAGCCTGGGGTTGGCACCACTATCAGTCAGTTGGGCCCTCATGAATAAAAAAATTAAGAGTGAGAAATTAATCATTATTTAGGAAATTGTCTTATAGTCTTGCCTGTCTACAGTATGATCTTATGGGGCATTTTCTTATTAAGTTTCCCTATCTTGCTTCTAAAAAGATGACCCTGTGTGTTGACACATCTATCCATCACAGAGGCATATACATCCTAAGCAAATTTTAGATTATTAGTTTTTGAATTTCCATTTAAATGGTCAGTGGTAGATGTTAGATAACTTTCTGAGTACATAATTCATATGTACATTTCTTTTGATTTTTGCCATTCATTTGTATGGGGATTTTAAGGCAAATAGTTTGAAATGTAGTTTTTATAATAACTGCTATAATATATATGTATATATATATAATTTTCCATATAAAATAACACATATATAATTATAAATAAAATTCTGTATGAATTAAGGCTATAATATACGTAAGTAATAACTTTGACACCTAGATTTGTAATTCAAATAAATTTGCTTTTTGTCATTCACCAAACAAGTGATTTACATGAATTTCTATGGATAAGATAAATTCTTTTATAGGTAACATCAAATAATTTGCTCACACATTAAACATACCTTTTGAAGTGCTATGGTTCTTCATCATAATTCTTAAATGTATGAACTTGAATTTTAATATTTTTAAAATCCAAATTGCATTATTATAGGTTCTAAGAAAGAGATTCGATGTTCTCTTCATAGCAACATTATGTCCGTTGACTTTTTGTTAATAGCTACCTAGTGTTTATTAAAGATTGCAAGTCTTGCCTCTGTCCTAGTTGTCATAAATCTCTATAAGAACTATTGATTTTTAAGTAAAAAAATAGCCTTTATTTCACTTCAATGAGGATAGAGTTACAGCTTTCTCTGTTGGGATCTCATTTGTAGCCTCTGCTATTATGTGAGCCTGTGATAATTATACGGACATGTCATCAGAAGCACTTTGCTCTTGTGGTTCTTGTTAGTGAACTCCAAGGCTGATGATAGATCAATAAGGGCTATCAAATGCCAAGTCATTTCTATTTCCTGAACATTTTGAAACAGAATACATCCATTATTATTATGACCTGACATAATGGCCATATAGCCTAGCAAGGCTTAGGTGTGGAATTCCATTCAGTATAACATTTATAAGGAATACAAAGGAAAAATGATACAAACTATCCCCAAGTTTTGAGAAATTAGTAATGTCCTTCTTAAGGACACAATGCAGAGATCAATGTTACATGGGGAGCCCAGCCCCAATGAATACATCTGCAGAAGTGTTTGCATTAGTAACTCAGAAAACATCCCAGAAAAGGGAGGAAAAAAGATTGTAAAAGCCAGAATATAAGACAATCTGCTGTAAAACTGTCTCTCCAAGAAATGGCTGCATAAACAAGTTTGGAAGAACTGCAATATAAATAGATATGATAAGGAGGAAGGTGTTGGAGGAAGGGAACTTGGAAGGCTGGAGGGAAGAAGGGGGGAGGTGGTATGATTACATCTTAATTAAAATTTCTAAATATAAAATTGCAAAAATGAAGTTCTGTAAATACTATTAATAAACCTAGGTTTCAAGAAAATAATAAGGGAAAATATTTTTAATGATGAAGTAAACACTGTTGCTTAAATGGGCTTTTTAAGATTTACACTGGTGATAAGTTACTGGACTCAATGGTCCTATGCCCTACCAGTGCTAGACATTTTGGTGTCCTAGACATTAGAACAAAATATTCTGAAAAATTGTTCAACCAGTTATCCGTAAAAGTTTTCATCTCTGCAATTAATTTTCATTAATAACAGATAAGTATTTATTTTCAAATATTCTTGACAACAAATAACATATATATTTCTCTCACTAATTCATGTGAGAAAACAATTTGACATTTCACAGACTTTGTAATTTGGCTCCTTACCCATCAACCCTGTAGTGTTATGTCTTTGTAGCTATCTTCCTTGTCATTACTGCTAACTTTTGAGTTTAGAGTTGCATTTTGATTCGCTCTTTCCCACCTGGCCTAATACTTACGTGTCAATGGTCTAGCGGTTTCAATAAGAAGAGAACCATGGGGCTTCAAATTGTATGTCTTTCCAATGGCCATGTCTCCACACATTGCTCATAGTTAACCCATCACAGGGCCTCTAAATAACACCTAATGTATGAATCTTCTTGTAATACGGCAAAACTGAAAGAACACAATTTATTCAAGAACTGTATGAGTTTGCTTAAGTATAAAAGCTGGAGTACGTTGTGAATGCTTTGTGTGTTATGCTTTTATAAACAAGTGCTTCCTTCATAATCACTGAGAGCATCACACCACTCTGATGAAGGAGGGTTACCTGGAGGATTTGTAAACACCGAACACTAACATACCTGCTGACATAGTGCTACTCCATCACTGAGTGCCATTCCTTTGTTTCATGTTCTCATATTTGAACACACACAGTCTTGTAATGATTGTGCTAGATAGGACAACCAGAAGAATTCATACACATCTTATACATGCCATACTGCTGGGAAGATCCTCTCAACTTCTGATGGGAGATTTATAGACATTGGAAATGGTTTCCTGTTAAATACACTGCTGTCACCCCACTGGCCAGTAATATTTCAGGTCATTAAACCACACTGAAGGTTCGTTTTACTTCCATTCACCATTATGTCACCTCTCTAAGAATACTCCAGTCTGTGAGGTGTGACATTCGCAATGGTGGAGCTACAAAGCCTCTGTCCACTTTGACGGAGCTTCAAGTGTGGTGTCTATCCTCTAAAATACAGCCATTGCTCCTACACAAATAGCTATTTTTTTGAGTACCAACTTGATGCAGTTAAAAAAAAAAACAAACAAAAAAAACCAAAAAACATCTGAATAATAACTCACTCACTGCACTCTTCACAGGGAATTTTTATCTTGTTTTGAAATAGAATAAGTAATCCTTCAGGAAGAAAGAGGATCATCACCTTGTTTCCCCAATCTCCTGACTCGGGTTCAATTCCGTCTGGCTTCCTGAAAGCAGATCATATTGTTTTCTCAATGGACGTGTCCCAGGAATTGTTCTTTTTTTGTCTACTATTGCCCATCTCATAAGAAACATACTGCAACCTCACTTGTGTCATTGAAAAGTCCTTAAATGATATTTTCAAGAATGACTCATAGTATTCTAAAAATGAATTTCCACAACACACACACACACATACTTACTAAACTTTGGACCCCAAAGACTCTTCTCTCACTGAAGCAATACAATGTCCTCTCAAAATAATAATAATAATAATAAAACTGCCCACTATTCTCTGCAAAGCCATGAGAATACATGCTCGAAACTCTCAATATAGACAGCAAACTCCTTCTCAACTTAGTTTTAATGATTAAACCAGAAATTAATAATTGTCATCTTAAGATGAGTTTATATCCCCCCGCAGTAAGGGATCATCCCACTTGAAAATTGGAATTATTTAATTCAGATGGCTAGATTTCAAAATAGTTCTTGCAAATCAGAATATGTGGTTATGGAATTTAAAATGTTCCATTTCAAAACTGCCTCATATTAGAATTGGAATTATATTTTTCTAGATTTGGTCACCTGAGACCAAATATACTGCAGCCACATTTCTGACATAAATCTGATGGGTCTCTCTCATTTATGGCCTTTGTGTATTTGAGATATAGCCATCATCTTGGAAGCCAAAGGATGTTTCTTTAGAGTTCATATAATAAATGACATCATATCTTTCATTTTTTTTCTGTTCCTCCATTCTTATATTTGTCTTTCTTCTGGGAAAGTTCTGTTTACTAATATTCTTACATTTTGAACTTAAATTTTTATTCTGAAGATTTAGATTTGAACAACTGAAATTAATTATATAGAAAGTCTCACATTTTCAGTTTGGTGTAGCTCTAGCAATAACAGAAGCAGCTTCTGATGTCTTTCCTTTCAGTACCAAGAGTTCCATATTTCAAATATATTACTCAGTTTCATTCTTGTGTCCATTAAATACGATGGCTAGTAAATCTGTGTGGAGGTAGTGTGATTTAGTTGTGATTTGCTAAGGGTTTTTATGATAGGAAGGATTATTTAAGTTGCATGTTAATGAGGAAGTCAGTGGATAAGAAACTTTGCTAAATAAAGGTTTCAACTTTGTTTTGCCTCTGGGATTTTGTTGCACAGCATATAATATGCTGATACGTTATCTGATGAAACTGCTGTTTGCAATGATACAAATTAATAGAAGAGATTTATCATTTTTATCAAGTAATAGAAACAAGTACCCTCCTGGGAAATAGAACTTATCTTCGAATTAAAGCAATTAAATCCATGCCACTGAACCACACAACCTCAGTCTTGTGAGGTTATTTAAAATTGCTTCTGGTCATATGAAATACATTTTTAATGAGTAGCATAGAGCAATGTAAGTACTTAAGGATATAAAGACTCCACAGTACATATCATTTCGAATCCTTATTAAAGTACACAGCGCATCAGAAATAATCTTATTATTCAGCTCTGTCAGGAATGTTATCCTCCCATTATTATGTAGGGCTCTCTGGAGTGCAAATACATGGCATTCTAAGGGAAAGTTAAAGGGACACATGGCTTTTCTCTCTTAACTCTTAATGCATATTAATTAAGATTGGATATATTTTAATTTATGGAGTATATGTACAGGTCATCTTTACTTAATTACTAATGTGCATTTATACATATATTTAGAAGTTTGTCTTTTGACACATAATAGAAAGAAACTACTTTACAACTTTGTCAGTGATTAGGGATAATGCATTCTTATTCCAGTTATATTGTTCAAATTTTTAAATCGGAAGATCAATGTAATCTCTGTAGTCTCACATACAATGAAAATAATTGGGTTTGCTTATAGTTTCCAAAAAGAAAATGGGATTACAAATGCAGCAAATTATACTGTAAAAACAGTAACTTTAAATCACTCCATAAAATATGAGCCAGAGAATTTGACAGCCTTGGTAATGTAACATTTTCTGTTACTGGATAAATATATGAACATATATTGTCATGATATTCCCATGGTCCAATCTCCATTATAAAGCAAATAATGGACAATTTTTTTTTACTGTATTAATCAAAATTATTCAACATGAAATAATGTACAACTCTGAAGAAGACAGATAAAATTTATTAGGATGCACTTTTATATTCAATTAAAAATTTTCAATATTATGACTGATGAAATCGCTCAGCCTGGTTTGCCACCAAGCCTGATGTGGTGGTATTGTGTTCCCCAAAATATTGTGCACCCTAATAAATTTATCTCGGGTCAGAGAACAGACAGACACTAGATACAGAGCCAAAAAATGGTGGCTAGAAAATGGGTCAGAGCAAGCCATAGCAGAAGCTGGGCAGTGGTGGTGCATGCCTTTAATCCCATCACTTGGGAGGCAGAGCTAGGTGGATCTCTGTGTGTTCAAGGATATACAGCCAGCATGGAGACACACGCCTTGCCTTTAATCCCAGGCAAGATGGGAGAAAGAGAAAGATATATAAGGCTGAAGACCAGAAACTAGAAGCATTTGGCTGGTTAAGCATTTGGCTGGTTAAGCATTTGGCTGGTTAAGCATTTAGGCTTTGAGCAGCACAGTTCAGTTGAGAGCCATTTTGGATGAGGACTCAGAAACAAGGCCAGCTTAGGAACTAGCAAGGTGAGGTAGCTGTGGATTGTTCTGTGTCTCTGATCTTCCAGCATTCACCCCAATAACTGGCCTCAGATTTGATTTTATTAATAAGAACTTTTAAGATTCCTGCTACAGCCTGAGGACCTGAGCTGATAATTGGATCCCTTGTGGTGACAGTGCAAAACATGACTTCCTCAAGTTGTCTTCTAATCTCTATGCATCCTCCATTGCATGTGTGCATTCCTTGTATGCTGAGGCACCAATGTTAGTATATGTACATTAAATAAATAAATAGATGCAGAAACAAAATTTAAAAATCTTTTCTATTGAGAAACTTATACAAGCTAGTAAAACATAATTGAATAATAGATACACAGCATGAACTTAAGGACCAAAAAGCCAAAGCATTGAGTTCATTTGGTGATTCCATTGTGAGAACATGAATGAAATATTTGTAACTCTATCAGGGCGAAGGTTTCAAACAAGGAAGAAACAGTCTTTTCATTAAAACTATTTTTGTGTATTCTAAATTTTATTGTTTATATTCTCTCAAGTAAGAAAATCTTTTAGCTCATAATGTTGATAATATTGTATATTAAAAAAGACTTAGAAGGAATTACATCTATTTAATCATTGAATTCCATCTACTCAATCACTAAATGAAATTATCCTTGAATTTGAATTAGCAAAATTGAGAAGTGAATATTAGGGCTAAAGAAGATTCTGATTGACTTTTATTATATATTATTTTTAAGGCCCTTGCAATATGTCTTTATTACTCTTCCTACAAAGGGAGATTCTCTGTCTCCAGCATCTGGTGATGACTTTCCTTATTGCTTTTGAAGCACAGCTGCCCATGCAAAAGTCTGTATTAACTCCCCAGATTCCGGAAATGTGGAGTCCTCTTCTCATTATACACAGGGTGCCTACGAGTTTACCAAAGCACTGTGTCCTTTCTTAGCCTCCTCTGAGAACAGTTAATTGTGACCCAGTTAAGTCTAAGGGAAATTCCAAAACCACATGATGGTGATCTAGTAAATGTCTAACTTACCTGTTAGGAGTCAGTACACAATCAAAACTGAGGAATAGGAATAGTTGTGATCATAGTCACTACCCCAAACTTTTATAAACCTTTGATATAAATTTAGGAAGTATCCAAGTATAGCAAAGCAATCAGAAAGTTACTAAGTATTTTCATTTGTCTTCAGAAATTCCTTTTTTTACAACCTAGCTTGGACAAGTCTGAATTCTATTTCTCAAAAATCCTGGGGGAAATACCAACATGAGATAGGAATAACTTTGAGAAAACTAGGTTTTCAGATTTATTAAAAAAGTAATGTGCATAGGATTTTAAAAGTTGCTTTCCATTTCAAAAGTAGAGTTACTGGGAAGATAATCAGCACTAAAAATCTGCAAAACTACTAACCTAAGAAATAGGAAAGCAATGTAAAGTACAGTTAAATTATAGACCTGGACTGTGATAATCATCACCTTCCAAGGAAGCCCTGGCAGAAAGTAAGTGCACATACTTGATAAGTAAAAAAGAAAAAAAAAGCTGAAGTAACCCACAGTAGACAGTGTATTGAAGGTTTTAAAGGCATCAAAAACTCGAATCCATCAAATGGAAAAATTGCCCTGTGCGATATAAGAAATGTTTCTATTTGATTTCAGTGTTTGATTTCAAATAAAGATTCAGGGGCAGGGAAATGGTTGGGAGTTATGAAAAGATTCTCAAACATGATTGAGGAACAGAGCTCCTGATTTATGAGGAAGGATTAAAGGATGTAAATGTAGAGAGCTATGCTGAGGGTGAATGGCCAAAGGAGGCTGTCAGATCTCCAAGCTCCTCGAAGACACGGAACACATTTGATTTTTGGTTTGCATACTTATTTAACAGTAAGAATCATTAAAACAAATCCATATTTCAACATATTTGAAAGCAAACTATTTACCTCAACATATTGGTAGTATATTACAATTAAGAATACTGAGGAATACAGAGATTGCTGCTTCAAAAACATGAAAAAGCATATGTTTAGAATTCTGACCTTGAAGGATTTGACTGTGATGACTTACTGTTGTTGATTATGGTACCACACAAGCTGCACAAATACTGCCATTGTGTTCATTCATTTCCAGTTTTCCCCTATTTCATAGTACACAGGTAAATTAAGTCAGTTCAAGTTAGACAGTCAGAACATGATATGCCAAAACTACTGCTTAAAATAATTATTGTGATCAAGCATTACATTTAACTCTGAGATTTCTGCATTGCAAAATTCACAAATGTTGGGTTATATGATTTTGTTATTGGATGAAGTAAGGGTATTCATCAGCAGAAATCTATTACTACATAATTATAGTTTCAGCAAATGTGGAGAAGTTCTTCTATTCCATCTAGGTTTTTGCTGCAGATTTCATAAGTATCTCATCAGAATGTCCCAGGAAATTCCCTAATGTCTAATGTCTTCTGCTTCAAATGTTCATGAATTTGCTGGAGCTCTCCAGCAGGTGTTTTGGCAAAGTCCTTTCATCCTATAGTTCAAATTTCAGTGAGAGCTGTTTGTACCCAGGTTAATCAGATACATTTGTCAACTTATCCTGCAGCAGTTTTAACACCCATTTCCTCTGATACCTGTGAAAGAAGGAACTCTTAAGTATGAACTCCATGGGGGTAAACAGTACGGCCCCCTATGTCTAACAGAAGGAATGTAGAAGGAGGTTGATTTGGGGAGGCAAGAGTGGAAATCCCACCATTACTGAGTGAAAATGAAAGGCTAGACCTCTGAATATGTGCAATAGTATTTAAAGCTATTAAATACTTCTCCAGACAAAAAGAATTTATTAAAAACACACACACACACATACACACACACACACAATCACGGGAAAAGAAGGTGTCACATTAATTCTTTCATTTTCCACTACAGACCTCTTGGTGATTGATGATACATTTATTTTCTGGTTCAACACTGGGAATGATCACTTATTTCAATGACAAGTGCTTCCACAGGGACTGGGCTGCCCAGTCGAGGAGATGACATCATGCTCGCACATTGGACTTGCTTGGTTTTACCTCATTACTTCTTTACCATCTCTTCACTGTCATGATCATCATTATGAGTTATAAGCTCCTTACCAATAATTTGAATGACCTCAATTTCCTCCACATTCTTCTTTAGTGCATGATATGTTCATTTTACTTTTTAACATCTTTCACATTTTAGCAAAGTAGTCATTTAAAATGCATGCAGAGCTGGGAAGTAAATTACTAGGGTAAAGGGCATTTCACGATGATTGAAAAATGTGCTCATGAACTGTTGCCTTTTCTCTCTCACAGTTAGGTTGACAGAAAAGATTCTAGATATGGGATTCTGCAGGTAAATATTAATATATTGTATGTATTTTCTATTTCAATGTGCCTTTCTTTAGTGTTTTTGTATTGTTATCCTCATTATGGATAAGTCTGACATAAATAATGCCTGTTCCCACATACCATTGCAGGATTCCTGACAGATTCAAAATACACAGGCACTTAGTTAACAGTATTATAGTTAGATTCCATGGGAAATGGATGGATCAATTTCAAGGTTTGCATAAAACCTCTCATCTGTTGTTTACCAGCTTTATGTAGATTTTGCGACAAGATATCTGAATGTGTGCATCTCTCAAAGAAGTTTGAAGTAGTCAATACTTACATTGATATGAAAAATGAGAACTCAGATTCTGAAGATCATAGCATTGTCATTTAGAGTATGGTTGCTGGCTACAGTTATACTGGTGTGAATGTCTAATGGCATCTGTATTAGTCATGGTTCTCTAGAGTCACAGAACTTATGGAATGAATCTCTCTCTCTCTCTCTCTCTCTCTCTATATATATATATATATATGTATATATATATATATATTTATCTCTATATATAATTGTTGCTTAAAATATATTTCTCTATATATATCATATAAATCCCATATGAGAGAGAGAGAGAGAGAGAGAGAGAGAGAGAGAGAGAGTGTGTGTGTGTGTGTGTGTTTGAATTTACTGGAATGACTTACAGGCTGCAGTTCTACAGTGGCTATCTGTGAATGGAAAGTCCAAGAATCTATTAGTTGCTTAGTCAGTCCCAAGTGGCTAGGTGTCTTATCTGTATATTCAGGAATCCTGAAGAAATGAATATGCTAACAAGGTGAGTGCAATTAGGCAAAGGATGAACACACCCTTCCTTCTTCCTTTGTCCATATGTAGACTTCCAGAAGAAGGTGTGGCCCAGAGGTCAAGGTGTGTCATCCTGCCTCAAGATCCAGATCACAAGTGTGCCCTCCATTTCTGGTTTGTAGTTCATTCCAGATGCAGTTAACTTGACAACCAAGAATAGCCATTGCAGCTTCTTGAAGCTTCTCTTTTGCTACTTCTTTCTTTATTGAAGAGTTTGTTTGGCAAAACTAATGAAACATATTGAATTTATTTCATTCACTGTGTGTGAATGAAATAAATTCAATTTTTGTGTGTGTGTGTGTGTGTGTGTGTGTTTCCAGGTAACCTAGATTTTAATGTCTATAATAAAGAGTTGGACTTAATGACAGAGAAAAAAGGATTCTTCAAGAACTGCACTGGAGTAATATGAAAAACAGAGCATGAAATATTTTCATTTGCACAGGTGACCCAGCAGGCCCCCTGTTCTTGTTGTTGTTGCTCTGTTGGGTTTAAAATCTTGAAAACTATGATTTCTTGTATTTCACAGTGCATATATTGCAAATATTATTAATAATTGTATAAAATGTACTGGACTTGAGAACTATATCCAAAAATAAATATACTTGATAATATATTGTATGAATATTTTATTCATTATGTACTAGTCATTTCTCTAGAATAGCTCTTTGGAAGAATATGCAGAACAAGAAATAATCTGAGTGACAGTGAGGAGAGTCTCCCAGGAAGATGTTTGAGTGGCCGTCTTCATGGCTGTAATGTACAGTCAATCATACACTTCCTCCCCTGGGACTTAGGTTTCAGTCCAAGTAATGTGTGCAGGCTCTAGCTTATACATTTTATTAAGTGTCTCTAAATTTCCTCCAAATGGAGCTTTATTCTAGGACTAAAATGTGCTTCTGATTCTCACCATGCATTGTCTCATTTTATTTCTGAAACATGACATTATTTTATCCATTTTGCAAAACATAAACATGCTTCACATAGGATTTAAGTAACCTATCCAAGTTCATCAGCTGCGTATTGGTAGCATGGAGGCTGATGGTGACAACTGATAGTTCCAGAAAAGGGAACAAGAAGAGGGACAAGGATGCCATGGCATGAAGAATGTATAAGAAATGGAGCCTGCAAGGGATATGGAAAAGCAAGAGGGGGCCAAGAATGAACTTTGAAAATGATACCGTTCAGCCCTGGTCCAATGGTACAGGTATCAACGGTATAATCACAGTGATTTTGTCAGGATTATACTTTGACCACAGGGTGTATGAAAGGAGAAATTTTAAGTGGCTGCGATCGATCCAGGGTCCAGAGGATGAAATCTGCTTCAGACATAGTGAACTAGGCTGAATTAAAAAACTATCAACCTAATTTTAAAGCTACAGCTGTTATTATGATTCACTAAATACAAATTCATGTGATTATAAAATACCCAGAACATGCAGGTAAAGGCATCTCATAGTTCATAGAAAAAAATTATAAAGTTTCTGGGAGTGTCCCTAACACTATCTAACAACCTTAAAAAGTGTTTAAAATTGGCCACAGGGATTTTCTTTGTCTAGGCTTTCTAGCAATTAGAGCAGATTGTGGGCTGTTAGCAACACAGTTTTATCATCTAAATATACAGAAATGTCTTAGAATGTTGACATATTAACCATTCATCATGTATCAAGCAAAACATAAAAAGTAAGGTTGTAATGAACTCATATATTGTGATGGTTATCTATGAACTTGTGGGAATTCACACTCACCATGGATCCAACCCTCTGGAAATGTCTGGGAGAGAGTTTCTAGATTGAGGTATCTGATATGGAAGATCCACCCTAAACCTGGATGGTAGCATTTCCTTGGTTAGTTTTCTTAACTGAATGAAAAAGACAAGTATGATGAGCAGAAATCATCTCTTTCTTCTTCCATTGCAGGCACTGTCACCAGCATCTGAAGCTATAGCTGAGATTTCTTACACACACTTGTGGACAAGACTTTTAAGCTGTGAGTTGAAACAAACCCTTAATTCAGAAGTTGTTTTATTTTTATTTTTCAAATTATATTGTTACTGTAGCCAGAAAAGGAACATATAGAGCTTTATATCCACTTACTACATTATCTCCTCATAATTAGGCTCTGGCATCTTCCTTGATGAAAGTACAAACAGATTTTTAACCACATCTGATCCACTATGTATCAGAGGAAGAGTGTATTTATACAAAAGTTACAATGAGAAAAAGTCAATTTCCCCAAGAATAGAATCAAGGCTCTGCGACTTTTAAAATGAGAGACACTTTATATAAATTTACACAGATGAAAATACATATTTTATATGCTTATTTTAATCTATATTTATATTCTTAAGCATTTGGGTGGAACATCCTGTAGATAATTGTTATGTCCATTTGATATAAAGTGTCATTTAATCTGAGGCCTCTGTGTTTATATTCAGATGACTTAAAGTGGGGTATTAAAATCACCTACTATGTTGTATTTGCATTTATGAAGGTCTTTATTTCCATTAGTATGGCTGTTACTTCAGTTGGCTACATCAGAGTTTGGCACATGTATACTTAGTCTTGTGATACATTCCTTATCGACTGATTTCCTGATTAGAATGAAATACCTTTCATTGTCTCTTGTGAATTGTTTTAGTTTGAAGTGCGTTGGATCAGGAACCAGAGTGGCAGTGCCTGTTTGCTTCAGGAATCTGCTTGGAATACACTTTTCTATCCTTTCCTTTGAAGGTGGTGCCTATCTTTAAAGCAGAGTGTCTTGTAGACAACAGATAGAAGGATTTGGTTTCTAATCTGTGCAGCTAGCCTCTGTTATTTGATTAGACAGTTGAAAACATTAACATTTAGAGTCATCACTAAAATGCGCATGTGAACTGAAGTCACGTTGATGTTACTTGCTGACTTGTGTCCACTTTTTGTAACATTGTAACTTCATGTGTTTTCTTTCTCAGGCCTCTTGGCTCATGTTCTTTTATGTTCAAGCTGTCGCCTCCAGTATTCTGTTGACATTTTGTGGTGTTGTTTTACTTTTTAGATTTTTATTTATTTATTATTTAAATGTCTTGGGGATTATGGAAAGTTTTTCTTTTTCCTTCAACTATGGCAGCTTGTATTACTGGTTACAATAGTCTTTGTTGTCCTTTATGGTCATTTATGATTCGGAGTGCATTGTTCCAGGATCTTCTGGCTTTCAGAGTTTCCACTGAGAAATCAACTGTTATTCTGATGGGTTTTCCTTGATATGTGACTGGTAGTTTTTTTTTTTCTTGCAGTTTTCAGTGTATTTAGTATTTTCACTGTGATATGCATGAGGTTGTTGTTTGTTTGTGTTTGTTTTAGTTTTTTGAGTTTTTTGGTTTTATATAGTTGGGGTCCTGTGATCTTCTTGTGTCTATATGGGTGTGCTTTTCTTAGTTTGGAGAAGTTTTTCTCTATGATGCTGTTAAGGATTTGGTCTATGTACTTCATCTGGGATTCTTCTTCTTTGATTGTAATTAAAAATGGGTGTTCTGATGGTGTTCCATATTCCTGTATGTTCTTTTCCTGTGTTTTTTAGAATCGTCACTTTCAATGCTTATTTTATCTGGACCCTCCATTTTATCTTCAATTCCTGTATTCTATTTTCTGTTTGATTCATTCCACTAGTAAGGAGTCCCTGAGCTTTCGAACCTGGATATTGATCTTTTTCAATTGTATGCTCATTTCAGCTTGTGTTCTCCTCAACATTTTTATATTTTTATAATTATAAATCACATTTTCCCTACTTTGAGTAACTGGTAATTGGTATAGGATATTAGATATTAAGATTTCTTCCTGTTTAAATATTTAGATTTCTTCCTGTTGGGTGATGCACATGTCTGTATTTTCATAAATGTTTTAAGCTCTTTATTCATAAGTAACTAATTTGAAAGTAATTTGATAAATGAAGGGATTGGTTTGATCTTTTTTTAGACAAGAGCAATCATTAGTCTGGACTTAATGTGTCCCACGAATTATACAGTACTCTGAGTAATTTTCCAGTGACATTAATTAAAAGATATTTCGTTATGGTTGGAACAAAACCTATGGATGACCTTATCTCTGGAGACATTTCCCACTGTACTGTAGCATAGTTGATGTACTCACAGGGATATGCTTTGTTCCTGTGTGGGCTTGAGAAGGACCCCGAAGATCACCAATTCTCTCTGAACTCTGTCTGTCATGGCCCCCACAACTCTCAGCTGCCCATATTAACTTAGGAATTCAGCTGGATTCTGGGAATTCTTTCAAGACTTTAAACTGATTATTACAAGGATAATTATCCTTCCCTTCAATGTTATTATTCTTTATGTCTAATATCATGTATCTAAAAAATCTTCACACATATTATTAGCTTTTTTCTGGAAAAGTAAATCCATTAAATTGTTTTAGCTGGAGAAAATGATTACAATGGTTAAATAGTGTTAATTCATAATTTTTCCAGTTTTACTCATCAAAAAAGTAAGTATTTTGACATTTGTGAATTTGGAATATTTGATAAAGACTTTCATGTGAGTTTTAATTATTTTTGTCTTTAATCCTTTAATTCTGGAAACTCATGAAAATCTCATACATCATTTTCATGTATACTGTCTTTATATGTTGGTTAATTTTTATTTCATGTTTGAATGTTATTTATCATTTTATATTTTTTAAATAATTTGATTATTAAATGTTGATCATAATTTAATGGTGAAATAAAGATAATGTATGTGTATGTGAGTATGAAAGTTGTAGAAGCACTATGGCATTTAAATACTATGATAAATATTTGGGTTGGGGATTTAGCTCAGTGGTAGAGTGCTTGCCTAGCAAGCACAGGGCCCTGGGTTTGATCCTCAGCTCAAAAAAAAAAAAAAAAAACTTTAAAATCTTTAGATTTACTGTATAGCTATATATCACGTAAAGTGTTTTGTTTTTTTTTTTTAAATGGGGTTAACTAAGTTTTTCACACGTTAGTATCTATCTTTTCAGATCTCATCAGGTATTTTCATTATGGGCTTAACTAACATAAATTTATGGCATAGAATCTTATTTTCTAATATTAATTAGTTATTACTATAGACTGGCAATTATTTTGATGGCACGTGACTCAAAATTAAATGGAAAATATTTCCAAGACTATCTTTTGTGCTAAATGGGAAAGTATCAAGTCTATGTTACAAGCTAAATGTTAGAACAGTCCATGTATCTAGAGCTAATATTTATTGATAAGCACATACACACAGAACACATGTGTGCTGCCTCACTTGATTACTATAGTTTATAAGACAGTGAGGATTAGTGTCTTCCTTTTCCAGAAAAGTGCATTCAGCCTGTGCCCATGGTTCAGCTGCCACTGCATCATCTAGACTCATCAGTGATGTATCAGATCTCTGATTTTCATTTTGTATGTTTAAGTCATCTAGTTAAAGCTTGTAGAAATATCTAAATTTTCTTAGTCAAATGTAATTTTAGTGCACATTTGATGATACAATACTTTGAACTTACTTTCTCACTGTGAAACTCAGTTCTGATTTTATAAGTAGAGCCGAGGAAAGGCAGCTCTCTTGAACTTGAACTTTGGATAAGGTACAGTTGGCAAACTGGAAAGAGGCCAGCAAGCTACCTGTCCCAATAGTGTTTTCTCCTCATTTAACAAGAAACCTTTAGTTCTTTCCAGTTCTTGCTGGGTGAGAGAGTTGCCCTTGTTTAATGTGCTGAATATATTCTTTATGTAATAGTTCTCAGTTCTTTCGTGAATGTGGTAAACAAGATGTGAAAATGGGGTGAACAATTTTATTAGATTATAATAGTACCTGGATGAAAAACTAAACTATGATAAGTCATTGTGAAATCCACACAAAATGAAATCCCCCCTGCTCAGTCCATCATGGACAGTGTATGTCTTAGATTTATAAATTCTGGGTTGTGTTTAATAAAGGCTTGAATTCTCATTGCCCTCAGCACCTTCAGTAGGAAAAGTGACTTTTACTACTGTTTCTTCTAAAAGGAACAGTTTCCTAGAGAGAAAAGAATCTCTGTGCGAATCAGAGCATCTATCATCGTTTAAAGAGAATTCCAGAAATGACAGTTATCTTATTTAGATAAGGTGACACATTACAGCTCCCCTTCCTCTCCTCTTTTCTTATACAGTGAGATCTGTACAGAGACAAAATTACTCTATCAGATCAAGTAAGTATCAAAGTCAATCCTCATCTTACAAGTTTTGCATTTTGTATCTCCTTGAATTCATCTCTCAGCTATATGAAGGACATTTCAAGTGGATTTCTGGTTTCTCTTGGTTACATTGAGTGATAATGCTGACTGAAATTATCTTTGAAGAAAGGTTATTGTCAGGACTTGTAGTGCCTTGGAAATGCAGTTATAGGCTGTTAAGAATTGGATTTGAGGCGAATGAAATAGCCCAGAATGTCAGTATTTAAACTATATTTTAAGTCTTCCTGGAGTTCTAATTCACAATAAATCTTATATACAGCATGGGGACCCCCAATTCTGCTTTTGATTCTCTCTACTGGGCCTGAGTTTATAAGAAAACCCTCACCTTCAATTAATGAAATGGGAACTTAGTGATCCTTTCTCTCCTTAGTCTTTGTTTAATTATTCAAGTAGATGTGAACATAGGAACTGAGAGTCATTCTTAGTCAAATAACCATTTAACTATCTTCAGCTAAAATGAAAAGAAAGTCAGTGCTGTAAAAATTACAGAAGGAGCAACCATATAAATATGCCTAACAAATTGCTTTTCTTCATCTTAAAAACAACACTGCAAAATTAAATGACACGGGAAAAGCCGTCTGTTTTAGTTTGACTTCTGTTGATGTGATAAAAGAGTGTAGAGGAACAGGTTTATTGTTGTGGCTCATGCATCCCAGGTCACAGGAAGGAAGCCATGGCAGTATCTAAAGGCAGGGACCCGAAGTGAGGAACTGGAGCACAGACCATGAAGGAAGCTGCTAATTGACTTGCTCTCCATGGCTTGTTCTCTTATCCAACACAGGACAATCTGCTCAGGGACAGCACCACCCACCATGAGCAGGGCTCTCTCACATCAACCACATATTAAGAAAATATCCCCCACTCTTGCCTATAGGCTAGTCTGATGGTGGCAATTCCTCAATTGAGATTCTCTCTGTCGAGACATTTCTAGGCACACCATCTTTCCTTCTTGATTCAGTGATTGGGTATGTACTCTGTAACAATTTGACAAGGCAACACTGATTCCCATCTAATGACTTCTGTTAGGAAGCTATTGGTGAATTTAATTTAAATATGTGTAGGCATTACGCAGAGCACACTATTGAAAGAAGAAATATCAATACACTTCTATACAATACTTAGTATAAGTTATTTTATTACTATTAATAATAAATATTTATAAATATAGGAAAATAAAGCAAGGATGAAAACAACCATCAGTCACTCATTTCCAGATTTAAACCCTAACAGTCTATTTCAAACATCTTCCCTGGTCAGTCATTAATGTTTTTGTTATAATGGCTGAAGATTTATTTCTTTGATCTGAAATCCAAGCAATTAATAAAGCTAAATAAATGCTTTGAAAATTGTTTAAATAAATCTTTATGGGAGAGAAGATACTTTTCCAGATAGAGAAAACTTGAATTATGGCAATGAATTAACGTATTTCCGATTTTCTGGATTGATTAGTTTTTCAAGTTTGGAAGCAGAAATCCCATGCAGCTTTCTTTATTTGCTAATGTTTGCTCCACTTCACCTGTGATATTGATTAGGATTTGTCTCTTTTTTTTTCATTGAAATAATCTCAGTTTTACTGCTGTTTATGAAGTTCATTCTTCATTAATTCACTTTCTAATTAAGTGACAGTTCTTATTAAAACATTAGGTCTATTTTATGAGATCTTTGCTTTTACCATTCATTTTATTTATTTCTTCTTTATAGCATTTAATAATTCTTACTGAGTTCTATAAATGAAAGAAATCATGACCATTTCACTTTATTTATGAGATACCTTATTTTTATGCTTGGGATTTTGTCTTTCCACATTATAAGTGTTTAATCCTGCCAGAATCCATGGTTATGTTACAGTGCTATTGATTTTAAGCATATGCTTTGTTTAGACATGCCCTTTTTTCTCATATTCTATATGGATCACTTGATTTACTATCACTACATGCTAAATCAGTTTTGATCTTGAGATCCAACATATAAAATAGACATTGTATCCACATTTCTTTAATATGAGTTATGTGCTTCTGAGCCTGGAAGGTGAAAGATGATGTGAGCATGGGAAGAGGCAATTAATAAAAATGACATGAAATAGTTGTTGGCTTTTACTCCTTTGAAGGACCCACTACCTAGCTCCCAAAATAATCACACATGGAGGCTTATTCTTAATTAGAAGTGTCTGGCCTTAGCATGGCTTATTTCTTGCCAGCTTTTCTTAAATTAGCCCATCTATTCTTGGCCTCAAGGCTTTTACCTTTCTCTAGTCATGTATACCTCTTCTTCCCTTATTACTCTGTGTCTGGCTGTGTGGCTGAGTAGCTGGCCCCTAGTATGCTCCTCTCCTTGTTCTCTTGTTCCTTCTTTTGCCCTCCCAGATTTCTCCTTCTATTTATTCTCTCTGCCTGCCAGCCATTTTTCCTTCCTCACTATTGGCCATTCAGCTCTTTATTAGACCATCAGGTGTTTTAGACAGGCAAAGTAACACAGCTTCACAGAGTTAAACAAAGGCAACATAAACAAACGCAACACATCTTTGCATCATTAAAACAAATGTTCCACAGCACAAACAAATGTAACACAACTTAAAATAATATTCTATAAGGTATTACATAAATTCAGGAAGATACTTCCTTCTGAGATGTTCAATATTCTGTACTTGGCTTCAGAATGCTTAGTTTATATGTACAACCCATGCCTAAAAGAGAGATCCATTGATTTTAAACCAAATTTCTGCAATGTACAGGCACATAGTATTCATTATTTTCCTAGTAGGATGAATGTACATTATTATCAGTTTCCTTCTTTGAAGTAGTTTCCGTCCAATGGCAATATGTAGGCATACTAGAGATGAACTAAATGAATAATAAATATAAATCATACTATCATAGTTTAGGTGATGTAAGAAATAATAAATCCCTAGATTTTCTTCCAGACCCTTCATTTTCTAGTGAATCTGACACATATTTTGCGTTGGTAGGATGGAAACTTCGTTTTGTAGGCTCACGTGTCCTTTAGGAAGAGTTTCAAAAACTTTAATCTCTAACGAACAGATGCGTGTCCCTGGGGTTAGATCTTGGAGGAACCTGATTTTGGTTCTACCTCGACCTTTCTTCAACCCCAGTGAAGTGTGAAAAGCCTCCACCACATGCTTTCCTACTGTCATGACTGAGAATGTGAGCCTAGATGACATTTTCCTCAAAATGCTTTAGTTACAGCAATAAGAAAGTAACCAACCCACATTATCACAACTGATTACTTTCTATGCACTGAGCATTGTTTCTAGAACTCTTCCACTGCAGGAACTGAGCAGTATGGTATTCCTTTGGGGATTTTTAGCTTATCGACAGATGCATATTAAACAGCTAATCACAGAAGTGGTGACTTAAAAATTAATGCAAATGTCAAAAGGGGGGCATGCAAGTATGCTGTGTGTATGTATGAATAAATGTGTGAAAGGGAATCAGTTGGAATGATTCCTTAGGAGTTAGAGGGTAGTGAATTTACTTAACCTGAGATTCATCATTCCCTAGTTAGGAAGTAAAGTGCAGTAAGGTTTTGGCATGTTATTTGTCTCTTTTCTTCTAAATCTGAGAATCAAACACTTGGTCTTTCATATGCCAGGCAAAATGTTTATAATTAGGCTCTTTGCCTAATGCAAATATTTTTCTAATGTGAAATGATATGATTATATGGCTATTCAATATTTAGCCATTATATAGATATGATGCTAAGAATTTCTAACATTTAACTTTCCAACAAGATCACAAAATTGTTTGTTATATTTCAATTTGATATAAAAATAAGTTACTTATAACACATAATCATCATTAAGACACGATCAAAGCTTTTAGCAGAATTCTAAGATGCTCATGAGTTAATAATAGTAAGAATAGTTTGAAGATGGGGATGAGTTAAAGCTTTGCAAATCTGGAAGGAATGTTTCAGAAAAAAAGACTTTATGCTACATATCCAATCTTGTATTTGTACATTTTCTTCAGTATTAGTTCAACTGTTGCTTGCATAGCATGCAAATGTAATCACTTACAGATGTATAGTTGAATATATATATTATATGTGTATATATGTTATGTATATCTGTATATATATAAATGTATAGTTGAATATATATATATATATATATATATATATATATATATATATGAGCAGTATCACAGAAAATCTGAACTGGAGGTCCTCAGAGACTCTTCCTGTATACTGCCTACCCCCTTAACAGGCCCAGCCTCCCACACTACTTTAAAGGAAAGTGAAACATTTTTAAATAATGGTTCATCATGAATTGACACATCCTGTTCAAAGGTTATATTTAATTTTGCTTTTATAAATTGTATAGATTGTGACAAATTTATCATATGTAATTACATTATGCTAATACACACTACTTTATTTGCCTAAACATAAATTGTTTACCTATGATTTCCTCTTCCATATTATATTCAACCACTGATATTTCCCCTTTTATACTTTTGTTCAGAATCTAATACTGTTGAAAACTTTTAATATAAATAATTTTAAGATTGACTTATTTCATATAATTATGTGAATCTATGTACTTTTTCTATCTTTTAGAATTTGGTAGCTCCTTTCTTTTTTAGCTGAAGAATATTTCATTGATTGGATGTGTCACATTTATCTTCTGAAGGAAATCTTGGTTACTTTCACTTTGGATCATTTTAAAAATGCCATCATAATATCCTGGTGAAAGATTTTGTATATATATATATATATATATATATATATATATATATATATATACACAATGTATGTATTTTAAGTGTTCTGTTCCTTTGGGTTAATGTGAAGAAGCATATTTACTGGATATTATATCAAGTCTATGACTAATTGTATAAAAAAAACTGTCTACTAATGTGGTTATATTATCTTTCTTATGCTTAATAAATGTTTAGATAAAAAGGTTTTGGAAAAAAATCAGTTGTCAATAAAAAAGATTAAACAGCAAATGAAAAAATTAAAAATAAAAATGAATTAAGAAAAGCATCAACACAAATATAACCCTTTGAATCTGATTAGTGAGGGCGCTGGGGGGATGAAATGGCTCAGTAGTCAATTCTATAAATTAAGAATATTTTATGTGAAAAAATGATTAGAGAGGGAAAGATTAGAGGAGGAGAGAAAGCTAGAAAAAGAGGGACATGGGAGAGACAGAGCTAGACTACTGTCTACAAGAAGGACTCACATAAATCATAGCCATAAGAAGAAGATCAAGATCACTGTGATGCATCTCAAGAGCTATGATCAGAATTTTGCATTAATAATTCCATTTTGTATGCATTCTTTTTCTCTTACTTGCTAACACTACTGAAGTAAGTTTCAATCATATGATTTATCCAGTGGAGACAACAATACAGAGTGGAAGTAAGCATTACCTTCGGGCAAAGGGTAGTAAGGAACAGAGACCTTCAATTCAAATGCTTGAGGAACTGAATATGCACACAGAAAATTCAGTGAACATGGAAGTAAATCTTTCCCAGTGAGTCTGGAAGTTACTCAGCACAGGCTGAGACTTACTGAGAGTTCTTTATGAGACTCTTCTAAAATGAATCCAGACAACTTATCCTAAAAAAATGAAATGATACACATTATTGTTTTAGATTGCCTAGTTAGTTCTGAATGATTTGTTACTCTGGAACAGAAACAGAAAAAAAAGGGATTATGTCAAATTAAAAAATCCCAATACAACAAAGGAAATATCAACATCATGAAAAGAAAATCTATATAATTGGGTAAAATGTTTATAAACTATTTTTCTGAAAGAGATCATTATCTGATATACACAAAGCCTGAAAAAAAAAAGCTCAATAGCAAAAAATTTTAGACTTACTTAGAAAAAATACTTCAATGATATTTTTCAAAAGTATAGGAAAGTGAGTAAGAGGTATGTGGGAAACATCAGCCTGACTAATCTACAAGGAATTGGCTCAAAATTACATTGTGATATTGGGTCACTCCAATAAAAGCTCTATAAAAAGTGAAAAGGACAGAAGTTGTTGATGGGGTAGATGTGAGGGGAGTTCTTTCATGTTTTTGTTGAGAACATAAATTATTGCTGTTGTTTCAGAACACAATATGGAAGTTCCTCAAAACTTGGAAGGAAAATGGTCACATGATGCAGCAGCTCCATGCATATGTATCCAATGGAAATGAAATCAGCATGAAGAGACATCTGCCTTCTCACTTGTAGGAAATTAAAACAGCTTCAACTAATAATGAATAAAGGAACTTTGGCACATGTGCACAACGGATTTGTATTTGGATCTAAAGTCACAAGCTCATTATTACAAAAAGATGAAGATGAAGGAATAAAGAAACAGACATTTCGAAGTTAGTGTCATAAAAATTGCAACCACAGGAGGCTGGGATCGTAAAAAGGAAGCAAGATGGGAGAGAGATGGATTACAGGGTACCAACATATACTTAGCTATAGGTGCTGTGTCCTAATGTGTTGTTGCACATAAGGATGGTGTAGATAATAACATATGATCCATTTCAGAAAGTTAGAAGAAAGATTCTTGATGTTTTTGTGGTAAAGTAATAAAAACACTAGATCAGTGCTTAAATTGGTTAAACAGTAAATACTGTATTGAAGCATCAATAGTATAAAACATGTATGTACAATTATTTGCTGTCATCAGTTAAATACACTGAAATTTTAGATGGTAAAAATAACAAATGAAAGGAAGTCATTTTGTTTATAAAAGTTTCTTTTTAAAGTCAACAGCTAACCATATTTCTTAATTATAATATGAAATCTTACATCATTAATTTCCCTAGGACATGGTTTTCTTTAGGATGTTTTCTAGCAGTGAAATATCTCAATACATATTACTCTTGCGAGTGCTAGGTTTGATCTTCTTCCATTTTCAGAAGGGCAGGTTGGAATCTGCATTCCCTTCTACTGATTCTGGGTATTCTTGTCAGCATTTCAAGCAATGCAGTGAAGAGGAAATGAGATTCAATGTCATTTGAAGCCAAGGTGAAAATGCCATGTAGCTTTCACTAGATTCACTGTGCCATTCCTATCTGGAGGACTCACCAATGTTGTAATAATTCTGTTAGTCATGAGATCACCATATTGGGTGACCATCTGAGGAGAGTTTGTTTCAACTCATGCTGTCCCAGTTGTATTTTATACACTCTATTGTACTCTATAAACCATCCAATGCACTCAATAATCACTTTATTAGGAAAAGAGAAAAATTAGTTAAAATAGTTAAACATGTTCTCTTTCAAAAAATGAAAAAGTTGGCTTTTGTAAAACATGCTCAAATATCATACAGAATACACTATTAGACTGTGTGGATCAAAGCAACATTTTAGTTAGTAACACATGCCTCTAGAGAGATTTCTTCTTATGACAAATCTCTTTATTCTTATGACAGTACTCACTTTATGTTTCTCATACACATTTTTCACAATGAATTACAATTTCACTACATTATAATTTTGCAGTTTACTGTATTTTTTTTAACATTTTCAGATGCATCCTACTCTAAACTGCAAAAGATCCCCATTTACTGTTTCAAGTTGATGTTTATATACTATGTACAACCATAAATTTTATTTAAAAATAAAAATGAAAGGAGGAGGTGGATGAAAAGATATACAAGAAAAAAGTCATTTCACTCAATAAAAATTATATATCCTGAAACGAGAAAGATAGATCAGTGTTTAAAGTCACTTGTTGCTTTTTCAGAGGAGCTGGGTTCATTTTCCCCATAAGCATGTGGATGCAACTCTCTTTTACCTCAGTTACAGGTATTCCAATCCTCTACTGGCCTCTGCAAGCATAGCACACCTGTAGGGCATTTACATGTGTGCACATATGCAGGCAAAAATGCATACACATTAAAAATAATAAAAAAGCTGTATACCTTTATTAATGTAGTAGTTCCCCAAATACATGTAATTACCAAAAGAAATCTCATAATTGATACTTAATGTTTATTCATTTTATACATATAAGTTAACTTCAACAAAAGACTACAAACTGGAGAAAACTATAATTTCAAATACAAGTGAAAATATATTCTTACATTTATGATTTTCTCTATTTCCTTCTGAAGTTTGTGTGTATTGCTTATGTTCTCAAATATGCAAGAGAAACTTTGAAGGGGAGGATTAGAAAGTTTAAAAATAGGTGATCAACAGGTGCCTGAACGGATTAGAGAGAGGACTAGACTAAAGATTTTCCCAGTGTACACCCAATTCATAGACTGAACAATAGGAGAAATCAGTGGCCATTATTTGGAACAAAGAGTCAAAGAGGAAGAGAAATTGAAGGAAGCAGGAAAGCTTCAAGAAAAATAGAGGCGATGAAATAGGGATTATCCCCAATGGTTTAAAATGCCCCCAAAGGCACTCACCATTCACAATCTTAAAGTATGTGATCGAGTGAATCAATACACCTTCTCCTTTGATGCTTCATATAGGTGTCCCACTGACCACAACCTACAAGGAAGTAAAGGGTATAGTGAAGTGCCAGATAATTCTATCCAGAGGTAGAGTCTATTCCTATTACAACAGTATTTCGCTTGTTGAATGGTCATTAAGAAAAAAACCTTGCCCTTCTATTTGCTTTTTGTTCACCACTCTAGAGGTGGTGGGGCCTGAGATAATGGAGCCCATAAACAAGGCAGACTAAAGGCTCATGCAATATCCAGCTTTATTTACAGCATCAGACAATTTATACTGTGGGAGTTAAGAGCAGTCACATGAATAGGGCATACAATCACAAGGACAAACAGCATGTGGCAGACAAAGCCACACATGGAAAAACATGTTTTGCTTTGTTTCTTCATAGATGTGTACAAAAAAATAAGAATAGTCAGTTGTAATGAACGTTCTGAAATAAACTCACTTGTGTCTACTACACCTGGAAGGAGCACTAAAACATAATTCAAGAACAATTCTGTGTTTTTATGTAACTGAGGTCACAGGACCCTTGTCTTTTTTTTTTTAATTTATTTTTCTCACAAGCACTCAGATTTCTCAAAGGACTGCACTCTTGTACTGTGTTCTGATACTTCAGACAGTTATCATTTCTCTACTTTAGAGATAAATTTCTTTCCTATGAGCTCCAATAATGACATATGACAATGTAATTTTAAGACTAATCATTAAACACAAAGCTGAAAGAATTGATTATATTTTAATTAATATTTCTATAGCTAAAGTGAATTCTAAGTTAAAATTGTTGCGTTGTTCAGTAGGCAAAAAGAATTGTACCTATGGTGTTATAACAATCTATATTATTATTATTATTTTTGCATTCTATCCAATCAAAGTCCATTTCATTCAGGAATAGTGTACCATATCTCACATTTCAATCCTTTAACTAGATGAATATGAAGGAATAAAATCTTTAAATTCTGATATGCTTCACTGAATTTTTGGTTATTTGGGAACAAATATTAATTTGTTTTTCTTTATATGTGTAAAATAAGAAGCCATACATATAGAAGAATTATATATTGTAAAATTTACCCAATTTTTTTCACTGTTCATGTATTTACAATTTTACTTTATTAATGTACTTTTCCAACATATACGAACATAATCTGTGTACAGGAAAGTGGTTGGATAAATTTATGATGTAGATTATGAGACATTATTAGAACTCCCCACAACATGAAAGTGATAGATTCTTCGCTGACACAGTCATAGAAATCAGTTTCTCATCAATAGCATCTATCTTAATTGATTGCCTTGTTAACCAATACAACAGTGGACTACTACATACATAGTGGTTGAGCCAAATTAGAAATAAGTGCTAATCAATTTTTGCTACTTTCAGCACATCAAATAAATCCTATCCATTATGAATGTAATTTTTTCATTATTAAACAAAGAAATCATGGAAGGATGTTTGAGGAGCCATGAACATTGAGTAGATTGGAAGATTTTCAAAATTTATTGTTTTGCTAAGAATTATTGAAGATGTTGACTAAGTCATCTCCAATCTGTTTAACAATGTTTATGACTTAGTTACCTGGGTATAATTAAAATTAAATGTAAGGAATCCAAGATTAACAAAGCGAACACACACACCCTACATTTTAGGGATGTTCCACTGACCTTCTATGGTACTATTTGGGAAACCAGCCTAATGTTACCCTGCATTTTGCTATACCATCTAAATTTACTTAATCACCTTGTAAACACTGTTTTTTTTTTTTTGCAAAAATTACTGACAATTTATAAAATAAATTTTCTATGTGATTTAAATGTTTTTGTAAATATTTAATATTCTTGAATGTATCCTATCACATTTTCTGAAATTTTGAAACATTTATAATAATCACTTTCTTGAAGTATAGGACATTGCCAAGGAATATCCCACAAAGACACAAATACTATTTATACAAAAAGAGTAGACAGATAGCACAGACAATATCACTAGGTAAGTGCAGCAGAAAATTTCATCCCCATGTCAAAATTTGGTGGATAGCTTTTCAGAATTTCATGAAACAATAAAAATAAATTGTCCCACCACTAAAACATCATGGGTGAAACCTAAATTACTAGTTGTGAAAACTGAAATTTTTTTCATACTGTATGATCCAAACTACACACAATTCTGAAAAATAAGATAACCATAAAAAATTTTTTAAAAATCTAAGTGATATCCAGGTGTAGCAAGAATCTTAACAGGTCTTACTAGTAAGAACAAACCTGAGGCCAGTTGTTGGGGTGGATGCTGGAAGATCAGAGAAGCAGAACAAGCCACAGCTACCTCACCTCATCAGTTCCTCCGCTGGTCTTGTTTCTTCAGACTACTAGCTTCTGTGTCCTCATCCCAATGGCTCTCAGCTGAACTGCTGCTCGAAAGCCTGAATGCTTAACTAGCCAAATGCATAACTAGCTCTGGTGCCTGGTCTTCATGCCTTATATATCTTTCTGTTCTCTGCCATCACTCCCTGTGATTAAAGGTGTGAGTCACCATGCCTGGCTGTTTCCAATGGGGCCTTGAACTCACAGAGATCCCCTGGCTCTACCTCCCAAGTGCTGGGATTAAAGGCGTGTGCTATCACTGCCTATCCTCATGTTTAATATTGTGGCTGTCCTGTTCTCTGACCCCAGGTAAGTTTATTTTAGGGAACACACAATATTTTTGGGGAACACAATACCACATTTCCCCTTTTTTTGTCTAAAATTTAAAAAGGTTATAACTAATACAAGAAAAATCATATTCAGATATATGGGTAAGTATATAAAATATACAGTCAAGATTACACTAATGATATCTAGTCCATTAACATTTGACAGATATATATTTTCACAATGTGTGACTATTCTGAATGATGTTGCAATATTAGATAATGTCAGTGAAAATTTGAGAGAACTTTCAAAATATACAAGATAAATACATATCATAATACAAATTATGTATTAATATTTCAATTGATAGTAATGTATCTATGTTGTGTCAGCAGCCATAATCAATATGTCATACTAATACAAGACGTCAAAGATGGGGAAGCTTGGGAGGGCACACTGGAGCATGTGGACTGCATGGACTTTCTCAGAACTTTCTGCTAATATTTAATGTAGATGAATTTCTAAACAGTCTTATTGAATAAGAAACACAGGGGTGCAAGCCATAGAGATCAGAGCAATAGCCTCCAGCTAACCTTAGCTCACCACTTCAATGTAGCTTCCTAAGAGAGCCTCTTTCTTTCTAACCTGTGCCTTTATTGCCTTCCTGTTCTGCCTTCTCATTGGCTCTAAGCCCAACCACATTACTTCCTCATCACTACCTGTCTATACAGACCCCCAGGTCTCTATGGTGGGTATTGGGATTAACGGCATGTGTCACCAGGCTTGGCTGTGTCCTTGAACACACAGAGACTCTGTGTGTGCCACTACCACCTGAATTCTGTTATGGCTGTCTATGACCTCTGATCTCCAGGCAAACTTTATTCACATTTCAGCACAAATAAAATATCACCACACTCAAACTCTCCTGATGCAAAGTTTCAAAATACCAACAGAAAAAGGAAGCTCTGGTGTGTTCAGCCTCACATTAATATCATTTTTCTTCTTTCACAGGTAAAACAACAGGTACTTTAAAATATCCAATTCTTATTCTGAGTATGTTATGCTATATGGTTAAGAATTTGGAGACAGTCTATAATTAGTCAACTTCTTGCTGTTATTTGTGTCATATTGTATCACATATCTGGATGGACTCAGGGGGTTCATGTGTCAGGAAGGAAGATGTGAAGACAGAGGTATGCGTTGCAGTCATGATTCCTGCAAAGGGCTCTGAATAAGTGTTGTGGTGAAGAGGAGGTGCCTGTCTTCTGGTCATCTCAGATAGCATGTGATCCTGCCATCATCTTTTAGCTGTCCCTGTAAGACCTATGTCAGACTTCAAGAGTTTACTATTACCAGGTGATAAATCTGTGAAATTTTAAAGTTTCAAAAATGTGGTCATTGTTACAGCAAGAGCAAAAAGTTTATAGTCTCTCCAAAGCGTGTCTGTTTACTCCTTGGTTTTCTGACTCTTACTTCTTTATTCTGTCACAAATAATCCATCCCTCATCCCTTGATCTCTTGAATTTATTTTCTTATAGCTTTGAAATATATGTAATGACAAATACTTCACTAAGTGACCCCATAGATGGCAAGTTGGATCCAGTAACTCTAAGAACCAGGAAGCTCAGTGATTGGCATGCCCAGACATTAGTACTAAAGTTACACTTCTCAGAAAATTGGCATACCACTCTGAAACTGTAAAAACAAACATTTCCCTAACCCAAGTGAAAAGTCACCACAGCAAAATACAGTTATACAGGGTTGAAGACAGGACTGAGAAAGCCACAAAACACAAGACTTAGGTAAAGAAGTGTATATGGTTCAGGACCTTAAAGACTGGCAACATCATTTAACTCAAGAATAATGTAAATAATGAACCAGAACATCTTCAAGTTCAGCTTTTTATTTATGCACAATGTGTATACAGATTTTAAAAATTTTTTGTTCTTGTATTCTGGTTTTAGTTATATAATACTGCTAAATTATAAACCTGTGAGAAAAAAGTAATCTAATACACTGATTGCTACATATAGTCCAATTTTTAAAATAATGCAATTAAATGGTAAAATCCCATGAGGATGAAAGAGAACAATTTTATACCTAAGTGTTTAAAAATCTAACTAGAAAATTAGCGATCAATGTTTGATATACACCATAGTAGTGAATTTGAATAAAAATACCATATAGTCCTGTCAAACTTGATAACAGAAGATTGAGTATGATTGAGAACAGTGTGTTTGTTGGTAGCCATGGGGTGAAGATGGCTGTGTTCAAAGTTAAATGCAAAAAGTGACAGAAGGTACAAGATGAACAAATTAGGATCTGAATCACACTATATTTGTAAAGTGCTGAAACATGCCAGGAATTTCAAAAGTAAGTATCCAGTAGTCATGGAAATTTCAAAAATATTATTCTCCTCTACAGTCACATTTACCACATTTGTTTTCCATTGTTTGAGTCACACTCAAGAATATCGCTAAAATGTTTTTCTCAACGGAGAAAAACATATTCAGTTTTTTTATCCGGCAAGAACATGTAAGGATTTTTTTGTCGTTGTTTTGTTTTTTGAGACAGGGTTTCTCTGTGTAGCTTTGTGCCTTTCCTGGAACTCACTCTGTAGACCAGGCTGGCCTCGAACTCACAGAGATCTGCCTGCCTCTGCCTCCTGAGTGCTGGGACTAAAGGTGTGCACCATCACCGCCCAGCAAGAACATGTAAGGATTTTACATATCTAGAAACAAACACAAGAAATAATGTTCATTATTCTACTAGCAATGTTCAACTAAAAACAGAGAGATAAAAGAAGTCTATATTCTAGCTACTAATAGAAGGCACTCTTAAGCATTATTTTTCTACCATACTCCACATGAAAATTAACCCATAACACATGTTATGTCTGCATATCTACACAAGTTTTAAAACAGTATGTCCTATTTATATTGTATTTATATAAAATCATATGTTAACATGATCAAACTTCCAAATCCTAAATTCTTTCACAGCATACATCTTTACACTGTAATTGTTTAATAATTTTTGACACGACCCACTGCATATCTGTCTCAGTGAATTATGCCATCCAAAGTACATTATTTATACAATTGGGAAATTTCTTCCTGAACCTGCTCATTTTGTTCTAAGAAACATCCACTATTGATACAGTTAACACCAGCTGTCATTCACATTGACAACCTTCCTGCTAGCATCATTGTTATCAGTTTTAGAAAAATTATAGACATTTCCCTCCCACAAGATTATGAGTAAAGCTACTTTACTTCTAATTCTACCTGAACAGGTGGTAAAAACCTCAAGTGTCATTTTATTAGCATCGAGGTTCAGTTTAGAAACAAGAATTGCTTTATATGAGCTGTTGTTGCTTGGCAACATCTGGAGAAAGCTGTTGGAGGTAGTGAAAATACCACATTCAGCATTGTCTGGTAAAAGCCCTTTATTTTCTATAGTTTTTATCAGCTTGCAATACAGTTGGCTTTTATGATATAATTTGAAAATCTGGGAACTAAGATTTTGATTATTAGATTGCAACAAGGTTTGTTTTTACATAATGAGCCACAAGGAGAATGTGCTTCTCGGTTTTATTTAAATAATTTTACTATGTTAAAATAATATAAGCCTTGATCTCACAAATCAAATTGTATGGAAATGTCATTTGCCCCAATATTTGGAAAATTTAATAGCCATAATCAAGTTTGTGTGCCATTACAACAGAAAATAAAATGATACTGGAAGTATCTTTTCAACAACAATTAAATCATTAGAACTGGAAGGCCATAAGGGAACTGGAAAGCTGAATTAACTCATGGTTTTTTTTGTTTTTTTTTGTTTGTTTGTTTGTTTTATCCATTAGGACACATACACTATCTTTAGATGATCTTTGTGCTCTGATCATTTAAAAACAATACATGATCACGTGTACACATTTCTTTAGTAGAGTCCCACAATATAGTTTGGACTGGTTTTTCAACTCCTGGTGTTAAGTGATAATACTGTCTCAGCTTTTCCAGTGTTCAGATTTCAGTTATAAGCCATTTTACCCATTGACACAGACCCAGTTTTAAACCATGGATATCATTAATAAAATCTTGTAAAAACTTTTATAGAAGTAAAATTTGATCTTGTATACTCATTGATGTTTAATGTATGACATTTTGTATTTGTGTTGGAATCCCAGAAAGGGCTTCACAGAAAAGAGGATATTTGAAATACCGTGTGACAATGAATATTTACAATCTTATTTCTTCTTCTCATTCTTACCATACCAGACTACCAGATTGAAATCAAGTGTAACTATGTGACTAGAAGTTTAAAACACAGCAGAGCAGACCTTTTTATATAACTCCAGGGATAGCCCATTAAGCCCTTTCTTCTTCACTAACTAACATTGAACAAAGATGGAATTCACAAACTGTAGAGATAGAGCAACGTGATGGAGTAAGCAGGAATCCATCGATTTCCTTGCATAGTAGAGTTATGCTCTAGACATATTTACCATATGCAGTATGCATCTTTACTTTTAAAATATATTTTTAAGAAAAATATAATTATATCATTTTCCTCTTCCATTTCCTTTTTTAAATCTTCAAATGACTTCTCATATATATCTATATGTACATACATCATGTGCACCACACATATATAAGTACAATCTACCAAGACCCTTTTTGTTATATATATAGTTTTAGGGTTGAAGTCTTTTTATTTTTTCTTGGAAAACCCATTAGGGTTCTCATCCCTTGGCAAATTCTCCTTCTCTCAGCAGTCAATATTTGCCCTTCACTCTTTTTCTGAGGATTGACCTCCCTGAGATTTTCCCCATCCATATTAGCATCTCTGTCGATATTATCATTGTTCATTTTATTTGTGCATCTGTTCTAGGAGACACAGAACCACAGCCAACTTTCTGGTCCTCCTGTCCTTGCAATCTTTTCAGCCCCCATTCTGCATTGTTCCCTGAGACTTAGGCTCAGGCGCGTTGTCCATTGGATTTATCTGTTTGAGGCTGAACTCTCTATATTCCTGTGATCGTTACATTATGTCTGGTTGTAGTTTTCTATGATGGTCTTCATTTGCTGTAAAAAGAAGCTTCTTTAAGGAGGAGTAAGAGCCAATGTAGTTAGTAGAGTTATACTGGTCTAGTAAAATACGAGTCAGGATCTCTTCTGAAATCTATGACCTTTCTATGCCTGAGTGGTTGGCTAGAATTCAATTCCCCTCTTAAGTCATTTAATGCTTAGTACCAACATCTAAGTGTCACTATTGTACCTTTAGGGATATCTTGCTATGACAATCATTGTTACAGTTTGTAGGCATCACTGCCGGATAGCACTATTGACTGTTTTTGCCTTTGGCAGCTTGCATGGGCTTTTTCAAACTATAGAAGCTAGACTGGAGGAAGAAGTTTTTGGAGATAGCTCCAGGTGGACTAGTCAAAGGACTGTGTTCTAAATGTGCAGTGTCTTCAGCAATGTTGGGAACTTAACATCAGCCTCTGTGAGGCACCTAAGGATAATAGCAAGAGCCTGTATAGTTCAGTGAGTCACTTGGACAAAACCAATGAACATCTGGAATGGGGGATTCTCATGCTTGGTGTTGGGGTACTTATTAAATAGTCTATAGCTCTTGTGTGGAACATTGTCAGCCCAATTGGCATAAATTCATCACACACACATACACACACACACACACACACACACACACACACACACACACACAGCCATGTGCACATATGTATTCCATATAGTTTTAGATAAACATAATATAATATTATTCCTTGAGGAATATTATTTCCTCCTTCCCCTTCCACATTGACCTCCCTCCTACTTCTGAACCAGAGCCAACTCTCCATTTTCTCCTATCATGTCACCAGGGTCCTGGCATTTTCCTCTCAAACCACTCCACTCCACCACTGTTCCAGTTTATATTTTTATTTCTGCAACTACTTCAGGTTATATACTTATACCTAAAGACTTGGAGCTAAGAACTATGGATAAGACAGGAGCATTTGTTTCAAATTTCTCATGAGTCATAAATAAAATGCTCCACTAGTGACATTTCAAGTGTTCATTGTATAGAAAGTTGTCTTAGATTGGTTTCCTTTAATACCCATGGGAATGAGGTTTAAGAGGGGAAGTTGTGAAAAGGGTGCTACTATAATAGAGGTATGTGACAGAGCAGAAGGAAGGTATATGCAAGGACACAGAAACACAAGACCCACGTATAGAGAGTATAGAGAGGGCTGGAGAGTGTTAGTAGGTGATGTTTGTTTATTAAGGTTCTATTTGGGAAAACCAGCTGTCTATAACAGTTCTTGATATAATTTGAGAGATACTAAGAAAACAATTAATCCCAGCAATAAAAATTAACATAAAGATCGAGATGCAATATAAGCCCATTGATTAAGTAAATGCAGATGTTATGATGTAGAGGCAAGAAGGGGTCTATTTGAGAATAACATATAAAATAAAACCATATAATGTAAAAATATCAAAGAAAACACTTGTATTGCAGATGTATTCATCAACATGGCAACTGATTAGATGTAGTAATACACAGAAAAAGAATACTGATTTATTATTATAAACTAGCCCCTATGCAACCATTGTATCTTTGCACTAACTCTATAAAATAAATGCTACCATTGGCCCTATTTTACAAAAGAATACAACTGAAAGAGATTTAGTACAAGGCAAGCATTACTTAATTGATAATTAAAACAGTAAGGATTGAAACAAAAAAATCTAATGCTATTCCAGTGATTGATCATGAATATACTTTCAGACTGAGTTTGTGAGATATTTGTAAATTGTTTGCAAAATGAGAGAAACGAGTGCAATTTCTCTTGATACATTTGTTATGGAAAATTTTTATAAGGACGATTTCAAACTCACAGAAGCATTGCAAGAATAATATAAAGGGCTTCTAGATGCCTATCACTGAAACTCTTTGTTCTTTCATAGCCAAAAGCACATGGTGGTGTTTACTCTTATCCTTTGTTAAAAGGGAAATGACATTTTATGTTTACATATTGACACTAGAAGGCAATTAGAATTTGCAAATTTTATCTGACCTTTTGGAAGGAGTTGAATGCTAGATATAATTGAACAGAATGAATTGGTATAGATGGAGATCACTAAAAAAAATCATTGAAATGTTTCATATTTCAAGATGGAGAGGTCTGAGAAGAAACTATCATTCAGCACAATCAGGAGAGACCCTGTGCAATGATCAGAACTAGAATTGAGACATTCTAAAAGTTTAGGCCTGGATTACTGTCAGTGCAGAAGAAGAAGGCAGGGTTTGGCAACATTTTATCTACTTAGATATTAAAATAGTTGATATAGATGTAATAGGATGAAAGGGCAGATTAAGGAACTTACTTCTAAAGAGCAACAACTTGTTTAAAATGTTTTACATTGGTATAGATTTTAGTCTATTGATACAAACTTAAAGTTAATTTTGTTATACTGTGTGTATATTTCTACTCTTGTTTAAGATATTATGTTTGTACAGCTCTTTTAAAAATTGTAATGGATAATTAAAAATAGATTAATAACTGGTCATCTATGACAATCATACTCATAGCCATGTTAGTTAAGTCTTCTAGGCATACACAGAGATATTTCAGATAGACAGGTAATCTTCAAACACTTCAAAGGTCTACAGAATATGGCATTTAAAATATTTTTAAAATTTAGACTTTCTGGACGGTGAGACATGTCTGCTCTTGGCAGCACCAATTTACTTCAGAGAGGAGGATGGGCATTGAAGACACTTCATATGGAGTTTATCTTCACCTTGGCAAAAATAGCCATTTGGGCAAGAAACTGTTCTTGCCTGGACTGCTTGATTGACTGGATGTGCAGGACCCATAAAAAGGTGACCACTAAATTTTGCTTGACAAAATGGTCCTTCAGGTTCCTGCTTTGCAGAGGAAACTGCCAGACATTCTACAGGACACTAAGAAAAGTGACCGAGAGACTCTAGCCCTGTGGGCTGAAGACAAATGCCCCAACTTTACAAAGAAACATTAGGTGACTGTCCAGGCTCCCAGCTGTTTCTGTCTACTCTTGCAAGACTCCCAAAAAATGCTTGCATCCTTTTCCCAGTTCTCAGAAATATTATATCCTTCTGAGGCCTTTGATGTAGTTGAAGACTAGATAGATATAATTTCCTCAGTTATGCTAAATGGTAAGTAGATATAAAACCTTAAACTCACAAATATAAGATATATAGGATATCTTCTTTAATATTGTGACTATAATTCTTGCTTGATAATTGTTTTGTTATCTGTAATTTTACTATGTAAAAGTTAACCCTCCTTTTTTAACAAAAAAGAAAAGGGGAAGTGCTGTGGATATCACTCTGTATAAATAAAGTGCTGATTGGCCAGTAGTCAGGCAGGAAGGACAGGGTAAGCGGGACGAGGAAGAGGAGAAGGCTGGGAACAGGAAAGCTGGGAGAGACACTGCCAGCTGTCACCATGACAAGCAACATGTAAAGACACCAGTAAGCCACAAGCCATGTGGCAAAGTATAGATTAATAGAAATGGGTTAATTTAAGATGGAAAAAGTAGATAACAAGAAGCCTGCCACAGCCATACAGTTTGTAAACAATGTAAGTTTCTGTGTGTTTACTTGGTTGGGTCTGAGCGTCTACGGGCCTGGTGGGTGAGAGAGATTTGTCCTGACTCTGGGCCAGGCAGGAAAACTCTAGCTACAAATAGTAATAGTTTTTATGTGATGAACTTTAAGGAAATTTTGAAAAGATGAAAAATGTATGAATATATTTCATAAGCATGGTATATATACTTACATCTATATAGACTTTTACTCCTATTGAATAAAATACATTTTTAGAATAAGTAGTTTTCTACATATCAACCTTGTCACTGAGTACCAGATGAATAGGTTCAATGTCCTTTGGAAATGTTCATAATTTAAAAAAAATTTTCAGTTTTTTCTTTTAGTCTATGTTACCTAAATCTGCTCACTATACAGTGGAATTTTAGAATATAACCAAGGGAAATATATAAATATAAAAGTTAAATAAGACAAGATATTGTAATGTTCCTTCTCAAAAACACTAGTTCAAGACATTGGGATGTAAGATGAAAATAAATGTATGTAATTAATCTCAAGATCTGTGCATTTGTCTATGTTTATCAAAAGATTGTTTTATTAATGATTTCATAATCAGCACAAGATACTCTATAATAGTTTTCCTTCTTCAGCATCCTTATTTTGTGAGTGGAGATAGTATGTACTGATAATATATAATTGTATGTCCTGATGGCACCACGTTCTAAAGTAGTATCTTGGGCTATAGATATGGTTTTTTCTTAAGCATCTATATGGAAATATATTTTAACGGAGAAACAGAGAAGGATCAAGAATAAATTACCTTCTACCCACATTGATGTAATAAATGTCACCTGCTTTGCCAGAATTTTCATTGAAATATAGTTTTTTTGTGAATACAAATTGATTAATCATTTACATCTGCTTGTTTGAATCACATGAGAACTATTGTTGTTTCATGTGCATTTTAGTCTTGTTGATTTCTTGTCAATATGGAATCCATACATTTTAAGCACATTTAGTTTTTCCTTATTTTATAAATTTAGGTATCTTGAAAGTATGACATGTTAATGAACACAAGAAGTGAAGTTAGGAATGGAAGGTGACCTAGTGTGTGAAATCCTTGCTGTACAAATACATGGGGACATGAGTTTGAATCCTCAGCACTCACTTAACAGTCAGGTATAAAGCTCTATAATCCCAAGCTCTAGCGGTGCACAGACAGAAAGATCATGGGCCTATTGGTCTAGCCAGTCTTGTCTAAACAGTGAGGACTAGGTAGCATGAGAGAGTCTATCCCAAAACATAGGGTGGAAAGTAACAGAGCAAAACATCCTATGTTGATCTTTGGCTTAAATACACACGTATGGGTTAGCTTACTTTCAGAAATGTCTACCCCCGTCCCCCCACACACACCTACCCACAGATTAAAATTAGCACATGGTTGACTGGCTATGTATGAAAAAACAATAACAAAAGATGCTCACGCCTCAGAAGCAACAGATGGAGTAAGCATTTTGCTTATTCTCAGTAACTGATTCTCTTTTACTCAGGTCCTATGTTCTTCTTTGAAGAAGATTTTCTTTATATACAGACTCATGATTAGTTTTTAATAAATCACAGTTTGCTACTCCAATTGCTTCTTTTATTATTTCTTTTATTTTTTTGAGATTATAACAAATGACACATTTTTTCCCCCTTCCTGTTCCTCCCTCCAAAGTCTCCTATATACCTCTCCTTTCTCTCTTTCTAATTCATGACCTCTTCTTTTCTTTAAAAAGCATGGGCAGGGAAAAAGATCTGATGAGGATTGGGAGATGTACTAACACACACACACAAACACACACACACACACACACACACACACACACACACACACACACAGGAGTTCTATTAGTATTATATTCATTTATCAGAATAATTGTTGTAGATTTTCCACTAGGACATTTGACCTTGACTTATTAGCACCTTTAGAAATGCAGGTTTAGAATGCAGTTCAGTCTTGAGCAGCATCAGAAAGTAGTAGGCTATTCCCATAACATTTGTCTCACAATTGCACCAGTGGTCATATCTTCCAAGGACAGTCTTTATAGCAAGTCACAGAGTAAGACTGATGAATGCTTTTCTCCCCAAGCAGCATGCACAGCACTTTCTAGCATTACAAAAGATAGCTAGGGAAAAAAATATGTATCTTTCAGGGCAATCAGCTTGATTCCTCCATGTTTGATGACAGAAATTACCAAAGTCTTTATGTATAGGGTTTTACTGTGAAGCGCTGGAGGTAGGTAAAAAGAATAATCTAATTAGCCTGAGATGTTTGGGGTGTCTATGGAACCCCACTGACCAAAAGCTCACCCTGACACTGAGCTTTTTTTTTTTTTTTCTTGATGCCCTATGGTGTTTAGGAGAGGATGTCTCAGTCCTTCCTTATAGGTTAATCCTATAATCTGGAAAGCTTCTACAGTAGCAGGATTCAGTTTGGCTTTTTATTTAAGATGTCTTTATCCTATTAGCTATTCTTAACATAGTTCCACTCTATTCTCCATTCCACTTAGCCCATCCTGCCTCATTATTCCACTTTTCCCTTTATAGTTTTTCCTCTCCCCTATTTAAGAGCCACCCCATTTCATTTATGTTACTATACGATTCCTGGGTGTGCAAACACGTGGGTCTGCATCTGTATGGGTTTCTTGTGTTTTCTTTTGGGCACTTTTTTCTGTTTGTTTGTTTTGTCCTTCTTTCAATTTGTTTGCTTTTGTTTTGTCTTATTTTATTATTATAACTTAGATGCCTGTTTGTTTTCTACTGAGAGACAGAAAGTGTGTGGATCAGGATGGGAAAGGAAGTGTGGAGGAACTGGTAATTAGAATATATTATATGAAAAAAATCTACATTCAATAAGAGAAAATAAAATAAAAGCTACCCCTACTGCCCTCAAATGGTTTCCTGACTTCTATGGGCACTCCTCTTTAAATACACATATATAAAGATTCAAATACAGGATTCATACATGAAAATAATATGTGACCCTTTCTCTGCATTTGGATTATATCAGTTCAATTATTATTTTTTCGTTCTACTTATTTACTTGGAAATATAATTATTCTTTCCAGCCAAATAATATTTCATTGGATAAATGTATCACATTTCATTATCCATTCATCAGTTGATGGGCATCCAAATAATTTCCATTTCCTAGCCTCTATAAATAGAGCAACAATGAACATGGATGAGCAAATATCTTTGTAGTAGATGACTTGGAAATGAAATCAAGATATCACTGGCGTACATGTTTCTTATATATGACATTCTATCTATCACTGTAAAACATTAAGATGGTTAATATATTTTATTACTTATATTTAGGTAAAGCTATTTAAATAAGATATTGTATAATGTGTAGTAGAAAATGAAACAAAGTATTACAGAAAAAAATAAACAAGCATTGTGGCACATGCCTTTAATCCTGGCATTTAAGAGGCTGAGCGAATTAGATTCTTATACTTTCAAGGATAGTATGCTGTGGTGTTTTGGATGAGAATGCCCTCCATAGATTCTTATATTTGAAATCTTGGTTCTCAACTGTTAGACTGTTTGGGAAAATTAGGAGCTGTGGCCTTGTCAGAGTAGGTGTGCTCTTAGGGATGGACTTTGAAATTAAAAAATCAAATCTCTCTCTCTCTCTCTCTCTCTCTCTCTCCCTCTCTCTCTCTCTCTCTCCCCTGCTAGGATCGTGGCTCTCAGTTCCATTCCTGCCTGCCTTCCACCATGCTTTCCAGCATGACGATCTCTGACTAACCCTCTGAAAATTAAAGTAAGCCTCCAGATAAATGCTTTCTTTTAAAAGCTGTTTTGGTCTCCCCCACCCCACCCCAGGAATAGAACAGTAACTAAGACACCTGTTTATACATTGAAATCCAGTCCATTAAGGCATATATAGTAAGAGCCTGTCTCAAAAAAAAAAAAATAAAAAAGAAAAGAAAAACAACAACAAAAAAATTCACAATAACAAAGATCCCACCAGAAAACAGAAGACACACACACACACACACACACACACACACACACACACACACCTTGCTGGCTGCACTACTTTCCACTCCTATTAAATGTTAGTAAGTGTTAGGCCTTCCTTACATATATCCACACCAGTATTTGTTGTTTCCATTTAAAAAGTGTTTATTTTTCTTATCTTAGGTTTTCTTTCTGAAGTAAAATGAAATCTTAAAATAGATTTCATTTATATCTCCCTGATGGTTTGGTGATGTTACAATTTTGGAAAAAAAAAAAATGTTTCTTTACTTTTGTTTCAGGTTTTGAGAAATCTCTTTGTAGTTTCATGCCTCCATATTTAATTTGATTGTTTATGTTCTAGGTGTTACATTTTTGAGTTCTACATATATTGTAGGAGCACATGAATTATGAACCAAAGGCTGTGGAACCCCCAGCTGGAGCAGGCCCTCTGGATAAGTGAGACAACTGAATAGTGTAGTTGGAATTTTCCTGCCTGGCCCACAGTCAGGACAAATCTCTTTCACCCACCAGTCCCACAGTGGCTCAGACCCAACCAAGTATGCACACAGAGACTTATATTACTTATAAAGTGTATGGCCGTGGCAGGCTTCTTGTTATCTAGTTCTTCTATCTTAAATTAACCCATTTCTATTAATCTATACTTTGCCACTTGGTTCGTGGCTTACCTGTACCTTACATCTTGTCATGGCGGTGGCTGGCACCGTCTTTCTCTCAGCCTTCCACTTCCCAGAATTCTCTTCTCTCTTGTCCCGCCTATACTTCCTGCCTGGCCACTGGCCAAACAGCATTTTATTTATACAGAGCAATATCCACAGCAGAATAGCTTGAACTGTTTGGGAGACCCCCAGGCAGTAGGACCTGGACCTGTCCTTAGTGCATGAGCTGGATGTTTGGAACCTTGGGTTTACACAGGGACACTTTGCTCAGCCTGGAAGGAGGGGACTGGACCTGCCTGTACTGAATCCACCAGGTTTAAATGAATCCCCAGGGGAGTCTTGGCCCTGGAGGAGATGGGAATGGAGGGGAGGGGATGGGGGGAAGGTAGGAGTGGGAGCGGGAGGGGGGAGGACAGGGGAACCCATGGCTGATGTGTAAAATTAAAACACAAATATAATAAATAACAAAAATTTTTTGACATCTTTATCAAAAGTGAACTTGATGTAGGTGTGTGGATTTATATTCAAGTCCTCAGTTCTATTCCACTGAGTAGCATGCCTATTTTTTTGTTACTGCAGTACCATGCTATTTTTATTACTATATCACTGCAGCAAAACTTAAAATTGGGTGTGGTGATGCTTCAAGCAGTGTTTAGATTGTTCTGTATTATTTGCTTATCCTGGGCCTTTTTTGCCCATACTAATTTTAAGTTCAATATGCCAAGAATATGAAATTTCAGAAAGCTTTGCCAAAATGATATATCTACAGCATATCCCTTCCTCCCAAGGTTCAAGCATTGTCACATAATAGGTAACTCAAAGATTGCAAGAGCTAGAGGTAGGGGTTATATGGTGACACTGTTTCCTGGGCACAGCAGAGGTGAGCTGACAGTGACTGTGACCGTGTATGTACAAGACATACACAAGGTCAAGCCAGACAAAGTGAAATAGTGGAATGGGGATTTGATCAGGAAATTCCATCCCAGGATGAGGAAATATTGGCAACTGATGACTACTGGCATAGAGACTATCATTTTGCTTCAGAGGAGCAGCCCCTGGTAGGCTAACATGCCTCAATTACATGCATGTATGTAGTAGTAGCAAAAACTAGACTCTATCTAGTCATCAAGGTTTCTTGTGCTGCACATCTTAGTGCTACTAAAATCATTAGAGGATCATTTATAACCATTGATTTACTAAACCAGCATGATGCTTAACATCAATTTATAAACATATGTCCTTTATATAATAAATAAAATCTTAATACTTCATCAAGGAAACTTCTATTTGCAAAAGACAGAGGCTACTAAAGAAAACCAAAACCAAGCTTGGTGGTGTTTCTTCACGCCTTTGGTCCCAGCACTTGGGAGGCAGAGGCAGGTGGATTTCTGAGTTTGAGGCCAGCCTGGGCTACAGAGTAGACTGCTAGGGCTTCAAAGAGAGACCCTGTCTTGAACCCCGTTCCCTCATGCCCAGAAGTTATTAAGAAAACCATAACCAATGGAACTGCAGAGTTTTGGGGCCCAGTCCAAACTGATACATCTATAAAACACTCCTGGACATAAGGCTCAGGGAACATGGGGAGAGATTCCAGGAAGATTATAAGTGCCAGAATATCAGTGATTTTATGTGAGGTCATGTCTAACAAATATCAAAGCTATACCCGAAGGTACTGCCTAGACAAGAACTGAACAAAGGTGACACCAAAGAATATGCCAAATTGGACAGAAAAAAGCCCACAAGATCCTAACCCTACACAAACCACAACCAGCAACTGACAAAAGCTGGGAGCAGGGGAGATGGACTTCCCCAGAGAAGAACATGCCAATTGGTTGTCCAATGCTAAGTGATCAGTCCTGAAAACATACATACCAGTAAAATTATACTCAGCAAGCTATATATAGGAATGTATCTGCATATGCAGATTCGTATATGAATGCAATAGCAAGTTGTGAAAAAAAAAGAGGCCATAAACTTGAGGAGGAGAGAGGAGAGGCATATAGGAGGATTTGGAGAGAGGATAAGGAAGAGAGACATGTCATAAGTAGATTACAATCTAAAGAAATGTCTAAATAAATGACACAGCATAAAACACACACATAGACACATGAACATACAGAGAGGGGAGGGGAATACGTGTGGGGGGAATCTGGACTCTTGGTAGTGAAGAAAGGAGGAAAACTGGGGTGGAATTGTGGTGGACTTGATCAAAATATATTTGCACATATAATGTTCTTAATGAATAAAAACAAACAAGGAAAGGAACGGTGTCCCTCAAGCAAAGGCTCATATTATCCTTGAGGTTTTTTTTTAAAAAAAAATCTTTCACTCTCTTAGTTTTTATATGACTCCACTTTTTCTTCCCTACTGCTTTCTTTTTTTTTTTTTTAACTTCATTTTCATACAAAAGATAAAACACAGCAAAAACCTGTATGGTGGAACTAAGTGGCTCCACCTTGGAGTTTAGTTTGGCGTAGATTTTTCATTTTTTATTGATCCTAGTTTTGTGTCCCTAAAATATACTTATCACAGTTAAGCTGTGAGTCCCTAGAAGCAAACCTTACTGAAAAATAATGCATATTTATATTCATTTTATAATATATTTTACCAGTTATCAAAGAAATTCTAATACCTGACAAAGGCGTAGAAACTTGTAATCTATTTGTGATGTGAAATTTTAATTTACGGTATGTTTTCAATGTTGCTCATTTATAATTAAATAATAATGATCTACATTGAAATAAAACAATTGGTAAATAAAATCATGTCAATATAAATAGTATATTAATAATGCCATGTCTAATACCACATTGCATCAGGATAAAAATTATGACAATTGTTGGATTATTAAAAAACATTGTCACACAGGAATAGAATATGGTTTAATTCTTCCTGATATGCGCTAAACTTCAAATTCTCAGGATATTTATGGCATATTCACTGTGATGTGGCAAACTGTCCTGATGCTGCCATGTTAAAGAACTGCTAACATTTCTCCCATGTGGAGATTCTTAGGGAATAACATATGTCACAATTCAAGAACCTGAACAGAATTCTATTTAAACCTCCTGGTTCTGAAGGAGAGAGTGCGCAGGTGTTTATTTGTCACATTTCTGGGAGAAAAGCCAGGCTCCTTGAACACTACTATTTCTAAAACTTTATGTCCTATCTTTTGATGCGTTCCTCTGGAAAAAGTGCAACAGCATTAAAGAGTAGCTAACTCGACTCCAAGTGTTTGTATCTGTGCTGGATGAGGAAAAGGTAAACAGTAAATTCAAAGGTGAGTAGGGCTTAATGTGTTTCCCATTAGTTTTTTCACGAATCAAAATTTTCCTGTGATTGTTATATATAAGTTCATATCATATCATTAATTGTAGACAGAATCCAATCATACTAAATGCCCAACATTTTTATTTCATTTCTTTGAGTCGTTAAGGAAACTATAATGCAAATCTTATTAGTCTTTTCTTTTTCTTTTTCTTTTTTTTTTTTTTTTTAGAATTGGGAAAACTATAAAAATCAGTCAAAGCTAGGCCTAAGCTAATGAGACATCATTGTTGCTTATATGTTATCTCTTATTTTCTATAACAACATGTACTGTGAATTTCATGTGATTACATTTTAAATGGCTACATGATGCTTCAGATATAAATTATGTTGACTGAAATACATCAAATATATCTCCATGTTGAAGTATAAGATGTCATGAGGAGGAGGAGAAAGTACAGTCCTTCAATTTATGTCTTAGTTAGGGTTACTATTACTGTGATGAAACACCATGACCAAAAGTAACTTGGAGAGGAAAGGGTTTATTTGGCTTACACTTCCCAAACACTGCTTATCACTGAAGGAAATCAGAACAGGGACCCAAACAGGGCAAGAACCTGGAGGCAGGAGCTGATGCAGGTGTCATGAAGGAGTGCTGCTTACTGGCTTGCTTACCTGCTTTCTTATAGAACCCAGGACCAACAGCCCAGGGGTTGTACCACTCACAATGGGCTGGGCTCTACCCCATCAATCACTAATTAAGAAAATCTCGAAGGATCTGCTTTACAGATGGATCTTCTGGAGGTATTTTCTCAAGGTTTCCTCTTTTCATGATTCTTCTGTATGTCAAGCTGACATAAAACTAGTCACCACAACATAATATTAAATGATACCAAATGACCAACATTTTGAGCTCATTATTTTGAAATTTTAAGGAAACCAAAGAATGCAAATCTTATTAGCCCTCCATTTTATTTTATTATTTTAATTGTTTTGTAGTTGTAATTGTTTTTAAATTGGAGAAAGTGAAATGAGTTAATGGTAGACCTAGGCTAATGAGTAAAACATCCTCATTGCTGGCATATGCTCTCCCATTTTCTAGAACAACATGAATTATGACTGTCAAGTGATTACTTTTCAAATGACTATATGATGCCTGACAGGTAAATTAAGTTCACTGAAATATGTAACAAATATTTCCATCTTGAAGTAAAAGGTTCAGTAATGAGAAGGAGGAGGACAAAATCTCTATCCAAACTGTTATCAAAATGGAAGGTTGTAATGAATATAATACTCTGGGATTAACTACATATGTACATAGAAAAATGAATAAAGGCCAGGAAACTGGGTGCTTAGATGAGAATTAAAAAAATGAGTATACTGAAGGCCAGTGTGGATGAGCTGAGGTGCTAGGAAACTGATGAATGGCATTGTATGTGGATTGCTAAGTATACCATTAGGTATAAATTAGTACTATGTAGGTATAATTGTACATATCTTAATGCTATATTTCTTTTTTGTTCTTATCTCATATATTACACCCCAACCACACTTTCCTTTCTCTTCCCTCCCCTCCAAGTTTCTTCCCTGACCTCCCCTCTTTACAGAATCCCCCCCTTCTCTGCCTCCCTTCAGAAAAGAGCAGGCCCCTCAGGGACATCAACAAAACACAGCATAAAAGGCCAAAACAATACCAGGCACATACAATCACATCAAGGCTGGATGAGGCAATCCAGTAGGAGGAAAAGACTCCCACAAGTAGAAAAAAGAGTCAGAAACTGCCCCCGATTCCACTGTTAGGAATCCCACAAGAACACCAAGCTACTCAGCCATAACATATATGCAGAGAACTTAGGTCAGACTCCTACAGGCTCCCTGATTACTACAAGCCCCCATGAATTCCCCATCAGTTATTGATCATGTGGACTGTGTTCTCACAGTATCCCTAACTCCTCTGATTCCTATGATCCTTCCTCCCTCTCTTCCACAGGACTCCCCCTAGCTCCAACTAATGTTTGCTTGTGGGACTCTACATCTGCTGCCATCAGATGTTGAATGAAGTCTCTCTAGTCGCTTTGATGAAGACTCTGATAGGCTCTGGTTCCAGAACACTCTGCAGGCAAGACAAGCTGTAGGCCGAAGTTTTTGTGGCTGGGTTGGTCTTTCAATCCCTCTCCTGGAAATCTTGCCTGGTTACAAAAGATGGCCTGTTCAGGCTCTGTGTCTGTCATTTTTAGGAGTCTTTGCTAGGGTTGCCCTCATAGATTCCATGGAGTCTCCCTTGTGCTATGGAATAATCCCTTTGTACACTGTGAAGATGTTATCGTTGTGATTGGTATAATAAGCAAGCTGAGTGTCTAATAGTTGAACAGGATAATGTTAGGCAGGAGAGCCAGATTAGAAATGTCTGAAAAGGAAAGGGGGGTGGGAAAAAAGTCTGAAAAGGCAGAACTATAGAAGGGAGCAGAGTCAGAGTCACTGGCAAATGCAGAGAATCAAGATAAGAATGTCATACTAAGAAAAGGTACCAAGACATGTGGCTAAACATAGAAAAGAATTATGGGTTAATTTCCATGTGAGAATTAGCTAGAAACAATCAGAGATAGTGGCTGATCATTTATAATTTATTTTAAGCCTCCAAGTTAAACACACAAAAAGGAGTCAGGCACAGCTTCTTGGTAACTGTCTTTTCTCTGGTAGGCTTTGTTTGTTGGAGGTAAACAGAGGCACAGCTCTTTTAAGAGAAGGCTTCCTGGGTTGGTACTAGCAGCATAAAACAGGTGACTCTTTTAAAAGGCTCTGTTACATGCTGTTTATCAAAGGTGGGTGGCATGCTACTCAGTGGTGGCATGGACCTAGAAACTTCCTAGTATTGGAGTGGTAAACACAGCTCGCAGAGCTGGTGATAAATGTGCCTTCACCATGAGACTAGACTCTCAAGGAACCAAGGGGAAGGAGCCAGCACCAGCATGCCATGATTCAAGTAACACAGCAGCTTTTTTTTTTTTTTTTTCTCACACAGACAAAAAAGGTTATAGATGTGCAGTAAGGGCAGATTCAGACAAAAGAGCCATGGAAACAGATTACAGTGTGTTTATACATATATGTAGGCTTGAGAGAAAAGAACAAGAGTAGAGAAAGTCTTTAAAAGGGGAATAGAGTAATAAAAAATAAGCCATGTAAAGAGGAGATACACAGAAAATCTGAATTCTGAATTTTATTATGTTGTCTTTGGATTTTATTTTTACCATTAATTGGTGAATGATGACTGCTAAGAGGCATTTGATTATGAAAGGTGCTAGATTAAATAAACATATATTTTAAAATTATCTTGACTTCAAAATTGAAGTAAAAAGAAATGTTACTTTGGGGGAGAGGTTATGCTTTTTTTTCTACAGTAAATAAGAGGCTATGGATTCATTCTGGGTTAAGAAAAATCAGGTTTGATTAAGGAAGACACCCTGAAATCCTGACTACTAATATTAAAAAAAAAAAAACCTGGAAGAACTGCAAGACATGTGATGTATATTTTACCTGCTCAAACACAAAACAAAAATAATCTTTGGCTAACTTGTGTACAATATGGAGTCTATACTTATATCAATACCCATATGTATGTGACCTTCAAAATTTTGTGTGTTTTCAGAGCAAGGGGACCAGATACCAATGAAAACGGATTGCCCAGGTGATTCAACATTTCAAAATGCCTCTGTTACAGTTTCCTCTGAGTTCTGCATCCAGAATAGCTTTAAGCTGCTAACTGAGATGATCCAGCCTCACAGAATACTCCAGTCAGGGATTGACCATAATCATAAACTTTCTCAGGGTCCCCCAAAGATTACCAGTGCCCCAAATCAACAGGAAGTAGTCTAGAGAACTATGCCCACATTCCCCCCCCAAAAAAAATTATGAATGTTTGTCATCTTTTAAGGGAGTTGGTTACAAGTTGTTATAGATAATGGTGAGGAAAAACATCAAAGAAGATTAGATTCAGGAATCTTGTTCTGAAAAGAAAAATGGGGGAATATAGAAATGATAGGATAAAAGGGTAGATTATTGAATCTACTTTAACCCTATAAACAACTATTAATCTTACTTATTTTGAGTTAGTATGAATTTTGGTTTAGTGATGCAAATTTAAATTTAATTTTGTTATACTCACATATATTTTTACTCTTGTTCAGGGTATTATGCTTATGTAGCTCATTAAAAATGTAATATGAAATTAAGATATACAGATTAATAGTCATCTATAATAAGTCAAACTTATAGTCATGTTAGGTATGTTTTTCAAAGTCATACAGAGATATATTTCAAATAGATAAGCAATCTTAAAACACCTCAAAGACCTTCAGAATATGGCATTAATTTTTTTTAAGAACTTCGACTTTTCTCAACAGTAAGACATATCTGCTCCTGGCAGTACCAATTACTTCAAAAACAATATTGGACATTGAAGAAATTCCATAAGGAGTTTGTTTTCTCTATGTCAAAAGTTATTCATATGGACAAAGAAACTCCTATTGCCTTGATTTCTGGCAGTTTCTGCCCAAACTGGACCAGCAGGATGCAAAAACGGTGACTGGTGAACTTTGCCAAGACAAGGTAGGACAGTCCTTCAAAATTCCTGCCTTACAAGAAAGTCTGTCAGATACGCTAGGCCTGTAGGCCTATGGATGCCTCAATGTTGTAGAGAAACTTTGGGTGACTGTCCAGGCACCCTGATGTCCCTGTCATTAGGTAACATTTCATCCTTCTGGAGTATTTGATGGCATTGGAGACTAGATAGACATAGTTAAAATTTTTCTTTTCCTTTTTTTTTTTTTTTTTTTTTTTGTTTTTTTTAGTTTTTCAAGACAGGGTTTCTTTGTGTAGATTTGCGCCTTTCCTGGAACTCACTTGGTAGCCTAGGCTGGCCTCAAACTCATAGCTATCTGCCTGGCTCTGCCTCCCGAGTGCTGGAATTACAAGCATGCGCCACCACCGTCCGGCGTTTTTTTTTTTTTTTCCTTCTTTCTTTTTTTTTTTTTTTTTTTGATTTTTAGAGACAGATAATTTTTCTTAGTTATGATGAAATGGTAAATTAGATATAAAACTTTGGACTCACCAAGATAGAATGGACAATTAAATGTTTTCTCTGATTTTGTCAAATACAAACAGACTAGATGCTGTGCGATGTCTTTCTGTATGATACGAATATGTGTTGCTCTGATTGATTGATAAATAAAGCTGCATTGGCCTATGGCAGGGCAGGATGAACCCAGGTGGAAAAAATCCAAGGGAAATAGTGAAAAGAGAAAGGCAGAGGTGGAGAAGACACCATCTGGCTGTCCAGAGAGCAGCATGTAATGGTACTCAGGTAATTCCACAAAACACATGATGACATATAGATTAATAGAAATGGGCTGAGTTTAAATGTAAAAGCTATTCAGAAATAAGCCTGAGCTAATGGTGAGCAGTTATAATTAATATAAGCTTCTGATTATTTTATAGTTGGGCCACGGGACTGTGAAGGCCTGGAAGGACTGGAGAAACCTTCCTACTACCACTAGATATTGTAACTATAATTCTTAATTGATTTACTGTTTTTGTTGTATATAATCTTACTATGTTGAAGTAAAAACCTTCTTTTTTAATGAGACAAAAAGAGGGAAATGCTGTGGAATAATCTCTTTGTACACCATGAAGATATGTCACTGTGGTTGGTTTAATAAACAAGCTGACTGACCAATAGCTGAACAGAATAAAGTTGGTTACAAGAGCCAGAATAAGAGAATTCTGGGAAGAGGAAAGGCCAAGTCAGAGAGTTGCCAGCAAATGCAGAGAAGCAAGATGAGAATGTTGTGCTGAGAAAAGGTACCAAGGCATGTGGCTAAACATGGATAAGAAGTATGGATTAATTTAAGTGTAAGAGTTAGCTAGTAACAAGCCTGAGTTATTGGCCAATCATTTATAAATTATATTTAGTCTGCGAGCCAATTATTTGGGAAGTGGCTACCAGCTATCTGGGAACAGATGGATGAGAGACAAACATACAACTATACCTATGCACTAGGTTTCCACCTCACTCCTGAAATGCCCCCAAATTCAGTCATTTCTTCCAGTATTTTTCCCTCCTTCTCCACACTCCAACCTGATTTTTCCTGTTCCCAAGCCCACTGCCCTTGGTCCACTTGTGAAATCTATTATATTTCCCCTTCCCAGGTAGATCCTTGCATCCCATCTTAAGCCCTCCTTTTATTTAGCTTCTTTGGGTCTGTGGATTATCATGATTATCTTTTACATTACAACTAAAATCCACATATAAGTTATTACATACCATGTTTGTCCTCCTGTATTTGGGGTATGTTATCCAGGATGTGTTTTTTTTTTTTTCTAGTTCTATCTATTTGTCTGCAAATTTTATGACATCATTGTTTTTAACAGCTGAGTAATCCTACATTAAACAAATCTACCACATATTCTTTATTCATTCTTCAGTTGAGGGATATCAAGCTTGGCCAGTTCCTGGCTATTATGAATAAAGCTGCTATAAACATAGTTTAGCAATGTTTCTTGTGATTAGGTGAAGAATCCTTTGGGTATATGTCCAGAAATAATATATCTGTGTCTTGAGTTAGATGTATTCCCAATTTTCTGAGAAATGACCATACTGATTTCCAAAGTGGATGTACGAGTTGCACTCCCACCAACAATGGAGGAGTGTTCCCCTTGTTCCACATTCTTGAAAGTGTGAGCTTCCACTTGTGTTTTTGAATTTAGCCATTCTGACAGGTGTAAGATGGAATCTCAGAGTTATTTTGATTAATATCTCCCTAATCGCTAAAGATGTTCAATACTTCTTTAAGTGTTTCTTGGCCATTTGGAGTCCTCTGTAGAGAATTCTCTGTTTAGACATATATTTCATTTTTAAATTGGAATATTTAGCTGGTTGAATTCTAATTTCTTGAGTTCTTTATATATTTTGGATATTAATCTTCACTCAGATACAGACTTGGTAAAGATCTTTTCCCATTGTGTGACTGCTGTTTTGTCCTATTGGCAGTGTCCTTCACCTTACAGAATCTTTACAATTTCATGAGGTACCATTTATTAATTGTTGATTTTAGTGCCTACGCTATTGATGTTCTGGTCAGGAAGTTATCTCCTATGTCAGTGCCTTCAAGGCTACTCTCCACTTTCTCCTCTATCAGATTTGGTGTATATGGTTTGATCCACTTGGACTTGAGTTTTGTTCAGGGCGATAGATATAGATCTATTTGCATTTGCCTACATGTCTATAACTACCTAGTCATGTAGTTACACCAGCATTTGTTAAATATGCCTTTTTTTCTGTTGTATAATTTTTTTCTTCATTCTTAAGTGAACTGTGAGTTCATATGTATCTGGTACTGAATGCTCTCTTTTACAGTTGTGTTCTCTGTCTGTCTCTGTCTCTCTATCTCTTTGTCTCTGTTTCCATATCTGTCTCCCTACCTTGAGATACATGTTCCATACTCTCTATTTGAAACTACATACTATTTATCAAGGTGAGATTTCAAAAGAATGTGTAGGAAGCAAATGACAACCTCAATAATAAAGATTGAAAACAATAGCATTGAATCCTCACCAGTAGAGGGTACTCACAGACTTAAAGCCTGACAGGCATAGGCAGATTTTGCTTGATGCTGGACTAAGACCCTATTATCAAGGAGTTTAATAAGATATATTTGGTTTCTGGTTATTAATTTTCTAAATTTTAAAGAATAAAGCTGTTGGTTAGATTTAACTTTAAATCTATTTTTGGTCCACCAATTTGTACATAATTCATTTATTCATCCTGTCATCTACAAACTAATCATTGATAATTCCTTTTTACATATGTGGAGGAAAGGACAAAAGGGTTAAATGTGTTTTCAAATGAGACTCAACTAAGGTTGGGAGAAGAAACATAACATTTGTATTTTTGCTTGAGTACAGTGATAAGCAAATATGGTTCTCTCTCTCTCTCTCTCTCTCTCTCTCTCTCTCTATTTATTTATCTATCATCTATCTATCTATCATTCATCTATTTAATCTATCTGTCTATCATCTATCATTTATCTATCTATCTATCTATCTGAATATAAATATTTATGCTGTAAGTATGAATATTTTTAGGTTAATCACCTAAAATATTCAGCTTTAAATTTTGCTTCTTTTCATATGGAATCATAATTTTCTTATGAATATTAATAAAATGAGCATTCATAAATTATTCTTATGATTCCTTTATGTGAGGAAATCCTTTAAAACCAAGATTATGATCAAATTGTCCTGTCACTACATCTTTTTCCTTGCTCTTGAGTAAAACCCTGAAGAATGCATTTTAGAAAAGGATTTCCCTCAAGAGCCATCCTTACTAATTTGTCACACAGACAAAAAAAGTAGAAAATATTAAACAGAAACATCTGTTTCTTGCAAAATATAAATTTAGTCAAACACATTTTTGCTTATTTTTTCTTCCATGCATTTTTGAACATTTTCCTAAATTAATTCAGAATAATTAAGGGTTTTTCTAGATAGATAACATACTTTATATTTTTACTCATCATACTCTGAAGTGGACATATATTTGCAATGATAACATTGTATGCTAGTGCATGTGTGTGCATATATGTGCATTTCATAAATCTCCTGCTGGTGGATAATGGGACCTTTGTTATTGATGATGATCTGATACAATGATACATCTTTCATTCAGCTGGAGATCATTAATGTCCCTAAAAACATTACACTGTGAATAATACTTTTTTTCTAACTCACACATGTGGTTTTAATCCTCTTTGTCAATGGCAGCTCAAGTTTTGTTCCTGCCAAGCTGCTGCTGTCCTTTAAGAAGTTCATCTAATTTCAGTCTCTTGCTTGTATTTATTATTCAAGTGCAGATTTTAAATGCAATCACAGAGTTTTTCAAGCATGTTATGAAAGCAGTCTAAACATTTATAATGTTAGTAAGATCAATCCATTTAATTCAATGGAGTTTTTAGAGATAAACCTTTAAAATTCCAGAAGGTTATAGTCTATTTTGAAGGAACTAAAGGCTTTTCTCACTATCTGTAAAATATGTTCACATTTTTACCATGTTTGCCAAAGGCAAAAGCAGTAATATATATATTCTAGTACAAAAAATATCCTCAGGAATATTATAAAAATGAATTTGGTTTTCTGAAACCATTTCTTTTCTTCCCTATGTGTAAAATGGCCCATGGGAATGCTACGTTGTTGTATAAAATTATTAAAGCAATTATTTTCCCATGTGGTGACTGTCTTTGTTTGCTTTTTATAGCACTTGCTCATAATATGTTCATTTTAATCATACATTTCATAAAATTGCAAGGCAGCTGATTGTGGAAAGGGAAGACAATGATAGAAAAGCAGAGATCTGCTTCTAAAGCTTGTTTCAAAGTGCTTTAAGAAATAAATTAAATGAATCTCCCAAACACCTAAGAGAATGTGTAAATTGAAAAAAATGACTCCATGACATCTTGACTACATTAAGATAGACAATGAGTAAACACAACCCAGCAAAAACAAGACTTCAAAAGCTACAAAAAGCACACCACCAAGCAGAAACAAGGCTGGAGGACACACAGGAACATGGGGCAGAGTCTCCATTAAAAATGCTTCTCATGAAATTTTGTTAAGAATAGTGTGGCCCTTGTCAAGTTCTGTCTTGTCATAGCACTTCTAATATTTGAGGGAGATTATGCAATATTCACGTTAAGTGTATGTTTCCTTTGCCATCCCATTTTATTTCTGACTAGAGCTAGATCACAAGAAAGCTAAGTAGCAAAATCATATGTGGTATTTTATGTGCACACCATTTTACCACATGTCTACCAGTAAAAGTTTCTTCAGCTTGAATTACCATTATACAAATGGAAACCATTGCATGAGAGCTGCTCAGTGGAGAAACTAAAGTGAGTTGTATTTTCCGAAAATATAGAAACAAGGCACACTTTTGAAAATACAGGGCTTTAAGAAACAGATGATGTTTAAACAAAGATTAATTTAAGTTAGAGTGTTTGCTATCAGGTATACAAAATGAACCACATAATGGAAAATATGCCTGCTGTGCTCTGTGAATATTGCATATAATATAGGTGGATTCTAAGATGGTACACTAAAGTATAAAAATACAAAGTTTAAATATGAGATCAGTGTAAGATGGAACAAGAGAAAACCACTGTAATATGTTTTAAAAAATGTTCTATAATATCATTTTACTACAGGGAAAGTTATTAATAAAAGTTTGAAATACTGTAATTAACACAAATACACAATATTAAAATTGCTAAATAAATTACATGTAGGTCATAATAAAACTATAAAGATGTACACAAAATACAGAAATATTAATCTTCATTGTATTTACCCAATGAACCTTTGGTATCGTTTGCTCTCTCTGATTGTTTTATTCTTCTGTCTTAGCTAAAATATTTCATTTCTGTCCACTGAATTCACAAAATAGTAACAAAACCACATAGAGCTACAGAAATGACCCAGGAGATATATATATCTAGAAAATAGAAATCCACATGCAGAAAAAAACAAGTAATTACTGTCTCTGACAAACAACCTAACAAGTCTTTGCTAGTAGACTTATATCATTCAAGTGGTCCCAAATATGTTTTCAAAAGAAGAAATATGAACCTATATAAAAAGGAAATTTCTTCTGCTAATGATTAAGTTGACAGCAAGTTAAATAAAATAATTTCCTTTTTCTGATTCTTAGAGTTTTCAAAATAATGTTTGTTTGCAATAGTCATGGCTATGTGTGTGTGGTGGCTTTAGCATATGTAGGTATGAAATAGTATCTTGAATGTCATCTGAAATGCAGATGGGAAAGTGTCCTATGTTACATTACACTGTAAGTGTACATTTAGGGGAGCGTGTGCAATATTGACTAGATGCACATACATGCATGTGTGTTAATTCTGCAGAAGTGCTAACACTTGCCTGCAGAGTTAGCTGTACCTGAAGCTCTGGTGCACCCATTGCATTTATGGTGTTTTGCATGACAGTTGTTCATCTAGCTTATGGTTCCTATCATTGATGCAAGGAACCAGAGACTGATACTGCAACTGAGACATTTCTAGTACTGAGGAAGGACAGGAGAGTCCCCTCCATTCAGTCACTGGGGACAAGATCTAAAGGGGCTGCAACTTCTGCCCTGCATTACATTATCACTGTCTCACTTTGTGGTCCAAGTCACATCTCCTTGGCCCTCCATTGTCTTCCTTAGGATGAATTTGTTTACATTTGGTGATACCCCCTGATAATTTTGGCACTGCCTGAAGGTATGAGTCACTTCTGATCCATGAGTTTCTGCCTAAGCACTGTTGCCACAATTGAAAATTTTATCCTTATCATTTCACAGTTGTCGAGATTTCAGAGGGTATGCAAACTGTGGCTCTTCTCTCACCTAAAGCTTCCTATCATGAATCAGTAAACAATAAGAATTGCCAACATCATAGTATGCATCTTAAATAATATTAGGCATGATACTTTAGGACTAATTATTGGTTTTTGTTTTTTGCAGATCCACTACCACCTTAAGAAAGGACCTTGTTCATCCTCACCATTCAAGAGCTGGTTTTAGGAGATAGTGTGCAGTGGACTTTGTGAGAGGGAAAAGGAACTGATTGAGAGACTGTTGTCTGCATTTTCTCATCTGAAAGTTTATGTACTCCTCTATTTTTTCAGAGATATTCATATAACCAACAATCCAGGCAATAAATCTTCCCCTGGAGAGGAAGGTAGTGTTTCTCATGATGAGTACAATAAAGGTAATGCCTCTCTAGGATAATGTCTCCTTCTGAGACAATCTTAGCTTAGGTTAGTGTTCTCTTTAAAAAGATGAGATTTCTCTAAATTTGGGTTTCTAAAATGTATGCACAGAATTTACCAAGGCTGTTGTCCATGGGACTTGTGGAGAAAGCAGTACCAATGTCAGGGTGGTTCTCACGTGTGAGCACAAGTGCAGTCTACATCCCAGAACTCTCTGCTAATCTGTGGCGTGTTCATAGGTCAGTCCATCTGTCAGTTAGCAAACAGGATCAAATCTCAGACCACTTGAACTTTTCCACAGTTTTTATGGTTTAGACTGTTAATATTTTTAAGCTTTGCTGATTTTTTTTTCAGCATGGACTAGTTTGTGCTGACTAATCCTAGGGGTTTTAGCTTCAGTATTTCCAGTACTGAATAGACAGAATTCACCTGTGTATCTTTTCTTCTGCTGTTTCCTTTCTAGCAGCTTTGGTTGTGGATAACAGAGAGGAGATGTTAGTTACTGATGTTCACCTCTAATCAACTTAAACCTTGTTCCTTACCACATCCATATCTATCTACACCACTCTTCACTTCTGATGATCCTCTGATATTATCAAACCACTGGGGCCTTCATAGCAGTGGACTAATTCTGTCACTTCTGAATTTAGTGATTTATTTTTGTTTTTGTTTTTGTTTTGTTTCGTTTTTGATTTTGTTTTTTCGAGACAGGGTTTCTCTGTGTACCTTTTTCCTGGAACTCACTTGATAGCCCAGGCTGGCCCCGAACTCACAGAGATCCTCCTGGCTCTGCCTCCCGAGTGCTGGGATTACAAACTTGTGCCACCATTTTAAGAGTGCTAAAGTGAAATCCAAGCACTTGACCTTTGGTTCCAATGTTTCCACACTTTACTTTTATACCCAGTCTCATCCCTTGTTTTTTATTTATTTATTTTTGTTTGTTTCTTTGGGCTTTACAGGGTTTCTCCGTGTAGTTTTGGGGCCTATCATGGAACTCACTCTGTAGCCCAGGCTGGCCTTGAACTCACAGAGATCCCAGTGCTGGGATTAAAGGCATGTGCCACCACTGCCCAACATTTTCCTTATTTTCCTCCCTCAAGGATTCCATACTGCAACATTAAAAAAGGTTTTGGTGGTGGTGGTGTTTTTGGTGTGTGTGTGTGTGTGTGTGTGTGTGTGTGTGTGTGTGTGTCTGTGTGTGTGTGTGTGCTTTATTGTAGTGTATGTGAGTACATGAGTGTTGCTTGCCTATCTAGGTACCCATAGGCCAGAAAATGATGTGGGGACATCTTCAGAATTTTTTTTCTTCATTTCTTGAGACAGTGTTTCTGTGTGAACTTGGAGCTCACCGGTTAGGCTAGACCAGTTTTGGTTTGCAAACCTTTGGGATTTTCCTGTCTCTACCTCTATGTGTTAGGTTAAAAACAGGACCAGACATATCATTTTACGTGGGTGCTGGGGATGGACTCAGGCCCTCAAATTTGTGAAGCATGTGATTCACCCACTGAACTGTCTCATTGGCCCAGGAATATTTTAAAATATTTTAATGACTCCAATGTTTCATTTTATCTAGAATTATCTAGTGTTCATTTTCCTTGGCTAAGAACTGAATGTTCCTAGCATAGCAGTATAGCAAAACATAGAAGACTCGATCTCCGCACCAAGAATGAGGAGGTAACGTCAATAAAATCTAGTTAACACATTCTGAATATATATATATACATTAATATCTTCTGAACTTATAACACATAACTCAAAAAATAGCAATCAAATACTGGAAAGGTAACTGGACAGAGCAAAGCCTGAGTTGTTAGGGCAGAACACTTGAGTTCAGTTCCTAGGATCCACAAGGAGAAGGTCACTATTTTAACTCCAGCTTCAAAGGAATCATTGACTCTGGCCTCCATAGACACCAGCACACACACACACACACACACACACACACACACACACACACACACACACACTAATATAAAATATAATAACATGAATATAAGATGGTAAGGTAAAGTGTATATGCATATATATGCATATTATGAATACATAGTAGAAAATGAATAACTAATAACTAATCTTGAAGAATAAATAAAATTATAAACTGTTAATTCATATGTAGCTATAGCCAACGCTATGTCAAAAACAAATAATTTGTATTTAGAAGATACTGTTTCCTAGGTATCCCCTACCTCGCATTCTTGCTCTCATACTCTGAAACAGAGTTCTGTGACCTCTGAGAGGAGGAAGATTATGGAGACATAATTTAGGGCTGTGTTCCAAAGCCTGTCTACCTCTGCACATTGTTTGGCTGTGGGTCTATGTATCTGTTCCCAGTTGCTACAGAAGGAGGCTTCTCTGGAAACAACTGAGCAAGGCATTTATCAGTGAGTACAGCAGAATGGGTTTAGGAGTCATTTTATTGCTACATTTCTCTGGCAGAACAGTGTTGTCTGTTTTTCCCTGATCTATCTAGTCTCGTGTTCTTGACCACCCAAGCAAACCAAAATGAACTCAATGGCATCTCTTTATGTCCTTTCTCTCATGAGGCTGTGTCAGCCCTTTTTAACCTTCTTTAAAACAAAACAAAACAAAACAAAAACAAAACAAACAAACAAACAAAAAAAACACCACCACCAACAACAAAAACTTTACAGGTCCTTTGCATATATATTTTGGTTTCTAGTTTGTGTTTTTATGGGTTTTCTGTGTGGGCAAAGTGTGTCTCTGCATCTGTATGTGTTTTCCTTATTTTTTTTTATCTCTGTTCTTTCTGTTTGTTTGACATCTCCTATATAGTGATATTTTATTTGTATTGAAATGTGGTTTTATTTGTATGTCAATAAAGGTTGCCTTGAGGTCAGAGCAAGCCAGAGCAGAAGCTGAGCAGTAGTGGGGCACACCTTTTATCCCAGCACTTGGGAGGCAGAGCTAGGCGGATCTCTGTGTGTTCAAGGACACAGCCAGCATGGCAGACACATGCCTTTAATCTCAATACCAACCATAGAAGACCTGGAGGTCTGTACAAACAGGCAGTGATGAGGAGGTCATGTGGTTGGGTTTACAACCAATGAGAAAACAGAACAGAAGGTCTTTAAATAGACAGGACACACAGAAGTAGGTCTCTTGCGGAGAGGAAGAACAGCAGAAGCAGTGAAGGGTAAGGTTTTCTGCTCTTACTCTGACCTCCTGGTTTTTAACTCTGCAATCGGTTCTGTGTTTCTTATTTAACAAGCCGGTTACATCTATACTCCTATTCTGATTTGTTTGTTTTTATCTTATTTTATTAATATTCTTTAGATGCCTGTTTGTTTTCTAAAGAGAAACAGAAAGATGGGACAGGAATTGGGGAGGAACTGTGATGAGTTGGGGGAGGGAGACCATGATCACAATATATTATATGAAAAAAAATCTATTTTCAAAAAAAGAAAAAAATAAATTGTTTACTGCTTAAGAAGAATAGAAACGAAATAATCCTAATTAGCAACATTAAACATGTTTTATTGTAAAGTAATTATAAAGATATTTTATTAACATTTCAAATCAAGGAATTGACCCAATTTTTTGCATGTATTATTTCATATGATCTTCACAATAGTCCATGAGTGGATATTATTAGAAATACATTTTATAGATGATGATAGAACTGGCATTTGCACATTTTTACTTGCTTAGAGTCTCAGAGAAAAAATGAATTTATTTTTCTAATTCCACATCAAGGTTCTTTACTGCATAGTCTTAGCTGAACACTCCTAGTAGAGTTATGTGGGTATAATGCAAATATTTGGTGCTTGCTTGAAATTGTAATATCATACCCCTTGGGCCTATGATTTCATGCAGAAGTCACATACCTGTTTAAAGGAAGACTCCTGATGAGGCGCTTATCCCTCCCCCTCTTTAACTGAAAATAGGTTCTTTTCTCGTGTAATTTTTCTTGATGACAGTTTCCTCTCCTCTACTCCTCCCAGTTCCATCCCACTTCCCCTTCCACTTGGCTCAATCCTCTTTCTGTCTCTCTTTAGAAAAGAAAAGGCTTCTAAGGGACAGCAACAAAACATAACAAAATAAAATATACTCGGGTGAAACAGAGCCAACACATGAATGTTGGACAAGACAACTCAACAGAAGGAAAAGAGAAAGCACATGAATTCACACACTAGAGAGTCCCATAAAAATACCAAATTGAAAGCTATGCTATGTACACAGCGGACTTGGTACAGAGTCCGTGCATGCCCTGTGCTTGCTGCTTCAGTCTCTTTTGGGCCAAAGGGGTCCCTTGGAAATTCCCAAACAACCCAGGTTGTTGTCAAGGTAATAAATTCCTCTCCACCAACTGATAGCAAGGCCCCACTGCTGAAGGCAACATCTTCACAATCCATTGAACTTGAAAAGATCAAGCTGGTGCCAAGATAGAACCTCACCACCATGTTCTGTGTCTTTGGTATGAGAGGGGTACTTAGGATGCTACCAAAAGAGAAATGTAAGACTCAACCCAGCCACAAAACCTTTGAACTACAGTATTGCCCTGCCTGCAAAATATGCTAGGGCAATGATAGCTTGAAGTTGTGGACTTAAGGTCCACTTCAGGAGAGAGAACCCCTAAACAACACTGCTTGAGCATCCAGGAACCAGAGACTAGTTAGCCCAGAGACCTAGGATAAAATCTAACACTACTGGTCTTAAAAAATAAAAAAGTAGTGATACTATTACTCCTACCAATATTCTGCTGTGATTCATAGATTCACTCTTTCCAGCCATCGTAAGAGAAGCTTCCTCCTGAAGCAGATGGGAATAGATGCTGAGACTCACACATCTTTATTCAGAGAGAGAGAGAGAGAACGAACCAGGAACTCTAAATAAGATGTCTCCATCAAATTCCTCTCATCAGCACTGAGGGAACCCCGGAGAGGAGGGGACAGAAAGAACATAAGAGCTAGAGGAAATTGAGGACAACAGCAGAGCAAGGTCCTCAAAATCAACTGGGCAAGGCTCACAAGAACTCACAGTTGTGGTACTTACTTTCAATCCTTGATACCAAACAATATGAAGCACGAAAGCTGAACTCTTGTCTATCAGAATGTGTTTCATCAGAGCCTTCCCAAAATTCTAAACCCTAAGTCTCCAGCATATGGGGCTAGTCCATACCGCATTGCCTTGCCTTTGGGACATGCTGCCCATACTGTGATACAGCTCTAATAAAAACTCATAGGTGAAGGCATCTCTCTAATGATGACTCCCACTATGGAGCTGGGAACTAGTTTCTGAAATATATTAAATGGCAACACAGTTAGATAATAGTCAACTTAAGAATCAGAACTTGTGATGGCGAAATTAATTTTTTAAGGTAAAGATACTGCTGTTTAGTATGTTACTACTAGAAAATGGGGATTGATTCTTTACTTTGTTAAACTCAGGAGACTTTTCCCCCAAAGTCTAACAACATTTTGTTTTAAGACTTGTCAGATGGAAATTAAATCAGGTTAAATTACATATTAAGTTTACAGAAGTATGTTCTCATGAATTACGAAAACACTAACACATAGGATTAAGCTTGTTATAGAATGTATTGCTTTTGAAATATTCACTCAATGACATTCATGTTTATTGTAGTTACAGGAAACTCTATGATGAGCCACACTGATGTAGAAACAGGAAGAAGGACTGGGTAAGACACTATAATTAGTTAGATTCTCTGTCCAGCTATAGCCATAACCTGCCTGTGTGGCAACATGCATTTTTCAAATCTCTGTATTTTGTTTCCATCTTCTGTGAAAAGTAAACTATCAATTGCAATACATTTATCAAAATATGTTTTGTGAGAACCTTTGAGCTAATGAAATAGAGGTATATATTTAAGATGTATTGTTCTTGTGTGAAATACTTCCTAAAATATGTATATATTATCATATACTTTATTTAAAGCTCTTAAATTTTTGTGTGGTGTACTATTATCTTCATTGACTAAAATATTAAAAAGCTCTAGAGGAAGTAAGGATTTCATGGTGATATTTGCTACAGTTTTGTGTCATAGTCAATAGTCTTGAGGTAAGGTTCAACAAAACAAAGCACACTTGCCCTAAAGATTTTTAAATAGCTTAATATTGATTTTCAATAGTTGATGTCTTTAGATATTAGAAATAATTTTGTGTTTATAAATGACTTAATAATAGTGTACATACATGTTAGCTTATTGAACTCATTTTGAAAAAACACAAGATTGTTCAATGGCATGCTGTTTATATTAATGCAAAATAAAAATAGCTTACTTACTTGAAAAAATGTAAACCAAATAGTCATGTTAAGATGCACTGTATGGCTAAATAATGTGAATGTAAAGAATTATCTTGTAAAGAAGTATATATAAGAATTTGTGAAGTACTACTATTAAGTAGTTTGTGAAACCCCATAACTAATAATTATGCTCCAAGATTGTGTATCTTTGGCACCTAAGATAAAAAATTCTCTATGTAGAAGTTTAAGCTTTAGGGCCAGTAGGATGGCTCAATGTATAGAAATAATTGCCCAACAAACCTGGTGCTTTGAGTTTGAATCCCTGAATGTGAAGGGGGAAAGAGAAATGACTCAGAAAATTGTTTTCTGCTCTCCTCACCTTTGCAGGAGTGTCCTCGCCTACAATACACATCACATGTATGAATGCATAGTAGCAATAAAATAGTAACTATGATGTTTCCATGAAACTCTTCCATAGTCTTTTAACTGATCTGTTTTTCATAGTAGATGGATTTTCATTATTCTTCCACATGATTCACATTTGTCTGGTTCTTCCAATATTGTCCCTAGACTTTTAGTTGAAGTGTAAGTTAAATATTTGTTTTCCTTGTATTTAATATAAGAGCTTATCATGTGTAACTTTTGTTTTCCTAAACTTATCCCTCCCCACTCCTTTATTCCTTGAAAATTCCACTTTGGAAGTTTATACAAAACAACATTTTTAATCTTACTAATTTTAAATATTTTACTTAGATTTTAAAAATAATCATGCTAATGCCCCAGTAAGTCTTTTTTATTAGCAAATACACTGTTTGGTGTTGATGCTGAATATTACTACTCAATTCCAATGGGTGTCACATAGGAAGAGATATTGAGGTCTATTGTGCCAACCAATGCTAACCTGTTTCAGCTTCACTGCAATAGCCTTTCCTGTTTAAGGGAGTCCTGTGTGAGCACCAGGAGAAGGAATTTCAAGATTATTTTCACCTTTGTCAAAATTTCTCTTGTCAGTTTTTTTCTTTAATGAATAAATTCATGTATTTCTAAAATGATAGTGTACATTTCTTTTGAGAACCAAAGTATGTGAATGATTGTATCAATATTTATGGCTATTTTTTTGTTGTTGAATATCTTCCTGAATTTGTTTAAGAGAATATGAGCTTGAAACATACATAAATATTATAAAAGTCAGTAAATTGATATTCACAAGTAAAACTAATAAATTCATATTAACAAGTAAAACCACTGTGATAATATCTGTCTTCCAACAGCCAAGTAAATATGTTTTACTCCCCAGTTGTGTTTGACTATGCTAGTTTCATATGTGCATTCTATGTAAATAAACAGGAAAGTATACTGTTTTCAAGATAAATAGTTTTATCTTCTTATTGGGACTCTAAATTGAGTGAGACCATGTCCATTGAGTATGAACAACCTCTGAAATCAGATGTCCATTCTTCTAATTCATACACCTGCAACTCCTCTTTTCATGGATAATAGAAAATGCTTCATAATGGAGGTGTGTAGATTATCTATGGTAACACTGATGTCTGCTCTAATAGTATGAAGAGAACAATTATTTAAAAAATATGGATAGGGTTGCATGCCACTCAACTTTCCTGCCCATCTTCATGCTGTAGTTTATTGATCTTTGTTTCTTATTACTCATTTTTAATGTTTTCTTTGCTCAATGATTTATAATATTTTCAAACACATTTATTAATGCACTATTGAGAAATAATGCTCAAAAGTCAATATTGTGTGTGCTTGGGGAACTGTTCAATGAGTAATACTTTTTCCATGCAGATCTGACCAAAATCAGTTCAAATGTCCAGGACACAAAAGCCAGGTAAATGGCAGAAGGAAGAGAACTCTTCAGTTTCCTGTCAGCCAGCTGGCCTGCTACATACATTAGTAAACTACAAGAGAAACTGTCTCAAACTAGGTGGAGGAAGGGCAGACATTGAAGTTTGTCTTCTGAACTCCACGCCTAGGCTGAGGCATGAATGGTATGGTTCTTCACTCACACTAACACATATAATCATGTACAAATATATATATATTTTGTGATATATATATCACAAAAAGTTAAAAGTATCAAATGTTCATTTCAGCATTATTTTTGTAAAGAATACACATTTGTGTATTTTTATATTATAGTTAATAATGTTGGTAAAATTCTACTATTAGCAAACATATCTCCTTTAATTAGTAGGTGAAAATATGTGGTACTTTCCATATAATTACAAGGGACTCCATATTTTAAATTTTAAGTTTCAGATTTTAGAAATGCTGGGAGGGAACACAACCTTGAAATGCTGAGTATTTTTAGTTGTATATAGAGACCTACAATTGATTTCACAACAACTTTCTATTTGTATTCCCATAATATGGACATATATTCTGTTACATGATTTAGAGTGATAAAGAAATCTTGAAATATGGTGAGATGATACAATCATGTAACAATACTTAATATGGTTTACTTAATTAGATTATAGAAGGAAAATAAATTAAGAAGGAAAAATCATAGTATTATTGTCATGTAACATTGTGATAACATCCTCAACTGAGTTTCCCAAGCATCAACTTTTTAATTAGATAATAAATTGCAATAGCAGTCCAGGATTAAAGATTGCTGGCTGACATAATAAATTGAACAGAAAATTGCACTGCACCTTCACTACATTAATACAGTTCTCACAACAACTTGTGCACTGTATTGCTCTGTTTATATCCCGTCACCTTTCTACCTGTGATATGTGTTTCTCTTAGTGGTTTCCTGATTATGTGTCACTCTGTTATACATTATAGTTTTATACAGCAGGGACAGACATAAGACAAAAAAATGGTAAAAATATCATATTCAGAAAAGCAATCTAAATGTGTTTGATACATTTTACCAAAGGAAAAATAATCATGTAATTAGCTATTCAGAGTAGGAGTTATAACCCTTCAACAGAAGCATGCATGCAAATCCACCCCTCTTTGGTGAAGACAGTGAGGTAACAGTGATTGCTGATCTTACAAATAATACAATATGTAAATTGAATGGCTGGGACTGGAACACAGGGATGAGGATTCATGGTGGACACTTTGATTTATCATACTCTGCTTTTCCTGGCACCCTCATTTAAAATCAACAAGAATTGATTTGCCTCCCACTTTCCCAAAGGCTCCCCCTCTCTCTCTCTAATAGTTTTCCAAAGTTCAGATTATATTGTTCTTATTTTTAGAGAAGTAATATGGCACACATCTTTCTATATTTGACTTATTTCACTATACACTATCATCAAGACCATGCACATTCCTGGAAATAATCTAACTTCTTATTTATATGCCAGTGACATTCCATTTTGTATAAACAAATTTCCTTTATTGATTTATTGATGGTTTTTTAATATGCTTCATATCTTGGCTCTTGGAAATTGTGCTAAAATGAACATGGGCATGCAATGTATGAGTGTGTGTGTGTGTGTGTGTGTGTGTGTGTGTGTGTGTGTGAGTGTGTGTGCCTGGACTGATCTGCACCCCCTCACACACAGTATAGGGTTCCTGCTACTTCACCTCTTCTCCAATATTTGTTACTATTTATCTATTAATCATCACTCCTGGGGTAAGATCAATTATAAGTATTGTTTAGATTTGCATTTACCTGGTAGTTATAAATGGGGAGCATTTTGTCATATATTTTTTACTCATCATTTGTAATTCTTCATTTAAGAAGTGTTAGCTCAAGTTATTTGGTCACTTTTACATTGACTTATTGTCCTTTTTATGCTGTGTAAAAACCTTCACATAGTGAATAATACTTCATTGTCTGAAGACTACCATGCTGTTCCTTCCCCCTGTGTAGGATATCTCTTCACTTTTTCTGTTTTTCCTTACTATGGAGAAGGTTTAATTTTGTCAGTCCTTGATTTGATTTTGTGGGCTTCTGGATTCCTAGTAGGGAAATGTTCCTTGTAACAATATTTAGAGTTTCTGGATATCCTGTTAGCAGTTCCATAGTTGTTCTCAGAGTAAATATTTTTTTAATCTATTTGGATTAAATTGTATACAGTATAACAGGTGAAGAACTAGATTCAATCTATCCATGGCTGTCTTGTTTTCTTGTGACAAAGCCTGTCTTTTCTCCCTTGCATTGCTGGTATCTTTCTTAAGCTAATCAGCTGCTTGTGGATGCATGAGCTGTCACTTGGTCCATTATTCTACTTCATTGTTCCATGTGTCTACTTTTACCCACCACCATCTTCCTTTTGTCATTGCTGTCCCACCCATGAAACATTTAAAATCAAGTATCTATGCTGTGGAGACTAATATTCTGACAAAAAGGAACTTAGAGCAGAAAGAATTTTAGCTACAATTCCACATTATTGTCCAACATGTGGAGAAATAAAGACAGCAAGTACTTGAGTGAGCTGGTATAGCATGAATCTTAAAGGTACTTGTTAATAAAATCAAACCTGAGGCCGGTTATTGGGGTGAACGTTGGAAGATGAGACACAGAACAAGCCACAGCTACCTCACCTTGCTAGTTCCTCAGGTGATCCTGTTTCCTCAGGCTGAAAGCCTTGGAGTCCTCACCCAGAATGAATCTCAGCTGAACTGTGCTGCTCCAAAGCCTGAATGCTTAACCAGCCAAATGTTGAACCAGCCAAATGCTTCTAGTTTCTGGTCTTCACGCCTTATATATCTTTCTACTTTCTGTGCATCACTCCCTGGGATTAAAGGCTGGATTTCTGGGATTAAAGGTATGTGTCTGCATGCCTGGCTGTTTCTAACGTGGCCTTGAACTCAAAGATCCAGAGAGATTTCTGTCTCTGGAATGCTAGGATTAAAGGCATGTGCTACCACTGCCTATCCTCATGTTAATATTGTGGCCGTCTTGTTCTCTGACCCCAGATAAGTTTATTAGCCTGCACAATATTTTTGGGAACACACAGTATTTCGGGGAACACAATACCACATTTCTCCTGTTTTTGTCTAAAATTAAAAAAAGGTTATAACTAATGCAAAAAAAAAAGTATCCAATAAGTATATACAATATATACAATCAAGAATTACATTAACAATGTCTAGTCCATTAACATTTGACAAATTCAGATAAAAACTGAGTTATTAGGGAATCCATCTCTGAAGAAAACTGACTCTCCCTCCATCCATATATATATTAACAATGTCCAGTCCAGTAACATTTGATAAACTCAGACAAAAAATTTTCATTACTTATCCTATGTAAAACAAGTAGTTCCTTTTTAAAAGTAGATTCCATAATCTCCCTTTTTATCTTATCATAGCCATATTCTCTCTTTTTTTCTTTTCACAATAGATTCAATAATCTACCTTTTGTCATGTTTATATTTTTCCCTTTCTCTTTTTAGTGTAGATTCAATGATTTACCCATTTAACCTATTATTTCTTTATCTTTTTTCTCAGGGTAGATTCAGTGATCTACCGCATATCTATATTCTCCTTTTTCTTTTTTAAACAAAAACTCTATTTTTTGGATTAATTATCAAGGCCTGTATCATTTGTCCAGCCACTGCATGAGAAAGTGCAGGGCTTGTTTCAAGTCCTTCTTCCAGTATTCGTGTCAGGCTGGATCATCTCAGCTAGCCATCTCAAAATTGTCCTAAACAGTTTGTAGTCCAAAGTCCATCTTTCCATGGTGTTAATCAGCTTAAGGGCTTTACCATAGTCCATGTGGAATTGTCGTTGTGGGATCCTGTCATTCTTTTGAAGATTCCAAAGTCACTGTTAGGCGTGATCATGGTTCCTGCAGAATTTTTTGTTTTTTGTTTTGTTTTGTTTTTGGTGCCTCCTCTGTGGTTTGGAGCAATCACAGTCTGATAAATGTCTGTCTCTCAGAACCATGAACATTCTTCCCTAGAAGAGAAAATCTTCACAGCAATTTCTCCCCACCATTTGTCTGGCCAAACGTTTCCAAACTGAACTTTGCCAATGCTCTCTTGTAACAATTCTTCTCTGAACCAGCAGTAGTAAACTCTTTGTTCCAGGTAACAACATCACCACAGTCACCAACACGATGAGAAGCAGTTGGCAACTCAGAGCAGCAGTCACTGCCTCCATGGTCCCACTGCCACCATTTGTAGCTAGCCCCCAGCCAATACTTCTCCTTAGCAAGCCTCCTAGGCCCCGGCCTCAACTTGGGATCCTCCTGCCTCTGCCTTCTTCAGTAAATACAACTGGGGTGTGCCACCACAACCCACCGAGTATAGCTTGGGTCTGAGCTGGTGCCTGCCAGGCCACAGGCAAGAGGCTTTTTTGGAAATTTGTACCATGAACATTGGGTGGTCACATCCACATCAGGAACACAGAGAGAATGAATGCACCATGCTTGCTTTCTTGCTTGTTTGTACTTGGCTCAGTTTCTCCATTAGTGCAGTAGTGCCCCCTGCCTAGGAAATAGTGATGTTCAAAATGGACTGTACCTTTCTACATCAATTAACTTAATTAGGACAACAACCCACAGACACACCAATGAGGCAACCACATAAAGACATTCTGTTGCTGAGACTCTTTTCCAAGGTAGATTAAAGACTACCTTTACACTATTGATTTTTTTTCTGAGGATTGCATAGGTTATTAGTGATTCTATTTACACGTGCCTTTTAGAGTTGCCCCGTCTATTTCTCAGAAGTGTGTCATAGGAGTTTAAAACTTTTTATCTAATGTTACATTTTAAAAAGTAAGTCATCAAAGCCACCCCTCTTCCTGCTCCTCAAAATCTTCACCTATTCCTCCACCTGCATCCCTTCCTAACTTGATGTGCTCTTATTTTTTTAAACCCACTGAGTCCACTTTATACGGCCAGTATATGCATGAGTGTAAGCCTATCTCCCTACATAACCATAAAGAGTTATCAGGGAATCCATCTCTGAAGAAAACTGACTCTCCCTCCATCCATCAGACTCATCAGTTACCAGAAGCTGCTCAGACTGAGTTGGGATGTCATAACTCCATTCCCTTTTCTAGTTTAATCTTAATCAGGTGTTGAGCATGCAGCCACAGCAACTGTGAGTTCATGTATGTGGTAGCACTCTCATGTCCAGAAAACACTATTATGCTGTGGTCATCTACGAACTCTGAGTTTTACATCTGTCTCTCTTCTTCCCCTCAGTGATTCCTGAGTTTTACTGGGGGTATGAGGAAGATATCCCATTTAGATTTGGGCATTCTCTGCCTCTTGTTCTCTGTAATAGGTAAGGTACATTTTCTGCATTTCCTACAAAAAAGAAGATTCTCTGATGACAGTTTAGAGGTGGATTCATCTATAAGTACAGAGTAGGCAGTTTAATATTTTCATTTAGCAGATATTCATAGGGTTTTCTTAGGGCTGATGATCTCCCCAGCCATGCATTTTTGACACAGTTAATTCATAAATTCTATATCATGGAACAGGTCTAAGTCCAGTTACTGCATCTGACTGAAACAGCAAAGGATAAAGAGTGGACAGACACAGACACATCTACAAAAAGGATAAGGCTTTGCAAACTCTATTGTAGGAGCACAAACTATACACTGATGGGAACTTCAGCATTCTCACTGTATAGAGTACAGAGAGGAGGGCTAGCTAGTATTGGTAGGAGGTCTCTGTAAGCAAGTAGTCACAGGTTGCAGTTTTTGGAAAGAGGGCATCAAATTCCTTGGAACTAGAGTTACAGAGGGAGATGAACAGCCATGTGGGTGCTAGAAACTGTATTATGGTCTTCTGTAATACAAACAAGTGCTCTTAACCACTGAATTATCTCTCTGGCACTTCCTCTAATTTCTTCAGTCTACACTCTTCATCCCGATGTATGATGCTCATTCTCCAGGTATTTGTACACTCTTTGTAGTTACTCTTAGTGATTTTATATTCATTCTACTGTGTTCTGAGTATATATGAGAAGTTATTTAATTTAAAATGTTTTATACAGTGTGCTTTGTATCTTCATATAGGATCTGTTTTGCATAGTGATTGATACACTGAGGAAAAGAATTACTGTTTAGTAGCTGTTTGATGGGACAGAATCTAGACTACTTAAATATATTAATAGATGGTATAATTATTATACAGTACAATTAAATCCATTGGTATACCATATAATTTAATTCTGACATTCCTTTTTTGCTTATTTGTCTCTCTAAACAACTGTAGGTGAGAGTGGTATAATGAACACAGCCATTACTACCGTATAGAGGTCATCTCCCTATTACAATGTTGTATCTTTTATAGAGTTGTGTACTCTAATTTTTGTTACATATATACTTATAATTGTATCTCATCACAGTCAATTTCCTTTATCCAAAAGCAACTGTATTGGATACTTTTCTGTTACTGGGGTAAAATACCATGACATCTTTTGACAACGTTAGAGTAATGAGTTTATTTGGGCCTACAGTTCCAAAGAAAGCATCAGTAACTCCAAGAGTGGTGTAGTGGTAGGTGGTCAGTGCAAGGAGCTGGTTGATGAAAATTTTATTCATACTCAGGAAGAGAAGAACAGGAACTAGAAGTGGGGCCGGCACATAAAGCTTCCTGCTAGTGCCACTTCCTCTAGCAAGGTTCCACAAACTGAAAGTTCTACAGCCCCCCCCCCCCAAACAGTACTATGGACTAGGAACCACATGTTTAGATAACAAGGCTCTGGGGGACTATTCTCATTCACACGACAGCAGTAACTCCTGCTTTTGTCTCTTCAGACAAATTCTAATTTAAGTGATTGTTGCCCAACTTAGGACATCACAATTCATTACTTTTTCATGCCAACATCCAGGTGGCTGTACACTGAGTACATTATTCAGTGCCAATCTTACTCCAGTTACTAACTCTTAGAGAAGCTCCAACTATCACTTTAATAGCATCATGGGACAGGCCGTGGTGGTGCACGCCTTTGATCCCAGCACTCGGGAGGCAGAGACAGGTGGATTTCTGTGAGTTGGAGGCCAGCCTGGGCTACCAAGTGAGTTCCAGGAAAGAGGTGCAAAGCTACACAGAGAAACCCTGTCTCAAAAAGCCAAAATAAATAAATAAATAATAATAAATAAAAATGGTATCATCAAGAATAGAGTGAAGTGCAATGGAACATTGACTGATCCTTGAGTAGCCTTCAGTGGATGCTTTGTGTTTCCATTTGGCAATAGTATCATTTTCCTTCTTTCACACTCAGCCTGTGCACATCTTAGCCAAGGAAGGATATCTCTCACTCCATCTACTGCTGATGTTTTGCTTGTAGTGTAGGTGATGACTGTGTCTCTTGTGTTTATAGAATATGGCTACGTTGTTCAAGGTTATGAATAAAAAACATATGCTAGTTTCTGCCATTTTCCTATTCCTCTTCTGCTTCATTTCTATCATCAGTGATTTTCTTCCTCATTTTTATCTTAGAGCTTTAACAGGTCACTGAAAATATTAAATTATTTCCTCGCTCTCAGTTGATTTGTTACTTTTGTTATAACCTGTCTCCAGAAGCTGCACTCCTCTAGCTTGGTAGCACATGGCAAAGGGAGGACAGTGGTAGCGCCTCCAAGGTGGGAAGATGCCACAAACCACAAAGAGGCTGTTGATAGGAGGTATGTTCTGTGTGGTTCATAGCAAACAATTCCAGAACACCCTAATTTGGATCCCTGAAATTTAACACAGCAGTCTTGTATCCCAAGATAACAGAAGACAGAGATTCCCTGAGCCCTTTAGCTTCCTGTGGCATGACATATTACTTCCTAACAGGGAATAGACAGGGAAAACAAGGGATAGACATAGAAAAAAAAATGGTTTGAAGGGTAAGGAACTCCACATTCAGGAATCTGGTTGAAACCTTTAGCCAATAAATCTTTTGGGCTGCAAGAATATACCATAGAGATTCAGCTGTATAATAAAGCTGAATTTTGACCAGCCAAGGGTCTATCAAAAGACAAAGCCATTTATTATGAATATTTGATGTTACCCAACCTTTAATATTTCTGCTATCTTCTGCTATGAAATCCTTGTGTGTCCAGACCAATTTGTAAACAGTTCAGCTCCCTAGACCTGCTGAACATAAGTTACTAACATAGCTTTGTTTCCTGTACTAGTGAAGCTCAGACCATCCCCTCACCTTGAGGAGGCCTAGTGGTTCTAAAGAGCATTTTGACTGAAAACAAAAGAGGTTTTTACATATCAAGGTAGGGATAAAACAACATTCCTGAGGAGGCAGGGAACAAGGTGCCCAGAGAATGAAAAGGCAGGCATTTTCTGTAGACCGTAGACCGGGACAGAACAGCATGGAGAGAGAAGAGAGGACTACAGAGGTTCCATAGAGGGTAAGCAGATCTTGAGTAAAGTTTTCAGAGTGCCAGGAGTAGAGAGTAGCAGAGATGGAGAAAGAGGGTACAGAGGATGAAGGTGAGGCTGAAAGCATAGACGTTAGTTGTTAGCAGGATTATGAGCTAGGGAGCTGGTCGGAACTGCAGCTACAGAGACAGGATTTCATCCCAGAGAAATAAAGTAGACGGATATAGAGTTATATCTAGAGTTATTCCTGCCTTGAATGCCTGGTGGAGCTACAGCTGAATTGATAGAATTTTGTCTTAGAGGAATAAAGTTAACAGACATAAGAACACGATGTACGTAGATTTTTTTTTGCCTCCTGATGTCCCATGCAGGACATAGCAAAGCCCCCTTGGACCCTGGGGAATTTGATAATAAAGAAATGAAATTTCAGCACAGACAGCAGCTACTAGAGTCTTTCCTCCTTTCCCAGCCGTAAACGTGTGTTTGTGTAGAAATCTCACTGGAGTTTTATTTCCATGACAAAGGCATGTATTAGACTCCATGCACAACTCTACCAGCCCTAGTTTCCTTACCAGCGTAAAATCCCACCCACGATGGCCCCATAGTTCTACAGCTGCTTCATAGCCCACTAATCAAAGGAGCAGAAAGAGGCAAAGCATGGGTGTCTTAGCAACCCCTGAAATGCAGCTTAAGAGGCACTAAGATGGTGAATATTGCTAACAGTAAGACAGCATTTATGACATGACATTTTCTCTAGAGCTATAGTTTGATAGTTGCCATGGCACAAACTTCCATGGTTATTTCCAGGGCAGGTTCCAGATTGGGTTCATTGAGCTAGGAAGACTGACCCTAACTATGATCTAAACACTCCCTGGGTTTTGATTAGAAACTGAATTTTTTAAAAAAGGAAGTTGAACCCTAGCATTTCTCTTTCTGTGCTCCTTGGTGTAAGTGAGGTGTGACCAGCTATCTGAACGCTTGCCACCTTGGCTTGAGAGAGAGGCAAAATAACTTTTTCCCCTTAAGTTGCTGTTGTTGTATGTTTTGTCTCAGACACAAGAAAAATAATGGATACAATTGCTCCTAAACATGAAAGCCTTGCACACTAGCTCCTCATAGTTAAATAAAATCTAGACTTGTTTTCGTAGTCCCATTGCTGGTTAGTTTTACAATAAACTAGAGAGGAATAGGCACAACAGATAATTTGCCAAAGGGCTGAGAAGCACTAAAGAATGTATTGGAGACCAGCTTTCCACACTCTGTGTCGGAATTTTCCTACAACAACCAAAACCAACATAAATTTCTATCTTAAAATGACAGAAATTAACTTCTGAGAGTTTGAGGTCCAAGGAGACCAGAATCAACAGGTCAGCAAGACTGTCCATCTCTAAAGTATGTAAGCATGAACCTGTCTGGCCTCTTCTAACTTATGGTGGCTCAAGTATTACTTGTCTTGAAGCAAAATCACCAAGAGAATGTCATTTATTCATATTTTTAATTTAGGTCTTTGTTCATTTATAGAAGTTTGCCAAAAAATTCGCTTTATGGTTTCTCCTGAATTTTCTATTCTCTCTGCTACAGCTGTTCTATCATTCTGAGCAGCCTGATTTATTCCAGTAAGCATTTGTTTATTTAATTCCTCTGAGAAGGGGTTTCTTCTATGATGGCAGGAAAGGTCTGAACTGAATTTGCTGTGGGGGCCTGTGCTAGGCTTCTCTGGGAGTTGCCTGAGGGCAGAGGCAAAGGATTACCTTGTCTGCCCTTTGTTCATCTATGTTCTTTGGTCCAATGTTCACACTTACCACACCTTCTGTATAATGTGAAAGGGAGGGGCATTCTATTGCCTTTGTTTCTTGGATAAACATTCTTTCTTGGAATGCCCTGTTTACTGTCCCTTTTTAAATGACCTTGTTTACTGCAACTAAAACATCTGACATTTTTTTTTCCTCAAAGCTTTTGATATCACCTCTCCTATCCACATATCATCATGGCCATGAGACTCAATATTAATTGTTTTCCTGATCCAATCCTCCAAAGGTGATGATTGTGCCTTTAACAGCCTGATTATTCTTTTGCATGTTGCATTTGCATTCTCAAAAGCCAAATTTTCAGTTATTGTCTGTCTAGTTTCTGAATTGGTATCATTCTATTTACTGCTGAAGACAGCCTTTGTAAGAAATCTATGAATGATCCTTTCAGGCCTTGTATAACTTTCATAAATGATTCAGTTTTCTTCCCTGCTTCCTCAATTCTGTCCCATGCATTCATTGCTGCCATGTGGCATAGAATTAAGGTTTGGCTATTATATGAACATTGTCTTTGTATTTCAGCTTATTGGTCTTCTCCAAGAAGCTGATCCTGAGAAATTTCCACACTTCTAGTGTTACATTGCTCTTCTATTGTTTAGCTTCCTCTTTAAACCAGGTTCTTCACTGTAACTTTGGACTGGCCTCTAGGACATCTATAATTATTTCTTTTGAGTCCTGAGGAATAATTCTATTATAAGTTGACCGAGAGTTTAACATCTGCTTTACAAATGGAGAATGCATGCACATGATACTTTAGCTTCTTTAAATCGCTTTAAATCTAACATTTTCACTGAAGTCCAATTAGCTTGTACATGCCCTTGAGCAGGTAGTTCCTGTCAGGTTTTTGGGTATATTAAGCTTGGTTGTTTGAAAACAGGCTGCCTCTCTGTAACTGTATAATTCAATCCTGACATAATTTCGTGTTTAAATTCTGTCTGGGTCTGAATTTATGGATAATTCATTTAAACAGGTTTTTCTAAAGTCAGTCCTGAGTTATGTTTGCCTTTAAATTCTCCTCTCTTGGTATAAATTGCTCTATGATTCATTTTAACAGGTTTTTTCCAAAGCTTTTATCTTGGCACTTAAATTGACCAACCTATTTAATGCTAAAATAAAAATGATCAAGCAAATAATATTCATAATTGATGTTATGTACATCCCAACAACATTAACTATCCTCTCCTTTAATTATTCCATTTTCAGACTGTCTAATGTGTTATCAAACAGAGACCAAGTTCCTTGCCTTGTAAAAATGTTTCCCATTTTTTAATGTGGGGAAAAAATCTCTTTTAACTAATTCCATCCCTTAAGATATCTTAATTGACTTGCCAAGTCGGTCAATTGCATAGAACAGTAGAAGTCTGAGAAATTTTCAAAACAGCTACCTAGTGTGGTGGCTGTCCAAGATGGGAATCCAGAGAGAAAAAGTCCACCACCCATGAGGAGAAAGAAAGCCAAAAAGATTCTAGCCTTGTGCTCTGGCCTGAGCCATGCCACCAGGCCTGACCCAGGGGCCCTGTTAGCTCACAAGCATTTTTTAATGAATTCTTGCCATGTGGGTGTCAATTGTGCAGAAATGTGGCAATATTTTATTTGTGCTTTAATAAAGTTTGCCTGGTTGTAGGATGAATCTTAAAAGGTCTTATTAATGAAATCAAACCTGAGGCCAGTTATTGGGGTGAATGCTGGAAGATCAGAGAAGCAGAACAAGCCATGGCTATCTCACCTTGCCAGTTCCTCAGCTGTCTTGTTTCCTCAGGCTGGAAGCTTCTGAGTCCTCCTCCACATGAATCTCAGCTGAACTGTGGTGCTCAAACCTAAAAGCTTAACCAGCCAAAAGCTTAACTAACTAAATGCTTAACTAACTCTGGTGCCTGGTTTTCCGTCTTATATCTTTCTGCTTTCTGCATCACTCCCTGGGATTAAAGGCTGGGTTTCTGGGATTAAACCCATGGGTCACCATGCTTAGCTGTTTCTAAAGTGGCCTTGAACTCAGAGATCTGTCTAGCTCTGCCTCCCAAATGCTGGGATTAAAGGTGTGCACAGCCACTGCCCAACCTCTGCTATGGCTTGCATTGACCCATTTTCTAGCCACCATTGTTGGCTTTGTTCTAGTGGCTGTCTGTTCTCTGACCCCAGGTAAATTTATTAGGGTGCACAATATTCTGGGGAACACAATACCACCACACCTGGAGAACAGAGGAAATAACAAGCCATTTTAAGTAAACAAAGAAGTTAGTACATGCCCTTCATTCAATCACTTAGCAGGTAGGATCTTTGTGTGTTGAAGGCCACACTAGGAAACAGAGCCAAGCATGGTGACATACCCCTTTAATCTCAGTACCAACTATAGAGGCTTGGAGATCTGTACAGACAGACAGAAAGTGACAGAGCTGTATAGGACAAAGAAGCAAGGTAGTTGGGCTAAGAGAAACAATGAGAGAACAGAACAGCAAGGCAATAAAGGCATGCGTAGATAGGAAGTAACTGGAATTTGGAAGCTTCAGAGTTGGTGAGGTAAGGTTGGCTGGTGGCATTCCCTGTTTCCCTGATTTAAAGTTTTCACCCCTATATTTGGCTCCATGTGTGTTTTTTATTTAATAAGACAATTTTAGAAATTCATCTACACATAAGTGCCATATTCTCAGTCTGCATAATGTTACTCATATGTTTATTTTTAATGATGATCAATTAGTGTTGGTTAACCAATTGGTGTGCTCTTCCCCTGGATAAACTATTTCTCCCACTCTCAACACTCTTCAGCTGCAAGCAGTTCTTTGTGTAGGATTAAGGCCTCCTGCATTTTTCTCCATTCACCTGAGCACGTCTATTGTTGTCCTTGTTAGCTCATGTTTTTATGCATCCTGTTGGTAAGATTTTGTGGGTTTAGCTTCTGACATTCCAAGGAGACAATGTCTCAAAGCAAACTTCCTGATCTTCTCTAACTCTCATAATCTTTTCTTTCCCCATTCGGCAATGTTTCCCAGAGCCATAGTTGTATAAATTGTGTTGTAACATTCATCAGTTGGGACTGGCCTCCTCAACTCTGCCATTTTGATTGGTTGTAGTTTTCTGTAATGTTCTCCATCAGTTGCCAAGAGTAGTTTCCTTGATGAAGGATGTTGTAGAATATTAGTTAACGATGTGTTACATGTTTTTATGCTGTGGAATACTGGTTTAATGATGCAAAGATGTGTTGCATTCTTTTATGTTGCATTTGTTTAACCCTGTGCAGCTGTGTTACTTTGCCTGTCTAAAACATGTAATTGGTCTAATAGAGAGCTGAATGGGTAAAAGAAAGGCAGCATTTTATTATTAACAGGGAGCATAATCTACAGCAGGGAAAGCTTCACATCATGCTGGCAGCATGACTTAGCAATTATTGTGTAAGTCTCCCACATGGTAGTAGATTTGATGCCATGGATAACAGCTCCAGTTTGGCATTATATGGCTGGTTAAAGGTTTATCTAAGTAGAGCCCAGGAGAAGCCATCACTAAAGAAGAATATTCAGCTGCAGTAGAGACCCAAGGTTTGAAGGGATCATGGTGAGAAGTGGAGGCTTGGCAACATGTGGCACAGTCAACATCCCTGAGGAGGACAAGAGAAGTAATTGTGAAAGGGAAGTCTCAGTTGCACTGGTAACCCTATACATAGTACAAATGCCAGGGCAGGACTATGAAGCCCACAAAGGGCATCAGCAGGTGTGGAGTCAGCCTGGATATACTAGAGAAGCTGTGTCTGTTACAGATGGCAGAGACACAAAAGTAGCTCTTCTCAAGCCAACTGGACATTAGAAGAAAATGATTAAGTCCTGGATGTTACACTCTTAGCTCTTTATAGTGTTGGATTTTGGTTTTGCATTGGTTTGATTGTTTCTAATGTCACTTTTCTTGCATTTGGAGTAAGAAAGAATTTAACTTGTTTTTATTTTATAGGAATCTACAGTTAAGATGCTGTGAATATTTTAAATAGACTTTGAACTTATAAAATATTTGTCATCATAAAACCTATATCCAGTAACTGGTGGAAGCAGATGCAGAGACCCACAACCAAGCATTTGGCCAAGATCCTGGAATTCAGTTGAAGAGAGGGTGAAAGGATTGTAAGAACAAGGAGGGTCACAATCAGGACAGGAAAAAACACAGAAATAGCTGATCCAAACTAATGGGAGCTTGTGGACTATGGACTGACAGCTGGGGAGCCTGCATGGGACCTAAGTAGGCCCTCTGAATGTGGGTGAAAGTTGCGTGGCTTGATGTGTTTGTGGGTCCCCTGTCAATGGGACCATTACTTATCCCAGGTACATGAACTGGCTTTTTAGACCCCGTTCCCTATTGTGCAATGCCTTACTCAGCCTTAATGCAGTGGGGAGGGGCTAGGTCCACCCCCTGCATGGCATGACAGCCTGTGTGACTACCCAAGGGAGGCCTTACCCTCTATGAAGAGGGGGTGGTGTTGGATGGTAGTAGTTTTGGGGGAGCAGGGAACAGGAGTTGGTATGTAAAAGGGAAGACAATTTTTTAAAATAAAAATTTATAAAAAATATTTGGAAGGCAGCTGTGCTCACCACTATACCACCAAGAAATCCACAATGATACCATCCTCTGTAGACTGCTGGCAATGGTCGAGAGAAAGCCTGATCTGACCTAGTCTGGTGATCAGATGGCCAAACACCCTAACCGTTGTGCTGGAACTCTCATCCAATAACTGATGGAAGTAGATGCAGAGTTCCTTGGCCAGACCCCAGGTGGAGCTCCAAGAGTCCAATAGTCGAGAAAGAGGAGGGACTGTAAGTGTGTGAATTGTTGAGACCAAGATTGGAAAAGCACAGGGACAAATAGCCAAACAAATGGAAACACATGAATTATGAACCAAAGGCTGTGGAGCCTCCAACTGGTTCAGGCCTTCTGGATAAGTGAGACAATTAAATAGCTTGTACTGTTTGGGAGGCATCCAGGCTGTGGGACCGGGACCTGTCCTTAGTGCATGAGCTGGCTGTTTGGAACCTTGGGTTTACACAAGGACACTTTGCTCAGCCTGGAAGGAGGGGACTGGCCCTGCCTGTACTGAATCTACCAGGCTGAATTGAATCCCTGGGGGAGTCTTAGCCCTGGAGGAGATGGGAATGGAGGGGAGGGGATGGGGGGAAGGTAGGGGCAGGAGCAGGAGGGGGGAGGACAGGGGAACCCATGGCTGATGTGTAAAATTAAAACACAAATATAATAAATTTAAAAAAGAAAAAATATTTGTACATTTTTAAGAAAGTGGGACATTAAAAGTTGCACTATACATCATATTTTGAAATTAACATGAGATTTGGGGGATAATCAAGAAAGAAAAGGTTGTGGTTCAATAGCAATTTGTTTGTATCACGTAGAAAAGACGTTAATTTTGTCAGTCTTGGCTTTCCTAGATCGTAGAGTGCAATCTTTGGCCAAAATAAACATTTTCTGCCCCAAGTTTCTTTTGATTACAGAAATTGAGATGCAAACAAAGACACCATATATTGTTTCACACTGTCCCCAGTGCTCTTTATTCTGATTAAGTGCTGAGATGTGTTCCATTGACTTCTGTGTCATGGACTTCCTGGAGTTCTGTCTTACTGATGAAAACATCTTCAGCTTTGCACTTCTAAAACATTATTTTTAAACTTCGTAGTGTTTGTTTTTAAACAATATTTTAATTAGGTATGCCATTCTAGATGGCTTGTTTTGTATAAAACACTGAAGAGGTATCCCCAGTGTTCTCTGACTCATAGGTTCTAAGCCTGATTCTTCCCTGAGATTCTAGGATGACTTATTTCTGCACTAATGTTTCTACATTTTCACCTCAGCCTGCTTCAGGGAACTTGAACTTGACATACTTGAGTACAGGTTTCCTTTGTGTTCCTTTGCCTTGACTTATTTGGTGTTTTAGAAGTCTTTTTGTTGTTTGTTTTCTCTTTTTTCTAATCATTTATTTTCTTTTCTGAGATTCTAATCACATCATTTTCCCCTTCCCTTCTTTCTTCCAAAGCCCTATGTCCCTTTTTTCTCTCTTCCAAATTCATGGTCTTCTTTTCATGAATTATTGTTGCATATGTATCTATGTGTAAATACACAGAAAAACAAATCTTGCTCAGTCTGTACAATGTTACCTGTAGATGCCTTTCTAAAAAATTGCTTCAGTTAAATATAGCAAAAATCAAAATTGTTGTTTTTCCTCTATTTTTTCTCATTTTTCCAATCATAAATAAGTATTGGCTACATATAAGCATGCCCTTTCTTATTTAAGTATATATGCATGTGAATATATACAGTGGGTGTGTTTACATATATGTGTGTGTGTGTGTGTGTGTGTGTAGTTATGCCTATGTACATATGCTCATATATTTATATACATATTTATAGGCAAATAAAACTACTGTTTCAAAATGACTGATGGCTTGCAATTTATTTTTGTTTTTATTTTTAAAAATAGTATGACTTTTATTCTACCTTGTAAAATATCAATTTTCTGTAACATAATTTTTAGGGAAGCTAATTTTATCATTAAAAGCATCTATCACATAAATCCTTACATAAAAGACATTATAAAGCAATACTATAGCTAATATATTCAGTTAGGATTTATAATACACATAAATATATTCATTAAATTTTTATTATGGGCATTTATATAAAGTAACACCTGTGTAATGCATGTTGAAGAAGCAGTGTCTGGCCTGTGTTTATAACAATTTTTGTTCACTTACTAATTTTCAACTAATTGTACTTGACATACACCCATACACACATGTACACATGACTCCCTCATTTACCTATCATCTTTCTTTCTTCTTTCCTTCTTCCTTCTTTCCTCCCTCCCTCTCTTTCTTTTCCTTTCTTTCTTTCTTTCTTTCTTTCTTTCTTTCTTTCTTTCTTTCTTTCTCTCTCTCTCTCTCTCTCTCTCTCTCTCTCTCTCTCTCTCTTTCTGTCATCTACCTATCATCTGTCTATTTATCTATCATCATCATTATTATCTATCATACATCTGTCTATCTTCATTACAATTGTCATCATCATTATCATCTATCATTTATCTATCATCTATCTGTCTATCTATCTATCTATCTATCTATCTATCTATCTATCTACCTACCTACCTACCTACCTACCTACCTACCTACCTACCTATTTACCTATCTATCAATCATCAATCATCTATCTATCATCTTGGTCTATCTCATTATTTCTTCTCATTTACCTCTAACTAGCCTACCTTTCTCTGTTCATACTACATATTTGTTCCCTTTTTACACTCAAATTTTTTTTCTGCTGCTTTCCTGTCACATATTGCATAGCCCTGCCTTTCCCCATCCCTATCTCATTTAGACATTTCCTTCCTCTGCTAAAGTCCCTTTCTATATAATGTATCCCTAAATATATATATATAAATTGAAATCTAGATTATGCATATAAGATAAAATGCTATTTCTTTTTATGATGTTTGCTTATATTCCTTAAAATAATGACCTCTAGTCTATGTACACCACCACATTAAATGTGTATGTATACATATGTGCAAACATATATTCATCTGCATTAGATATGCATACCTATGTATCTGTGCTTGCACATATATCTACCTTTAAATGTACATAGAAATATTCATTTTCTTATAAATATCTTAATTTAATCTTCATTACATTTGCATAAAATTCTATTGTGCATATATACTACATTTTTATGATGCATTAAAGTTCCATGCATAGCTTAGCTGTTGTAAAGCATCACATAAAAACAAGATTGTGCACTTCATTACATGTTAACCTGTAGTCTTTGGGCATACACCTAGGAGTTGTAACTATATCTATACTGGTAGACAACATAGCTTTTGTTATTACAGCTGTGTAGTACAACTAAAACTTTGGGCATGGTGACACCTCCAGCACTGTTTTCTTTTGCTGAGGATTGTTTGTGCAATTCTATGGGTTTTGCCCTTCAAGTCATGTGCATTTGTTTATGTGCCATACTGTTTTTGTTACTGTGGCTTTTTAGTATAGTTTGGGATTAAATAATGTGTTTTGTCTTTATGCTTATGTGTGCTTTGGCTATTGAGGCTCTTCTGCGCATTTATGAGGATGTTAGGATTATTTTTCTAGCCTTGTGAAGAATTCTCTTCATAGAATTTTTAAATGAAAACTGTACTGAATGTATAGATGTTATTCTTTCTGTAATGCATTCATTTCTCAATGTTAATTCTCATAATTCATGAGTGTTGAGTAGTTGTAGTCTATTCATTTGGATTTTGTTTGTTGTTGTTTTCTACAGTATTCTACGGTTTTTCATTCAATTGTTAGGTTTATTGCTTGGTATAATGTTTTTTCCTGAAGCCACTGGGGATGTGATTTTCCATCTCTAGGGCATTCTTTATCAGTGAATTCCTTACTGGTAGAAGAAAAATTACTGATTTTTGTAGGTTGGTTTGTTTCATACAGCTGCTTTTTTTAAAGTCTTTGTCTAATCTAAGAACTTAACTTTCAGGTGGAATTGGAGTGTTTCCCCTCTCTGTCCTTCCCTTTAATCTTTTCTCCTGGGTTATTTTGTGTGGTTCCCAATGCTATTATTAGGTTCTCCAACACTTCTCTTGAATACCTAATGTAATGGTCATCACATCCATTGAAGTTGTTACTCCAGGCAATGTGTTTCACATTTCTGGAGATTCTATTTGGATTTTAAAAGAGATAAACATCTTTATAATATATTTAGTTATTCTAAGTTTTAAATGTATGGAATGTAAGTATAATTATTATTTAAGTGATTTCATCTGTGAACTTTATGCCTCTCAATAAAAATGGAAATGATTCTAGTAAATTTTAATATTAATAGTTTTGATATAAAAAGAATTATTTCTATGATTTTGGGTTTTTTAGATTTATTGATGTATTTATTTATATATTCATGAATGCTTTGCCTATATATATATGCACTGTGTGCATGTCTGGTGCCCAAGGAGTCCAAAAGAGGGTGTAGGATCATATAGAACTGGCATTAAGGAGTGTTACAAGTCTCTACTGGATTCTATGAATTGGACCCAGATCCTCGACAAGAGTGGCAAGTGCTCTTAGTTGCTGAGCAATCTCTCCATTCCCAGCACTTTGTTTTTGTTTTTGGTTTTTTTGTTTTGTTTTGTTTTGCTTTGCTTTGTTTTGTTTTTGTATTTACAACCCAATCAAAGCTTTTCTCCTCCCCCTTTTTCCCAGTTCCTCTCCCACCCGCTCCTTCTAACCCACCATGGCCCATCTGTCCTTTTCAATTGTTTCTCTTCTGACAGACAAGCCTCCCATGGATATCAAGCAGTCATGATATATTTAGGGAGGGTAGCTTCTCCCTTCACCCTTGGGGGTAGAGGGAGGGCCACTGATCCTCACTGATTCTGACTAGTGTGGCCTGTGCTGAGTAGCTTGACTCCCTGGGGTTGGGGTCAGGGATGAGCAGAGTAGCCAGTAAGGAGCTGGGTTGGAGTTGACAGGAGAAGGGCTCCAGGAACAGTCTCAGGGAGGGGGCAGTTTCATGGCTAGGAGGATCACTCACAGGTTCTGGCAGGTGTGACCTGTGCCTGAGTGGCTTCAGTCCACTGGGGTTGGGCTCAGGGCCCAGCAGCAGCAGGGATGGTGAGGAGCTAGAATTTCCTTGGGTCCCTAGATCTGAACTGTCCTCTGGTAAAGCAGCTGGAGGAGTTGTGGCCCTGGATATGGAGCCAGGGGTGGGGGTGGAACTTTATTTTTAAGTATTAAAATTAAATCCTGTTGATTGGCTATCTAAATAAAGGACATCCACCCATGATCCTTTAAATCTATGCCTGTCAATTACACTTTTTATGATAAATCTAATTCTTAAAGACACATGTTAAGATGAGTGATTCAAATTTAATTAAGCAAACCATTAACATATCTTTTATAAAAAACATTGACTGTGTCATAGCTCTTTCAATGGAGATATTAATGTATATGTAACATTATAATAAGGTATTCAAATATTTCATTCAATGTCTTAACAGCAATAGTTCAAGCTAGTTGGAACTTTTAATATATAACTTGATAATTAATAGCATTGACAGTTAGTATACATTCTGTATGTTCCATTGAATCTTGAAAAGCTTCTTGATTCTTACTTTTAAGATTTTTATTCTTCTTTGTTAGACCAAATAAATTATTATTATTATTTCTTAAATTATTATATTGTGAATTACTTATGTATATTTGATATGTTAATATTACAAATTTTAATGTATGTGTGGATATAAATTGAACATTAAAAAGATTATTAGATAAAACATTACAAATTACTTATGATTTAATTCAAATGAGTGTTATTAAATATACCTGTCTGCCAGCAAATTTAATCTCTCTTTCCAAAGTCTCTAATGAAATACTTCCTTCCCTTCCTTTGTGAAAGCAGACTGTGTGCTACCAATGATGGTAGATGTTTTGTGAAGCCAAGAGGGACAAGGCATGTTCTTCCAATTATTTTATATATAGAAAAAAGCAACTATGAGGAACTCTAGTTCTCAATGTACCTGAATTAACCAGTTGTGTATTTCAATGGAATAGTTCTTCACCAATTTTCTAATTATCATCTTCAAATTATATATAATGCCTACCTTGCTAAGTTTTATTAAGAGATTTTCTATTCATTTTACATACCAACCACAGATTCCCCTGTCCTCCATCCTCCTTCCCCCCAGCCTTCCCTCCCAACCCACATCCCATTCCTGCCTCCTCCAAGGCAAGGCGTCCCATTAGGAGTCAGCAGAGCCTGGTACATGTAGTTGAGGCAGGTCCAAGGCCCTCCTCCCTGTATCAAGGCTGTGCAAAGTGTCCCACCATAGGCACTAGGCTCCAAAAAACCAGCTCATGCACTAGGGACAGGTTCTGATCCTACTGCCTGGGGGTCTCCTAAACAGTTCAAGCTAGACGACTGTCTCACTTATCTGTAGGGACTAGTCTAGTACCATGGGGGCTCCTCAGCTATTGGTCTATAGTTCATACATTTCCACTAGTTTGGCTAGTTGTCTCTGTAATTTTTCTAATCATGGTCTTGATATCTCTTGCTCATAGAATCCCTCCTCTTTCTCATCGATTGGGCTCTTGGAGCTTGGCCTGAGACCTGGTCATGGATCTATGCATCTGCTTTCATCAGTCACTGGATGAGGGTTCTATGATGAAAGTTAGGGTATTTAGCCATCTGGTTACCAGAGTAGGTCAGCTCAGGCACCCTCTTGACTATTGCAAGTACTCTATGGTGTAGTCATCCTTGTGGATTCCTGGGGACCTCTCTAGCAGTCTGCTTCTCCCTATTCCCATGGTGCCCTCATATATTATGGTATCTCTTTCTTTGCTCTCCTACTCTGTTCCTGTTCCAGCTTGAACCTGTCACGACTGCAAGGAAGATGCAACACCAAGCTCTTCTTTCAGCAGTTTATTCAGGAACCTTGAACAGTCTTCTTCTCCCCTGGGGAAACCTGCTCACTCCTTATATAGCCTCTGGGCAGCCAACCCTAGCATGCCACGTGGGCAACACCGATGGGCCCAGGTACTCGGAAGCAAGCCAGATTCTCAGCCTTAGCTAAATAAGGAGTTGTTTATCACTGAGAGCACTCACCATTGGGAAGGTGGAGGGCAGAAGCCGGCGCCATCTTTAAGGCGCGGCTGCACGCAGCTCTCTACATGAACCTCTCACTCCCCTAAGCTCTCATCCCCCATCTCTTGCCCTCCATCTCTCCTCACCCCCAGTTTTCTCATGTAGATCTCATCGTTTTGATTTGCATTTCCCTGATGATTAAGGATATTGAGCAATTCCTTAAATGTCTTTCAGCCCTTTGAGATTCTTCTGTTGAGAATTCTCTGTTTAGCTCTGTAGCCCATTTTTTTTTAAATTGGATTGTTTGTTATTTTGATGTCTTGTTTCTTGAGTTCTTTATATATTCTGGAGATCAGCCCTCTGTCAGATGTGGTGTTGGTGAAGATCTTTTCCCATTCTGTAGGCTGTTGTTTTGTCTTATTGACCGTGACCTTTGCCCAACAATTGTGGAAATAATTATTTTTATATCAAAATTATTAATATTAAAATTTACTAGAATAATTTTAATACTACTAATTTAATTTTAATAATACTAGCAGACATATTCTTGTTCTGCAAGCTGTGCACAGATATAAGGGATTGGTTGAGTGTTTTTAATTTACTTTTCATTACTTAATTTTATTTTTCTTACATCTGCTATTTTTCTACAAAATGTACGTTTGGTGATGCTTGAAATAAGGACATCATTGACAGCAGTTCTCATGCCTATACACAACTATTTGTAAGTTAAAAACACTCCTGAGCTTACCTGGTGGCTTTTCTTGAATGCTTCTCTTACAGTCCAAGAATTCATATTCTCATTGATCTTGACATATATTAGCAGTGTTTCATGACTGAAAGAGTTCTTATCACTTTTGTCTCTTTCTACATTACTTATATTCTGGCCCCATTAACAGCTTTACATTTATGTTGTAGAGACATTGTTTCTATCATGTGAGTGTTGTCTAATTTTGGTAATGTTTTTCAATAAATCAGTTGGTCACACTGATTCATTTAAATGCATTAAAAGTTTACTTTCCATATATATATGTAGGGAGGTAGAGAGGAGCTGGGGGGAGTTGGGGGCTGAAATAGTGATAAAATATATGGAAAATATTTATAAAATTTTACTTTCTAATTTATATATATTTTTTTAAAAAGTCTCTATAGTCTTCTTCATATCATGAGAAAATGTGTGATAGTTTTCTTTTTGAGCAGCAATTATTTTCTTACCATTTCCTGAATGTGATATGAATTCATTCTTTATTCTTTATTGCCGAATGCTGCAAAACTGTATTCAGATAACACATTTCATTAATTCATTAATTTGCTTATGGTTTCCTACATGCTTTCATGACTATATCACCAGTAGTGGTACAGTAAACATGAGTATGTGGGTTTCTTTATTCTATTCCTTTATCATACGTCAAGAAAACCAAAGCTTATGGTAGTCCTAACTTTAGATTTTTGAGGATACTCTGACCTGACTCACAAGTTGGCTACATTCTTTAATATGTTTTTGACCCACATTCCTCTTTTTCTCTGTACCTTACCAGCTTATGTGAATGGTGATAGTCATTCTGGTTGCTGTGAGATGGAATACCAATGAAATTTTGATATAGAACATTTTATATATTTAAATATTTGCATATTTTGAGAATTGTATATTCAGTTCATTCACTCATATATTGTTTTAAATACTCTTAGTGTTTGTTTTTCATTCCTTATATGTTTGTTTATTAATCATTAGTTATGTGGTTATGTAGCAATTATTTTCTCTAACTTGTTAATCAATGTATTTTTTTGCCTAGAACTTTTGAATTTGTTATAATTCCAATTATCAACTATTGTTATTAGTTTCTTCCTTACTGGACTCTTGTTCAAAAAGTCATTACCTAAACTAAAATTGCTAAGTGATTTGCCTTAAGCAGTTAAGCAGAATGTCTTTTATTCAATGTATATTTAGGGATTTGGTCAAGAACCAGATGGCTGATACTGTGAATATCTTGGGTCTTCTGTTATGTTGGTCGTAGATGTTATTTGGTTTCAATTTCAAACTATTTTCATTAATACAGGCTGATGATATAACTTAAAATTGACTAATTTGGTCCCTCTAGTATTGTTCTTTGTGCTCAAGGTTGTTTTAGCTATTGAGAAGCTGATGTTTATCATATGAAATTTGGATCCATTTTTGTTTGGACAAAAATGTCAAAGATTTCTTATGGATACTGCATGGAATTCTGTAGATCATTTTTGATAGTGTGATCATTGTAACAATATGGGAATTCATGGAATTGATATGCCATTATATCTTCTATGCCTTGTTGCAGAATATCTATTTACACTGTAAAGATGTGTTTCTGCCTAAGGTGCCTTTTTATTGGTATAATAAAAAGGCTGAATGTCCAATTGCTAGGTGAGACTTCTGGGGAGAAAGAGGACTCTGGGAAGTAGAGGCAGAGACACTGGTCAGACCTACCGAAATGGAAAAGAGGTTAAAAAACACATGGTACAACATAGATTAATAAAAGCAGTTTAATTTGAGTTATAAGAACTAGTTGGAAACAAGCCTAAGTTAAAGGCCAAACTTTCAGAATTAATAAGTCTTGGTGTCATTATTTGGGGGCTACCCAAAGCTAGTCCAACAATAAAGCTTGTTAACATGTCTTCTTCATTTTACTCTGCATTTTATCATTTTTATAAGAGAGATCTTTCACACATTTGAAGTAGTTGGGGCTTCTAAGAATATGGTTGTGTTTTCATTGGTTCATTTCTCTATGAATTATTTTGTTTAGAAAGAAGTTAATGATTTTTGTATTCATTTTTTTTTCTATTTTACCCAAAGTGTTTTCTATAGCTAATGTAGTTTTGGGGTCTTTTACGCACAAGACCATATCTTAAGCAAATGCGTGTTATTTTCATTACTTTTATTTATACCTCTTGCTGATTTAACAAGGGAATATTTATAGCACTATATTGAGAAAAATTGGTGACAAGAGAACATTGTGCCTTATATTTGATTTAAGTGAAATATTTTCAGATTTCATGAGTTTAAGGTTGGCTATATTTAACATTCTTTTTATTATTTTCAGGTATGAAGGAATGTTGAATTCTGAAAAATGATTTTATGCACTTATTGAGATGATTATATAATGTCTATATATCAGATAACCTTTATTAATTTGCAAATATTGAACCAACCATCTTTGTATTTCTGGAATAAAACTGATTTGATTATCCTATATTATACTTTTAACAAATTGTTGAATTCTTATTCTTCACCCTAACTCTGTTGTATCCTTAAGAATATTGTTTATTCTCATTCTTCCTTTCTCTAATGGGCCTTAATTTATGTTATCAATAACTAAATTTAAGTTGAGTTCTCCTTGCTTGAAATACTGAAAACTAAAAACAATGTGTGTACTTATAATCTTGAGAATCGGATTCAATCCAAAACACAGAATTGATTTATGTGGATTATGTCATTATATACAGCTAAAACACAAACAATTTCATGGTAATTTATATAGCATTAATAGTGTATCTACATTTCAGTCGCAACATGAGACATGAAATTTGGTTTCATTTCTTTTAATGGCATTATGTAGACACTCAATCTGTTTTGAATATTAGAGTATGAGTAAGTGGGGTACTGGGTAAAAGATTTTCATTCTGATATGAATAACACATTCATAACAACTACTTGAAAAACAATGTAAAACTGTAGAAACCGTTTAGCATGCTCATTGTTGGCAAAAGCTTTAGTTATTGGTCAAATCACTAATATTGTGAATTTCAACCTAAGTAGAAATAAGTAAGACAAATGAATACTTAATTACTCAAAGGAAGTATATAAGTATTAACACATTCTGGCTAAATATTTGTAGTGAAGGCATTATACTTTAAATAAAAGTAACAATTAAGCAATATTAGCCTATTAAAATATTATTAAAAAGCAAGAAAATGAGTAAAACAAGTGAATATATTTAGACCTCATAAATTGGTAAAATACTATGACTGTTTTCACACTTAATATGATATATTTAGAAAGCTGGCTTCATAAAAGCCAAGTAAATATACATGCATGCATATTCATTTGTTGATTTACTTTAAATCTATTTTCTTATCTTTTTTATTGTTTTCTAAGAGGATGTATAAATTTTGCAAGTATAAGAGAATATTAATCTAGTAGATAATAGGGTTAAAACCCACATCTATTGCATTATTAGTATATTCTACAATGGAAGAGAAGATGTGCTGAGACGTTATTTCAAAGGCTTTGTTAACAAGTAGGGCCATTGACACTCAGTGCACAGGCTGCAAAGCCGAAAGAGAAGGATAAATATAAAACATGGAAACTGAAGTGCAATGAAAGGAAAAGCAGGAGATGGAATGGAATGGAGGGTGTGAGGGGAAAGGGAGAGGGTGCATAATCAGAATGCAGTGCAGAGGAAAAAATATACTGCGTCTATCAGTGGACTAATATAAAGAGCATGACAGAAAAATATTGTACAAGATAACTGCAAAGCACTGATAAAAACAGTTCAACAATACCAGCTCAAAGGCTAGCGAACAACAGAGAACACCGAGGAAAATAATAAAGATGATGCCATTGTTTTTACTATTTGATCAAGAACCAATATTATCAGCAACACCTGGTTATTACTTGGAATGGTTATTTCTACAGGTTTCCTAAATAAAAAATTTCTGAGAATGGGTTCAAGCCAAATGTATGCAAAACACATTATACCTCGAGTGTCTCAGTAGTGCCGCACTTTCCTAGCTTCGAAAGCATTGGTTTAATGATCAGAACTGCAAAAGAAAACAATGAACGTGCAACTGTCAGCAACAGCAAGGGAAAGTGAGATAAATGTAATGTAACTTTATGCTACTATACAGACAGATATGTCCGCAAACCATGACACTTTTAATATATTAATTCATAAGTATGTAATTGATTAGATAGCATTCATACCCCTGATGAATACACCAAAGTTCTATTAATAAATTATTTTGTGTAATATATGTGTGTGTGTGTGTGTGTGTGTGTGTGTGTCAGAGTGTGTCTCTGTGTGTGTTGTGAATATTTGTGTATATCTTTGTGTAGCTATGTTTATGTGTATAAGTGAGTACTACATTTGTTTATGTGTCTGTGGATAAATGTGTGTATGTACTATGTTTGGGGGTTTGTATACAACAACAGCTATACCTTTAAAGAGAGCTATGCTTTGTAGAATAAAATATTTTAATTGGTTGTGTAGCAAACTTGAAACCTTTTCTTGAGATAGTTGTATAATTTATCAATATACATGGGTGGTTTTGTAGACAATGTGGTGTTATCTTTTTATTTTTTTATGTGTGAAATCATAACTTTGGGAATATTTAAATGGGCATCTAAATCTATCTTAATCTCTATAAAGCCAGAGTCCTTAGAAGTTACATGTTTCAACATTAGATGCTATATTCCTATTAATCCTAGAATCTGAATTTCTGTAGTCTGTGATTAATTTAAAGACTAATCACATGTATTTATTGTTTTGCAAAGATAGAAATACATATGAGAATTTATCTCTTATAATTAACATATAGCATAATTATTAATTTGTTTTAAATGTTTATATACTGTGACTTTTAAAATAAAAACTCATCCAAATTAGTCATTGAAAAAATGACATTTAATGACAAATTTACTAGTTATAAATAATTTTGTAGATATACGCAATTATTTATTTTTAAGTATAAGCGTTGGAACACCATAGATGGTATTTGAATTGCCAAACTTAGCACAATTATGGATTATTATTCTGTCTGTTGTAGATGGTAAAGATGGCAGTGTCTTGCTTCAATTTTGATCTTTACCTAAAGTTCCAAGGAGATTTTATATTATTGTCATTCCCAGTATCGCATGTTGTGGTTAAGAGCTGGCCATCAAAAGGAAATTGATTTTAATGACATTTAATTTACCTAAATTCCAAAATGTTGTCCTTTAACATTAGAGCATTTGTTCATTATGTTGAAGATTACTAAACCATTGAAATGGAATAAGGGAGAGAGAGAGAGGAAGAGAGGGAGAGGGAGAGAAAGGGAAAGACAGAAACAGAGAAAGACAGTGAGAAATTGCAAGATGTCCAAGATGTAATGTAAAGGTCTGATCATCAGATTTTAAGATTTGGAAGAAGACAGGAAAACAGGAGAGCTTCCACAAATACAACAGAAAAGAGCCAATGCTTTTAACTTGCTATAAACAGTGAATACATCTGTGGCCTTAGTTTAGAAAACAGATTAAATACAAAGAATTTACTATCTTTGTTAACTATCTGACTATTTACCCATTTACAATAACATTACAATGAGTAATATCTTCTTAGAGAGCAAAGAGCTTAGCTGCATTAGATCTTATTTTACTCATAATACAAATAATAGTAAATGACAATATCTAATGAAGAGGAAAGTTGAATTTGGGGAAAATATAACTATTGCTTCCAAATTTCTTAGTTGGATTGAGTGTGCATTGTGAAGTTTCTTACTGTGGATCTGTATTTATCACTGTGAATATTCACTGGAAAATTTAGACAAATTAATAGCAAACTAAAATTCAATGAGACTCTATCAAGTTGAATGAGTCTTTCTACGATATTCCTGAATTCCTGAATGTGACAAAATTGAGGTAGAGGAGTGCAGTCCAGTGATCAATGGGTGAACAGGCTTTCTAATAGTAAGTTAAAGAAAATTTAAGTTGAATGTCTTATGTGCGCAGGATAGGGCAAAATGATAATGTAGATTTTTACAGTGACATAGTACAATATATCTCTTTTGTTATCTGGTGGTTGCACACACATACACACTTTAGGATGTCTATCTTATCATGAGATTAGGGAATATTGACAAATTTGGTCCTGGAATCCTAAACTTGAGGTCTTGGAATGCAGTGATGATGTCACTCCAGAGACCTTCCACCCACACAGAGTGACCCCACTCTGAAACAATGGGCTCTGATCAGCCATGACTGCCCTCACTTGTATGGAGCTGATTTGCAAGGCCCATATTCGCATGACAGAGAATGAATAACTGTAAATACTCTCCTTACATTATGTGAACAAAGCCTTCCAGAGCTGCATCTCGATTGTCCTTGTTTTTCTAGTGAAAAATGCATGCCAGGAATCTACACCCAGACACTCGTGAGACCCGAAGGACATGAAACTATAGATATTTAGTCATTTCTCCTTCTCTCATGCAGGGTATTCCAGATGTGTTTCTCTCTTCTGTGCTAAGTTGCAAGTTCTAACCTTATTTCCAACCTTGACCATAATGGCCAGTCTCTTAGTCTATTATGAAAGGTAGAATGTAAATGTCTTATGAACATTTTTCTATTGGAAAATGCTAAACACTTATGGATCAGAGAAGTGTTCCTGTAAGTCATAACAGTTCTGCATAGGAAAACAGTTTGCAAGTTGTGGACCCTCTGCTAAGGTTCCTTAATAATAGATGGGAAAAACGCATTTTTTTTCTGATCATTTTGTCTGTATTATTTTTCAATATGTACAGAAAAATCAATATGATGACACATATTTTATGAAGAAAATTTTAAATCATTGAACAAATGTAATGGATGTTTATTGATAAATGGATCAATAAAAACAATTGTAGTATTGATTGAAAACATTTAAGTTTCAAATATTGATAAATATAATTCATTATTAAAAAGTTTTCTGTTATATTGTATAAAAATACTGTCTCTATTTTAAATATTAATGCAAAACCCAGATTTTATTAGCTTTGATTGCATTTCAATATTTTTGAAATAGTCAAGCTATATTTTACTCTAATGTTTTTTTTATCATTTCTTAATACTTTTTTAAAAATTCTGAATTATCTCTTTTACTATAAGCAAATTAAATTAGTGGAACAGTCCTTCAAGATAATAATATAATTTAAGATACTTATTTCATGATATTGAATCATTTTAATTTAGTTCTTAATTTTATCATTGTTTTAAGATGACTTTAAGTCACTTTGTACATAAATGTGATTTTCAAAACATAAATTTGTAGATGATTTGTTTGAAAAATAGTGACATGATCAGGTTTCCTGTCTATCTATCTGCCCAATTCAGCTTAAACAGAACTTGCAATCTGCATTATCTTTCTGAAGTGTTGACAGTTTTCCATGGGGGTAGTTGTCACATAGATTACAATGGGAATACTATTACTACTTAATTTTTGCAACTTGAAAACTCAGGGGACTGCAAGCACTAAACTGTTGACTGGTGTTCACATTTCAGTTCAACAAAAATTTTACATCATGATAAAGGCCATATTGTGGGCATGAAAATGTTCAGGATGGGTCTCATAGATCCCCAAGCATAACACATATTGCTTATATCTTGACCATCCTCTTGATCTTGACAGTAAGATGCTATCATTGAGAATTTGAGTGATTTAAGAACAAAAGTATGTTAAAATTCATTATAACAAAAATAAGTATATATATATTCAATAACTTGAGTTTCCATTGCACAATGTCTGTGCATATTATATAATAATAATATTATTATTAATAATGAGTCACATATATATACAGTTATAACATATTTACAATATTTCTCAATTAACAACTCAACCAATAAGTACCTAACAAAATTAATTGATAAACACCACATTAATATTTATTATAATAATATAATATACAACATATATATTTAGAGAGAGAGAATTTTAAAAGGCAACTGTAGAAGTGACTCCACAGTATTTAGAATGTTCACATTAGTGTGCGTGCAACCATGACAGATATCCATTTCCACAATATTTTCAGTTTTTCAAAAGTGAAAACTATTTATATTAAACAAGGAGTCTGCTTTCTTTTCTCCTCCAAGTCCTTCACAATCCCTTTTGTCTCCATAAATTTGTTTTATTCTAAGTATCTTATGTGAGTGTGGTCAGATGCTATTTTCACTTTTGTGACAGGCTTATTTCACTTAACATTTTTGTAGTTAAAGTATGTCTTTATGGGATGATTTTCTGTCTTTAGTCTTAGTAATATTCTATTTCATATATGTACCACATCTTGCTAATCTATTCCTTTTCCTTAAGAGAGATTTTTTTACTTATACCTTTGTCTCAAGAGAATAATGCTACTGTAAAAATTTAGTTAACATACCAGTTCATACCTGTCACTTCTTCTCATGATATGTGCTCACAAGACACACTGGTGGATAATATGAAAAGTCTACATTTACTTTTTTCAAGGAACTGACAAATTTGTACCCATATAGGATTACATCAGTTTATATCCTCACCAGCTGTCCATATGTTTCAGGCCAGCAAGGTGGAACAAATGCAACATATCTTCATTTAATTAAACACACATTCTTACATCATTAAACAAATGTATCATAAAAAATGTAACACACCTCTCTACAGCAATATTCCACAGCATAAACAAATGCCACTCATCTTTACATAGTTAAATATTCCACAACAAAGAAGCAGCAGCATGGAGGACACCAAAGGAAACAAGGTTTTCTAAATATAGAAGGACCAATAAACTCATGAACCCATAGAGAATTTATGGGGCCTGTTCTGATCTAGGCCTGATGAGGTCCCAGCCTTGAGAAAAGTAGACACACATCAGTAACCTAAGGCCTATCTCCAATTGATAACTGCTCATGAATGAAAACAATCATCTTTCTCCAGTGGAGCCTCATTAGGTATACAAACCACTCTGAAGGCTAGTCCCCATCTCCAGCAGTAGATGGCCAACACAAAACAAATTCAATGGCATTGTTAGTGGTTCATTATTTCATAATGTTCAAACACTGATTGATTTATTTAATTTTTTGTTTATTTTTATTTTTTATTTCATCTTAAATTTTTTTTAGGTTTTTTTTTCTCTTACAGATTCTTCACATATTTATTTTGGCTTCTGTTTTTGTTCATTTATAGGATTACTGTGTTTGTGAATGTGTGTCTCTGCATCTACATATGTTTCCTGTGCTTTTTCTTCTAGATTTTTGTCCAATTATTACTTTTTTGCTTTATCTTACTTGATTATATTATATTTTAATAAATATCCTTTATTAATATTATTTAGATACCTGTTTGGTTCCTAAGTAGAGACAGAAATGGTATGGCTTTGAATGGGGGTGGAGATGGGGAGAATGTCAGTTGAGTTGGGAAGGGGAAAAATAATCAGAATATATTATATGAAAAAATTATTTTTAATAAAAGAAAAAAAACCTTTGAAATTATCAATGTATTGCAGAACAAAATAAAGCACTCTTTTGAGCCCATATCAGAACCGACATAAATTCTAGAAACTTTAGAGACACATTAAAAACATTATGATAGTTGCATTCTTTCTCGTTCCAAATATAAGCAGATAAAAGCAAAACTACAAACCAAACAAGTCAAAGCACACATCAAAATCATCTGGAAGCTAACAGAGACAAACATGACAATAACTAACATGAAGGCATTTCAAATGTGATCCACAGCTTAGATTGAGCAGGTGAAACAACAGAGAACTGGTGAGAGAACCATGCATTCAGTCACAGATTTATAACTTTTAAAATATAAAATGCAATCATTAAAAGACAGAAATATGCTTATAGAATATAAGTTAATAATTGTGGTGGTACTATACTTGTAAAATGTGATTTTATTTGTATATTAATAAAGTTGCCTTGGGGTCAGAGCAAGCCATAGCAGAAGCTGGGTGGTGGTGGTGTACGCCTTTGATCCCAGCACTTGGGAGGCAGAGCTAGGCAGATCTCTGTGTGTTCAAGGACACAGCCAGCATGGCAACACATGCCTTTAATCTCAATACCAACCATAGAAGACCTGGAGGTCTGTACAGACAGGCAGTGACGAGGAGGTCATGTGGCTGGTTTTACAACCAATGAGAAAGCAGAACAGAAAGTCTATATAAAAGACAGGACACACAGAAGTAGGTCTCTTGCAGAGAAGAAAGACAGCAGAAGCAGTGAAGGGTAAGGTTTTCAGCTCTTGCTCTGACCTCTTGGCTTTTAACTCTGCAATTGGGTCTGTGTTTCTTATTTAACAAGACGGTTACATCTACAAATAATCATTCTCCAAATGAATAAAATGCATTTGTCCATTCGTGTTAGAGTGAATTAGTAAATAACAGTACATTTATCTAATAGATTAACCTACAGAAGTGAACATGAACAAAATACACATATCTAACAGAAAATTGACGCTGAAGGGAGCGGCACTATTAGGAGTTGTGGCTTTTTTGGAGGAAGTGTGTCACTGTGAGGACAGGTTTTGAGATCTCTTTTGCTTAAGCTTCCCTCTGTGACTTTCATTCAACTTCCTGTTGCTTGCAAGTTGTAACACTCTCAACTTCAACACCATGTCTGCCTGCAAGCTGCCATGCTCCCTGTCATGATTGTACTGGACTGAAGCTCTGAAACTGTAAGCAAGTCACCTTCAATTAAATGTTTTCTTTCTAAGAGTTGCTGGGGGCCTGGTGTCTCTTCACAGCAATAAAAACCAAACTAAGACACTAACATCAGCAGTAAATCTCACAGTGGCATCAAAAGCATGCTGTTCCACAGCCATGTCCATTACATGACTCTACTTTTGTGGGCTTGGAACAGGTAATCCATAATACCAGCAACGAGGATAGTGGTTATTTTAAAGAGCTTTGGCTCCAAAAGACATAACAGATACTAATGTTCTAAAAATAATTAATCTTTGTTTGATTGAAGGTTGCTTGTGCCATCACTATAAGTGGAGTGGAATTATAAGCTGATAGAGTTGTATGTACTTGTAACTCTATGTCTCTGTGTTACAAGTCAATTTTACAAATAAAGTGAGAAAGTCAAAGAAGACACACACACACACACACACACACACACACACACACACACACACATACACACACTCAGATAAAACACATTCCTATCCAAACATACAATGAGCAAAAACAATTAAAGCAACAAATACATTCTATGAAGACAATGTTCTAATTTGTGGGCATCAATAAAGAAGTCTGGTGATCTTGAATTCTAGAGTATTTCAGGAAAAGGATGGTGAGAACACACATCTAAAGGCTATCATTGAGAAATGGAAGAACATGCTAGCTCCAGGAACTGAACTGGGAGATTTTCAGATGTCATAGAGCTTTTCTTTGGATAACGTAAATGCCAGTCAATAGATATAGTTTGCTTTTGACTTCACTGATAAACTATGTCAATCTGTAACTATATATAATTTATTCTTGTACTGAGATAACCTGTGACAATAAACATGGTGACATTTCTGTACAGTTTTTATTTCATCAGCTATATTTTAATTTTCTTGTCATCGTTCCACAATGTGCATCATTCATGTATTTTGATGCTTCACATTTTACATAAAAATGAAATGCCATGCTTCATATCATCCCCATTGAACAGTCAGGTTTATTTAAAGGAGTACAGTGTCATATTTAGTTTTCAGGATTGTAAAAGATGATTGTTAACTTTTGACAGGCCAGAATTTTAAGAGAGAAATTGTCTGGCTTTAAATAACTAATTAAATGAACATGTGCATCTTTCAACATACATTTTAAGGATATGTCCATCAGCAGGTCTGTTTTCCTCCACTTGCTCAAGTTGCTCATGCAATGTAAATTGTGATTTTGGAATTGATTGATGACTCTGTTCTGTTTCTAAGGTCTTGTGCCAATGCTTGACTATGAAGTTTGACCATCTGTGTCTTTTGTGTGTATATATTCTAGTTAGTGATTCTTCTGATAACCTCTTTATATGAAAAACAAAGTTTTGGTTTATTTTTAACTTCAGCATATCTTATTATTGAACACATAAAGACATCAATTGTGTCAATTAGTTTCTCCAAAATGTTTGACTGCATTTTCAATTCATTATTCCTGACAACATACTTACATTAGTAACAAACTCACTAGAATTTATAAGCACATACTTCTTTGCCATCACTGCCATCATGACACAGCCACATACACAATCTAGGCAGCAACAGTGTAAATCTGTTGAGATATCTTCAAGTAATCCTCACCAGCATAAAATATCCCTTTATGTTCTTTAATGAGATGTTTGGGGGAGAGCATAATTTGTGTCCTCAATTTCTTTTTAATTATAATCATCTGAAATTCCAATAGCCTAAAGCAATAATTTTGATATTTTATATATGTAGTAAATAACTAAGACACACAAGAAATTGAATTTTTATGTAGAATTTGCAATCAGCTCTAGTAAGGCACTTCATGTTATACTCTAATTTAGACTGGAGCTCTGGAGAATTGGAATACTGGAAGCCCAACACAAGAGGACTGTTACTGGAGCACTGTTCTTTTTGATGTATTATCTCAGCATCAAGGATAAATTTTGATCAACTATGCTCTTCTTTTAAACAAGAACATGAACAACAGCAACAACAACACTTTCTGCAGGGATGTTCTTTTTCCAAAGTGAAAAGCTCAATGCTCAGTGTTTCCCTACAAGAAGTTAGACTGGTGTTTATGCAGAACTAACTTCTACCCAATGCTGGGCTCTTTCCTTCCTCGTGCATAGAGTATGACTGAAGTAGATACAGTATGATTCTCTGAGAACTTCTTCAGAAACTGTCTGCAAATAAACTAGCCTTTAGCTTTGGTGTTCTGAATCGTGTTTGACTGCTTACTTCATTTATGTGGAAGGAATAAGATCCTTACTGTGGCAATGTTCCAAGCTGGAAAGTGTAACAAAGAGAACTTTTTGCAAAGGGTTAAGTAGATATTATCTTCAAATTTAGTAAATCAAATAATTGGAAATATCCCTTTTATGGAAACATATCCCTTATATGTGAGAGAAACTTACAGGGCATTTTTAGTTAGCACATCAGCTGATTTGTCAGAGATCCTGGTGAATTCTTAATTTACCTAGTTTAGTCCAGAGGGCAGCTCAATGAGAAACTTTCTCCTTTTTCCCAGAGGCTCATCAGACAACTTTTCTGAATTTTTAATCCAACACACCAAAAGCCAACATTCAAGACAGGTCATTTGTTTTTCGTAGAATTAGAAACAGAGTAAAAAATACAGAAATAAAATGACTTTGACAGATTCAAGAGGCAGTGCTTATTTGTGGGTTTTGTGTGTGGAGGGGCTTGTTGATAATCTAGGAAGTAACTTTAAGAGTTCATGTTTGTCTCTAGAGTCTTCAGTTGGCCTTCTAAATTAGATTATGGAAACAGGACAAAAGCATTCTGAGGCAAGTGAGCAAAGTTAAGAAATCAACATCTTAGCCATCCAGGCAGTATCAGGCATGGGCTCCCACTGGCAGGGTGAGCTTCAAGTTAAATCAAATGTTGGCTGGTGGTTCCCATAAGTTCTGCATGCCATTATTGGAGAATATCTTCCAAACAGGACAGAGTGTAGGATTTTATGGCCAGATCTGCGTGTGACTATGCTATGCTGTTAACTCGTTTTGTGGGGTTCCTAACAGTGGGAATGTGTATATCTCTGACTTTTTTGCTTGCTTTTGGGGCTCTATTCCTTCTGTTGGGTTGCCTTGTTCAGCCTTGATATGTGAGGGCTTTTGCCTTATCTTATTGTCTCTTGTTTTGTTCTGTTCTGTCTTCTCTTGGAGTTCTACTGTTTTCTGAAGACGAAACTAAAGGGGAGTGGATTTGAGGTAGAACGGAAGTAGGGAGGAGCTAGGAGGATTGGAGGGAGGTAAACTGTGGTTGGGATGTATTGTATGAGATAAGAATATATTTTAAATAAAGAAGAAGAAGAAAAATAGGGGAAGGAAAAGAAAAAGAACAAGCACCAATATATAAAATAAAATAAAATAAAAAAAATAGTTAACAATTGTGGTGGTTTGACAGAAAATAGCCCCCAAAGGGACTGGTAGTATTAGTAGGTGTGGACTTAATGGAGTATGTGTGGTCTTGTTGGAGAAAGTGTGTCACTGTGACATCATTTTTTCTCAAGCTTCACTCAATGTGACAGTTGGTTGACTTCCTGTTGCCTGCAAGATGTAGCCAACATCATGACTTTCTGCACATTACTATGTTCTCTGTCATGATGATAATGGACTAGACCTCTGAAACTGTAAGCTATTACCTCAATTAAATGTTTTCTTTATAAGAGTTGCTGTGAACATGGTGTCTTTTCACATCAATAAAAACCCAGACTGAGACAGAAGTTGTTGCCAGGGACTGAGAGATTGCCATGATAGGCCTGACCATGTTTTGTTTAGAGTAATAAGGACTTTGGCACTTTGGGTAAGGACAGCAGTGGAATGCTTTAAGTGCTGTTTCATGGGCCATATTAGTAGGATCATGGAAGACAATGGTGCTGATAATGATTTGAAATGTTGGGAGCTAGCTGAAGAGGTTTCAGAGAAGAATTTTAGTATGTTGCCTAGAAATCATTCTTGTAATATTTTGGTGAAGAAAGTGGCTGCCTTTTACCCTTGTCCAAAGAGTCTGCATGATACTAAAGTAAAGACTTTAGACTAATTTCATGGGCATAAGAAATCTCAAAAAAGCCTAGAATAGACTCTGTCATGTGAATATTAATGGTAAGTCTAATGAAGATTTATAATGAAAAGGTACAAGGTGAGCAGGGTAAATTACAAGATATAAATTTTGATGAGAAAAAGAGCACCAGGAATTGGAATGGACTAAATCCTATGTTTAAGGAGATAAACAGTTTGAGAAATAGAATTTATGGTGTGATGATTTCATGGCAATATCCCACCCAGCTAAGTTACCAACTTATGAAAAGGAACGAAAAAGCTTAGAGCTGGGTTTGGAGGGGAACACCTTTAATTTGCACACTAGGAAGGCAGAGGTTGGCAGATCTCTGAGTTTGAGGCCATCTGGTCAACAGATCTAGTTTCAGGACAGCCAAGCTTAGGCAGTTAAGTTCAGAAAGCTGGTGAAGATACAGCTGAATGAGGGAGCCATTGTCCAGCCTCAGTAAGCAGCAGAACTTGGTATCTTTGACCACATGGTTTTGGATTTAGAATTCAGATAGAAGAAAGGAATTATGGGATAAAGCTACTGAGGCCAGGCATGTGTCAGGGGTGCCCCTGAATGGAAGCCTAGTAGAGGAGAGAGGCCATTGCATGAAGCTTTGAAGTTGAAGCCTGGATTGTCTTGGAGAACCCAATACCTTAGAGATGCCAGAGCCATAGGATACCTGTCTACTAGAGCTGCTAACAGTGAGTGAGACTATCACAAGAGAAAGAAGTATGTTTCAGTCAACAAAGCTGAATGAAGTTGGAGACTTGAAGAGCATTTTGACATCACACATGAAGATGAAGAGTTTAGAGTATGCCCAGCTGATTTTCAGTTTTGCATTGGTGACTGCAAGATATCTGCACTATGCTCTCTTTCCTGTGTTTTGGAATGGTAATGTATATCCTGTGCCACTATATGTTGGAAGTGTGTGATCTACTTTTTTATTTTGATTTTTACAAGAGGTATTACAGTTAAGAGATTGCCATGCATCTCAAAAGAGACTTTGGAGTTTGAACTTTGAAGCAAGTTGAGACTGTTATAGACTATGAAGACTTTTGAAGTTGGACTGAATGCATATTTACATTACAATATGGCTACAAGCATTTGGGGGCTAGGGAATGAAATGTGGAAGTTTGAAATTAAACAGTCCCCAAAGGGACTAGCACTATTAAGAGTTGTGGCCTTGTTGGAGTAGGTTTGGTCTTGTTAAAGGAAGTGTGTTACTGTGGAAGTGGGCATTGAGGTCTCTTTTCTCAGGCTTCACTTAGTGTGACAGTCAGTTGACTTCCTGTTGCTTGCAAGATGTATCCAGCACAACATCTTCCTGCATGCTGCCATCTCCCTGTCATGATGATAATGGACTGAATCTCTGAAACTGTAAGCCACCAGCTCAATTAAATGTTTCCTTTCTAAGAGTTGCCATTGTCAAGGTGCCTCTTCACAGCAATAAAAACCCCAATTAAGACAACATCTTAAAAATGTACATTATATTTCCTGCTGTTTCTCACACCTCAGATATTTTTTAGCAAGCTAACTTTTATGTGTTAAAAATTCACTTCCCATAGCTGTCTGGTGTAATTTTAAATGACCATTGATAGACAACTGCTTTTGTGTGGGAGAATAATATATTCCTGGGGAATCTTTTTTTCTGAAGTGTTTTAGAGTACCTGCTAACAGAGACTGAAGGGGAGGGGCAGGGAGAAAAACAAGAACAGTTGAAATGCTGCCCCAAACATTTAGAAGGGAGATTTAAACTCCAGGGCCAGTTTACTTCCAATATTTAGCTGTAGGAATAATGTCAAATTATTTCTCTTTTGGTTTTGCATTCCCATCTATCAAACTTTCAGTTTATGAATATGTAGAGAATTAAGAACACTTCTTCACTCATTATTTTTAAATTTCTTTGGAAAGCATGAACAAAGGTCACAGGTGACTATGTATAGAAACGTGTTGTCAAGCTTCTGCTGTAAGAGTCTTATGGTTCTACACAAAAGAGTTCTGGGTAATTGTCTCTTACACAGAAGTACAGTGCTCAAACAGTCATTTAGGTATATCTGATGCCCAGGCCATGCTTCCCTGAGGAGAGATTGGCAGTTGATGTCTGATAGAGGGAGGAAAATCTGTTCTTGAGACAGTTACCACTGGCTGGTTCCCCTTCCCCAGTGATGACTCTGAACCATCTCATATCCTGGTAGCAATAACTGGACATGGTGGGTTAGAAAGAAAACATGTGATGTTGGGTGGGTATGCATATTACAGGTATGCAGGAAGAGTTAGAAATGGGATGTGGGGACAAGTATGATGGTATTTAATAGTATACAGTATGAAATTCTTTTTCCCCATTTTTGAAAATAAATTCTTTTCTCATACAACATACCCTTATTATAGTTTCCCCTCCCTCCCTCTCCTCCTCCCAGATCCTCCCTATCTCCCCTTCCACCCTGATCCACTCCCTTTCTGTCTCTTGTTACAAAATATTGGGGTTCTAAGAGATAACAACAAAATAAAATATAGTAAGATAAATGAAAAATATCACATGAGAATTGACTGAACACAGCAACACAACAGAAGGAAAAGAACACTAGAGATGACCTATGATCAGAAACGCTCTTGTTCGCACAATCTAGACTCCCATAAAAAAAAAAAACCCACTAGACTGAAAGCTATAGTATATACACAGAGGACCCGGTGCAGATTGGTGCAGGTCCCCTGTGCATGCTGCTTCAGGCTCTGTGAATTCATATGTGCTCTGCTCAGTTGATTTAGAGGCCTTGTTCTCCTGGTGTTATCTATCTGCCCTGGCTCTTACGCTCTTTGACCTCTTCTTCCAAGAGGTTCTTTAAGCTTAAAAATAACAAAAAATACAAACAAGTAAATATTTGAAAATATGTCATCCACGTGGAGTTGTATAACCCAATGTTTTATGACCAAAGCTCAGGTTTTAGTTTATATGAAGCAAAATCTGAAACTTAAACTTTAATTTAAATTAAGAAGGTATAGTAAATATTTTCTCATTAAAAATTGAATAGTAGGGCTTCGGAGAAGATGTAATAGGTGAATTGCTTGTGTATAAGACTGAGGACCTGAGTTCAGGCACACAGTACCCTTGTTAAGAATGTTGGCATACACTTGTAATCCCTGCCCTGGCAGATGACATCAGGAAGATTGGCTTGGGGACTACCTAGCCAGTCCTTCTAGCCAACTGATGAGCTGTAGTTTCAATGAGAGACTCTGTCTCAATTAACTGAGGTGCCAACAATAAAGAAATCCAATGTCACCTTTGTGTTTCCATGAACCATACATGTCTATATACATGTACAAAATAACACACACACACATGCACACACATATACCTACAAGCATACACACTACTTTTCAAAGTAATATCTATAAATAAACTGGAAGATGGCTAGGTCTAATCTGAAATTATTCAATCAATTTCTAAATATTACCTGTGAAAATTAACTGTGTGTATTGTTGCCAGGCTTTCATCCTGCTTATATATATGTAAAGTATTTGATTGAAGGGTAATCTAATTTATATTTCCGTGAAAAGTTATTTAAATCACTAACATAAATCACTGTAGGTTAACAAATATTTTTTAAAATATGGCTGTGTTAAATGTTAAAGAGAATATCTTAACAAATACATCAGTTTTGCTAAATAGCTTACATAATAGAGACATGTAGTCCCATTGCAACCTTTATAACTCATGTGTGTGTGTGTGTGTGTGTGTGTGTGTGTGTGTGTGTGTGTGTATGCGTGCATCCACAATCTTGTTTGTGTGTATGGCGAGGGTTCATGGAGAATGCAGAGACTGATTTCAAGTACTTCCCTTATTTGTATCAACATGATTTATTGTGAGGCAGGGTCTCATACTGAACCTGAACCCACTACTCTGGTTATACATGTTAAGGAGGAAACCCCAGGGACCCAGCTGTTTGTGGTTCTCCAATAGAAGTATTACAAATATAAACCCCTGACCCTGAAATTTAGGCAAGTGCGCTGGAGACCAGACTCAGTTCCACACGCTTTTGTAGCAAACACTTTACTGATTGAGAATTTCTGCAGCCAGAGTGTTTCTAAATCTTAATTATATTAATGTCTTTAAATTATCATATTAAAATATGAATAGGGAATAAAAATACATTGGAAAAAGAAAAGTAACAACAGCAGGAAAGAGAGAATGGTAAATTATGTCATATTCTTAGTTAAAATTGAATGGTGAATTCTGAGTAGTCACCTTCTATAAAAAGAAAATGGAGTGTGTAAATGAATCTTGGTTATCTGCTCAGTATTATATAAATGTTATTGAAAAACAGTGCTCATCAACTATAAAACTTCATTATTCCTTTTTTACATCTTTGCTCAGTACTTTTCTTCAAGTCGTTCATTAGAAATTTATTGGAATCTTAGAACATTTTGATTTTATGAATAAGGTAAAATGAAAGTAATCACTTCCACCAATGAAAATAAATAAAATAAAAACCATCATTTCCACCAAAGAAATAAATAAATGGGCCCATTTTAAAATCCTATAAAATAAAAAAAAAAAACTACACAATATTTTAGCTTATTATGATGGTTCATTTTTCTTCACTCTTATTTTCATTGTATATACTTACTTAATATACTACCAATTGAAATATAATAGTTTCAAAAAAGTATTAATTGTACACAATCGTTTGAAACAATTACATCTTTCAGTTATTCATCATTGACTATATTTCTACTGTTTTCTCAATTATAGAGCTGTTGGTTTCAGAAAAGAAAGAAAACCTGGTTCTCTGTGAGACAATAAAAAGTTTTGATCATTTGCTTGTATAGATAATGTGTGTCCAGTACATCTCTCTATTGTAACACAGCCCATTGTTTTAACACAGCTTATGTACATGCTACAGACACAAAGCCTTTTATAGCACCCATATTCAGGCCAATACCATGTAAGAAACATAAGTTCCCATCATGAAAACTGAAAAGCAGATTTTTGGGGACCTAAATACTTGTTATCAAAGGATTTGTTGATTCCATGATTAAATATTAAATGTGGTATATTAATTTCTCAAGGTTATAAGAATATCTGTTTATATAACCTTTATTGTACTTTTTATTAACTCAAAAATCTTAATGGCAGAACACCCTTTTGAATTCCAGATTTTAGACTTATGGTCTCACATTGTGAACCTTTCAATTTTCATAGACTCCTATATGTATATCTACACCATAAAATGTCTCTTAAACATTTGGTCAGTTACTTACTCACTATTTTAGATTTTAAGACTTTTCATTCTTCACATTTTTATTGGATTTGAAATAAATTTCAGTAGTATATTACCCGATTTTCTGATCCACAGTTTTAACTATTAAGGAAAATCAATATTGAATAACCGACATTGGTGAGTTTACACAAAAATTAAAATCCTTAGAGCATTTCAGGTTTGAAAAAGATACAATGATTTAATTTAGAATACCAAAAGAGACTTTTAAAATCAGAATTAAAGGCATTTCTGATTTAGGCCAGCGATTGTACTTGTAACATTATTAAAGTGTATGAAGAGAACAAATACAAGTAAAAGATATTATAACCACTTAAATAATCTCCAAAGGCAAAGATTTTCCTCCAGAACAATATGAACAGGAAAGACCTTATGAAATACTGACTCAGCATCTTTCCCAATGAATCTAGAGAACCTGCTTATGACAAGACATGGATGGCTATGACGTGAAGCCTAACATGAACATTAAATTAAATACAAATCTACATGCAGAGCTAAAGTGAAGAAGAAAGTCCAGTACATACCCCATTAGGTACATTCAGCTGTTGCAAATATAGAAGTGATCATGAGCTTAAAACGGTAATGGATGATAAATTACAGAAATGTCAATAAAGTTCAAAGAAAATACAGAAAATACAATCATTTTGCTCAAGATCTTACATGAATTATTTAGAAACAAATATACCACTTTCAAACTAGAGACAAAAGTCAAGACCTAAATGTCAGTAGGTAATACTATGAAATAAAGCTAAAGATTAAGTTGAATGAAAGCAATAGAACAAATATAGGACAAAAGCATAAAACCTCAGAAGCAGTAATAACATGACTACAGGAAGAACACATGCCTATGAGATCCACTTATGTCTACATAGCTGCCTAATATTTTGAAATACAGAAAAAGAACTAGTGATATGGCCCAGTGGGTAGAGTGCTTGCTTGTATGCACAAAAGCTGTGGGTTCATTCTCTAGCACTGCATAAACCTGGTAGGGTGGCAAATTCTTGTAACCACTGCATGGAGTAGATAAAGACAAGAGGATCAGAAGGTCAAGGTCATCCCAATGCCATATATTGAGTATGAGGACAGTCAACATTAACATAGAACCATCTTTAAGAGCTAATTCTAATACTTTTCAAATTTTTTTATGCAGTAGAAACAGAAAGAACATTACCAAACTCTTTTATGAGGGTACAGTTCCTGATACCCAAACCACACAAAGATGCAACAAAGAAAGAGAATTATAGGCCAATCTCCCTCATCAACATTGATGCTAAAATACCCAATAAAATATTGGCAAACTGAATCCGAGAACACATCCAAAAAATTACTCACTATGATCAAGTAGGCTTCGTCCCAGGGATGCAAGGATGGTTCAACATACAAAAATCTGTCAATGTAATACACCATATAATTAAACTGAAAGAAAAAAAAAAACAACAACACATGATCATCTCATTAGATGCTGAAAAAGCCTCTGACAAAATCCAACACCCCTTCATGATAAAGGTCTTGGAGAGATCAGGAATACAGAAAACATACTTAAATATAATAAAGGCAATTTAGAGCAAGTCAACAGCCAACATCAAATTAAATGGAGAGAAACTCAAAGTGATTTGTAACTAGAGTTTTCTCTCCAGGTCCTGCTAAGCCCAGCAGTCAGACAGCCCACTTATAAAATAATCATTCAGATGCTTATATCATTTAAACTGTTTGGCCTAATGACTCAGGCTTTTTGTTATCTAGTTCTTATATCTTAAATTATCTCATTTCTATTAGTCTATAAGTTGCCACGTGGGTCATGGCTTACCAGTAACTTACATCTCACTTCTCATGGCAGTGGCTGGCAGTGTCTCTCTGCTTCAGCCTTCCACTTCCCAGAATTCTCTTCTCTCTTGTCCGACCTATACTTCCTGCCTGGCTACTGGCCAATCAGCATTTTATTTATTAACCAATCAGAGCAACACATTTAACATACAGAACATCTCACAGCAGTGATTCCACAAAAATCAGAAATAAGACAAAGCTGTCCACTTTCCCCATATTTACTCAATATAGTATTTGAAGTTCTAGCTAGAGCAATAAGACAACAAAAGGAGATCAAACGGATAGAAATTAGAAAGGAAGAAGTAAAACTTTCACTATTTGCAGACAACATGATAGTGTACATAACAGACCCCAAAGATTCTACCAGGGAACTCCTACAGCTGATAAACTCCTTCAGTAAGGTGGCAGGATATAATATTAACTTTAAAAAAATCAGTAGCCCTCCTATATACAAATGATAAAAGGGCTGAGAAAGAAATCAGAGAAATATCATCCTACAATAGCCACAAATAATATAAAATGTCTTGGGGTAACTCTAACTAAGCAAGTGAAGGACCTGTATGACAAGAATTTTAAGTCTCTAAAGAAAGTAATTGAAGAAGGTATCAAAGAATGGAAAGATCTCCCATGCTCATGGATAGGAAGGATTAACATAGTAAAAATGGCCATCCTACCAAAAGCAATCTACAGATTCAATGCAATCCCCATCAAAATTCCAACACAATTCTTTACAGACATGGAAAGAACAATACTCAACTTCATATGGAAAAAAAAAAACCAAAAAACAAAAAAACAAAAACAAAAAAACCCCCCAAAACCCAGGATAGCTAAAAGAATCTTGTACAACAAGCAACCTCTGGAGGCATCACGATCCCCAACTTCAAGCTCTACTATAGAGCTACAATAATAAAAACAGCTTGGTACTGGCATAAAAACCAACATGTGGACCAATGAAATCAAATTGAAGACCCTGAAATTAATCTGCACAGGAATGAATACCTAACTTTTGACAAAGAAGTCAAAACTGAACAATGGAAAAAAAAGAAAGCATCTTCAACAAATGGTGCTGGCATAACTGGATGTCAACATGTAGGAGATTGCAAATAGATCCATATCTATTGCCTTGCACAAAATGTAAGTCCAAGTGGATCAAAGACCTCAACAGAAATCCAGTTACTCTGAACCTAAAAGAAGAGAAAGTAGGAAGTACTCTTGAATACATTGGCACTGAAGATCACTTCCTAAATATAATACCAGTAGCACAGACACTGAAAGGAACAATAAATAAATGGGACCTCCTGAAACTGAGAAGCTTTTGTAAGGCAAACGATACAGTCAATAACACAAAAACAACAGCGTACAGAATGGGAAAAGATCTTCACCAACACCACATCTGACAGAGGGCTGATCTCCAGAATATATAAAAAAATTCAGGAAATTTGACATCAAAATACCTAACATTAAAAAGGGGCCATAGAGCTAAACAGAGAATTCTCAACAGAAGAAGCTCAAATGGCTGAAAGGCATTTAAGGAATTGCTCAACATCCTTAGTCATCAGGGAAATGCAAATCAAAATGACTCTGAGATACCATCTGGGATACACTTGTCAGAATGGCTAAGATTAAAATCACCGAATATAGCTTATGTTGGAGAGGATGTAGAGCAAGTGGAATACTCCTCCATTGTTGGTGGGAATGTAAACTTGTACAACCACTTTGGAAATCAGTATGGCGGTTTCTCAGAAAATTGGCATATCATATTAGAACTAGATGTTGGCACACAATAGTAATATCTGAGTGCTTTGTGTGTATGTGATTTTGTCCATGTATTGCATATTCACATTTATTTATGCTTTACATGCAGATAATTGAATGATATATATTTGTTCTGCTTGAGTTACAGATGGCTATGAACTATCATGCATGTGTTGGAAATTGAACCCATGTTATCTGGAATATCAACCAATGCCCTTGATTATGAGTGGTATCTCTAGCCTTGTGTATATACAAAAAACAATCTCATCTATCACAAATGACTCTTTCTATCTAGTTTTAATAACATTGAATTTCTGACCCTTTGTCTACTCCTTCAAGGTGCTAGGAATGCAAACTTCCACCACCACATTTGTTTTTTTGTGACACTGAATATCATACCAGGGTCTTCAAGTATTCTAGCAAGCAGTTTAGGCTTGTAATCTACAACTGAAGTTCATCCTGAGCCTCAAGAGAACTTTTAAAATATTAGGAATAAAAATGTTAATATTCTTCTGAACATGAAACAAAATAGACACATGCTTTGCATATACATAAATAGTATATGTGTGGATTGTATGTACATCAACTTTTCATTAACACACAGATAAATACAAATTTCCAAATTCACAAAATATATTTACAAAACCTACCATATGCTCTAGCATGAAGGTAATATCAATGCCAGAGGAGAAAGTCACTTTAGTCTTTTAATTTCTTCTACAGCTTATAAAAGTAAAAAAAAAAATTATGGAAAAATTTTTAAATTAAAAAATATTTCTATATGTTTCAGAATCTGCCACAGTATTCAAAAACCTGTGCTCTAATTCAACAAAACTGGCTACTAAAATTAGCCTCTAGTTGTATTTTAGTTGTCACAATGTGAAATGTAGATTTTGAAATAAGTGAATTTCAGAAAGACATATTGTTTAAAAGTAGTGAACTAAATTGTCCATTAAAGTTAACTGAATTAAGTAGAGCAAACTGAGAACACAGTAGAGAGAGTTATAAACAATGTTACATACAAAATTAATTAAAAAGTAAATTACAAAATTTTTATTACATTAGTATGAGTTATGTTAAGATGTTAACATAATATTTCTTCTATATTATTATTGTACAAATGTTTTGCCTCCATGTGTGTTTGCATGTTAATGTGCATTCCTGCTGCCTCAGAAGCCAGGAGAGGGCACTGGATTCTTTGAACTAGGAATTACGGCTATTTGTGATTCACCATGTGAGGGCTGGGAACTGAACCAGGTGCAGTCTTCAAGAACAAGTGGCCTTAAGTTCTGAGCCATCTGTCCAATACACTGAGATAATCTTTTAAAGAGTAATATTATAAACAAGTTGTGCTGTGATTGAAAACTGTAGATTCAGCAGTCACTACAAATTGTTAAATGATATCAATAAATTTGAAATTTTAAAGATGCTTAAGTTTTCAAAGCCATAAGAGGTGTTACTAAAGGAAAACAGAAAATGTGAGGAGCTGTCTAAATATTACTATGCACTCTGTTGCTTTAGTTTACACAATCTTACAAAAACAATTCTAGAACCCAATGCTTTTAGTAAATAATTATACTACACATACGCTAATGTATGTAGCTCAAATTTTACTCCATTTCATGCCAATCTTACCCAAGAAATACCCTGCTTTTGCCATAGATCACATGAAGCAACTTGAAGTAACTGAAATTTTATAGGTTATACTGACCTAAATAGAATTGAGTTAAATGTGATTAATTAATTAATTGCTAATTGTTAGTCTTTTGTAGAATTAATGAATATACTGCAAATTAGTCATGGGCAGAGTAACGGTATTAGCAAGAGCAGGCTAGAGAAAGGAAGTGAAAAGCAGTAGCAAATGGTTTGAAGCATGTGAAGTTAAATTGGACATGCATCAGACTGTATGAAGTGCCATTAGGTGGCACTCACAGTTGTTAGATGTTTACACTGGAAGTAAACTAAATATAAAAACTTAAGATTTCTCCCTAAGAAGAAAAAATATATAAAGATAATAAAAACGGAAGGGGATAAAGAATAGAAATAAAAAATACCAACTAACTCAAAAGAATAAAGGACAAAACAAAACCATGTTTGTTCAGAAAAAGTGAATAACTGGAAAATGTTCGGAATTGAGAAAGACAAGGAAAAATAATGATAGAAATGCTAATAATTAGTGAACACTATTCTAAGCCCATAGTTGGTTTTTTTTGTTTGTTTGTTTGTTTTTTGTTTTTTTGTTTTTTGCTTTTTCAAGACCAGGCTGGCCTTGAACTCACAAAGATCTGCCTGCCTCTGCCTCCCGAGTGCTGGGACTAAAGGCGTGCACCACCACTGCCCAGCTTAAGCCCATAGTTTTAAAGCAATGTCAGTAAATACCACAGGTATCATGATGCTTCACTGAGATGAAATGAAGTCATCAAAAACATAACTTGTTATAAATAAAAATGCAATAGAACATATATGGTAAAACTAATAAAAATTGACTTTGAATAAAGTCCTTACCTTGAAATTCAGAAGACACATTAATGAACCAGTGAATTACAGGTTGAAGAGTACAAATCACAAGAGGTTTGTAAGAGAAGCTAACGCTCTTATCAAATATCAGAACAACAGTGTACTGGGCCTGGATGTGAGCAAAGTCTACATGTAATGTGTATTACTGCATTTTCCCCATACCTGCTGAAGAATATTATTTTAATTGGGCAAAGATGTGTTACATTTGTTTATCTTGCATTTGCTTAATTATAAAAAGCTGTTTTACCTTGCCTGCCTAGGACACATGATTGGTCTAATAAAGAGATGGATGTCTAATAGCTGGAAAGACAAAGGAGAGGTGGAGCTGGCAGGGACAGAGAATAAACAGGCAAGAAGCCAGGCAGATGCCAGCCAGCCAGCCATGGAGAAGCAGTGAAAGTAAGATCTACAGATGAAAGAAAGGCAAGAAGCCTTGATGCAAAAGTTCAATAAAGAGAAACAGGTTAATTTAAATTAAAAGAGCTAGCCAGAAAAGAGCTAAACTACGGGTGAGCATTCAAAACTAATAATAAGTTTCTGTGATTTGAGAGCTGGTTGGTGGTCTGGGAAGCATACCCTCCTCTTTCAACTCCATGTTAATTTGTAAGTAGGTATAGACCAAATACACCTTTAAATGTTCCTATGTCAATAAAAGCTACATTGGAATGAGTAAATGTCATTCTTCTGTTTTAACTCAATTGAAATAATTCTTGTCTACCACTGAGTAGACCTGGGATAACATACATACCTGTAATTCCAACACTGAGGTGGCAGGTTTCATATACAAGTCAACAGTAATGATTAATGATATTTTAAGCAATGATACTTGTGTTCAGCAGAACATGTGTGTAAGACCTACTACTCTTTACTACCAACCAAACTTTGTGTTCTTTTCTTTAAAACATAATTTAACCAATGAAGCCCAACTTGTTGTTCATATACTCTTGGACATGTGGCTTGCTACTGGAGTTTGGTCAACCTGTCATGGGCTGTGGTCTACCTTTCTCAGGGGCCATCAAATGCCTATAGCTCCTCAGTTAGGAGTGGGGCTCCAGGGGCCACATTTCACGTTCATGATGTGATTTTTTTTTTCTGGCTTTAAACAGCTTGTAAAGTTTTCGTATCTATGGGACCTCACTGTCAACACTTCCTGGTTTATTTATAGTCTGGGTGTCCAGTAGAAGCACTGCCACCCCATCATCATGTTACTCCATTTAAACCACCCTGACCAGAGAAACAGAAAGAAGCATGAAGACCATGGAGTGTTAGCATGTTAGCACAGCAGTCTTTTCTCTTCAAATGGGAGAGAGCAGCAAGGTCCGCCACCATAGCAGTGTTTCTAGCTGCAGGGTAAGCTGAGAAAGTTAAACTGTAACTAGCAAGGACTTCTGGAAATATAAAGTGCTAAAACATACACTGCAAGAATAGTTCTGCAGCACACTGAAACTGCAAAGCATAATTTTCCTCATGAGAGTGGTTGGCACAATCCAAAAGTACAGCAAAGTACTGCAACACAAACTGCTGTTTATCTGCCCAATGACCAAAATTCAGAATGTGAAAACAAATTTCTCCTGGAGGTATATGGCTCATCCATAGGGTGGAACCCATACCCAACACTGCTAGGTGAGCCCCAAACCTAAGACTAGACAGCCCAGAGACCTAGGGGAAAACCAAATACTACTGCTCTGCTAAAGCAATGTAGCAATAAAATGACTCCCAATGGCATTCTCAAAGATCAGCACCATACTCAACCATCATCAGAGAAGCTTCCCCCTGCAGCAGATGGGAACAAATACAGAGACCAACAGCCAGACACTATGCAGAGAGAAACAGAGAGAGAGAGACAGAGAGAGAAACACAGAGAGAGAAAGAGAGAGAGAGAGAGAGAGAGAGAGAGAGAGAGAGAGAGAGAGAGAGAGAGAGAGAAAGCCTTGGAACACTTCACCCGAAACCTCAGATCTCTCCGATCAGGATACATTATAAAAGAAAGAAAATCTACTTTCAAAAAAAGAAAATTGAAAATTAAAATAAAAATAAAAAGTAATAATCCTTCCTGTGAGGGCTCAGGGAACATTTTGGGAGAGGAGGAAGAAAGAACATAAGAGTTTAAGGGGATAGAAAGCACCAAAGAAAGAAGGTTCTCTAAATCAACATGAGTAAAGCTTGTATAAACTCACAGGGACCAAGACATCCTGCATTGCAGCTGGGTAGGTCTAGGTAGGGTATTAGAGCTTAAACAAGTGAACAGAAGCTCCATTCCTAAAGCAGATACTATCTCCAGTTGATAACCACTTGCAAAGGAAAATTTAGTTTTCTCAAGGGAGTCTCATTGGACAAAACAAAACAAAACAAAACAAAAGCAAAGCAAAACAAAACAAAACAAAAAAACCCTACTCTTAAGGATAGGGTGCATGCCTAGCTTTAGAAAAGGAACTTAATGCCATCTTTGGAGGTTTCTTGTCTAATAGTGTCATGTTAGGGGTTCTTTAAAAATTTATCTTGTTTTTCATTTCCTTCTATTTAATTTATATATTTTTCTCTCATCTTACCCTACAGGTCCCTTTGTTATATATTCTAGTTTCCAGTTTTGTGTTTTTATGGGATTCTTACTCTGAAGAGCTGAGTAGTCTCTGTGTCTGTATCTCTTTCTTCTACATTTTCTTGGCCTCTTTTCCTTCTGTTTGATTTGTACTGTTATTGTATATTGGTTTTTGTTTACCATTATATTGTATTATATTATGTTATTATTATTATTATTATTATTATTATTATTATTATTATCCCTTAGAATTCTGTTCATTTACTAATGAGAGATAGTGTGTGAATCTGGATGTGAGTGGAGGTTTGGAGAAACTGGGAATAGTAGAGGAAGGGGAAATCATAATGAGGATATATTATTATTCAAAAAAAGAAAATTGAAAATTAAAATAAAAATAAAAAGTAATAAAAACTAAATCTTCTAGTAGTTCATTTTGAATGAAGCCTGAGCAAATGGAGGCATAGTTCCTGTCAGTTACCATCTCCATATACACATACATCACATACAGGACCTAGAGGTCTGGATCAGTGAAAATTACATCTGCTACTTAATTATATATGATCTATAATACATTTGGAAATGTTATTAATATGATAAAATACCTTTTAAAAATTCCTATTATTTTTAAAGAGATTTGTAAAATGTCATTATTTTGACAGAGTCTATAATGTAATATAAAAATGCTAAAAATGATTTTACTATTCTTGAAATCTTTGAAAATTTTAAAGCATTTTAAATATCATCTTACCTCTTTTCTGTCTGGGCATAAAAGGTATACTAAAAAAAATGTTGTAAATGGGCAATGACATTCAGCCATATGTGATTCTTATTTTATGTAGTTTTATGAACTGCAATTAGATAATCATTGTTAATTGGTGTGTCAGGGTAACAGAGTGATTAGTGTGGAAGACAGTTAGCAGTATATTGAATAGATGGTATTCATCCAGGAAGCAGTGTGGATGGATGACATTTTCTCTTCGTTTATTTAAAAATTCTTACATACCATCCTCATTTTCCCCTTCTTACCCTTCTCCTGCCCCCCCACCTCCCTTAATCCCACCCCCCATCCATTCCTCAGAGAGAGTAAGGCCTTTCTTGGGTAGTCAACAAAGTCTGGTACCAAGTTGAGGCAGTGCTTAGCTCCTGCCCCCTATGTCAAGGTTGAGCAAGGTATCCCTCTACAGGAAATTGGCTCCAAAAATGCCAGTTCATGCAGCTGGGATTAGTCCTGGTCCCTCTGCCTGGTGCCCCACAAACAGATCAAGCCTGCCACTGGCACCCACATTCAGAGGGCCTAGTTTGGTTCCATGAAGGTTCCCCAGCTATCATTCTAGAGTCCTTGAGCTCCCACTAGCTGGGGTCAGCTGTCTCTGTGGTTTTCCCCATCATGAATTTGACCTCTCTTGCTCATGTGATCCCTCCTCCCTCTCTTCAACTGCTCTCTGGGAGCTCAGCCCAGTGACATTTTCTTAACAGATAAAGAAGTGCTCTTGCTCTCTATCAACCTTGTGAACATCTTTAATTTGAAAATATCCTAGTTTATATTTAAACTATATGTGTTGGTGTGTGTGTGTGTTTTTTATTTTGATGTATATTGCTTGTTTCCATACCTTAAGAGAGTTTTAACAAAATAGTAAATGAGACCCAAAACCTAAAGCTAAGTCATAAATTAAATATGAACAATTTATTACATGTAAAAAGCTCTTTTTCTTTCAAATATTGAATCTATATTTAGATGATTTAATGTAAGAAAGCATGATGAATAATCTCAAATTATTATTTAGAATATGACTATTACATATAAGCTGCTATTACCTTAGATGTAAAATAAGTTGGTCTATGTTTGAAATATCTGATGAAGATGAATGGGTATTTTAGATATAGAAATGGACAGAAAAATCGATGGTCATTAATGATCAATGCTAGTGATATTAAACTTTCAGAAGGAAATTAAAATCACAAGCTGTTAGATATACTTTTTAAATATATAATATTACCTCCATTGCTGTGAAGACAGATTTAAATAATATAAATGAATAAATTCCTGTCAGCCCTGACTTATAGTTATGTAGCTATAAAATTGGTTTAAGAATAGAAAAAAATATGAACATGTCTACTGTAGAGAGTCAAAGATACCATATAAATTTTCTCATAGGCAAGCTAGAAGAAGTAAACCCAAACCCTAAAGGCTGTATTAAGAACTGATAGATATTATCTGCTCTCTGACATACAATATTAAACATTTCAATTTCCCTGGAACATTCACTATTTAATCCTGATTCCCTAAACACACACAAACACACTTTAGAATGAACAGACTAGGATTAGCATATATAATTTTACATAGACATCAGTATCCAACAGCAGGTATTATAATATTTAAAACCCTGGTATAGAGCATAATTAATATTACTGTTGTCTATTCTAAGATGTCACAACACTATGCTTAGATTTGTAAAAGTTGATCCCTGTTTCTACTAATTCACCACTAGTGAGTTTATCTGACATGTGGTGCCTAAAAGTTACAGCAAGCCTTAAAGAAATACTACTTTTATTCCTTCATTTTTTCAATGAATGGCACACATACTTGATTTAATTTATTATAGACTATTAATGTAGCTATAGATTTAAGAACACTTTCTCCACTAATCCAAATGCACATGAAGTCACTTTATTAAAATGATTCTTCCTCAGAGGACAGCTACTCACTAGCCCAATGGATGAGCAGTGGCATTTCCTTCCTCTGTAATGTGTACCCCATGTAGGTTTTAGAAAATTTCATGATCATTATTGAAGACTCATTACACCAAATGGGGAGTATTAAATTTGGAGTTTAGATTAATGTGCCCTTTTAATTCCATAGGTTCTTTTTTCCCATTTTCCTTATATGTATTAATTAAATATTTGTGGAATTTAAGAAGGAATATATATATATAATCTCAACATAAATGTCCTTAATTATGGTTCTCTATATAATTACTATGATACATAATAAATACCTGAATAACATGATAGCATGATTGGCTTATATCCATTTTCAACCATGTACAGCAGACCATTTTATCAGCATATCTATATCTATATCTATATCTACCTATGTTTTCTCATGTATGTAGAGAACATGCTGAAGGAAACCATAATGGAATGGAATGGAGAGAGCTATGCCACATAATTTTAGAATTCAAAAGGAGTTAACAACTACTTTTGAACTTGTCCAACTATATACAAGGTAATTTTGAGTCAACATGAAGTGGGAGATTGCAAGAAAGATGAATCTTAATATAATCTGGTCTTAAAATTCTTAGAGATTCAGTTTATCTATGTTTTCAATGGAACAGGAGGGAGAGAGGAGAGCAGTTAACAGAGTGAGGATGTTAGAGTTATGAATTTCATGCATGATATTCCCCTCAAAATTAAATAAATGAATAAAGTTGAAAACTAATTTATCCAAAAATGTGAGAAGCAATAAAGGTATGCATTTGATGCTAAAGAACCAAAGGTTGTGTTAGAGAAAGACTGAATGGAACAAATGTTTTCATTGCTACTGGCTGTGAAATAGATCCTACCATAGCCTAATCAACCTCTCTAAAAATATGAACTGGCATTGAAAATTTTCCCAGTGGTATATTGGAATCAAATCATATGTCTTCCATATTCTTCCTATTCAAGGAGAATAAAACTGGTCATTTCCTTTTATTAATTGTTTAGATATTTGATTATATTGAGTTGTATCAAAACAAGAGTGAAATTAGTCCCTTTTGTTTTCTCCAGAAGCATTGGTTCATTCTCCCAAGACTTTGCTCTTCTGAGAAGACAAGTGAAGGTAAACTGAAACACTTAGGATGCATTCAGGAGAGAGATGAAGTTGTTCCCTCTCTGCACAGAAAAATGTGTGCTTTGCTAGAAAAGAATGTGAGCTAAGTGACACAGATGCCACTTGTTTGAACCTCGAGAAACACCCACGGTGTCCAAATGCTTTGCTTCCCCTTTCTGTAAAGCTGGTTAATGAAACTGTAACATTTGCATCACCTGCTATGTTCTGACAGTAAATAGTGTTATCCACTTAGTAAAACCAGTGACATTGGAAAGCTTAGCAGATGTTTTTGGACATAGACAAAAATCTAATCATGAGTGAATCTTGGAGTGAATTTTAACACCAATTTGTCATTTATTTATTTATTTTATTCTTGATCTGTCTTGTAATTAAAGGGGCAGAGTGCATTGGTTTGAATATGGAGAGGTTTTTAAAATATGACATTTTGGTAAGGGCATTTTTGTAGACTGTCTGATTCACAGTCACCCTTTCATGTACTTCAGATTTAGAAAATTTGTAATGCAAAAAACCTCAGGAAAGATCGGGTGTGATGTATTCTGGAGCAGATTATCTCCATTAAACATGTCTGCACATTAGAATTTGGAGTATGCAGAACAATTGCTCAAGCCTAGCACTTTGCATTCGAGTGGCCTTTGACAGATTCTTTGTGCATCCCTTAGAGCAAGAGGACTAGAAATTGTCCTTTCCCTGATATAAAGGGTATTCACAGTGTTGATGCCTTAATATTACATCCTTAATCATAATTCTATGACCATATAGATACTTAGAGCAGATCATCTCCACTTTAACCAGAAGTGAATAGACTAAAACTATAGTAATGGCTATAATTAATTCATGAAATGCCCAGTAAGAACAACATGGGATTCCAAATTAGAAGACCACAATTCAATTCAGGTTGGGACATTTACAAATTAAGCTATCTCAACAGGTAGCCTTACATCCCTAAAAGTTATTTTCCTCTTGGACTAAAATTCATGCAAGGCCCTTGAAATTAAATTTATAGTTCAGAGAATACAGCTCTTTTACCTTATTTACTTTATAGTTCAGTAGTCAGCACTTTACAAGGCATTTATCATACTCAAGATTTTAGACTATTTGACAATCTTAAAGAAAGTAACTATATGTATATAGGGATTATTAGCTTATTAAGCATTTATTGTGTCTATTGTGTATCATTCAATTTTCTGAGTACTATGGATATTTAGTGTGCAAAGTCAGTTTCTGTCATGGTTGAGTTTCTGTTCTAATAAATTCAATTAATAAAATTTGATATTTCAGGAGTTAATATGTTCTATGGTTAAAAGGATGAAGTGTGGCATAAACTAGAGGAAAGCATATTTTTATTGAGTTAATAAAGAAAGAGAGTGAGTTCAGTATACACTTGTAGGGGAATCAATCAATGTCAGTAACAATGTGCATTCATTAGCAAAGATAATGAAGGTAAAAAGACCTGAGATTGAACAAGCCCTGCTATGCTCTTCCTATTAAAGTTCTTTAAGAAGCTACATGATGTCCCCCAGTGGCTCATGAAACATTAATTAAATCAAAGAGAGTTTTCAAATCAGAAAGCAGTTGTGGTGGTTTGAATAGGAATGGCCTCCCTAGGCTCATGTGTCTGAAGGCTTGATCACTAGGGAGTGTCACTGTTTGGAGGTATGGTCTTGAAGAAGAAGGTGTGGCTTTGTTGGAGGAAGTTTGGGAGGAGGCTTTGAGGTCTTACATGCTCAAACTAGGCTGAGTATGGCATTCTCTTTTAGATGCCTGCAGATGTAGAACCCTCAGCTCTTTCTCCAGCACCATGTCTGCCCAAATGCCGCCATGTTTTCTGCCATGACAATAATGGTCTATACCTCTGAAACTGTAAGCCATCCCCAATTAAATGTTCTCTTTTATAAGAGTTTCTGTGGTCATGGTGTCTCTTCACAGAAAAAGACATCTTAAGACGCTAATATTAGCAAAATAATTGTGTACAGGTTTCCTAGGAGACAAGATGAAGCACATGGAGAACAGTTCTTCTGCATGGCACATGTTAGATATTTTAGTCCAGATGTAAATGAAGTGAAGGCTAATTAAGACTACACTTAAAATTTTCAGTGATGAAGCCATAATTAATCTTAGAAATTAGACTGAAAGAACTATTAACCCAGAAGTTGCAATTAACTGAATCATGGTCCATATATAAAAATAGTCTTTGCTTAATATCTTCCAATGGTTTCATATACTATGTAATTCATAGATACCTATATATTAAAATTTGGCTTTTATTGTAGATTTATTTTGAATTTTGTTATTATTTTTTGATTTTACATATATCAGATATAATGACCTAAAATCTGAAAAAGATATGAAATTTTACAAGTAGTACCTTCTTAAAATCATAAAATGTTATAAATATTACAACTCAGTTGTTCTTAGTCTACAAATTATTCTTTTATAAATGATATTTCAGATGATAACATCTTGACAAATTCCATGTTTCAATGTACTCTTCATTATATACTAGAATCAGCCCTTTAAGCCATAAACCTTAGTCGATAGTTGTATATATGATATTATCCTTTTATTTTTAAATATTTTTAATTTCAAATATAATATTCATTTTTTATTTTAAATTTTTATTCATTTTACATACTATTCACAGTTCCTCCTCCCTCCCCTGATCTGCTTCCCATCCATCCCACCTGCATCCCCTGCCCAGAAAGGGTAAGGCTTCCCATGCAGAGTCAGCAAAGCATGGCACATCAAGTTGAGGCAGGACCAAGCCCCTCCCCACTGCATCAAGGCTGAGCATGGTATCCCACCATTGGGAATGGAATCCAAAAAGTCACCTCATGCACCAGGGTAGATCCTGGTCCCACTGACAGGGTCCCTACAAAAAGCCACAAAACTGCCACCAACAATTCAGTCCCAGGCAGGCTCCCAAGCTGTCAGTCCAAAGTTTGTTTGGTCCTATGAACTTGGCTCAGCTGTCTCCATGGGTTTCTCCATCATGATCTTGACACTCCCTTGTTCCTGCAATCCCTCTTCTCTCTCTTTGACTGGATTCCCAGAGTTCCGTCCAGTGCTTGACTATGGGACTCTGCATCTATTTCCCTTAGTGTAGCAGGAATCTTAACAGGTCTTATTAATAAAATCAAACCTGAGGCCAGTTATTGGGGTGAATGCTGGAAGATCAGAGAAGCAGATCAAGCCACAGCTACCTCACCTTGCCAGTTCCTCAGCTGATCCTGTTTCTTCAGACTGGAAGCCTCTCAGTCCTCATCCAAACGAATCTCAGCTGAACTGCTGCTCCAAAGCCTGAAAGCTTAGCCAGCTAAAAGCTTCTAGTTTCTGTTCTTCACACCTTGTATACCTTTCTGCTTTCTGTTATCACTCCCTGGGATTAAAAGCTCACTTTCTGGGATTAAAGGCATGAGTCACCATGTTTGGCTGTATCCTTGAACACACAGAGATCCAGCCTCTGGAATGCTAGGATTAAAGGCCTGTGCTACCACTGCCTATCCTCTATGTTTAATTTTGTGGCCATACTGTTCTCTGACCCCAGATAAGTTTATTAGCGTGCACAATATTTTGGGGAACCCAATACTACCACACCTCAGTTACTAGACGAAGGTTCTATGATGACAATTAGGGTAGTCACCAATCTGATTACAGGGGGAAGGCCAGTTCAGGTACCCTCTCCACTATAGCTAAGAGTTGTAGCTAAGGTCATCCTTGTGGATTCCTAGGAATTTCTCTGGCACAAAGTTTCACCCTAACCCCATAATGACTCTTTCTATCATGATACCACTTTCATTTCCCTTGCTCTCCTTCCCTCCCACAATTTGCCAATCCCATTACATCATGTTTTTGTCCTTCATCCCCTCTACAATATCTTCCCCACCACTGCCTGCCCCCAGTTTATCCAGGAGATCTCATTTATTTCCCTTTCCCAGGGTGATCCATGTATGTCCTGTAGGGTTTTCCTCGTTAGCTAGCTTCTCTGGGGTTGTAGACTGTAGTCTGGTTATCCTTTGCTTTTCATCTAATATCCACTTATGAGTGAGTATACATCATGTTTGTGTTTCTGGGTTTAGGTTGTCTCAGGATGATTTTTTTTCTAGATCCGTCCATTTGCCTGCAAATTTTATTATGTCATTGTTTTTTTTACTGCTGTGTAATACTCCATTGTGTAAATGTACTGCATTTTCTTTACCCATTCTTCAGTTCAGGGGCATCTAGGTTGTTTCTAGGTTCTGGCTATTATGAATAATGCTGCTATGAACTTAGTTGAGCAAGTGTCCTTGTATGATTGAGCATCTTTTGAGTATATGCCCAAGAGGAGTGGTGTTGCTGGGTCTTGAGATAGATTGATGCCCAATTTTCTGAGAAACCACCATACTTATTTCCAAAGTGGCTGTACTAGTTTGTACTCCCACCAGCAGTGGAAGAGTACTCCCCTTACTCCACATCCTCTCCAACATAAGCTATTATCAGTGTTTTTGATCTTAGTCATTCTGACAGGTATAAAATGGTATCTCAGGTTTGTTTTAATTTGTATTTTTCTGATGATCCAGGATAAGGAACAATTGCTTAAATGTCTTTCAGCCAGCCATTTGAGATTCTTCTGTTGTAAATTTTCTGTTTAGATCTGCACCCAACCCGTTTTTAATTGGATTATTTAATATTTTGATGTCTAATTTCTTGATTATTTTTATGTGTTTTGAGATCTTTCAGATTTGGAGTTGGTGAAGATTTTTTCTTTCTGTGGGCTGATGTTTTGTCTTATTTACTGTGTCCTTTGCCTTATAGAAACTTCTCAGTTTCCCATTTATTAATTGTTCTTCTCGGTGTCTGTGCTACTGGTGTTATAATTAGGACGTGATCTCCAGTGCCAATGCATTCAAGGCTACTCCCTACTTTCTTTTCCACCAGGTTCAGAGGGTATAAATTTATATTGAGGCCTTTGATCCATGGGGACTTGAGTTTCGTGCATGGAGATAGATATATATGGATTTGTTTGCAGTCTTCTACATGTTGACATCCAGTTGTACCAGCACCATTTGTTGAAAATGCTTTCTTTTTTCCATTGTACAGTCTTGACTTCTTTGTCAAAAATCAGATGTTCATAATTGTGTGGATTAATGTCAGCGTTTTCAATTCAATTTCATTGATCCACAAGTCTGTTTTTATGCCAATACCAAGCTGTTTTTTATATCTATATCTCTATAGTAGAGCTTGAAGTCAGAGACGGTGGTGCCTCCAGAAGTTCCTTTATTGTACAGGATTGTTTTAGTGATTATGTTTTTTTTTTTTCCATTTGGAGTTGAGTATTAGTCTTTCAAGGTCATTGAAGAATTGTGTTAGGATTTTGATGGGGATTGCATTGAATATGTAGATTGCTTTTGATAAGATTACCATTTTTTACTGTGTTGATCCTACCAATCCAAGAGCATGGGAAATCTTTCCATTTTCTGATGTCTTCTTCAATGTGTTTCTTCAAAGTTCTTGTCATAAAGGACTTTAATATTTTTGGTTAAAGTTACCCCAAGTTATTTTATATTTTTTGTGGCTATTGTAAAGGCTGATATTTCTCTGATTTCTTTCTCAGCCCATTTATCATTTGTACATAGGAAGGCTACTGATTTTTTTAGTTAATTGTATATCCTGCCATATCACTGAAGGTGTTTTTCAGCTGTAGGAACTCCCTGGTAGAATTTTGGGGGTCACTTATGTATACTCAGATGTAACATTTCTATTGGTTTTCAAAGTAAGCAATACTTATTCAATGTATGGGCATGAAGATGGTGGAAATATGATCTTTGATTTTATTTTTCCAAACTTTATATACAACATTCTGTGCTTTAAAAATGCTATGTTGTAGTAGATATCACAATATATACCAAGGAGCCACAGTTCATTGTGTAGAATGAGTCTATTCCAAAAGTTTAGGACTGAGGTTTATAGTAGATTTTGTTGTTATTAATTACTTTAGTGATGTAAAACAAGTCCTAAGGTTTAGGGTTCCATTTTGCTAATTCAATAGGAGTTAATTGGTCTCTCAGGTATTTCTCTACCCTAAACCTCCATGATTGTATAACATTAAAAGTAGGCAGTTATTAAATATTTTATGGATCTATGTGTTTTAAACCACTATATTTTCATGACATTTTCTAAAACTCCACTAGAATTCCTGATATTGTTTATAATTTGACAGTCTTTATTTAAAAACCATATTAAATTATTATAAAATACGAATTTTTAGATTTCCCCAACTTAACTGCTTTTAACGAGGTAGGCATCCTCTAAACACTTGTTCTGACTCATTTAGTTTTTATAAACTCTTTGATCTTTACTTGGTTTTTATTTTATGTTCAGTTACTTTATCTTAAAAGACTGTAAATTTTACAAAGATAGGGATATATCTTTTCATTGTATCATGTACAGAGAAATAAATACACTGATAGGTGTTTGCTTAACAAAGAGTAGTGATGCTTAAATCGTCCTTGTGAAGACATTGATCTAATAATGTCAAGTAAAAAGTTGTAATCAGAAACCCAACTATTAAATCTAATGATAGAGTTCCTTATATATCTTGCATTCAAAATCCATTTGTGTTTATTAAATCAATAAGTTCATTCATGCCATTTCTTATAAATACATGGTCTCCTCATTATTTCCATAACAACTGTACTTAATGTATTTATCATTGTGAAAACAAACCTGTTTAAATAAAAAAAACTAAAAGGACTGGCCACATAAAGATTAAACTGTACTTAATATTGCTACTCTATGTCTTTCTTTTTGTGTTCTTTTCTAGAGTAAACATACTATTTTTAATTATATGGCATAAGAAACTACATATTTTAGTAACACAATAACAAATTTGTTTATTATTTAGTTTTGTTATTGATCACATTTCATTTAGACTCTAGTATTAGGATGAACAAAATGGTTTGTTTTTGTAACAAAGAAGTTTTGTTTTACTAACAGCAGGCTAAATTTATATTAGTCTTGACATATTTACAGTTAAAATTTTAATAATCAAACTTTTCAGGGTCATTATAACTGAGAAACAAGTACTTTAATCATTTTTAAATATTTTACAACAGTTTTGAAGTTGAAACTCATTTTGTTCCAGGTTGTCTCACAGTTAATATATACACATCGAGTAACAGATGTACAAACTTTGAGTTTATGTTTTATGAAAATTGCACATTTAGCAAGTGATAATGGTCTTAGTGTCTGATAAATCTCTACGTTAATATCTTATAGTGGAAAGCCTCACTGTCAGTATTCCAGCATAGTGGTATGAAGAGTGCTGCTACCATAGCACATAACACTGCCTCACAGTGGGAGCATAGTTCCTGCTGTGTGCACATCAGTGAAAGTAGAAGGCTCCTGTTGTGCCCTACTGAACTTAACTGGATAAACAATGTCACTCTTCAGTGTCAGTCTATGATAAAGAAGTACAATGCATGGTCAGCGGGCAGTAAATGGTGACTTGATGGGACCATGCCACTGTGTTAGCTTTGACTTAGCCTTCTGATTTTGAGGGTATATTCTGTACATATACATACAACAATTTAAAATTGTATTTGTGTTGCATTTTCACATGATACAGACAGAGATATATGTGCCACCTACAAAAGAAATTACTTTATAAAGCAAGAATTTACTAATCATAAGGTATGTCTTGCAGGTTGTTTGAATGTTCCTGTCTTCATTGTAGTAAGAAGCCCGGCAGAACTCTGATATTTTGATAATTATTGTGTTACTCTCCTTGTAAATTATAAAATTGTTATTATTTTTGCATTTACTCTTTGTCTAGTGTCAACAAAATTTATTTCAGGATTATTTAAAAATAAGTCCAATTTATTATGACAACTGATTTTAAAATAGCTGAATATATGTCTTCTAATAATCACAATGCAGATAGCATACACCAAATCAAATACTTTCTAATATTTACTTCTGGGAATTACCTTCAAATTGCAATGGCTCATCTTATAATGTATTTCATAACTATCCAAATTTGTTACAGACCAGGGTTGTATTAACCAATCAGTAAACAGGTTCTTTAGAATGCCACTTAAGCCTCATTTATCCTTTCATTTAGGCTACCTCTGGAGTCACAGTCATGTATTTCATAGACTGGTACTCCAAAACTTTCACTGTTTCATCTCACAAAAATACATTTGTCTTCATCGTCCTTACATTGACTTAATTGACTAGGTGATTGTTTTCATCTCTCTCCACTGTTAAAACAGGTTTTTATTTTTTCCATTTTGAAAATTGTTGGTGACTGCTGATATTTAATACCATGGCATAACTAGACACTTCTAAACTTGTTTACTATGGCTCAATTCAGAATGTTCCTGATACACCAAATGTATAAAAGCACCTCTCACCTTGACTCACCTGCCCCTTACACAAATACAGGGTTTTTGTTTGAAGAGTTTCTTTTCCTTCAGAAGTCAGTAACACTACTTTATTTTGGGAGACACACATGCATATAACATTTGGTCATATCTTCCAATTATCACATTGAGTATTTCTTTTTACCAGGGTAGATGACATATGTGTGTGTTCATGCTATATAATATACTATATATGTTTTATATAATGTATGCTGTACATACCTTTATACATACATACATACATACATACATACATACATACATACATACATGTTCTTTCTTTGCTCATTTCTTCATGAGGAATGTATAATAAAAGTTTATTTATGTCCAGTTTGTTTATGTCCAATAAACTCTCATTTCAGGGCACAGCTCATCTGTGCATTTTCCCACACCTGTGGGCCACTTGATGTGAGTGATTGAGTGGCCACTAGAACACAGGCTGTAATGAGCAGCAGGTGTTTCTGTAAGGAACTTACTGACTCCCCATAGGCATTTAACACAGTCCTTACTTTTAGAGAAGACCCATGGAGTAAATGCACAGCTCAACGTTGCTGTGATGAATAAGAATAAAAATCAGCAAGGCGTTTCCATTTGGGGATTCTTACCCTGCCTTACTTCTTGTGACTGCTCTTACCAGTTTCCAGATGAAAACTGTCTGCACTGAGATGGGACATGGCGCATTGCTGAGGTTAGGAGAAGACTGAGAACAGGGTGTGGGTGTGAGTGTGGATGTTAGACTCGAAACGAGACCTGCTGTTGGAAGTCTGTCTCAGTTCCACGTCTTTCTGCTCAGCGTGACTGAACAGCATGCCCATGTTTTCCGTGCGATGCCTTCATCTAAGGATGGATCACTATTGACTCCAACAATACATCTGGATATCACAAAGTGATAGTTTCTTAATTAGAAGCAGCTTCTTTTGAACAAACATTTTCTAATTTTCCTCCTGGGGATGAGAGCCTTGTTTTATCCATAAATGTTTGACTCACTTGGAGTTGTTTGTTTGGTGCTCACCTTAAATATGTGTATTGTCATAAGTAAAATGAAAAGGAGTTTTCTGATTTAGTTTGTGTTCTTTTGATGTAACCCCATTAGTTTATTTTTACTTATATTTGTTGTTATTTGTATTTTACTTTTTTGGGGGGCCTTCCAACAAGCTCCCAAATAAATCACACAAGAGGCTTATTCTTAATTATGAATGCCCAGCCTTAGCTCAGCTTCATTTCTAGCAAGCTTTCCTTAACTTATTCCATCTACCATTTTCCGCTGGGCTTTTCCAGTTCTCTTACTTCTGTAAATCTCTTACTCCATGGCTTTCTGTGTAGATGGGTGGTTGGTCCCTGGATTCCTCCTCCTTCTCTGGTTGCTTCCTTCTTTCCTCCTAGATTTCTCTCTCTATATATATATTCTCTCTGCCTACCAACCACACTTATCCTTTTTCCTCCCTTTCTATTGGTTGTTCAGTTTTTATTAGACCATCAGGTGTTCTAGACAGGCAAAGTAAGACAGTTTCACAGAGTTAAACAAATGCAACATAAACAAAAATAACATACCTTAAAATAATATTCTACAATGTTTCCCCCTTTGTGTCTAAATAAAAATAAAAAATGTTTTTACTTAAACAAAATAAGACTATATAACAATCATATAGTAAGGATCACATTCACAATACTGTGTCCATTTGTAGTTAGCATATTCAAAGAAAATAATGCATTATCTATCCTATCTTAGTGAATCCAAAATTTTATACCTAACTTACTTCTATCATAACTGAGAAACATTACAACTATAACTGTCTAGTCTTCAACTCCATCAGAGACCCAGAAAGAAGTAATATTATCTAACAACAGAGACACTTGGCTACCTGGACAGTCACCCAAAGTTCTTCTGCAACATTGGGCATATATCTTCAGCCTACAGGTCTAGAGTATCTGACAAATTTTTCTATGTAGCAGGAATTTTGGACTATTCTGTCTTGTTTTATCGAAGTTCAGCAGTTACTTTCCTCTGTGTCCTGCAGAATATCTGATAGATTCTTATGTGAACTTGGAATTTTGAAGGACTGTCCTGCCTTGTTTTGGCTAAGTTCAATAGCCCTTTTTCTGTGTGTCCTGCATGTCCAGTCTGCACAGTACATTTTCAGAAGTCAAAGGCAAGAACAGTTTCCTTGCCAAGTGATAGCCTTGCCACAATGAAATCAAACTCCATAAGGAGTTTCTTCAATGCCCATCATCTCTGAAGTAAATTGGTGCTGCCAGGAGCAGATGTGTCTCATTGTCATGAAAAGCCCCAAGTTAACAAAACTTTTTAGATGATATATTCTGTAGGTCTTTGAAAGGCCTGAAGATCATCTATGTATCTAAAATAAATCTCTACATGTTCTGGAAAGCATACCTAATATATCTACAAATTTGATTGTTATAAGTGACTAACCACTAACCTACATTTCCTGATTATCCTATATAGTTTATAATAACAACTTTCAAGAACTAGAACTTCATCCTACATTTCCAATTGAACTGTATAGGCACCATACTTCTTTGAAATCTGATACCAGGTCTTTATTAAAAGACCTTTAGAATTTTGAACAAGACTTTTTAATTGCTTTTTTATTTGTTTATTTGTTTTTTTATTTTTAATTGATATTATAGTGGAATTATATAACTTCCCTTTGTTCCTCCTTTAAAACCTTTGAATATATGTCTCCTTGCTCTCTTTCAAATCATATATTTTTTCATTAATTATTACATGCATGTGTACATGCATGTGTAGACATAAATACAGAGGCACACCCTGCTCAGACTGCACAATGTTACTTGTATATATGTTTTCACAGCTATCTGTCTGGTGTTGGGTAACCACCCCTGTCCTCTTCCCAGGGAAAGACTCTTCCTCCACAACATTCCTGTTGCCTGTAGTTCCTTTAGGACTGCGGGCTTCCCCATCCTTTGGGGTGCCTACTGAATATTGCGAGTTACCTGTCAGGGTTTGGTTCGTCCTGTAGAACAATCTTTTGCAGCTGTTTTTTGCCATTTTGGAAGTATATATGAACATCATCATCGTTATCTTTCTAATATAGGTTACTATGGTTATTTATATCTTTCCTAATGTATTTTCATAATACCTTAGATGTGTTTTGATCTCTTTTTCAAAACTTGTTGATTATTAAACCAGAAAACAGGTTCTATATAGTTTAATTAGAAATGTATGTTTTTAATCTGTTCACTCATCAGTATTTTACTAATACAACTTGAAGAATAATGTGTAATAAATAAAATACCATTAACTATATAGAAATGTTAAACAAATATTTAAATATTTAATTCTTTTAACTTTTTGGCATTATAAAATAACTACATTATTTCCCCTTCCCTTTCTTCCCTCCAAACTCTCCCATGTACTCCATCCTTTCTCTCTTTCAAATTCATTGACTCATATTCTTTCATTGTGATCTCACACTAATAGACATGATAATATGGACTGGGGAAAGCTCCTGAGCTCTCAACCTTAGAAAAGTAGCTTCTGGCAACCAGGGAACTCTGAAAATGGGAGAAATAGTCTACTCCAGGAAGATCACAATAATAGGTTATCCAATACAAAGTGGGCGGTTCTGAAAATTTAACTTTAATAATAAATAAATAATTTAACAACAGACAAGTAATTTCATTGATTTTATATGTTTTTTAAGCTTAGGAATTAAAAATTCCACAATTTTACAAGTATATTCAAAAATGAAATTTTCTTGGGATAAAACAAAATCCCTTGAATATGATGAATATAAATAATTTCCATTGCTCTAATGTATACTTCACTGTTCAGTATTGTAAAAATGAATCTCCTAGACATTAGGTGCCTCATTGTTATCCAATTCAAAGTTTTCAGCTATGAAATCATACATTCACAAACCACAACGAAAGTCTGGTCAGGTTGTCTTTATGTATTCGTAGACAAATAAACAGAGAGGGGAGAGTAGAGAGAGGACACGTAAAAGTTCGCTGAAGCAAAAGGGGTTATAACTTGAAATGGAGTGAGGAGGTTGAAGCTGACACAGGAGGCGTTGAACCAAGACGAGGGAAAAGGGGAGAGATAAATAGCTATATTTTAATTAAGAATATTTTAAAGGTTATATCACAATGCCAAAGTGCATAAATCAATAATCTTGAACTATGTTTTTTGTTTTTTTTGTTTTTTTTTTTTAACCTCTTAGCATTTATTTGCTGAACATCACACTTTTGAGATCTCTCCATACTGGCTTGAGCTGGACTAGCCAGTACATCCTGGAATTGCCTTCTGTGACTACACACTTTACAGTGTCCTCACACTGATGGCCACTTAGAATTCTGCCACATTTTGTTTTCTATCATCTTTATAATGCACATCTTTAGAGCATAAAAGTGTTTTCTCCACTGCTAAACATCTCATTTGTTCTCCTACATCCTACTCTTGATGTTAAAATGTGTTTTCAATTTTAACATGGAAAAAGTTTAGTAATCAGTTCTCTCTCTCTTACCTTGTCTCTCTCACTCTCTGAGAAAGAGAGGGTGAGAGAGACAAAGAGAGCTAGAAAATCATACCAGTCCTAGTGAAGTTACATGCCAGATCAATTATAATATAAACTTTTTCCTGAAAGTGATTATAAATAAAAGAATATCTCATTCAGAATTTTAGTCATAGCATCTTAACAGAAGTAGCACTATTAGAAATAGCAAATAGTCACAGAACTTTAAATGATTCTAGTTTGGAGCACGGAGTAGATCATGGCTGTTTTGAGACAGTTTTCATCCTTCAAACATCATATGACCATTATGGCTTCTCCAGCCCTACTCTGAGCTTTTGTCTTGCAGTATTTTCCTCCCAATGAGACTGATACTTTAAATCCCACCACTGAGTAGGGAAGTAGAGGCATGAAAAAAACCCAACTAATTAGTATATTAGACAACCAAACACAGTCGGGGGAGAGAAGAGGGGATGGTGTTAGTGAGATAATTACCTTTTTCTTGGTCACTAATGAATCCATTTACTAATGCTTATGAGATTGACAACTTGTAATTTATCTAATTGTTCCATATAATCTCACTGCTATTCTGCTAAAAAACTGCTAAGGCATAGTACTAGAATATTGAAGTACAGAAAATAATTTTCTGAAGACAGATTTCCAAAGAAATGGGCAACTTAAAATATAACAAAATGCAATATATACTATAGTAGAAACACTTTAAAATAACTGAGTCATTTTTTTCCTAGTCAAATTTAAATGACATACAAAAATGTGACCATTTCTCTTGGAAAACCAATTAGCTGAACTGTGTCTGAATGAAAATACTAATTTTAAACTTTTTAAAATTAAGCCTATGAAGAATAGTTAAGTTTTGGTGCACTAAAACATACTGATATTGTTTGCTTAGTTGTTTTAAATTATTTATTTTATTTTTTTTCCAAAATTGTAGTTCCAAGCATGATTGTAAAAAATGACATTGAGTAATTTTATGAATACCTTTCCAGTCTGAATTAAAATACATTAAAACTCTCTACCCAGTGTCATTAGCAGGGCTGTTTGAGTGTCCATCACCATTGACACACTTCACACTGTCAGTTGAAATCCAGACTCACCTTCCTATTACCGTGCACCCTTGGCACACACTAATCTTTTTTTTCTATTCTTCTTTTGTAAACACTTAAAGAACATTATATGAGTGGGATTTCACAGTGCTTGAACAATGGATATTGGCTTTTTCACTCCATATTATTTCTTGGAAATATATCCACTTTGGTTTATTCATCAATAATACATTCACATTATTGCTGAGTATGTTGCATGTGTTGTTTAATCACTCTTGTATAGTGATTTTTTATTTGTATTGAAATGTGATTTTATTTGTATGTTAATAAAGTTGCATTGAGGTCAGAGCAAGCCAGAGCAGAAGCTGGGCGGTAGTGGTGCACGCCTTTAATCCCAGCACTTGGGAGGCAGAGCTAGGTAGATCTCTGTGTGTTCAAGGATACAGCCAGCATGGTGACACACACCTTTAATCTCAATACCAACCATAAAAGACTGGAGGTCTGTACAAACAGGTAGTGACCAGGAGGTCATGTGTCTGGGTTTACAATCAATGAGAAAACAGAACAGAAAATCTATAAAAAAGATAGGACACAGAGAGGTAGCTTTCTGGCGGAGAGGAAGAACAGCAGAAGCAGTGAAGGTTAAGGTTTTCCACTCTTGCTCTGACCTCGTAGTTTTTAACTCTGCAATTGGTTCTGTGTTTCTTATTTAACAAGTTACATCTACACTCTTGAAAAGTGTCTCTATCATATCCTGATTGGTGCCTTTGTGACTGTTTTGGGGACACCAATGGGAAAATTTTCACTAAAAATTCATTTTTATTTCTCTGAACAAGGCTTAATATTGCATTTTGATGGCTTATATAGTAGGTGAATGTTTATATTTATTTGAAACTTCCAAATTGTTTCTGTAGTTACTCTAGTTTAAAACTATACCATCAACTACAAGTCATCCAGGTTCCCCTGTCCTCACAGAATGTATGGGGGTTTTTTGCATTAATCATTTTGACTAGAGTATGACCAGTGCTCACTGTTATTAATATCTGTTTCTATGATGGCTAATGACTTTAACATATTTTTACTGACATACTGCCTGAATATTTTCTTCAAGAAGGACCACAGGGTTTTATAGAATTTTTAAGCGTTTTATCTTACTTTTGAGATGAAGAGAGTTTTATATGCTCTTCCAATAGGATTTTTTGTAAGTCGATGAAACAGGCAAACAGTGTCTCAGTCAACTGTGGTGGTATAGTGTTCCCCAAAATATTGTGCACCCTAATAAATTTATCTGGGGTCAGAGAACAGACAGCCACTAGATACAGAGGCTAGAAAATGGTGCCACTCATGCCTTTAATCCTAGCATTCCAGAAACAGAAATTCCTCTGGATCTCAGTGAGTTCAAGGCCACACTGGAAACAGCCAGGCATGGTGACACAAGCCTTTAATCCCAAGAAGTGAGCCTTTAATCCCAGGGAGTGATGGCAAAAACAGAAAGATATATAAGGCGTGAAGACCAGAAACTAGAAGCATTTTTGGCTGGTTAAACTTTTAGCTGGTTAAGCTTTTAGGCTTTTGAGCAGCAGTTCAGCAGTTGAGAGCCATTTGGATGAGGACACAGAAGCTTCCAGTCTGAGGAAAACAAGATCAGCTGGAGAATGGGCAAGGTGAGGAAACTGTGGCTTGTTCTGCTTCTCTGATCTTCCAGTGTTCACCCCAATACCCGCCTCAGGTTTGATTTTATTAATAAAATCTTTTAAGATTCCTGCTACGGTCAACTAGTTATAACTTATAGTCCTGTTGGATTATGGCTGAGTAATTTTGAAAAGATAATGTGTTTATTGTTTGTTTTATTTTTATTTTTTTGAGACAATTCATTATATAAAGCTCAGTCTGCTCTAGTTTCTGTACTGTAATGTCATAGCTGGTACCAAGTATTGAAAGGTTTTGATGAAGATAAATTCTTCTTCATTCATTTCATTTCTTATTTTGGTTTCCCTTTCTTCCTCTCTGTCTCTGCCCTTCTCTCATTTTTTCTATTATTATTTTGAGATGGTTCTATGCTATGGTGACAACTAAAATTTTGAATAAATCATTTATGTGATGCTTTCTCACCATCTTCTATAGGCAGTGACCGTAGTACCATGTCTGTACATCTGTCAAAAGGTCATTTAGTTTTGCCTTTTATTTTATGGGTGTCTTTGGAGTCAAACCTTACCACTTTTGGCTGACCCTAAGATTCATAGGATGTTTTATAGGTTTTGTAATAAAGGAAAAGCTCATACTATAGAATCTCTATCATCATGTCTGAACTTTGAAAGTTAGGAAAGGTTTAAAGTTATGTTCAAAACTTGGGACACAAACTGCCTTCTTTTCTTACATTTTATGGTACTTTGCCTTAAATAGACATATGTACAGTTATACTGTTTGCTACAATGTAGATAACCAGACTTAAACAAATTTTTATATTAGTGTTAATGAGAAAGTGAATCAAAACCCACATTTCATTGATGATTTCATAATATGGGTACAGATAAGTAGATCAATTGAGCTGAGTGAGTATACAACTGGGGAAGATTATGCACGTGTTACTATTTATAAGGGAACAATGTGATTCAAAAGATCATGTATTTCTCACCCATATTCTTTTTTTTCTAGAGCACACCTAACTTGTGTTTTGTGTTAAAAATCTACAAACAATGTTCATTGAAATAGAAGAATGTGGTACTGATAACATGTAAATAAATTTCTTCTTATCAAAAAAATACAAAAATGATTTTAGTAACAAATTTCTTATTTTGCTGATTACAGATCTATTGCTTTTCTTCTGTTTTGCTTTATTTATTTATTTATTTATTTATTTATTTATTTATTTATTTTATTTATGTTGGTTGTAGATCCCAACCACAGTTTTCCCTCCCTCCTCTCTTCCGTTCCCCCACTACCCACTCACTCTCCTCTGTTTCTCTTCAGATAGGGGCTGGCCTCCCATGAGTGTTAGCCATCCATGGTTTGTCAAGTTGCAGTGACACTAGAAAGCTCCTCTCCTATTGCTGGATGTGACAGTCTGGTAGGAGGAATAGGGTCTTAACAGCAGGTAACAGTCAGAGACAGTCCCTGTTCCCACTGTTAGGAGTACCACAAGAAGACCAAGCTACACAATTGTAACCTATATGCAGAGGGCTTAAGTCAGTTCCATGCAGGATGCCTATGTATCTGTTCAATCTCTATGAGCTGAGGTTAGTTGATTCTGTGGGTTTTCTTGTTGTGATCTTGACTCCACTGGCTCCTACAATCCTTTCTCCTTTTCTGTGGGCTTCCCCAAGCTCTGCTTAATGTTTGGCTGTGGGTCTCTGCATATACTCCAAGGTTGCTGGGTGAAGTCTCTCTAACGACCATTGTATTTGGCACCAATCTGTGAGTATAGCAGAATATCATTAGGATAATTTCATTGATTTTTCCCCCATTTGCGTTTTGTTCTATTCTAGGTGTCTGGGCTTTTCCACCTCTGGGTACTGGCCTTCAAGGGTGAGCTCCTTCTAATGGCATGTATATAAAGTAGGCCAGTCATTGATTGGTCACTCCCACATTTCTGGGCCACCTTTATCCAAGTACATCTTGTAGGCAGGATACATACTAGGTTAAAGATTTTGTGGTTGGATTGGAGTCCCAGTTCCTACTGGAAGTCTTGCCTGGTTACAGGAGATAGACAGTTTGGGCTCCATATCTCCCATTGCTCTTACTAAAGGGTCACTCCCATACATTGCTACAAGTTTCCATTATACTAGATTCCTAGCCCATCCCGGAGATGCCCCTAGTTTCCAGTTGTCTCTCCCGAAAATCTCTCCTTCCATTGTTCCTCCACCTGATCCTTCCCAGTCTCATCCCTATGCTGCCTATCCAGACCCCTTCCCCAGTCTGTTCTATTTCCCCCTTCACAGTGAGAGTCATGTTATTTAGCCCCTCTGGGTCTGTGGGTTGTAGTATGGTTATCCTTTACTTTATGTTATTTCCAGTTTCTGACTATTATGAATAAAACTTCTGTCAATATACCTCAGCAAGTGTCCTTGTAGTATAGTGGAGCATCCTTTGAGTGTATGTCCAAGGGTGGTATATAGCTGGGCTCTGTAGCAGACCTATTTCCAATTTTCTGAGAAAATGCCATATTGATTTCCAAAATGGCTGAATAAGTTTGCACTCCCACCATTGATGGAGGAGTGTTCCCCTTACTCTACACCCTCTCCAGTATGAGCAGTCACTTGTGTTTTTTATTTTAGTCATTCTGACAAGTGAATGATGGAATATCAGAATTATTTGATTTGCATATCCCTGATGGCTTAGGTGTTGAACATTTCTTTAAGGGTTTCTTGGATATTTGAGATTCCTTTATTGAGAATTATCTGTTTAGATCTGTACCCTATATTTTAATTGGACTATTTGATTTTTTGATGTCTAGTTTTTTGAGTTCTTTATATATTTTGCAAATCAGCCCTCTGTTAGATATGGGATTAGTGAAGGTCTTTTCTCATTCTGTAGGCTGCCATTTTGTTCTTTCAATGGTGTCCTTTGCCTTACAGAGGCTTTTCAATGTCATGAGTCCCATTTATTAATTATCCATCTTAGTGCCTATGATACTGGTGTTCTGCTCAAGAAGTTGTCTGCTGTGCCAATGAATTCAAGGCTATTCCTGCTTTCTCTTCCACCAAGTCCAGTGTATCTCATTTTATGTTGAGGTCTTTGATATACTTGGACAAGTGTTATGTGCAGGGTGATAGATATGGACCTATTTGCATTCTTCTATGGGCCTACTGCATCCAGTTAGACCTGCAACATTTGTTGAAGATTCTTTCTTTTTTCCATTGTACAATTTTGGCTTCTTTGTCAAATATCAAGTATCCATAGTTGTGTGGATTTACATCTGGGTCTTTGATTCAATTCCAATGATCAGTCTGTCTGTTTTTATGCCAATGCCATGAGTATTTATTACTATAGTTCTGTATTACAGCTTAAATTTCACGCATGGTATTAAGTCCAGAAATTTCTTATTGTACAGAATTGTTCTTAGCTATTTTAGCTATTTTAGCTATTTTTGTTTTTTTCACATGAAGTTGAGTATTCTTTCAAAGTCTGTAGAGAATTGTGTTAGAATTTTGATGGGAATTGCATTGACTCCATTAATTGCTTTTGGTAAAGTGGCCATTTTTACTATGTTAATCCTACTGACTAAGCATTGTTTCATCTTCTGATATCTTCTCAAATTTCTTTCCTCAAAGACTTCAAGGTTTTGTCATATAGGTCTTTCACTTGCTTAGTCAGAGTTACACCAATATATTTTATAATATTAGTGGTCATTTTAAAGGGGTGTTCCTTCTCAGCCTGTTTATTGTTTGTATATAGGAGGGCTATTGATTTTTTAAAGTTAATTTTGTATCCAGCCACTTTGCTAAATTTGTTTGTCAGCTATAGGAGTTCCCTGTAGATTTTTTTTTTTTGGTTGCTTACATAAACTACCATATCATCTGCAAATAACAATACTTTGAGTTCTTCCTTTCCAATTTCTATCTCCTTTCTCTTGAAGTCATCTTATATGGGGTCCACTTGATTGTGGTGGATGATCTTTGTCATATGCTCCTGGATTTTGTTTGTATGTATTTTTTAACTTTTAATTATTCTTTGTGGATTTCATATCATGCATTCAGTAGTGTCCACTTATCTCCCCATCCCCTGGCATCCACAATCTACCCTTTCAACCCCCCAACACACAAGAAACAAAATTTAAAAGAACCCCCAAAAAACACAAATAAAAGAAAACAAACAAACAAACAAACAAAAAAAAAAAACCACCAAAAAACAAAAAAACCTAAATGAAATAAAAATCAGAGAAGAATTTTGTTTTGGAAGTGGTACTGTGCCTGTTGAGTCACACAATTTACCTTTTAGATCATTTATCTTTACTTGGAAAGGTTCATTGTTATGAGCCATTGGTCTGACTCTAGGCTTTGGCTTCTGCCACACTATCAATAATGGGCTCTCGCTGGGGCTCCTTGTGGATATCCTGTTGTCCTGTGTCATGGAAATTCTGTTGTTTTGTATTTGTAGGTTCAGCCTCTTCACATGCTCCTACAGTTCCTAGATAAGGCCAACTTGTGGTGGGCTAACTCACAGCCCTGGTTCTGGGACTGGTATTTTTGCATCAATGTTCTTTAGGGAAATTGGTCTGTAATTCCTATTTTTCTTCTTAATTGAAATGAATAGCATGTTAGTATAATCAATCAAAGGTTTATTAAGTATACTTTCCTATTTTACTGAGAATATTTGTGAAGATTAATTATAGATGTCACGTTAATTATTGAGTGAGTTGGAGAATTTCTGCTCATCATCTTCCTGTATAATGCAAGCTCATTATAGAGCTTGAAATTTTGTTATATATTTTAAATATATTATATGGACTTCTTATACTACAATGTTTTTTAAAACCATGCTGAATGTGAAATCCCAGCAGCAAATCTTTTGACATGAATCCCAATTATTTTAGTGCATGGCTTTGGGTGATTGACTGATATTTAACTTATGGCAGTGACTTCTGTAAACAGTGAAAAATTGCTTTGAAGTTTGATTTCTATGTAACACATTGATACTTTCCTCTGGCTGTTTCATTGTAACTTCATGGGATTTATGTCAAAGCATTCTAATTTTCAGTTTGTATGTGTTTAATTAAGATGTTTACTTTTAGTCTCATTGATGTAACTCAAGCTCAACATCTATTTACGTATAGAACTTCTCTGTGGAATACGGTATTTTCATTTTTTTTGATGAGCTGATTTACTTTGGTATATTAACAAACTCCATGTTGAAACTGAATGATTTTCCTTGGGAAAGCATACATTTTAGCTCTTTTTTGCATTTTATATATTTCACTCTTATTCTATTTATAATTTTTCTAAAGTTATTATATTTTCTTTGCAGCCATTTTGACTTTCAAGCGGCCTTTATATTCAGCATAGCCTTTCCTTATGTAGTATATAACCTGAAGAGGAAAGTTGTTATTGCCCTTAGCAATATATTATGATTTTCATTTTCCTGAGCATAGTTCTCTGTTAATGTATTTTTCTTTACACATTATACTATGAACTATGTCATTTGTAGTGCTTTAAATTGAATGACTGTTAGTTAATTGAAATGTATTGATTATGTATCCAATTTTTAAATAAATTATTACTATTTAACCCCAAATCTTCTTCAGCTCCATGCTTTTCATAAATAACTCTTCTGTTGTACCAGTGTCAGGGAGAGTAAATATTTGCTATTAAGTAAGATTAATTATTATTAACTGCCATTTTTATACACATATATTCATTTATAATGAAAGTTGTTACAATTGCTAAATTCACAGGACCTACAAGTAAGAACATGAGCATATTTTAGGAGCTGTGACTAAGCTACTATTCACACTGACAAGGGTTTTATATTAAACTGTTAAATTTTATTTCATTTATACCAGAACTAACCCCATTTTAACCACTGGTGGACTTCAGAGTTATTTGAGTCTCCTCTGGCCTCCTTCCCTTACTTACTATCTCATATGACTTCATAATTCCCCAATTATTTTGTGAAATTATAACCTCTGAGTTAATCTTTACACAGTATCATGTGTGCTTAGAATTTTTTTCTCTGAGCCAGAGTTTCTCTGTGCAGTCTTGGTGCCTGTCATGGATTTCACTCTGTAGACCAGGCTGGCCTCGAACTCACAGAGATCTGCCTGGCTCTGCCTCCCTAGTGCTGGGATTAAAGGCATGTGCCATCACCACCTGGCGTGCTCAGAATGTTTTAAATTTTAGGTTGGAGAGTTAATTGACCATCCATTTATCTACAAGATTTATGTTAGCTCTAAATTTCAAAATTGTGCCTATTCTGGGTCCTACCTGTAGTGCATCAAAGAGAAAGTTCTCCAGATAGTAGTCTGAAAAAAATGTTTTATGCAATCTGCTGATGGAGTGTTTACAAAACCTTCTATTTTTTTACTTTTTTTGTTCTTTAATATATAGAGGGAGCATACACATAAACACCATAACAATAGCCTTTAAAGATGGTCTATTTATTTTACCATAAAAATAGAAGTAATAAACATAAACAATGCAAGATTGGACCGAATAGAGTCATCACAGTTTCTTGCTAAAGAAAATTGTGTCCATGATAACCCACATATATATTAATGTTATATTTGTACTATGAAATAAGGTTAGATTTAGAAAATGTGTTATTAAGGTAGTTTTCATATACTGTTTACCCTGTTCCTTCTGTTACTATGATGTGCATATCTATAGAATGCTTATTAAATTATGAAATGAATATTATTATAATACTATTTACTAAGGATTTACCTTAAATTTCATTATTTTTGTTCTCTGGGATCTAATCCAAGTGACTATTTATCTGTCATTTCCTCCTAACATCTCATTTTGGTGTAGTTTCTCAGACTTCCTTTCCTACAGCAGACATCTAAAGTTGGACTGACTGTTCATTCTCCAATCTAGGTTACCTTTCCCTTCTCTAACAGATTGAGTTCACTGCTTTTTGGAAGAGAATTGAAGAAACACAGTAGTCTCCTGTGACCTATTTTCCAGCAGTATGTATGTAGTCTATATTTATGATATTATTGCTGATGGTAATAGGTGATGATTTTGACCAGATTAATCTACTCTTCATTTTTTCTACTTTCCATTTTTTTCCTCTTTGAAAGTTAATTTCTAGAACTGTCCAAGATGTACAGAGAATTAGTTCCACTTTTTGTAGTATGAGAATACTTAAAGATGTTATGTAAAATTATTCTATAAGAAGCATTTTTCTTCTGTCTAATTTATGAATTTATTCAACCATTTGCATAGATCAGAATGGACTCATGCATATTTATTTTTAACTTTGGATTACATTTTTATTATATTTGGGTTACATTTGATACAGCTTCATTTTTCTTTTTTCCACATTCTTTTGGCTTTGATGTCAGTATCTCTTTCAGTTTGGCTTCTTTGTCCTTCTAAAATTTTGTATGTATGTTTTGAGAACATAGATAATTATTTTGAACTCAGGTGACCAAGAGGTTCTTTGTGTTTTCCAATTGTATATATAACAGCAATTCTTTATAGTGTGCCTTGCTTTCTTTATTCAATGATGACATTCAAAAATCAAGATTCAGGGACTGCAGGAGTGTTCCTTGTTAACAGGATATCAATGGTAACATTGTGTGTGCAGTATAGTCTCATAACACAGTCTGGGTAGTGGAAATAATAGAAACATTTTTCATAGCTTTAAGGAAAGAACCTATGGCCAACATACCAAGAGTGACTGGTTAACAAGCCTGGATTTTCCAACCCCATTCTTTGATGGCCTGTTCTCACATGTTACATCTCTGTTATCCCTCCCTGTGTAACCAAATTTCCTCTAATAAGGATGCTCATCAATATAAATCAGATTTTCCTTTGAAAATCCTTTGAAGTAAGCAAGATTTGGTCTTTAGCCTATATTTAGAAATTGGAAGATACAATTCCTTGGGTACTCTGAATAAACCTAACTATAAGTATTTCTGTTTACAAATGCTGTGTAGTAAATGCATGTACAACCTAGTCAGGTAGACTTATGCTTATTCCTCCTGTCTTTATGCAAAAAACATGAGTGAACTATGATTTGAGTTTTTAAGTGTCTTAAATTGGAGTCAATGGCAGAATGTACTTTATATTTAGAAAGTAAGTTAATTAATAGTTTGATGATTGTTTCTACTGTTATTTTGTAAGGCAGAATGTTTTTATTCTGATTTCTAATAGTTGATAATTTTTGCAAAAATTATTTAATCTATATTATTTAATATACAATTATTTATATTTGAAAACTGAAACCTTTGGTGTGGGTTTGGCTTAGAAGTATAGTGCTTGCCTAGCATGTGTGAAACCCTGTGTTCAACAACAAACATTTCAAAATTCATTCCCTTGTGTATATTGAGATATAAATTAATCAGACTAATTCATACATTTATAAATTATTTTAATCACTGTTATTTCCATTTAAAGAAATAAAAATTGATTGCAAATATATTTTAATTAAGTGAGTATGATATTCTAGAGGGACCAGTATTAATGCTAGAAAAGTTAAGTATTAGTTTTTGCTAGTTCAAAATGAAGTATTGAAAATGAATTCTACTTTGTTAAGGCTATGACTGAAGTGAAAGAAGCCAGCATATGCATTTCTATCTTACTTCTGAATCCACCTTATTTCTTTCCTTACAGATGCACCATAGAGCTGAGACAGGTGGCAGAGTCAGTCTCCTCTTACATGTGAAAGAGCTTCCAAAGGGAATTCAATAAAACCTGGTGCTTAAAGAAAAGAAATGCCGGGGCACCAACAGATTATATTTTAAACCAAAGGAAAATATTTTATAAAATATTTTCTGTTGTCTTCTCGTGGTAGGAAATAATAACGAGGCAAATAAATGAAATGATGAATTTACTATCTACTCAGGTTGATTACTATACCAGATAGTATTAGGCTTTTTTTTTTTTTTTTTAACGGAGTCATACAGGCTTGAATCAAAGCCCCTCTAAAGCAATATTCATAACAAACTCATGAAGTTTACTTTATTTAGAAACAGGGTTTGGCAGATATTACAAAGATAAAATGAATTTACAATAGATTAATCTGACTCCTAAATCATAGAAAACAATATTCTTTTCAGGAAGAAATTAAATGTGGCCGGAGAGTTGAATAGACAGAAAAGGAAATTTGTGTGCCATGTTATAGGGTTTGAAAGAGAAGAGGACATTGTTTCCCCAGGATGGTGGGTGTCCAAGGAGACAATTTTGTCATGGCAGCTATAGACAGTGAATACTGCAGAGTTATTTTAATAATAAAGAGAAATCAAAGATGAGGGAGTTTTGATAGACAATAGAGCACACTTTAAACTTGATAGTCTTTTGCATAGTTAGAATGTATTTAGAGTGAAATGATTTTCTGAGCCAATCCCACGCTGTTAACAGTGCCCTTGCTCTTTGATCATTTTACAACGGCTAAACTCATGATATAGAGGGAGTTAAATTTATCTACAAAGTTTCTCTTAATATACAATTTGCATATGGGCACATTCATACTTTCAAGCATGTGACTTAGTATCTAATAAATAGGAAGAGTTTAATTAGCACCAATGAAAGTTCAGAATACATCAAGACAAGTCAGCAAGAGAAAGAACTTTAGATTAACTTTAGGTTAAAATATATGGCATTTATTTAGGGGAGTTTTCCCTAGAGTGGGTAATTATAATTAAAAAAGAAAATATGTCTGCCTAGAAACTAAGCCATAAAATTATAGTAGCATATTTGACAAGTTAGATTCATGACTAATGTATAAATGATTTTATTGTATAATTAATCAGAAGTCATATTTTACCTCTATAAGATACAAACTTCTTGGAATGGGAAGAAGAAAGAAAAAATAGAGAGAAAAAGAAGTATTTCAGCTAAAATTAAAAGGACAGACACTCTAGGTAAGATCTGCCTATTATCAAAGAACAAAGCTCATTACGTACTAAGTACTCAATACAAAGGTTGGACATTTAGTATCTCATGGGAATTATCCTTAAGGAGTACCCAGCTACTTGGGAAAAGCTACAGTCCTTGCTGATTTCATTGTGCAGTTTAATCTGGGATTAAAATATCCATAGCTATTTTACTTTCTTATTAGTAAGGCTCTTGTCTTCCCTGCCTTTTCAATTATAACATAATCTCTAGCTCTGCTATGTGTGATGCAGAATCACTAATCTGCAACAGTCATGGTTAAATCTAGGCATCACTGAAAGTGATGGGTGCTGCATGTCCTTGTTTATCTCATGGTTGAATAAACATCTTTCAACACCAGCCTTCTACGATGTATGCTGTATTCTTGTTGGTGAAATAGGAAGCAACAGACAACTTTAAGCTACATCTATGACACTAACAAATTTTTCTCAGTGGTTTCCTGCTAGGGCAAGTTCTGGCTATTCTCTATGTTTTTCTCAAGCTGGGGCTCCTTTCTATCACCATCTGTTTCAGTAAGGGTACCTATTGCTGTGATGAAACACAATGACCAAAGAAACCTGGGAATGAAAGGATTTATGTGGCTTATGCTTCCATATCACAGTCTGTCATCAACGGAAGTCACGACAGCAACTCAGCAGGGGGAGAACCTGGAGGAGCTGATGCAGAGGACATGGAGGGGTGCTGCCTACTAGCTTGCTCTCCATGGTTTGCTCAGCCTGCTTTCTTGTAGAACCCAGGACCATCAGCCCAGGGAGGCACCACCCATAATGCTCCTACACACCATCCATCACTAATTAAGAAAGGCCCTACAAGCTTGACTGCATGATCTTTGGGCCTTAAGGAGGCATTTTCTCAACTGGGGCTCCGTCATCTCTGATGACACTAACTAGTGTCAAGTTGACACAGTTATAGCCAGTACATCACCCATGACCTTTCCCTTGGAACTGTAAAAATTTAACAAAACCCAGAAATGGATTTTTGGTTTTGTACTATGATAAGTTTCCATTATGAGATGTTTCCAGTATATTTTTTCATTTTTATGGAAATCAAATTTATTTTAGATGATATATAAAACATGAAAAGTATAAACTTGCACCATGTATGTATTGGGTAATATTTAAGGCAAGTTAAAATTTTTCTCCTCAATTATTTATTGGTGTTTAATGGTAAAAACATTCAGATTTATTTCTACAGCTTTTTTTAAATGCACAGTTCATTACAGCTTTTTTTTAATAAATAATTTTTTCTTTATTATTATGTGTTTTAAATTTTAGACATCAGCCATGGGTTCCCCTGTCCTCCCCCCTCCCCCCCCCCCGCTTTCCCCCCAGACCCTCCCCTCCATTCCCATGTCCTCCAGGATCAAGGCACCTATGGGGATTCATTTAAACATGGTAGATTCAGTACAGGCAGGTCCTGTCACCTCCTTCCAGACTGAGCAAAGTGTCCATGTGTAAGCCCAAGGTTTCAAACAGCCAGCTCATACACTACTCCATGAACAACCTGGATGACAGTGGGAGTAATGAAGGGCAAGGTTCAAGGGAAAGAGAGCTTAGGGGAGCAGGAGATCCCAGCTGGATCAAGAACAGAAAGGGAGAATGAGGAATAAACAGACCATGATAAATGAAGACCACATGAGACCAGGAATAGGCAGAGTGCTGGAGAAGTCCCCAGAAATCCACAATGATAGTCTCTATAGTCTGCTGGCAATGGTCGAGAGAAAGTCTGATCTGATCTAGTCTGGTGATCAGATGACTAAACACCCTAACAGTCGTCTTGGAACTCTCATCCAATAACTGATGGAAGTGGACATAGAGATCCTCAGCCAGGCCCCAGGTAGAGCTCCAGGTGTCCAACTGTTGAGAAAGAACAGGGTCTGCAAGAGTGTGAATTGTTGAATCCAAGATTGCAAAAAGCACAGGGACAAACAGCCAAATGAATGGAAGCACATGAATTATGAACCAAAGGCTGTGGAGCCCCCAGCTGGATCAGGCCCTCTGGATAAGTGAGACCATTGAATAGCTTGATCTGTTTGGGAGGCATCCAGTCTGTGGGACCAGGATCTGTCATTACAGCTTTTTAAAAAAATGCTTAGTTCATTATTGATTCCTATGGTAACCCCACCAGCAAGAGCTCCAAGTCTCTTACTTCTATCTGATATAATGTCATATACATTAGTCAATCTTTCTCCAGTCTTTCTGTATCCTGCCTTCACTAGCTTCTGGTCGCTATCATTCTAAACTCAGTATGAAATTAACTTTTTATCATTCCACTCATTAACAAAACCATATAATGATTGTCCTTCCATTCCGTGTTACATCAATTTGAGGACATTCAGGTTTCTAGGTTTCAGTCCCCATGATTTTGTTGGATGGGCATCATTGCATCACCCAAATCTACCAGAGTTAGAACCATTTTATTAGTACAATCATTGTAAATGGTGATATTTCCTATGGGCACTTTCACCTGGTGTATTTTGTGTCTTGACCCTTTCTGTTACTTCTCTCACCACTACTGCCCCTCCTCCTTATCCTGGACCTTCTCAGTTTTGCTTTCAGGTTTTGTGCACATATAAATTGTTTTAAGAATATATTCACAATTGAGCAAGTGACTGTGTGATGTATAGCTAAATGTCTTGAGCTAAATCTGTTCTAGGTTTTCTGAGGAAGTGCTATATTAATTTCCATAGTGATTATGTAAGTTTGTACTTCCACCAGTAATGAAGGAGTATTTCCCTTGCTCCATATCCTCTCCAGCATGAGCTGTCACTTGTATTATTGATTTTAGCAATTCTGACAGATGTAAGATAGAATCTCAAAATATTTTTAACTTGCATTTACTAATGGCTAAGGATATTAAACATTTCTTTATTATAATTTATGTTTCTTACTTTGTTTAGATAAGGACCTTAACTCTAATTCTATTTTTTAGTTAAGTATGTAAAAAAATAAATATATACAATTTCACAGATAATGTTTCTGCTGCTTCCTTTGACAAAGATTCTTAAATTCCAAAAGATACAACAACCCCCAAATATGCTATGATTTTAGATGCTTAAACAAATACAGATACTATAAAATAGACATTTTACTCCAACATAAGATTTAAATTAATTTAATTATTTAATTTTCTCTTTGTGAATCTTGCCATGTGGTTTGGTCATTCCTTTTGGGGTTTTGCATGGTCGATGTTACTTATTATCTCTTCTAAATCTAGTAAGCCAAATTTGTTTTGTGAAGTGACAAATACACTCTACACAACTTTGTATATTAAGTGCATACAAATAAATGTATCAAATATTTTTATATGAATCAAAATAACCCAAAGTTAGGCTGGGCGGTGGTGGCGCATGCCTTTAATCCCAGCACTGGGGAGGCAGAGCCAGGTGGATCTCTGTGAGTTCGAGGCCAGCCTGGACTACCAAGTGAGTTCCAGGAAAAGGCACAAAGCTACACAGTGAGCTGGCTGTTTGGAACCTTGGGCTTACACAGGGACACTTTGCTCAGCATGGAAGGAGGAGCCTGGACCTGCCTGTACTGAATCCACCAGGGAAGTCTTGGCCCTGGAGGAGATGGGAATGGAGGGGAGGGGCTTGTGGGAATTTGGGGGTGGGTGTGGGAGGTGGGAGGACAGGGGAACCCATGGCTGATGTGTAAAATTAAAACACAAACATACTAAATAAATAAAAAAGAAAAAAAATGACCCAAAGTATAATCAGAGTTTTAAAATTAAATTTTATGGGGCTGGAGAGATAATATACTTCTATTCCCAGAACCCACACGGTGGTTCACAAAACTCTATAACCACAGTTCCAGGGTATCAACTACCCTCTTATTGTAGCTATGGTCACTTTTTATACATGGCATACAGACATAAATTTTGGAAAAATACCCATACATATAATATAAAGTGTTTTAAAGTAAATTTTATGAAACATTTAAGCTCTCATTATTTTAGTCAATTCTCACTTTGCTTTTTGCATGGTATCACTTCAATATATTCCTGGCTACAAACTTTATTTTATTTTATTTAAGTTCAACTTCAAAATCTGACTATTTATTTTACTCTAAAGTAAGCAATTATCCTATTGGAAAACAAATCTCAAAGGACAGAATCACATTGCAGAACAATTTGTCAATATCTACAAGAGTTTACAATGTATGTATATACCCCAGACCAAATAATATCATCCCTAAGCATAAAAATAGAGATGTCACCTACAGCAGGAGTTACACACAAGACTGTTTGCTTCAATATTGTTTGTCCATAGGGTTGAGGAAATTGGCTCAAACCAGTTGCCAAGGCATGCACATAACATACTTCCTTATGAGCCAACCTGGAGTCTGCCTGAGGGCCTAGCAACAGGCACTAGATCATGCCTAGCCCATGAGGTGCAATCACACAATATCAACAGATCCCTGTCAGAGCTCCTGATCATGCCCAGTCGATGAAGGATGACCATGCAATGTTACCAGATGGGGACACAACCTGGGTGCTAGCAGGAGTGTGTATAAGACTTTCCCCATTATTGAATAAAAGATTCTGCTGTTTGCCTTTTATCTGACTCCTGATGTCATTGACACCAAACCATCTCACCCCCTCCCCTGAGCAAGCTCTTAGGACCCAGCAACATCTGGTTGCTGAACTTGGGACTGCTGTTACTTTGACTTTCCTGGCACTGATGCTGATCATCTCCCTTCCTGGATAGTGCCCCCAAGATGGTGTATTTTAGTGAAAAGACCCCTCAATGTGATATGCTTTATGTCCCTTTGGCAGGTAAGCTTTGTGACCCCCCCCCCCGACACACACATACACCCCTTGCTTTTCTTCTTTTGTGTTGTCTGTCATGTTTGTCTGCCTGTCTGGTTAGTAAGGCACATTTTTTTTTTTTCTGTCCTCTCCACATAATGGCTGACCCCACAGGAGGCAAAACCAAGACTCGGCTTCCAAACACTATCCCTTTTGACTCATAAAATAAATTTAGCAATCTTTCTCCTTTCTATAATTTTATAGAATTATTTGCAGAGTTTTGGCTTTAAGTCTTCTTTGAAAGTCTGGTTGAATTCTGTGCTAAAACCATCTGATCATTTCCTATTTTGGGGTTGGGAGACTTTTAATGACCTTTTCTATTTCCTTAGGGGTCATAGATCTATTTTAGTTGTCTATCTGATTTTGATTTAACTTTGGTAAGTGATATCTATCAAGCAGGTTTCCTGCTACAGAGATGGGAATGAGACTGGGGTTTGAGGGGGATGGATCTCAGAAGCAGTAGGAATAGTGTGGGCCCCTCTTTAGCCTACTTATTACTTTGGGAGAAATGACCCGTGGGTTAGTAGTGGTGCCTGCTGGAGGATGAAAGGTAGAAGGGAAGAATGCGTGGAATCATTCTTGGAGATGGGAGTAGGGGGGCACAGGGAAGGCTGCCCCACAGAGCTGGGGATGAGACTGAGGGGTTGGGTCCCATCATCATCAGAAGAAAAGGTCTATGGGCTGTTTACCTGGTTTTCTACTGGGCCTTGTCTGCATCTGAGCACAGGATGCCTGCTAGAGTTGAGAACAGGGATATAGCCACCAGTGGAGTCAAGGTGGTTAGGAGGGGTTGGTCTGTGACATCTACAGGAGATTTGGGTGGATTGGGGTGGGGTTGCAGCTGGTGATCTGTTTCAGCACTAGATATGAGAGTGAGGGAATTAGATCTAGAAGAGCAAGGCATAAGGGTGTTTTCTTGAAGAAGATACCAAAAAAAAAAAAAACCACTACTGGCAAAAATTAATACAGAAACTAAAGTTGATGCAAATAAAGAGGAAAAGGAAGTGAGTGCTTGTTCAATAGCTATTACCCACCGCTGATTTCATGTGCACTATTTGATATAACCATATAATAATCTCCTGGATTAGAAAATATAATTTTGTGCTGTAGAAATGAAGAATCAGATGAGTAATGTATCAGATACAGGTGGTAAAGGAAAATTATGTTCAAGTATCAAGTATAGCTCTCTGCAACACAAAATAAATTCTAACAGCTCAAGTGAGTAAAATAATATCAATATTGGTGATGGAATAAAATCTTCCAGTGTCTGGAGCTTCAACAAGAGGTATCTACTCCAGAATAGGTAGGATTAAGAGTTTAAAGACATTAATTATGATCCAATTAAATAATTATCATGAATATTTCTGCATCTATGTCAGAAAATAGGTAAGCATGACTAGAAATGACATACATCATGAAAATAATTTTCAGAGTAGAAATAAGCACAAATAGAGTACTCATGGGATTCTGAGTAAAGAAATAAAATTTAGTAATTATTGGATATTTGTAACTGGATAGAGGAGAGAAAATCTTAAAAATGAGTTTTAGAAATAATCTTTATGCCAAAGGTTTTATGTGTTCTCAGAATTGTGAGATAATTAAATCGCCATTGCAGTAAAGTTGAATGGAAGAAAGGAGATTGAGGAGTCAGGCTAGAAATAGATGAGTGAGGTCCTGGGTACACTGGGTTCAAGAATAGTAGTTGCTAAAACTTATGGCATGGATGTGGCTGACTATTGGTGAAATTATTAAGGCCACTCCACGTAGTTAAAAGGGAGGTTTATTTTGTGGGGTAACTTACAAATGAAGGGGTAGGTTGCAGGGTCTGGCAAAGGTATAGGGCAGTCTGGCGGTGTTCTCTGGAGAACTCTACTGGGTCTCTTCCTGCGTCCCGCGTCCCAGAACCAAGAGAGTGACCTCCTCTTGATCCTTGGTCTTCCGCTCCCTCCTCTGCCCCGCCTTGTGGGCGTGATCATTACTGAAGCCTCAATGGAGGTTGGAACTTCCAGGTCAATGCTGGGATGGCTATCCACTACAGCTGACTATTATTATTTATTTGTTTTTGCCTGTTTTGAGACAAGATCTCATCTTGTAATTATGGCTTGCCTGGAACTCCCTCTGTAGACAAGACTGGTCTTGAACTCAGATCTGCCTATATTTGTTTTTACCATCAATATTGATAGTCACTAGAATAAATATAAAATAGGCTTGTTAAAAATTTTCATCCCTTGTGATACTGTCTGTCTAACTTAGATCAATTTATAAGACTAAAGATACTGAGGTGTTGCTATGCATACAGGTTTGGAGAGTTGACAATAAACCTATGAGAACCTATCATATAATCAAAGCCATTAATGCTCAGAGTTTTCTATGATTTCTGTGAAAAAAAAAGTGTCACTTTTTCTCTAGAATTAAAATGCCATGAGAATACATATGGTTTAACCAAAGATATGTCAGTAGGAGGAGATACTTGAAAGACATCTGGATAGGAAGAGAAATTATCTTTGTGATATTGTTAGATATATTGAAATGGATAATTGACAAATATACCCTACTTTTTGAATTTTTACTTCTATTATTATTTTGTATTTAGCGAATCTGAGTTGTATTTTCTGTCATTATTATTCTTAACTGACAGAAATGTAGGCAATATAATTGTGTTATATGTTGGGCAATAGGAAAAAAAATATCTGGAGACTAGGAAATTGGCATTCAATTATTTGGTTCTGGAAGAAATTTTCAGCTACTGTGCATGTATTTGTACCATACAACTGCCCTTCTGTGTTTTCTAAGAAGGAACTGCATGGATATGCTTATTTGTACTCATTCTATTGGCAGAAGAAAGTGTTGGAGGAGAAGAATTTTCATTAGAGTTTCAAAGAAGACTCTGTCCTATAACTTCTAAAGGAAATAAAATGCATAAAGCATTGTATAATTACATTACAATTTGAACGATGAGTCATCAACTTTCATTCATGCATGGGACGATTGAAAAGAAATTTCAGAATATTATTACAGTGAAGTGCTAATGTGCCATTTTCCTACTTTCATAATAATGTTGAAGTAAAAACCTTTAAAATATGTTGAGGTTTATTTTCAGACATAAAGTATGCAGTCTTGACTTCAGATTGCAAATCAATTATCCCCTAGTTTAAGGAAGCACTGACATGTGCAGTGGCTGGGACTTATTTACCATCAGTTTTTGACAGAGACATACACAGCTTTTAAAATAGTAACAGATTAGAAATCAAATCGAAGAGTTTGATATATGAAAATCTTTTCAGGAATGCATTTAAGCCTGCTCTAAAAATATTTTGCAGAGGTATAAAATATATTGTGACTGTTTCACTTTCTACCTGATGGATGTTAGCATAATTCCTATGTACTCAATATGAGATATTTTCATCCTACTATCTTTCCCTCAGACTCCTTTGATACAGATTTTAGTCAATAACATGAATTTGGTTAATGAAGATTGCTGTGAGAATGTTTAATCTAGCATTTGTGTCGTGCTGTCATTACAAACCTCTGTACTCAAGCACAGGACAAGGATTCAGCGAGGAGTCCATTTATACTTAAAAACAGCAGAGAAATAAAAGTTGGAGGAAGAAAACAAAAATGATCAGCAATTAGTTTGTCTTTAATCCTAAGTGATATCCATATAAATTAGGGGCAAAATCAAATAAAAAATCATTAAGTAATTAATTTTTGTTTGAACAATTTTAGAGTATACTTTTCTAGAAAATGGAATTAAACTTGTCATACGGTCATTTTTAATGTGTTAGAGCAATCAGCAATACAGGGATTGTTATGTTGTGTGGAAAATGTAGTTGGTAGTTTCCCTTTCCACTTGACCTAACTTCAGGAATCCATAAGTGCCTCAGTTTTCCTGGTATATAATAAATGAATTGGCCTCAAGACATGTAGTATACACACCTGAATTTTTAGCTGACACAATGGACACCTCATGGGGATAGGAATACTTTTTGAGGGTCATTCACAAATAGAATTTTCTTGGGTTAGAATATAGGATATATTCTAAATAGATCATGAGAAGCTTTCAGTTCAATAGGTTTGTAAGAATATTCATTTATTCTTATTTTTGATGTTGAAATGTTTTGCCCTCATTGATGTAAGAACACTGCATACATGCTTGGTGCCCATGGAGACTAGAAAAAGGGTGCTAGATCCCCTGGAACTAGAGTTAAGATTACTTGTAGCTTTCCATGTGTATTGTAGGAACTAACTATATTCTGTCTCCTGGAGGACAATAAAGTTCTCTTAACCACTGAGCCATCTCTCCAGCCTCAAGGTTCAATTGATTTACATAATTAAAATTGACTCTTAGAAAACATGTGAGCCAGTATGACTCTGCTATACCGAAATCTTTTCCCATAGGGGTGTGTAATGCCGAGGTAATAAAATCTTCACATCTCATTATGATTTTACAGAATTATCTGCAAACATCTTCAGCTTAATAGAGCAGGAAAGACTGCATAATGTAAGGGAAAGGAGTCATGAATGTATGCATCTGGAGAAGTGTCAGTAACTGACTGGACAGCTCAAAACAGAACTGCCCAAGTAAATAGAAATAAAACCTAAGATAATAAGAAGAGGAAAATATTGTGTACACATATGTTCTGCTCAAATCAGATTTCTAGATTAGAGATCAGATAATTTTGATTATTAAACTGGTTGGTGAAAAAAACTCAGATATAAGAGCTCAGATAACATTGTATCCAGCTTCCTTATACAGAGTCATGGGTTTCATGGAAATTCCATTTATGGACTAGACAAATTGTAGGCATCCTAATGGGCTTAGGAACTTCAAACAAACACAGTGCCCACATTTTATCAGTTAGCAGTTGTAGAAACTAAAGATGGGTATTCTAGAAAGCTGTGATTACCTGAAAACAATGCCCAGATTGCCCTATACTCTAGCTCAGTACTTGGCAAGTGATAGCTGCTAAGATGTATTTTACAAGGAATAGAGGAAGAGCTGTGTGGAAGATAGTAAGGAGAATGTGTGCAGAATTACCAAAGCAGATAAAGAAAGAGGAAAATTGGGGTTTTGATGCAAATAAAATACGAAGTCAATTTTTAATAATTGGAATGTGCTATGAATAATTTGAAAAAACCATTTGTATAACTTTATTTTACTTAGATAACAAGAGAAAACAATGTATAATTAAAAAGGGGATTCATTTGAGTTTTATTTTAAGTATTATAGAACGAAAGAACTAGAAAACAAAGTTACTATGCTCTCTTTTCTGCAATTGATATTATTTTCAATATTGGTTCCTATGAAATAATGTGAATTTAAAGGATCTAGAGTTACCTTTAAAAATGAATATTTCTTTAATATAGTATGTGAATGTTGAAATTAATCCTTACTATCATAGCATTTGGAAAAATCCCTTTTCTTCTCTTTCTTATTTTGTTTGCTTATTATTTTTGTTATTTTACAACAAAATCAAAGTTGGTTCTCCATTCCCTCTTCCCAGTTCCTCCCCCAACCTTACCATCCCCCACACTACCCCATCAGCTCCTCCTCCATTGTTTCTCTGCAGACATAGGTAGACCTTCCATGGTTATAAATAAGCCAGCCATGGTATGGAGAATGCCCCTTTCAAGGTCACTAGAACACCAGGGTCCAGCCTTAAGTAGATAACTCCTAAGAGAGAAGAAATAGGTGCTTTTTTCTTGTGTACTCATTCTCCCTTTAAAAATACACAGCCCAGAAGGGGAAACTCACCAAGAATCCAGTCTTAATTTTGTAATTCTAGTCTCCAGTCTATGAAAAACACATGTGAGGTCTAAGGCGTCAGTTTAAGACGCTGTTGTTGCAGCCACCCCAACTGAGATGGATATTCACTCAACCAATTTCAACATTTAAAATTCTACTGGTTTGACTTTTGAAATTGGGGAACCACTAGAAACCTTTGGGGGAAATGAACATATTTAATTCAAGATAATGAGACCAATATTGTCCCAAACATTCTATGTAAAGCAAATTCATGTACATGTAAAGCATATGCATATTTTGAACTCTAAATAATGAATTAACTATAATGTTTCTGTCAAATCTTGAATATAAACAATGCTTTTGAAGAGCTGTTATTACTACTACTACTACTACTACTACTACTACTACTATTATTATTATTTTAGATCATCACCAAACACCCCAGCAGTGGCATTTCAAACCACCATGTTAGTATTATTTATTACTGAAAGCAGCTAAGAATTTAACTTTAGCAAAAAGATAATACTCCAAGAATCTTAATTATCATTATTATTCTTTGTCTTTCAGACTTCAGGCATTAAAATTTTTATTTCAATTAATTTCTCTCAATGTATTGGGTTTATATAGTTATATGTATGCAAATTGATCATTGTTAACATGTATTATTTTACTTCCTTTAATTTGTAAAGCAGCTTTAAGCGCTTTTTCTTATTGAACTCAGAGATTATAGTCTCAGACAGTGAAAATAACCTCTAAAGTTTATGAGTGGAGTGCATGCCCTCAAGTACTGCTAAGTCATTCCATTCCTTGGCCTCTTTAATGTTTGAATACAAATACTAGCATATGTATATGTAAAACATATACATAAAAATGTAAAACACTGATAAAATCAACTTTCATTCTTCTTTTACAAATAATGTAAGAGAAATTAAAATAATAAGATCACTCCTTTTCCCACAGCATGTCATATTATATATAGCTTCTAAGTGTGGTTGCCCAGGTATTAATGAGAAACATTATGAATCTGGTTGTTTCAACCACACATAAAAGTGTATACAAAAAAGACAACTTTTCTTCTTAATTTTCAAGAATTTCCCAAGATTTCTGAGTTTTTATATCCTGAGACTTAAAAAACCTCTCTTTCTAGCTTACTATGCCTTAAAGAACCTCCCTTCAGGATGGAATATTTCAATTTGGAGGAAATTGAGGCACAATGGTTGGCTGTACACATTCATTTATTACATTTGCTTTATAAGGACTTACTATATACATAACTAAGATAGGAATTGTACCACTCTTAGGTTGTGTCCATGCACTTCTTTGAACGTGTAGTCTAGAATGGTGGTAAAGAAGGCTGACTTTTTGAAGGTTCATTTCTTCTTCCATATCTAGTCATTGTATGGCCTTAGATTTGAAAAATCTCTTAATTTCTGAGTTTCTTCTTCTATAAAAACCAACAATGGCAAGTGCTGAATGTGTATGTATAGCTTGTGGTTATGCGCACATATATTCTTTTCTTTTCAGAAGAAAATTTGTTGCATAGCAACTGCTATAAAAATTCAAACTACATTATTTCTATCATTATAATCTAATGGAAGAATATATAATTCCAAGAATCTGTACAATAATGTGAGATAAACCTATTATTTTGATACATGCTTTTTTAATGGGAACATACACTTTTATTTTTAAAATCTTGATTCTAAGAGAGGAATAATAGTCGTTCCTTAAAAGCAGTTCAAGACTTGGATGATGAAAGAACACTGTAGAGCTACACTTAGAGCAAAGTCTCAGAACCTAGACTTCAGGCACCAAGCGACATATCCTATGCAGTCATTTACATGAGCCATCTGGACTCAGGCATCTGCATTCCAGATTTATGATTTTGAGCCTTGAGAACTTTTTAAAGAGCTCTAAACCTTCCCCACATCACTGAAATCGGTTTATTTAGAGTGTTCTCTTTTGTAATTAAGTTGTGTATTCTCTTTCAATAATTTCTGTACAAATATGCTGTTTTCATTTTTAATGAAGCAATTGTTTTATGAAGGTTGACTTTTATTCTACTTAAGTCTAATATGTTAGGTATTATTTTGTTTTACAAGTTGTTTTACAACTTGTGCTTGAGGACTCAATAAAAAGGGTCTTTCTATGATAATATGTATATTAACTTGAAACAAAATATAACCTCCTTTCAAGCCCCTCAGTTTGGCTGTTTCCACATGACCAGTATTGGCTTAAATCATGTAAGTTATGCCTGAAAGAGCAGAGTTTGTGAAACAGGACCCCATTTCCAGTCAAAGTAGATGGATAGGAAGCACTGGGAAGTTGAAGTCATCATGTCAAGAATGCCTGCAGTTGTAGCTAATAGAAAATGAAACAAAGAAACCAAGGCAGACATTACAGAGATCCTGAATAATAAGCTGTTGAATGTGCATGACAGTATAAAGAAAAAAGTATGTAAGACACATATATATTTCAAATACAAAATTCTTATTTTGAAACAGTATCTTCCAAATGAACCCCAAAGCAAGTGTTGAGTAAGATTTGGGGCCACCACAAAGAATTAGAGGCATCCTTTATCCAAATACTTTACCTTGATTTTGGCTTTTTAATTAAACCTTTTCTGCCTACTCTTCAATATTATCATTTCAAAGCTGATAAAATAAATTTAATAGTATCATTTTTATTGGGATGAAAACAAATATTACATGCTATTAAGTAATCATGTTATATAGAAAATATCTTTACTCCCCGGGGAAAATGTGAGGAGAGTACAGCATTTAATTTTTCAATGTAATGATGATTAGTGAACATTTGCATGCATAGGACACGTACCATATTGAGTTCTGGTGCATAGCATTGTCTGGGTGCTCCTAGAGATGGTGCGGGGATGAGAAGGAGGAAGCCTCACTAGAACTGGAATCTTTCCTGAAGTAAAAACAATGTTGTCTACTGTGTCTAGTGATTTCTTAGAGTAACTACACATCTCATTCAATGGAAGTGGTCACCACTCCTAGTGTTTATGTGTCAATTAAGTTTATTTGAATTTTTATGTTCTCTTTGACATGTGTTTCTATGATCAATGACACCACTTCCCTTAAGCAAATACTTTTTATTTTCTGTTTCTCTTTCCTTCTTGTCCTGTCTGGGAGTTCCAATATGAAACTTCCTTGTGATTTGAAAACAATTTCTTCAGTCACCTACCACCTCTAGTACTTACAATTTTCCCTCCTCTCTTCTTCCATGAAGCACAAGGCTTAGGATGACAGAATCTGTTGTAGATGTTCTATTTACAGGTTTGCACTACATAGCATCTTAGGCTCTGCATGTTGACTGGGTGTGGGACTCTGGAAACATGCATATCACCTTGAAGAACTGTGAATCTAAACCACTAGGGGTGACACTTTCAGGTTGTTGACAGCTTGGCTTCTTCATGTCCTATGAATCAAATATGTTGTTTCTTCAGCAATACAGTTTCCTCATGGAGTTTTGACAGTTAACCAAGAGTGATAGTGCTCGAATGCAGTGATTCAGAGTACAGTAAATCCTTGTAACTAAAACTCAAAATTGTAATCCCACTTTTGACAATGGTTTGCAACAAATAGAAGTTAACACTGAGACCCACACTGATCAAGCACTGTAGTATACCTGGCCCTAAGTAAGAAATCTGTATTGTGTACTTGCTCCAGCCAAAGCTTAAGAATTACAGCAGAAAGATTGTAACATCCAGAGATGATGAGTGAATACACTGAACGTGTTTCAGCATGCATGGGACAATTTCACCTACTAACTCATAGTGATTGTGGCAGTTGCAGGAAACAGACAAAAATCTCATCATGAAGCCGGGTAAGTAGCTGAGGAGCAATTGGTATTTGGTAGATGCTAGAAGTGGGGGAGTCAGTTTTACTAAAGGGCCTGACACCTGCTAGGTCAAATACAGTGCAGAACAGGCCTCCAAGCCAAGAGTATTTGAGTATTACAAATAAAACAAGACAACATAAGATGGATGAGTGTAGGGTATGGGTCTTGAGTGAGTTTGGGGACGAGGTGAATATGAATCAAATACATTCTATAAAATTCTCAAGCTGTTAATTAAATATTAAAGAATTTTACTCTTGTGTATTATAAAAATGCACTTAAAAATTTCAAGAGTTTTGCCCATTTTGCATTGTTCTGCATAATATCCAAATATTTCCTCCCTCCCTGGTTTCAGGTATAGATGACCTCTACTGGGTTCTGATTTCTGCCCTACATTCTACCTCAAGTGCAAATGATTCATTCCTTGTTAAGCTGTTATGCAGAGGGCACATCTGAAAAATGAATATTTTATTATTTAGCATTTCATATATTCCTTTTTAAATGTCTAGCCAAATGAAAGTAGGATAAGACTAGATTATTCTTTCTACAAAGAGCATTTGAAAGTGATACATGTTCTTCATTCAATTTTTAACTATCCCATTTCTAAGATCTTTGAGAATAATTGATCTTTTTATTTCATCTCACAAAAATATCCTTATCTGCTGTGTAATATTCATATTCTATGACTTTTTCCCAGTATGAGACAAAAATGTGGTACTTGAATCATTAAATTAATGATTATTAATGTGTAAACACCTTTACATTTCTGCCATTGTATAACAATTCTCATCTTATTATGGTGCACGACATAAATACTGAGAGACACTGAGAATTAGTCATACATTATGTTTGGAAAACCTCACTGTAGAGTGGTTTTTTTTTTCTGTCCAAATAGCCAGCCTACAAATAATGAATAGAGACTTATTATCAATTATGAAAGTTTGGCCTTTAGCTTCTACCCAACTAGCTCTTACAACTCAAATTAACCCATTTATATTAATCTACCTTCTGCCAAGTGGCTTAACTCCCTTCCATCTTGTGCCTCCTGTTTCCTCTGTCTCTGGCTGGAGACTCTGCCTTTCTTCTTCCCTGAGTCTCTCTCTGCCTGGAAGTCCTACCTATACCTCCTGCCTAGCTATTGACAGTTCAGCTTTTCATTACACCAGTCATTGCAGTACATCTCCACATAGTGTACAAATATTCCACAATATCTCTCTTTTACAGACTTTACACTGTTAAATTTTGCTTATGATTATGTTGAAAAATATCCATGCACACAAGTCTATTGTAATACATTATGAGTATGTACTTTAAAATGAGCAAACATTTAGTATAAGAAATGCAGTTTTAGATAAAGCTTTGATAATTAATGTCTTCTGAGTTTCTGTGCCATATATTAGTATATAAAATTTTCTTATATTCTCTGTGTGTGTGTGTGTGTGTGTGTGTGTGTTTTCTTGTGCACATGCTGCAGCTTGGAAGTCAAGTTAGGAAGACAATTTTTAGGAGTCATTTCTCTCCCTCTGCCTAGGGTCATTATGTTTTGTGCACCCTGCCAGTCCAAGGTCACTTTATACTTTATAGTTTCCTTTAGTGTCCAGTATGAGAATCTGAAAATATTTAATTTCATGTACACTCTAAAATTCCATAGACCTCAAGTAAACTGCAAAACACATTACCCAATTAGTAAGTGATATAGTGTGATACAAGAAAAAAAGCAATCTCTTGCTCTAGAATTCAGTCAAGGATCATTGCCTAAGAAATATATTTTGGCTGGGTGGTGGTGATGCACACCTTTAATCCCAGCACTCAGGAGCCAGAGCTAGGCGGATCTCTGTGAGTTGGAGGCCAGCCTGGTCTCCAAATTGAGTTCCAGGAAAGGTGCAAACCTACACAGAGAAACCCTGTCTTGAAAAAACAAAAAAAAACAAAAAAACAACAAAAAAAGAAATATATTTTGTTGTCTTGTTTACTGGGCCATTCTTTTTGTTGTTGTTGTTATTATTTATTATATATGTGTTTTAATTTTACACATCAGCCATGGGTTCCCCTGTCCTCCCCCCTACCGCCCCCGCCCCCACCTTCCCTCCAGCCCCTCCCCTCTGTTCCCATTTAACTCTGGCTGCCTTGTTTCTTTCAGTTTCACAGGAAACAAAAGCATGCTCCGGTAGTAGACCCCCACACCCTTCTACATTTGGACACTACTAACTGGACTCAGTGGGTAACTCCAAAAAGGTATTAAGGTTCCAAACAGGCAGCTCATGCACTAAGGACAGATCCTGGTCCCACAGCCTGGGTGCTTCCCAAACAGTTCAAGCTATTCAATTGTCTCACTTATCCAGAGGGCCTGATCCAGCTGGGGGCTCCACAGCCTTTGGTTCATAATTCATGTGCTTCTCTAAATGATGACTACATGAGAACAGGAATAGGCAGAGTGCTGGAGAGGTCCCCAGAAATCCACAATGATACATCCTCTGTAGACTGCTTGCAATGGTCAAGAGAAAGCCTGATCTGACCTAGTCTGGTGATCAGATGGCCAAACACCCTAACTGTCATGCTGGAACTCTCATCCAATAACTGATGGAAGTGGATGCAGAGATCCTCAGCCAGGCCCCAGGTGGAGCTCCAGGTGTCCAATAGTTGAGAAAGAGGAGGGACTTTAAGAGTGTGAATTGTTGAGACCAAGATTGGAAAAGCACAGGGACAAATAGCCAAATGAATGGAAGTACTGTGCCATTCTTAAGAAGTGATTTATAGAACTTCTCAGCTATATTTAAGAGGGAAAAAGTAAAAAACAAAACAAAACAAAACAAAACAAAACAAAAACAGGCAAAAGTTTGCAGCTATTACAGCCTACCATTAAAATGAAGTCAGTGATGTCCTGATTTCAGAGAAGAGTCCAAAAGAGCCCAGCTAATTAATGATGATTTAGTATAAAACCCATAGAAAAAAATGTGTTTACATATTTTACATTGTGTTATACTCAGTGTCTTTTATCTACCTTCTGATATTCATGCACAGTCCTTTTTAGAGTTTAGAAAGGCTTGCTTATGAATTCTAAACATCAGCTTTAATGTATGAAGTATAAACAAATGACCTAATGGGCTGACATTTGGCTCAGCAGCTATGGGCTCTTGTTCTTCCAAAGGACCAAGTTCAGACTCCGTCCTCACATCTGGCCCCTCAGAGTAGCCTGTGTCTCCAGGTCCAGGGAACCTGATTCCCTCTTCTGGGCTCTGCGGGCACCTACACAAATGGCATACACACGTACATCATGAACATGTGCATACATGCATGAACAGACACAAACACATCCACAAAAAAATTTTTAATAAGGTTATTCTAAAAGTCCCAAATAGTTCCATTAATACTCTAAAATCACACCATCCCTTTAATCATTCATTCATTTTTCTTCATTGCTCTTGTGAATGTTTTCTTTTAAAATTGCAAAAGTTTATCAACATTGTATACTTTCATTATTTATTGAGAGCAGAAAATGATTATGTATATTATTTATGCATGATGTAGAAATTAAATCAAATTATTAAAGGGTCAAATAACATATTATTTTAGAGGACTTGTAAACCTTAGTGGTTACTATATGCACAGAAGGATGGTGGGAGATAGTCCTTGGGAATTATTCAGGGAAGTCCATGTGCCTTTCTCTAAAATTGCTTGGTAAAACTCCAAAGGTATTTCATGGGCATACAAAAACATTTTGAATGTCAGACATTAATTTACTCAAATTAACATAATTTTGATTAGTGCAATGTCAATTTAGAATAAATGTTAAGCCCAGAAAATTCATTATATTATCAAAGAACAAAAAATATGTGTATGTAAATAAACAATTAAAATCAACCCACATGTGAAAAATAATAATAAATAAGGTACAGCTAAGTGCTGAAAATGCAATAAAATTATGGTGGATAGATAAAATTAGATACAGATACATTTCAGGTCTTACTGGTAGATAATTTAGTTGAAATGTCAAACAAAATACAAAATGATTTTGATGACAGTGTTTTATTTTGATACAGGCAATCTGTCTGTCCACTTAATCTATCATCTACCTATCATCTGTCTATTTATCTACATATCATCTATCAATTAATTATAACAATCTATCAGTCATCTCCCTACATACTACTATCTATTTGTTTATATGTTTATCTAACTCCCAACCTAAATCTGGTTGTCTCAAAGTCCACAGAAAATGAAAGAAGAAAAAAGACAGAAGAAATACGTCTGTTCATCACTGTTCTTCAAAACTTGATAGTAATATTGTATTGCTGAAGGTACCACATACTTGATCTACATAACATAGAGAATTAAGCTAGTTCTCACCTGGACACTTCATCCCTACTGGCTAGCCATGGCAGTTGCTATGTGGGTTATTGGAGTGGACAACTGGGGTTGTTGGATCAGTTCACAGCACTCATGGCTACTGTCAGCATTTTGCTATGGAAGGTTGGTTGCCTTGTACTTTCTCAGTGATTTCTGAAACATTACTTCTCTTCTGATTTCATGCTTTCACACCTTCCTAAAATTTTTATATAATGAATGGAATTAACTATTGATTTAGAAGGTCTATAGCCATGACTCACTAATCTATAGGCATTATAATTTCTGGAGCACTGTAGCAATCCAGCACATGGAAGTTAAGGTTTAAGGTTGACAATATAATAAAGATTCTGCTCTTTTGAAAACACTGTTTGTGGTAAATTGTCATGGCAACAAAACAATATAACGGTTTTCGAGGAGCAGTATGGAGTTTATTCACATTTTCATGTGAGAGTCATAAACTTTATGTGGAGTGTAATGGCAGGCATGCTGCTCTTCTGGTACCGCCATGTCTTGTCTGCTGTCTTTTGACAAGTGCTATATGAACATGTTTAAAAAAGAAGGAAAAGAAAGGTGAGTAACAGGAATAACTGTACTTGTAAAATTAGAGGATTACATGGTTTAAAATAACTTAGGGAATTAATTGTCAAGAGTAAAAGCCACATGGTACATAAAACCCATTTGCAAAGACAAGTTGGGAAACTGAGTGACTGAAAACAGAAGAATGTTATCTTTTAAGTCTATGTGAAATTTAAAAAAATATGTATATTTATGCCATGTACACATAATAGTAATTGTTTGAGGAATACCTCCTCTGATTTCCTGTTTGGATCAATGTAGTGAACCATATACACATTATGTCCCAGTTCTGGTGACATTTATGGATTATTTTAGGAACACAATGATGTTGAAAGATATATACTAAGTTTTCAAAATTAATTTACTTTCAGTGTAAAATAAGACTGTATTTTTACCCATGTGTGTTTACAGTGGAAAAATGGGATGACAGTTCAGATTCAACACTAACAACTTGGGTCAGGAGAAGAATAGCCCACTGTCACTGCTGGGAAATCTGTTACGATGAGAAGAGAATCAAAGTCTGCTGAGAATAAAGAGGGACTATGGTCAAGCTTTTAAAATCACATTTCAAAGAAAATTGGAGGCAAACGTGGGAGAACAAGTGATAAAAGGATTTTTTGTTGCAAAATTCCAGATGGTCTGACTATTTAAAAATATATATCCACATCAAGACACTCATCTCTCTATTTTGCATTCATATGAAAGTGTGAAGGGCTACTTATTGCTAATGATCATGGGTAGCAACTACTATTTCACTCAACAATACATGTTGGTTATAAAACACAGATTCAGCTAGAGGAACTAAATTTGAAATAGTGTCTGTGGTATATGTTAGATGTACTGAAGTATTTTTCCAGAAAATGTTATTAGTCCACAAATATATGTACTCATTTCATTGTTCTTTTTAACTCAACGAACCTGACAAATCACAGTCTAGATTAATTTACATTATGAGCTTTCAAGTTGGTGCAATTTTCTTATTCTTTGAATTTGTGTAAGGGCAAAGCTGACATCTCTAAAGGTCATGAAGAACAGCAATGAAAGTGTCTTCAAACATGTTTTTTCGAGTATTAATGCTGTGAAGGATAACCTGACTGTTGCTCTTTCTCAAGGAAAGGTGGAAGTCAATTATTACATATAATGCATCTTTTTCATCAGTGATCAAATGAGATGAAAATGAGTAATGCTTATGATAAAATTAAACCTGATTTAAATGTAAAGAAGTAACAATATAAAGAAAAACCAAACATTCGTGTACTTAAATAGCATTTTTTTTTTTTTACACCAGCCAAGTGTATTTGATGCAAATTGTTTTCTCATGATTTTATTGAATATAGACACAGATGGGAGCATCTGAAACTACTGTAAACCATGGGCCTGACCTTATGATTAGATGGACTGTGGTGGTCGATGCTGGGCCTCTAGTGAAGCTGGTCAGTAGAGACCATCTCTTAGTACTTTAGACATAATTCTGTGCAGGTGATGCTATAACATTTAGTTACAAAAGATTACCTTTTATTTGTTAAGAAGGCTTGAGTAAAAGAACTCTGAGGACACAGCTGAGATGGAATTCAGTTTCGCCATGGCTAAAGGCAACACTGGTCATCGTTCTGTTATATTTTATACAGTAACTATGTTAGTTTATACAGAAACCTCAAGTGACTACACCAGTAAATGCAATAAATGCGCTTAGTAAAGTGTCTTCTCTAGAATGTATTTTAAATGAAAAAAAAAATGCCATGTTGATTGTTAGTAGTTCAAAATTAATTTATTGGTTTATATTGAGATGGTATGAGAATCGTTTTTTCTTCCTTTTTTAATTTATTATATTTGTGTTTTACACATCAGCCATGGGTTCCCCCTGTCCTCCCTCCTCGAGCCCCTGCCCCCACCTTCCCCCCAGCCCCTCCCCTCCATTCCCATCTCCTCCAGGGCCAAAACTCCCCTGGGGATTCATTTAAACCTGGTGGATTCAGTACAGGCAGGGCCAGTCCCCTCCTTCAAATAGCCAAATGAATGGAAGCACATGAATTATGAACCAATAGCTGAGGAGCCCCCAGCTGGATCAGGCCCTCTGGAGAAGTGAGACAGTTGATTAGCTTGAACTGTTTGGGAGGCCCCCAGGCAGTGGGACCCGGACCTGCCCTTAGTGCATGAGCTGGCTGTTTGGAACCTTGGGCTTATGCAGGGACACTTTGCTCAGCCTGGAAGCAGGGTATGAGAATCTTATGTCAGTACTTCTAGTGCGATGTTATTCTGAGTCTCAATTTGTTATCAGTCTTTTTAAAGAAACCATATAAGTCACCTTTCTGTCATTTATAAGGTTTTTTTTTTTTTTTTGTGTGTGTGTATGTGTATGTGTTCATTATAAGCCAGAATACTATACAGTAATGAATATGTGGAATTGAAAGAGACCCACATTTGTCAGAATTTTACATTGTGCAAAAACTTGCTAATACAACACAGCAAACTTACAGTAGCACAGCCTGTCCCTGATACTGCCTCCCTTCTTGCCTGTGACCTTCTCACCCGACAGGTACCTGCATCCCTCTCATTGTCATCACTGTCCCTGTAGATCCTTGTTTTGTGGATCCAACCACAAGGTGAGCCAGAACCTACCAAGAAATCACATGTAGTTGTTAATAGTTACCAAAAATAAAATGAGTTCATTTCACCTACTATTAGTCATGAGAGTGTTGCCTTTTATATATTCATAGGTTAAAAGTGACTCTATTATTAAGCAATGTACTGGCATTCACAGGACACACAGCAAAAATATGTGAGTTGATGGATTTCATATGTTCACAAAGTTGTATTCATGTCATCACAATGAATTTTAGAATATTTCCATTATTTGGAAAGAAAACAAAATGAACCACTTAACCACCATTCCTCAATTTCTTCAGTTCTTATTAGCTCCAGGAAACCACTAATCAATTTTGTGTCTGTATATTCACCTGCTGGAGAAATTTCAAATAAATGGAGTCACTCAACAATAGGTCTCTTCATCAGTCTGCTTACTTTCAAGTTTCTGGGATCCTTACATGTTGTAGTATATGCTATCTGTTATTGCTGAGTAATGTTGCTGTCTCTACCATATTTTTGTGTCATGTATCAGTTGCTTGATTTAGGCATTTTTTTAACCTTTTGGCAATTTTGAATCATCCTTGACTGAATATGTATGCTTAAGATTTTTTTTTTAACATTCAGTGAGGTATGCATATTTCTTTTTAAATGTGTGTGCCCAAATAGTGAGATTGATGGTAACTCTGTCTATCACTTAAAGGAGTTTAAAGTGGTTTCTACAAAGCAATTGCACAACTTTACATTATCACTGGTGGTGACACGGTAACAGGCTTCCATTTGCTCTGTGTCCTTTAAAAAGATCTATTGGCACACTTTAAAGTTTATAATGTAATTCATCTTTTCTCCACTCATTTTCCTCCCTCCAAATCCTCATATGAACCTCTCCTTACTCTTGTTCAATCCATGGACTGTTTTTAAATTAATTGTTAAACACACACATATGTATATGTGTATGCATATGTACTCCTAAAGGTAACCAACCCTGTCTGTTTAATGCTACTCATGTACCTCTTTTCAGGACTAACTGTTTGGAACTGGACTTGGTGGACTCTCTCTTGGGGAAGTCCATTTCCACTGCCTTCAGCGTTCTTCAGTTGTCTGTAATTCTTGGGCAGGTTTGAAGCCTCATGTACTTTCTGCATTGACTTTAATGTGACTATTGTGTCATCCTCTGAACACATGTCTTGGCAGCCATGTTAGTGAGAATTTATGGATTTAACTTATGATATTCCTCGGTGACACAGTCTCACAAAGAAAACATGCTGATCCTCTGGTTCATACACTCTTTCTGCCCTTCTTCCTCAATGTTCCCTGAGCCTTACATGTGGGAGGGAGCCTTTTGTAGATGAATGCATAGGTGCTGGGCTCCACAGCTCTGCATTTTGTTTCAATACTAGTGAAGTCATGGCTCTTGGAGGAGAATCTACTTTACTGAACTGTCATAGTCGCTCATAATTGAAATAAACATTTGTCTTCATACCATAGATAAATTCAGTCCTCACCCCTCATCAAAACTATCCCCTCCTTCTCGTGTGTGTGTGTGTGTGTGTGCTTCTCGTGTGTGTGTGTGTGTGTGTGTGTGTGTGTGTGTGTGTGTGTGTGCGTGTGTGTGTGTGTGTGTGTGTGTGTGTATTCATGAATTCAAATATCTCTACAGGCCAAATGATTGGATTCCCCTGGATCTAGAATCACAAGCGGTTGTAGTTGTCTGACATAATCGCTATGGACAGATATGTAGAGCAGAACATGCTTCTAACCCCTGAGCTCTCAGTATCGTCTCGGCTCTGTGTCCTTATTGATGGACACTTATTATCTCTAATTTTAACTTAGAGTCTTCCTAGGTATTTCCTTTGATTGTGATTGTGATTTTCCAATAGCTAACTTGTTCTTAAAAGTCTAAGAACGTAAAGAAGGTCTATGCTGACACCGTGTACAATATAAGACAAAGGTTTTTTTGTGTGTTTTGAGTTTTAGTATTTTTTAATGTTTATATTTATTCTTCAAAAACTTCATGCACTTATATAAATTATTTGTATCTGATCCCCTGCCACTATATCTTTCCAACTACTCCCAGACCCACTAGTCCAACTCTGCCCCATCTTCATGTTTTCTTTTCATTTATTATTAGTTGCCATCTGGTTCCAATTAATATTGACCATGAGATAGATATTGCTTCATATATACCAGAAACAATAGCTTTAAGATATGTGTCTGATAAACAGTCACTCTCAAATTCCCTTTTTCTTTTCTTTGTGGTTTTTCTTTTGGCATAAGTTAATTTTAATGACTGAATTCATCTGTTTTGCTTTTCTCCCTTGCTGTGCTATATATAGTATAGTATAGTGTTATTTTTTACTATCTTCCTGAAGCAACTTTATATTAGGAAACTTCTCATCTATATATAATATATATTAAACTTTTATCTTTTACCTGCCTACCAATCTTCTTCCTCCTGTAGCAGGAATCTTAAATGGTCTTTTAATGAAATCAAACCTGAGGCCAGTTATTGGGGTGAATGCTGGAAGATCAGAGAGACAGAACAAGCCACACCTACCTCACCTTGCTAGTTCCTCAGCTGATCCTGTTTACTAGGGTGGAAGCCTCTGAGTCCTCATCCAGAATGAATCTCAGCTGAACTGTGTTGCTCCAAAGCCGAAAAGCTTAACAAGCCAAAATGCTGAACGAGCCAAATGCATAACTAGCTCTGGTGCCTGGTTTTCACGCCTTATATATCTTTCTGTTCTCTGCGATCACTCCCTGGAATTAAAGGCTCTCTTGCGGGATTAAAGGTGTAAGTCACTATACCTGGCTGTTTCCAATGTGGCCTTGAACTCACAGAGATCTGCCTGGCTCTGCCTCCAGAGTTCTGGGATTAAAGGTGTGTGCTACCACTGCCTATCCTCATGTTTAATATTGTGGCCATCCTGTTCTCTGACCCCAGATAAGTTTATTTTGGGGAACACACAATATTTTGGGGAACACAATACCACCACATCCTCCTCTGTCATCTCCATAGGCTCTCTCTAATTCATTTCTGTTCCTTTTGTTTTGTAGTTCACTGTTTAACCAGGATGCCTCTGTGACCATGTATTTAGAGCAATCTGTTTGAGACTGGTGGTCCCAGCAGAGGGAACACAGGTGGAGGCAGTGATTCTCTCTATACCAGAAACTGCCGGAAGCAAGTATTTCAGAGGTAAACAGCAGGGTCCAATGAGCCCTTCTACCACCTTGACCGGAACATAAAAACTACGTTCAGTTTTAAGCATATAGAAATAATATATTTAGTAGGGAAAAAAACTCTTAATTTTTTATTTAAAGACAGCCACTATTAATATTTTAGTATTCACCTATTTTATTATTCTATTCACCTTAATATGCTTTCTGTTGTTAAAATTACAACTTTTAGAAATTGCTTTTGGAAATAGATGCAAGCTAGTTGATTCTGTATACTTCCTCTGTGCATATTTAGTAATAGATTATACCTGTTAATTTGCCATGTTTTGCTATGTCTAACAGTGTGCAAGCAATAGTAATGAGAAGTATTTTCAGTCGACTGTAAGAGTTCAAATGCCCTCATTAACATTTTGTACAAGAAGTAATGACTTTGTGAAACAGATAAGATACGCAATGGGGTGCATTATGATCTCATTCTATTGAAGATATTGGATGAATGACCTGGAGTTCTTAAATATGAACACTGCGTTACAAGACAAAATGCTGAGAGTGATAGGTAAGACGTCTTAGACAATATGCTGTCCAAAATCACTTCCTCAACTTGCTTCATTTAATTTCTTTTTAAGCTAGTGACAGAGATGATGTATTACTCATTATTTTAAAAGATTCTTCAATAAATCAGAAAAGTAATGAATAGCTTTTTTGACCCTGGACCCAGGAATAATTATGATTATCTGCACTATTTGGTATGAAAAAATCAGATAGTGTTCTTGGTCTATTACTTCAAATGTGATATTTGATAATCTACACTATGTCATGAAGGTCATTCACTTTAGAATTCTGTAAATGGACTTAGTCTTAAGTGAAAGTTAAGTACATGTACTACTTTCCTTATGTCCACCTCTGTTGAGTCTATGTAGATATAAATTGCTGGAAGATGAGCATACTGATTTCAGTTGGCATGGACAAAACTTGAAAGGATGTGTGTGTTAGCAGTAAATATTCCAATGAATATAATGCTGGAAGAGTGGCTGAAAAGATGGCTCTGCTCTTCCGGAGGACTCAGGTTCAGGTCCCAGCACCCACACAGCTGCTCACAACTATGTGTAACTGCAGTCCCCGGGACCTGACACCCATGGCAAAACAACAATGCACATTTTTAAAAAGTCAACAACATAAAGTAATAAGAAGAATACTAGAAGAGAAGATGTCTTGACACTGTATTTACCCACAACTGAAGACAGAATCCTACTTACTTAATTTTTATCTGTTCTGTTGCATGGTCTGGGAACTGAGATTCATTTTGATATAGGAGAAAAATGTCCCTTTGGTTGTCATAGCATTAATAAACTTACCTAGAAAACTGAAGAAACATGCATATAAATCTGTAAATATATATTGTATAATTTTAATAAGCATGTATCCTAAAATGATAATTACATATTAAACCCACAATTGTCTTTATTTCTGTGGTGTCTGCTTTCTTTTGCTTTTTGCATAATTGACCCAGTTCCTCATCTTTTAACCTCTAGTGAATGAGGGCTCACGTTTACATCTCTAAATTGCAATTACCAGAGGATTTTTCACAATGTAGCTCACTCTAGTACCTTATTACACTTGCACTTTTGTTCCCAACTATGACAGAGGTAGAATGTGTGTTAAATTCCACAGTTCAGTTGGGGATTTAGCTCAGTGGTAGAGCACTTGCCTAGCTAAGTGCAAGGCCCTGGGTTCAATCATCAGCTTAAAAAATAAAATAAAATAAAATAAAAAACAATAAATTCCACAGTTCATATCCATGCCGGTGGTATTGGTGGAGAAACTGTTATTGATGGCAAATCCATCATTCACACATCAGACACAAAATAAACAATCATGTTTCATAGCTGTTACCCACAAATCTTAACTCAAGTAATAGAAACTTACAACATTCTCCAAATGAGAAGAATGAAGAAAAATGCAATACAGCAGGGAACTCAACACTTATTATCACAGTTCTAGCAGTCTTCTGAATTTTTATTCAATACATGTATTTGATAATTTTCCTCTCTTAATTAATAGAGTGTATATGGAATGGGTGGCAGATATGATGCTGCTGTCACTGTCAGTTAGATACCAGGAATGATCAGCATAGAAGACTTCAACTGCATGTGATTACTATTCACTCTCTAAACCAAGACAAGAGCTTTCCTGAGTACAGTTTCCAACTCACTTCCTTAGTTTCAACAAAATATTAAACTTAATGAACAATGGCTTGAAAATCATGTTTTCTAAGTTTGAATTGATCTACAATTTATCAGTTCTTTGGTGTTGGACAGATGATTTATTTCTGCAATTTCTCCACTGTGTTAAAGAAGGGCAATATATTATAAAAATTATTATTAACTTGATTTGGATAGACATATAAAAGGCCATGATATTAGTTAACAGAAGTCCTTACATTTATTAGTCACTATTCCAATATGAGGTGTGCATATGAGCACATAATTTTCATTATTGTATAAGGAGAAAGAATGTGAAAATGAACATAGTTTTAATAATAACACTGACAATAATCTTGACAACAGTCAAGGTGGGTGATGAAAAATGTTTTGTACCAATTAAATTTAAAAGTTGAAAATTCAAAGATATACATTCAAACATTGAGATTTTTATGGTAAAATTTCTGAGTACAGGAACTTCCTATCTATTGACTATATTTTGTTTTTTAAAGACTTTTAAAAGAATGTAGAGTATATATTTTTTGTTTTTTCATGCCAACTTTTAGTAGGGAACCAGAGAATAGAAAGGTTGATATGTGATAATTTACTAAGGAAACATTTTAATTGAAAGGATTATATTCAAAAAGCAATTATGAAATGATAAAAAGTTAGTTCTAGCTTTTAAAGTTTAGGTGTAATGCTAGCCTAATATAAGCTTTATACATAACTGTGCAATGGACAAAAAATTGTGCTTTTATTGCACTGAAAAATAAAAAACCATGACTAATGACACAGAGAATCAATCAAATTATAAAACATTCGAGAAAAATATCTTTGATCTTTCTTTTATTATTCTTCTACAACTTGAAATACATTAAAAATTCTATTCATTCTTGGAAAAAAGCAAAAATGAATGTGTTCATTTGAACTAAAGATTTTAAAGTTGCTATTTTATGTAGTTAAGTCAAAATAAATCAATAAACAATTATTTTTATATAACCCCTTCCTCTTTTGAATACAACTATTAATCTCAAATTAATTTTCCCATCCAATTGTTATAACAAGTAATAACATTATTGGTTTTATATCCCAAATCATACTTTAAAATAACATAAAGGGCAGTGACAAATATATTCTCTACAAATCAATATTTAGGAAACAGATTAAGGTCATATTTCATGTATATAAGCCAATAACAATGGTGACTGGTCCCTCATGAAAGGGAATGAAATCCCCTGTAAAGAGCAACTTGAAATAGTTTCCTTATCTTCTGCTAAATGCTGTGTTCAGATTTTTTTTATTGTATATTTAATTATTAGCCTTTGTAACTGAAAATTGTATATTCATATTAGATAGGCAAAATTCAGGCTATTTTCCTTCATTATTTTCTAGTTAAGAAAAACATTTTATCTAGACAACACATCTGCCCACTCTTCATACTTCTTCATTCCTAGCCTTTATATTACAGAGTTTCTAAACATAGTTTAAAGACTTCTCTTGACTTAAAGGTTTCATTTGCACCTTCATGAAAACTTTCAGGGATCCATTTCTGTACTGGTCAGAGAGCTTTAAATCACCTCACTAAGGTGTTATTGTTAATTCAAGTTTTACATGTTCAAAAAGAAGAATGTTTTATCTTCTGTTGTAGCATTCACCATGGAGAACGTGTGCGCATTATGTCTTACTACCTACATCTTACTATGTTCCTCAATTGATTCTGAATACCACAGAAAGATGCACATGCTAGGGAGACAGCTCCAGGCCTCTGGAAGCATGAGGCCCTGTATTCAATTCCCCCAACATATACAAAAAGCTGGGTGTGTTTGTAATTGCACTTGTAATCCCAGAGCTGAGGAAGAGGAAACAGATGGATCCTTGGGAATTACTCTCCTACTAGTTTCTTCTTCATTGGTAGGCCCACTTCCAGGTCCTGCCTTAGATAAAAATATGTGTTGCAGCTGAGGAAACACATCTGAGTTTGCCCTGTGGTCCACATTCATACAAACACACATGCATGCACTCATGAATAAACAGAAAAACACAAAATGAAATTATTTACTTTAGGATATGATTCAGTTTAGGATCATATTTTGATCAATCTTTCATTCTTGTTCTCTTTTTTTTAGTTCCTGGGCATATTTTCTTCAGAACTGAGCTTCAGTTAGTATTTAAGAGTAGAGAAGAGCCAAGTAAATTCTGTAAATAGCTCAATACGCTGTGCACAAACTGAAGGTTCTTAATAGAAGTGTAAGAAACAACGTGGTTTATGCTGAAAATTGAAAAAAAAAAAGGTATTTGGTGGTATACATGGGAAGAAAGTGGGAAAATGTGCATCTAAGTGATGGTACTGTGTGGCTCAAGGACAGGAAGCTAGGGAGGACCCATGGGACTTTAAAAATAGTAGGGGAGAGAAACAGACCATGTGTGATATTGAAGTGGAGTTGGTATAATGAGGAAAGCGGAGGTGGGAGATAATGGAGGGAAAGGGATGTAAGGAAAACTGTTCATGAAAATGCCACGAGGAATCCTGTTGTTTTGTAAGCTAACTAAAGGAAAAAGTCTCACCAACATGACTGCCTACATGTGAGCAGATCAAGGATAACACCAATTGAAATGCTGAAGTGGACTGGGGCCAAGCTTGGGTCCATGAGGCCTCAACCTTGCACAAAGACCTTCAGGCAACGAAGGAGTGCCGAGAGTGGGAGAAATAGTCATCCTCACGGAACAGAACACCAATTGGTTATCCAATACCAAATGGTCAGTGTGGCGGTATTGTGTTCCCCGAAATATTGTGCATGCTAATATACTTATCTGGAGGTCAGAAAACAAGACGTCCACAATATTAAACATGAGGATAGGCAGTGGTAGCACATGCCTTTAATCCCAGCATTCCAGAGAAAGAAATACCTCTGGATCTCTGAGAGTTCAAGGCCACATTGGAAATAGCCAGTCTTTTGACACACTCCTTTAATCCCAGGAAGTGATGGCAGAAAGCAGAAAGGTAAATAAGACGTGAAGACCAGAAACTAGAAGCTTTTGGCTAGGTAAGCAACATTTAGGCTTCAAGCAGCACAGTTCAGCTGAGACCCATTCCGATGAGGACTCAGAGGCTTCCAGTCCGAGGAAACAGGATCAGCTGAAGAACTGGCCAGGTGAGGTAGCTGTGGTTTGTTCTGCTTCTCTGATCTTCCAGAATTCACCCCAATAACTGACCTCAGGTTTGATTTTATTAATAAGAACTTTTAAATTTCAAGCTACAGATCAGCCCGGAAAATATACATACAAGAACATTATACATACCAATCATGTTCTATTTCTTATATATGTGCATAAAGATACATATATTTATGAAACAGCAATTAATGAAAGAACAGGCTCTAGATTTTTAAGAGCAAATAGGGGTATATCAGAGGAAGTATATACTGAAGGAAGTAAATGGAAGAGAGAAATGATAGAATTATGTTATATTCCCCCCAAAACAGAAAAAAATAAAATCCATGGAAGGGATTAGCACTCTCTCTACTTTTTCCTTACCTATCTTTTAAAATAAAAAAAAAAATATTTGAGAGAGTCCAGAACTGCCTCACTGTGTATTCCTGACTAGTCTGGAAACTCCCTTTGGGATTCCAACTTGCTTTGAACTCCCTTTGCAGACTAGGCCAACCTTGAACTTTGCTTCCCAGCCTACTTTTCCTTTTTCCTTTTCTAAACTAAGTCAGTATTTCAAGACAGTCTGCTGGTTTTGAATATAAAACAAAAATATTCCGTAATAAAAGAAATAATTGTCCAGTGACAAGACTCAGTTTGATCCCGATCTACTAACTGTGTTCCCTGGGATCCATAAAACACAAAGCAGAAAAATGGTCCCACAATTTCCCCTTCGAACTCCAACCCTGTTTCCTGGTATTCGAACACCCTAATATGTACTTACAAACAAAAATAAATAAAATTTTAATATAAGTAAAGAGTGAAAATTATTAACATAGAAAATCTCAAATTCAATCCATGTTTCAGTGTTATAGGCCAAAGTGACATGGCTTACCCTTGAAGTAATTTCCTAGACAACTGAGAAATGTGAAGAAAGACTAAAATTGGAGGTGCTATACTTAACATAAATTATTGCTTTAGAGAGAATTGAGAGATTAAAGTCTCTCTATATTTTTTTTTACTCAAATTGATGTGGAAAGTCTTCAAAATCTAGTGGTGGCAAAAGTCCATGGATAAGGTTCCTAGGAAGACATGATAAAACCATTAAAAATGATAATGAGGATATGCCCTGATTATTGAATATTTGAACAATGGATAAAATGGTATTTTTATAAATCTAACTTAAATCACAGTCACTGAAATCTAATAAGAGCTTAATGCTTCATTACTAATTACTACAAAGAGTTCTGCTATATCTTTTAGATATTATAAAGTAACAAAAATATATATGCACTGCATAGGAAGAATTATAACATATCTATTTAGCAAAATTAACCATAAATATGTATTCTTTCAGCCCGATTTTCCAGCTCAATTATTTTGTGTAAACTAGATTTTACCTATGAAGGAAAGTTAGTTCATATGAGAACTGTCATGAATCACCAAATTTGATGCTAGTTCTTATGTTTTTTTAAGATCAGTAATAGGTAATCTGTAGTACATTAACATTGAATATTTCTGGATGACAGGAAACTGCCTGAACTACTCATTTCATCACAGATGTGTTAAGATTAATTTTACAAAGGAAAAAAATCAAGACCAAGTGACTATTTGATTTCTTTTGGCAAGTTTGTCTATTTGTTGCAGTTCTTAACATCTTTGTGTTCTACCACCATTATGGAATACTACCCTGCTGATTAAGAAAAAGCTAAAAGCATTAAATTCACAGGTAACTAGATGGAGTAAGAAAAAAAAGTATTCTTGAATGAGGGAACAAAGACCCAGAAAGGTAAATATGGTGTGTGTCCATTTGTATACAAATGGTAGCAGTTAAATCCTCAATAAGAAAACTATAATTCACATAAACAGAGTTTAGTAATAGAGTAATTGACTGGTGGTGGGGGAGATCCATCTTGCTAGGTAGGGAAATAGAAAGGATAGTTATGGATAGACAATGGAGAGGTAGGAACAGGAGAATTAAACAGAGACGAGGAGGAAATGGGGCTAGAAAGGGAATATGTGACAGCTGAAACTAAGGGACATTTGAGAAGTTATGTGTAAACCTAAAACCTTAGAAACTTCCTATATGTATAAGTATATAAAGGCATTTAAGTGAAATTGCTCAAAAACAAGGAAATGAAGTGCAAACTGGACATCTCTCATCATCAAATGAGTTATTGGCCAAAGTTGCTTCATGAGAACCCCAACAACCCATGTCACTGTTAGGCGATTGTTTTTTTCTACATGTAGCATGAATCTTAAGAGGTTCTTATTAATAAAATCAAATCTGGGCTGGGTATCAGGGTGACTGCTGGAAGATCAGAGAAGCAGAGCAAGCCACAGCTATCTCATCTCTCCAGTTCCTCAGCTGGTCTTGTTTCCTCTGACTGCAAGCTTCTGTGTCCTCATCCCAATGGCTCTAAGATCAACTGTGCTGCTCAAACCTAAAAGCTTAACCAGCCAGAGGCTTAGCCAATTTAGTTCCTGGTCCTCACACCTTATATACCCTTCTGCTTTCTGCTATCACTCCCTGGGATTAAAGGTGTGTGTCACCATGCTTAGCTGTTTCTAATGTGGCCTTGAACTCAGAGATCCAGCTAGCTCTGCCTCCCAATTGCTGGGATTAAAGGCATGCACCATCATTGCCCAGCTTCTGCTATGGCTTGCTCTTACCCATTTTCTAGCCACCATTTTTGGCTTTGTTCTAGTGGCTTTCTGTTCTCTGACCCCACGTAAGTTTATTTTGAGGAACACAAAATATTTCAGGGAACACAATACCACCTCATCTACAAAGTGTCACTAAGCCTCATTTTCTGAAGACAATACCTACACAACACCCACAATTGAACACACGGAAGTCAGCTGGTGTCTACCCAGAGCCTTCATCCCTCTGAAGTTCATGATATTGGGAGTTACTCTGTATTCTATTGAAGGAGAAAGGTAAACACCAATGCAGAATCAATGATCTCTAGTGATAGTCTGCTGGCAAGATGCAATATTACGACAAAGATTGTGGGGCTACCAGCCAATATCTGATTAGATTAAAGCCTGTTTCTTTGAGATGGAATCCATCTCGGAAACTTCTTGGTGTCTAAGAACCTGAGACTAGACAGTCAGGAGCCTAGGAGAGAACCAAACAACTGCTAAGGCAGTAGTTCTCAACTCGTGGGTCAAACACTCCTTTCACAGGGGTCACTTAATACTATTAGACATATCAGATGTTTGCATTATAATTCATAACAGTAGCAAAAGTGGAGTTACATAATAACAATGAGATCCCCACAGCATCAGTAGTAAAGGTTTGCAGCATGAAGATGGTTGAGAACCATTGTGCTAAGGGAAAATAGCAATAAAATTACTCCTAATGACATTCTGCTATACTCATAGATCAATGCCCTGCCCAGCTATCATTCCAGTAGCTTCCTCCTGCAGAACAAATACAGAGACCCACAGCCAGACATCATGTCGAGAGTGAGAGTTTTACGACCACTTGGTTCTAACAGGATGTCTCAGTTAAACCCCTCCCCTCTACGCTTGGGGAAACCTGCAGAAGAGGAGGCAGAGTCTAAGAGCTAGAGGGGGTGGAGGACACCAAGGAAACAAGGTCTCCTAAGCACAATCAGGATCTACATATATATGAACTCATCGACTGTGGTAGCAGGCACAGTCCTGCTCCAAATGAGGTCCCAAAGGTGAGAGATATGTACACTAGATCCTATCGATAGCCTAGGAGCTATCTCCAATTGATAACTGCTTGCAAAGAAAAATTAGTTTTCTCCAGTGTAATCTTACTGGGCATAAAAAACACTCTTAAGGGAAGACTCACTGGACAGGGGATGGCTAACCCAAAATATATTAAATGGTGTCTTTGGAATTTCCTTGTCTCATAATGTTCAATGAGGGCTTTTTTGTTTTATTTATTTTGTTAACATTACAGGTCTTTTGTGTATTTATTATGGCTTCTGGTTCTGTGTTTTATGGAATTCTTGTGTTTATGAATATGTGTGTCTCTGTGTCTATATGCTTTTCTTGTGCTTTCTCTTTGGCTCCTTTTTATCTTTTTGCTTGCTTGTTTGTTTTGTTCTATTTTGATTTGTTTGGTTTTGGTTTATTTTATTATTATTCTTTAGATACCTATTTGTTTTCTAAGGAAAGACAGAAAGAGTATGGGTTTGGATGTTGGGAAGGACCTAGAAGGAGTGTGAGAGCAGAAACCAAAATCAGAATATATTGCATGCAAACAACCCATTTTCAATAAAAGCAAAACAGAAAATACAAAGAACAATCCAATTCAAACTGAAATGAAAGACCTGAACTACTATCCATTCTCTTTTTCTTCTTCTTCTTTTTTTTTTCTTCTTTCTCTTTTCAGACATTGTTACCTGGACCAAAACTTTTTTTTTTTTTTTTTTGGTTTGGTGTGTGTGTGTGGCAGGGGGGGGGTAGGGGGGGGGGGGCTACTGTGTGAAGTTTGGAACTGTTTTATTTCTGAATATAAGTTTGATGAATGTTGCTGACTCAAGACTTTTTCTTATTTTCTATAAAAATTATAATCAGATGTTGGAGTTAATAGTTAATTGAAATGGGCTTGGACATTAAGGTTTTGGTAGTAATCGCTGTATAGATTCAGAATGAAAATAATATGGATCTTGACTATTAAAAATTACACAAACTATGTTATTAACAGACCAGAGAACAATTCAAAAGCTTCATCAAGGAAGAAAAGGCCAATTTTCTCATGTCATCCTGACACTTTTCTAACACTTTGACTATGTGTGAAGATGTTTGGAGATGGTCCTATTTGAGGTTGCCAGGCCCCAGAATCACCTCATGGTCTGCAAAAAAGGACAAAAAGTACAGTTTTTACCATCAGGAATGTTCCAAGTGAGGTAAGATAATGGAGATTTTTCTATTTATAAGTCCCTGAACTTTGCCACTAAAAGCTACCTCTTATAGCCCAGAAACATATTTATGCATTTGGCAGAGACCCACATCAGCATTTGTGAAGGCTGTGAGTCCTATAAAATATGAATTTGAAAAAAATAAATTAATCTTAGGCTCCCCTCAGAGGCTAGACTCTGTGACTGGCACATAAACTGGAGAAAAAATGGCTGAGAAACAATTCTGAGGCTGGAAAAATGTCTCAGTGGTGAAAACAAAACAAGACAAGACAAAATGCATATTACTTTAACATAATAAAGACCCCAGGTTGACTCCAAGCACCATGTCTGGCTTCTATAACAGCTCTGTCTCTAGCTACAGGATATTTAAGACTCTCTTCTAGATTCTTGGGGCACTTATACACATATGCATACACCACACAGAGACATATAATTAAAAATGAAATAAAATTTTAAACAAAGTAAAACCAGATCCTAAATGAGTGGATTTCAGTTACTTTTCAGTATGCTTGTTCTGATTATGGAAATCATTTTGCATAGTTAAACAGCACTGCCAGCTTCATATTGAGCTTATGAAGAGAGTTCATTATTTGTAAGCATTCAAAATATACTTTGATATCCTTTTGTCCTTGCTATTTAAATAAATTGCTTGATTTTTTTCCTACTGGAACTTCTTGTATTCTTTAATTTTATTCTTATTGTATTTCTTTAAATATTAACACACATGGTAAAACATACTGATAAAGTCAATAGTCACTACTTAATCCTCACTGAATACACACTTCTCATTTTTTTATTATCCTACTCCAGAACTCTGGAGGCTGAAAAAGGAAGCCTGATCAGAGTGAGATCCTCTCTAAAAAGAAAACAAAAGTACAGATAATAGATAGATGATAGATGATAGATAGATAGATAGATAGATAACAGGATTATAGGTAGACAATAGATATAGATAGATAGATAGATAGATAGATAGATAGATAGGCCAGTTAATTTGATAGAGGATACATAGGTAGATCAGATTATTCAGTTTAGATTATGACTCCTAAATTATAAGTGGCTATCTATCTTTCCTTCCTAATGGCAGGCAACTCAGGAGATGCAAAGTGTATATATACTATTTCCAAATCAGACTCTTAGAACACTATTTAGGTCAGTTATTATGGTTATGGATGGGATATAAGATGGAGTGGAAGGAGAGGAAGGGAGGGGAAGCTATGGTCATGATGAAAAATGAATAAATAAGTTATAAAAAATAAAATGCTGAATTGTCTTGCTGAGGACCTGGGGTCAATTCCTAATTATCCACACAATGAATATCTATAATGATAGTCTGAGAACTTCTTGAGAGTTCTCCAAGGCATGAAGGACAGATGTGCTGCATAGACATACATGCAAACAAAAATACTCATTAATAAATATTTTTTTGTAAAAATTTCAGAAAAAATAAAAAAAGTAGATTTTATTTCCTCCAACAATTCTCTGTCATACATCAAAGTCCCATGGATATAATGATTACTGACTGACCTCTTTTAAGCCTTCTCAGCATACATTATCAGTACTCAATAAGGTGTCATGATGATTTCATAAAATAAAGATAGCCAGAGTATAAGCGATTCTCTTAGAACCACTATGTCAAGGATCCACATTGTTTTAGATAATGGAAATATGAACTGAAGACTGTGAGACTGTCACAAAAAGAGTCATTCTACATATGATCGTTTGTGGCCATGGGCATTGAACCCAGGACATGAGTGATATGCACTTATTCTACAGGAGTTACACCCCTGCTCAATCTTTCTTAACTTAATTAAATGTGACTCAGACTTATACTATTTCACAGTGTTTGATATTTTTATGACGGAAAACTTAGAGTATGATGATGGCACTAATGTCTGTGATTGCTCCCCAGATGCACTATATTTCATTTTATAATTTGTATAATAAATTGACAGAGTATTTTAAACTTATTTTCAAAGTTCTCATTCTTAACTATGGAATGAAACAGAATTAAGGACAGACAGTATTGTATTGTTGAGACCAAGATTGGAAAAGCACAGGGACAAATAGCCAAACTAATGGAAACACATGAATTATGAACCAAAAGCTGTGGAGCCTCCAACTGGATCAGGCCCTCAGTATAAGTGAGACAACTGAATAGCTTGAACTGTTTGGGAGGCACCCAGGCAGTGGGACCTAGACCTGTCCTTAGTGCATGAGTTGGCTGTTTGGAACCTTGGGCTTACACAGGGAGACTTTGCTCAGCTTGGAAGGAGGGGACTGGACCTGCCTGTACTGAATCCACCAGGTTGAGCTGAATCCCCAGGGGAGTCTTGGCCCTGGAGGAGATGGGAATGGAGGGGATGGGATAGGGGGGAGGTGAGGTTGGGGGCAGGAAGGGGGAGGACAGGGGAACCCATGGCTGATGTGTAAAATTAAAACACAAATATAATAAAAAATAAAAGAAATTAAGGGAAACTAATAAGCATTCTGTTTGTTTCCAAGAAGACAACTGACCTTCAACAAATACTCTTTTTATATTTACTTTTTAATTTTCAAATTCCCAAAGTATACAATCCCATTGATCTAAGCCAGTCAGTGTTTTCTAATCAGATTGATTAGCTATGGTCAAGGGCAATATGGAAATACAAAAATATGTGTGATACGGTTCATACATGTTAGGATATATTACTGGATGGTCTGTCAGTGTGTCTGTCTTTAGTCCAACACCATATTGTGTTGATTTTTCTAAATTTACCATGAGCCATGGAATCAGGTTAAAATTTATCCTTTTACTTGCAAATGCCATGCCTTTTCTATTTCTTATTATATATATATATATATATATATATATATATATATATTTTTTTTTTTTTTCAGTTACCAGGTCTTGTAATCTGTCACAGACGGATAAATAGTCTGGTTGAATAATAAAACCTTCAAAATTATTTTTCCCATCTAGTCAAACTATGATTTCCAATATTTTATATCAGTTATTTGATCACTTTATCTATGTCTTAATTGTTTCAGAAGTCAGTCTTGGGAAGAATAAAATATTTGCTTTGAATATAGGAAAAGGGATATGTAAAGATACCTTTCCTATTTGAAAGCCCCCCCCCCCCAAAAAAAAAGAAGAAATGCAATGCTCTCTGTTGCTACAGCCCACTCCATTCCACCTATTTTCATGCAACCCAAAGGCATTCACCTCCGATACCTACAGTGGAGGCACCATGAGGATGGAAGAAGAATTGACTGCAGCAATGGTAACCAACAAGCAGGACCTAAGAATTCATGGCTCTGGATGTGTCTGTCCATCGCTTGTACCAACAGGCTTTGGTGACAGACTTCCAGAGAACAGTCCTAGCTACATGCATTTTTTTTTTTTTAACTGAATTTGACATGTGTGCTTGGCCACCCTCTCAATCTTTGTTTAAACACTTCCTTGAAAAGATGCTGGGACTCTGTGCCAGCACAACAGTTCTAACCCAAGTGCTATAGGGAAAAACAGCTTTTAAATATTATCCGTGTTTTATATGTGAGACATTAAAAATAGAAAATATGCAATTAGTAATTATTTGTGAAATTTCAATTAAAGTAGTTAATCACAAAGAACAAAAGAAATTTTAAAATCAGTGATAAATTTGACCTAATTATCTCCTGCCCTAGATATTAATCTGAAGAAAGCAATAAAACTAGGTAAAGAAGTCCCATAAATTCATTCTTATACCAAATTTATTTCTATATATTTTAATGAACTTAGTCAGAGAAATTGCTTAATTACTCACAATAGGTATTCACATAGCTAGAAGACTTGCATTTGTAACAGTTTAAATTGGGAAGATTGCAAGTGGAATTTAACAGGAAAATATTATTTCACATTGTTTGATATAATACATAGCTTTTTGACAAAGTTGATATAGTGTTGGAGATTATATGGCTATGTTCAATGTCACCTTTGCTGTGTGTAAATGAGTAAACACACTACACCTCAGGTGTGTTGGTTTTACTTATGTGTACACTATTAATTTTCTAGCACCCAGAAATAATGCAACAGAATATCAGAAAGAGGAATTTCAAAACTCATAATAAATTTTTCAAAAGATATAGAAATGATCCCTTGTTTAATTCATAAGTATGAAATATGAGGTGATATTTCAAGGCAATAGTGAACTTCAAGACAAAAACTACTCCATGTTTTGACCTTGAGTGCATTCCAGTAATATAAAAATATAAAATGATTCATTTGCAATACTTTATTTTCAGTATAAATGTAGTTTTTAGTATTATTATTAAAATGCTAAAAATATGTGACAAAAGTCAAAATGTTAATGAACTAAAGAACACAGATATATACCAAAATCACACATATATACATACACTGAGGAGGAAGGGAGAGAGAGAAATAGAGCATCTTTATTCCAGGAGAAGCTTCCAGAATAGCATCTCTAATACACTGTCCATCTGGTCAGGCCTTTCATAGTATCAGTGCAGTGAGTGCTGAGATGACACCAGCGAAAAGGTCTGCTTCAAATATGTCCCTAACTAGTGTATTGGAGTCCAACCTACATTATACTTGCTATACTGTAAGTATTTAAATGAGACACACACCTTCTGGGATCAATCCTGTTTATTCTGTGGACCTGCATTGCTGCTGAAATATTTTTGTACATGCAGCTGTCAAAACAAGCTGGCCACTGAATCATATAGAGGAGCTTCTAACTCAGTAATTCCTTCTTGGTTAATTCATCATAACTAAGAGTACAGTAAACTACATATTCATGAAAGTTCTATTATTGGTAGAATTATACAAAATATGGATGCTTTAGTTAACTGGACTATATCATAGAGCTCTCTTAGAAATAACTTATACAAGGTTGAGGGGAGCTAAAGCTCCCTAGGATGTTTGCACTCATCTACCTACAAAATATGTTACCTAAGTTCTAGGGTGACATCAAATATGGCAGTGCACTACTTGCTGCAATATTTTGTCATACTAGTTAAATTTAACTCAGATATAGAAAATACAACATTCCCAATGACCTGAGTTCTGTGTCATCCACAGAACAATATCTGACTACCCATAAATGCATGGGAAATGAAAATAATGTAGTCACCTATTTTAATCCTTGCTTATAATTGCTTCTGCTTTAATCCCTAGCTAAGCCTCCTGTCTCTGAGTATGAGGCTTCCCTTCAGTTAAAACTTCCCATCCTCAGCCCTCCTCTTCAAAAGTCTCTACACACATAATGACTTTGGGTTCAAGATCAGTTTCTCATGAAGGTGAATCCTCTTACCTTACACACAGTTCTACTCTCTTTCAATTCTTCCATGTCATTCATCCATCGAAAGGCTTTATCACTCGTCCTCTAGAATATATAATTTTAAATTTATGTTATAGTGTTATATTTTTGCTAGAATAATTTACTACTGAATTCCATGGTATAGGAGAATATATAGTGGGAAGGTTCTCTAAATGTTAGTTGGATTAATTAGCAAATGAATTGTGAGCTCTGGTCACTAGATGATTTTCATAACCCAAGCATAAACAGTAAACCACACTGAAAGAAAGCAAGTTCTCTAGATAGCATAATACACGTTATCAAATACAGTGAAAACTCAGGATAGCCAAAAGAATCCTGTACAATAAAACAACCTCTGGAGGCATCATGATCCCTGACCTCAAGCTCTACTATAGAGCTACCATAATAAAAACAGCTTGGTACTGGCATAAAAACTGACATGTGGACCAAGGAATCGAATTGAAGACCCTGACATTAACCCACACACCTATGAACATACAATTTTTGACAAAGAAGCCAAAAATGTACAATGGAAAAAAGAAAGCATCTTCAACAAATGACGCTGGCATAACTGGATGTCAATGTATAGAAGGCTACAAATAGATCCATATCTGTCACCATGCACAAAACTTAAGTCCAAGTGGATCAAAGACCTCAACATAAATCCAGTTACTCTGAACCTGATAGAAGAGAAAGTAGGAAGTATTCTTGTATGCATTGGCACCAGAGATCACTTTCTAAATACAACACCAATAGCACAGACACTGAGAGAAACAATCAATCAATGGGACCTGTTGAAACTGAGAAGCTTTTGTAGAGCAAAGGACACGGTCAACAAGACAAAGCGACAGCCTACAGAATGGGAAAAGGTCTTCACCAACCCCACATCTGACAGAGGGCTGATATCCAGAATATATAAAGAACTCAAGAAATTAGACATCAAAATGCCCAACAGTCCAATTAAGAAATGGGCTATAGAACTAAACAGAATTCTCCACAGAGGAAGTTCAAATGGCTGAAAGACATTTAAGGAATTGGTCAACATCCCTAATTATCTGGGAAACTCAAATCAAAATGACTCTTAGATACCACCTTACACCTGTCAGAGTGGCTAAGATAAAAAACACAGAAGACAGTTTATGCTGGAGAGGATGTGGAGCAAGGGGAACTCTCCTCCACTGCTGGTGGGAATGCAAGCTTGTACAGCTACTTTGGAAATCAATATGGCACTTCCTTAGAAAATTGGGAATCCATCTCCCCCAAGACCCAGCTGTAGCACTCTTGGACATATACCCAAGGAATGCTCAATCATACCACAAGGGCATTTGCTCAGTTATGTTCATATCAGCATTGTTTGTAATAGCCATAACCCGGAAACAACCTAGATGCCCTTCAACTGAAGAATGAATGGATAAAGAAAATATGGTACATATACACAATGGAGTACTTCTCAGTGGAGAAAAACAATGATGTCATGAGGTTTGCAGGCAAATGGATGGATCTAGAAAAAAATTATCCTGAGTGAGGTAACCCAGACTCAGAAGGACAAACATGGTATGTACTCACTCATAGGAGGATACTAGATGTAAAACAAAGATGACTAGACTGCTACACAACTCCAGGGAGGCTACCTAGAAAACGGGACCCTAGGAAAGACCCAAGGATCACCCAATGACAGAGAAATAGATGAAATCTACATGAACAACCTGGATGACATTGGGAGTAATGAAGGGCAAGGTTTGAGGGAAAGAAAGCTTAGGGGAGCAGGAGATCCCAGCTGGATCAAGAACAGAAAGAGAGAATGAGGAATAACAGACCATGATAAATGAAGACCACATGAGAACAGGAATAGGCAGAGTGCTCGAGAGGTCCCCAGAAATCCACAATGATATATTCTCTGTAGACTGCTGGCAATGGTCGAGAGAAAGTCTGATCTGATCTAGTCTGGTGATCAGATGACTAAACACCCTAACAGTCATCTTGGAACTCTCATGCAATAACTGATGGAAGTGGATGAAGAGATCCTCAGCCAGGCCCCAGGTGGAGCTCCAGGTGTCCAACTGTTGAGAAAGAGGAGGGACTGTAAGAGTGTGAATTGTTGACTCCAAGATTGCAAAACGCACAGGGACAAATAGCCAATCGAATGGAAGCACATGAATTATGAACCAAAGGCTGTGGAGCCCCCAGCTGGATCAGGCCCTCTGGATAAGTGAGACAATTGAATAGCTTGATCTGTTTGGGAGGCACCCAGTCTGTGGGACCAGGACGTGTCCTTAGTGCATGAGCTGGCTGTTTGAAACCTTGGGCTTACACAGGAACACATGATCAGCCTGGAAGGAGGGGACTGGACCTGCCTATACTGAATCTACCAGGTTTAAATGAATCCACAGGGGTGTCTTGGTCCTGGAGGACATGGGAATGGAGGGGAGGATCTGGAGGGGAGGTGGGGGTGGGGGCGGGAGGGGGGGGGACAGGGGAACCCATGGCTGATGTATAAAATTAAAACACATAATAATAATAATAATAATAATAATAATAATAATAATAAGTTTAAAAAACAATGAATAAAGTAATATGTAGGCTTACTGATATAGTGATATGAATAATTAGGCAGATTAAACAAAAGTGTTTGATTCAAATACTTGTAATAAAATAGAAAAGGAAAATAGTACATTAAAAACTACAATGTCTTTGAAGCTACCAACTGACAGTGGATAGTTTATATGTTTCAGTTTTATCATATATGGTACAATATCTTCTATCATAAATGTTAATTCTGAAAACATTAATGGTTTTATTTTGAGCCATTTTTCAATAAGTTATTTTTACTAATATTGCCTAGCCTAAAGATGAGCTTAACTTTGCTGTATAAGAAATAGTTCAGAGCCAGGCTGTGGTGGCACATGCCTTTAATCCCAGTGCTCTGTAGGCAGAGGCAGGCTGATCTTTGTGAGTTTGAGGTCAGTGTAGTCTACAGAGCAAGATCTAGGAAAGGCGCAAAGCTACACAGAAAGACCCTGTCTCAAAAAAAAAAAAAATGTTCAGAGATTTCTTGCTCAACTAAAGTAAGCACTTTGGTGTACTGATTAATGATTGGCATTCACTAATTGCTACTTACTTATATTCACCTGTATACTAATTATTAATATATACTCTCAGATCTCTGTGTCTTAAATTAAACTAAAATCTAATTTTGTGACTATATAATATTAAGAAATAAAAAGAAATATATACTTATAATATTCCATATTAACTGAAAGAGTTGAGAAAATGTCTACTGAACACTAGAACTGAAAGGAGAAGCAGTGATTATTGTCTTTATATTTTATACCTTATTCAATATTTTACTGCTTTATCTTTGTTTGAAACCATTCTCTCTGCAAAGCTGAAAGCCTAGAATCATCTAAACTATTTTTTTGATAAATTTAGGGGAATACTTAGAAGCATTTTAATATTTTTGTTTATTTCTGAGATAGCAGAACTGTGTTAACATCATGTATCTCTGTACATCTTCATCTCTAATGATACATGTTTCTATATAACCAAAAAATCTATTACATATTGCTCTTTGTCAAAGTAGAAATTTAAAAAAAAAACTCAAAATGTTTGGCTTTCTAGTACAAATTAAGGTTATAGAGTAAACATTAGAGATCCTGCTAACTTCCAGAGGTTGTCCTGGGCTAATGAACCTTTGCTTGACACATGTCAGCAAGTGTCATCTGAGATACCACTGTATAGGATCTCTACAGTAGAGATTGTGATATTGATTGCATTTTAGGTGTTTAGGGATACATATATATGTAGGTGGAAGTTTCTTTCCCACCAGCAGCTCCCCAATAAACATACTGAGGCTTATATTAATTACAAAGTCCAATATCTTGGACTAATTACTAGCTGACTCTTGCATTTAAATTAACCCGTATTTCTTATCACTGCTTTGCTATGAGGCTTGGTACCTTTCTCATTACAGCATGTCCATCTTGCTTCTCTCTGAGTCTACTTGGGACTCCTGACTGTGCCCTTCTTCCCAGCATTCACAGTTTGGCTCTTCCACCTAGCCTTATATCCTGTCCAGCTATTGGCCAATCAGCTTCTTTATTATACCAATCTCAATAATGTATATACACACAGTGTAAAGAAATATTCCATACATATCTAATTGCAACTTAAGAGTTAAAATTCAGAGGCAAAAGCTAATGAACCTTCTTTACTCAGTTTGATGTATGAATGAAGAATTGGTACCATATTTTGCTTTTTGGTTGTTGTGATCAACATTATGGTCAAAATTATGTTATTATAGTAAAGGATTTATTGTGGCTTACAAGTTATAGGGAATAGGGAAACTAAGGCAGGAGATCCAGGCCAGATTTGGAAATGGAAACCATGGAAAATGCTGCTTACTGACTTGTTCCCATGATCAGTCTGTTACTTTTCTCATAGCTGTGCAGGTTCAGCACCAATGACCATGGACTGGGTCCTCCTGCACAGTGACAAAAATGTATCCATATACATGCCTGCTGGTCAATATGATTGAGGCAATCTTACAGTCATGACTTCATCAAGTAATCCTAAGCTATGTTAACTTGACAGGTCAAGCTTACTAGACACTCTGGTTTAGCATAACTGAGGCTCTCATCCACGAGCTACTTGGGGTTATTGTCACTCACATAACTTGTTGAAGTAATTGGAGACAGCTAAGATTTGAGGTCCTGTTTTGTGCTATTGATGGTTGAAATGATATGATCTTTAAGAATGGGCAACCTTGAAAAAAATGGCCCCTATACTCCCAGTGAAATTAATCAATACCTCATTATTTAGAAGCTATAAATGCTGTCTTTAGCTGACAAGCTGACAAAATGTGTTTTCTTATATAAATAAAGAACAGCAAATCAGAAATCTAGCATACAAGAGGTTATTAAAGAGCACAAAAGAACCACCTTTGTTTTCTTCACTTAGATATTTCATCAATATAATGGTATTTATGCCCCTTTAATAAGAAAAAGAAGAGAGTTTGGGCTTTACAATTATAATTGAAAAATAGTAATGACAGAAACTATACAAAGCACAAAGTATGAAAAGAATTTTAGAATTTAAAACTCCAGAATTTCAACATTTGAGGGAGAGAGAAACAAAACCAAAAAATCACTGTTTTCTTTAGTGTATTTATAATGTCACGTATTGCAATACTTTATATTTGCTTGTTTATTTAGACTGAAGATTCAACTTAATTGTTCATGGTAGACACTGATGAAGCCAGGATGTTGTCTTTTAGTTGACTACTAATGGTTCATTGAGTCTTCTAGTAAAAAGCACCTCTCTCCTACGGTTGCTCCAGTTGGAGTTGGTGGGTTCCCCACTCTCCCCTTCCCCCTCTTTCTTCCTTCTTCTAGAGGCCACACAGAAGTTCCATTCTTAATGCAGAATTCTCTTTTCCATAAGCTAATATGGAATATTTGGTCATGACTACTTATAGTATTAATAATATGTTATACTTGACAATAGTAGGAATGATTCACTGGTGAGTTCTATTGTCTGTTTGATCTTACTGTTTGTTCACAGTATTGATGTTACAACACCCACCAGTTCACCTCTTATGTGAGTTCTGTTTCCTGATGCATCAAATCTCAGCAAAAACTGTGCATTTGATTTTAAATTATATACCTCTTACAAAGAAGTTGTTATTGTGCTTGTTGGGTTTTGTTCAATACTTTGTATTGCACTAGAGACTTAACTCAGCTGTGTTCTATCTAAACAAGCACCCTACTATTGAGCCACACCTCCATTTTTCATGCTTGTGGTATCCTAAACTACACATTCATTTCTATAAATTACAGTAAATTCAGAAAGCCTTGAACATTGATTTCTTTCACACAAGTAAAGAGGGAACTATTGGTAGTTGAAAAGTAAAAAAGATGAAGGGTTTTTTGTCTCTAAGATCACTGGGTATGGTTTTTATTTTCCTGGGACTTACTCTTCACATTTATAGTTGAATTCTGCTTATATTTGGAGAGATAAATACAAGTTTATAGTTTACCCACTAATGCATCAATTTATTCATCTATATACATCTCTTCCCTAAGTTTTGAGGCATGAAGTAAAATAGTTACCTTGGGTTACTCTTCTATCATATGGTTCATCAAGTCTTTAATTTTTATGTCTATTACAGTGTGTTTGGGAAGTCCATTAATTTTCCTTCCTGCAATAAGCAAAACGTATATCTATGCTACTAAATTCAAATAAGTATATACCTACAAAACCATTTATCTATACATTATCTATCTATCTATTTATCTATCTATCTATCTATCTATCTATCTATCTATCTATCTATATGAGATAGGATTGAATTAATATCCAAACTGTACAATTGTTAGCGCATGAACTGGCTAGAGAAATAAACAATTATAATTTTATCTCTAAATTTTGTGGTGAAAAACAAAATATATAAACTAAGACATGTAAGCAATATATTCACTCTAACCAACAGCTATAAAGCAAATACTTGTGTAAGTTACAATGCTAGTGAAGAAGTCAAACAATCATAGGTGTCTGGTAGTATTTTTTAATCCTATGCATCTCCTTTTGATCTGCATGGCATCAAGATCTTTTCTCTGCTGTGTACCTTACTTATAGAGAGATACATCATCCAATGATGTCTACTTAATAATGTTTTGTGCACCAAAACCCCATGTTCTACATAATTAAAATGCTTTTGAATGAAAAACAAAAACATTTATTCAAAGGGAACTTGCAAGTGCCAAGCCATATCAACTAAAACAACCACTGAAGACCCCAGGTCAAATTATGTGATGAAACATAATGAAAGGGATTTAAACTTGTTTATTTAAACAAGCTTTACTTCCACACTTTCTATTAGATTGCAAAGCGTGAAGAAAATGGTCTTTTAATCACCTTTAAAATGTGCCTAGAGGATATTCCCTGGCGCTCTTACCCAGGTAGTAGATACAGATAGTGTATGCATATGATTACGTCCATAAAGTTAAGATGTCAGATCCATATTTCCTTTTATCTTTCTGTATCATTTTTGGCTAATTTATTTTCAATGGGAAGTCTATGGTATAATCATTTAAAATATAAATTTGCAGACATTGTATTATTTGTTTCTTAAATTGACATTTTCACATTCTTAGTAAGAACAAACAAACCTCTCATTTTGATATATGTTGAAGTGAGTAAAAAAATAAGACATATTGGGGATTTGACACTGTCTTGGTTAATTTTCTGTTGCTGTGGTAAGTTGCCATGAACAAGTGAACTTATATATAAACTTACAAACAAAGAGTTTATTTGGGGTTTACAGTTTCAGAAACTTGGAGTCCTTGGCTATCATCCTGGGAACCTTGGTAGCATGCAGACAGACATGACCCTGGAGCAGCAACTGAGAGCTCACACACAGATCCACAATTAGGAGGAAGCAGAGTTCAACAGGGATTGCTGGGTGCTTCTGAAAATTCAGGGCCGGCCCAGTGATGCACCTTCTTAAATACAGATATGTGAATCCACCCAAACAGTTTCCTCAACTGGGCACCAAGTATTCAAACAAGCATATGATCCTCTGCAGCATATTCACATTCAAACCACCAACAAGAAGTTGCTCTAACATGGAAATCTCTTGGTGATTCTTCTTCTTTTTTTCTAAAACAAAACAAACAAACAAAAAAAAAACAAAAAAACACAAAAAACAAAAAAAAACAAACAAAAAAAACGCTATGCATTTTGTTGCTTTCTTCATAATCGCTTTTCAAGAAATTATATGATGTAATTCTTCTATTTTGTTTTAGGTATTATGATGAAGTACTATAAATTCTAAATTGCGTTGATTAGATAGTTTTAAGGATTAAAATTTTAGAGCCCAGGATGATGAGAATAGACTTTGAAAGGTTTGTTCCAACACTATTCTTTTTTGAAGAATCACTGCTGTTTTGTGGTGATAGCTGTTGTGATCCCTTCTCCTTTTATGCTGTAAAAGTAGCACACACCTGAGAACTGCATCATGGTTAACAGTGTTAGGAGTTTCAATTTGTGCATCAAACTTGGTTTATACTTAATGATTCTCTATGTGACTAAGGAAGATGATGAAGAACATAAGCAGACATGTGTCAGGTTTTGTGAATTCACATTTATAAGCAATGTGTAGGTGCAGCCCGTTTTCTAGCATTTAAGACACTGTGAGTAGAGTCTTGCAGCTGAGGTTCTTGGTGATCACTGGCCATTACCTCATTCTTTCACTCTGTCCAGTACGTTGCATACTTTATATGTCAATTAAGATTATATGCAACTGTTTATTTTCTGATAATCCAATGGATCTTTGTTCCCCCTAGCGGGTCTGCCTTACTGCCTTCACACTTTTTCTCCTCCTCCCAACTCCTCCTTCCTTCTCTCTCTCCTCTTCTCCTCTTCCTCCCTTTCTTCTTCCTTCTCTCCTTTCCTCCCCCTTTCTCTTTTTCTCATTCCTTTGCTTATTTTCATCTTTTGTTTTCCAAAGAAATTTATGCCTAAGTATCTGTAAAATTGAACCATAGAGTAAGTAGATAGTGACCATTTTAAATTTGATTTAAAAAAAACCCCAATATTTCCAAATACTTACCAAAGTTCCAGATAGCTGGCATGACATCCTTTTAAATTTCACTTTTGCAAACATGTGGTCACCTACTCAATAATTTACTGGCAAATCCCTTTACTAAGATAAAAATAATGTCACTATATCTTTTTTCTAAGAATAGTTTGTCCTTAAGATGTGTTCTACAATATCATCAGATAAATGCTCCAAATGTGCAACACCAATCATACTGTTTCAAAGCAAGTAATTATTTCTATATAATTTTACTGACTTTTTTGAAATACGGTGAAACTGAATAGATCATCAAAAACTATCATTTCTAAATCACTAAAATTCACAAGTAGGTTCACTTACTCAGGAAAATAGCAATGGCATGATGAAGGATCTACAGAGATTAGAATTAAACCTGGTTAAAGTTGGTATACTCATAAAGGACCTTATTCCAATATGTAGGAGTTTAGGGAGAATAAAAATGCTATTTTTGAAGAAAAAATACTAAAATGAGACATATTCACTTGAAAAGTTTAACTTTATTGAGGAACATGTTCTGTAACATATTTTTTCTCAGACATGTCAAGACAATAGCAGTTGCTCCTGGCACAATATGTTTTTTTAATTAAAAAATTTGTTTTTTTGGTTTTTCAAGTTAGGGTTTTTCTGTGTAGTTTTGCACCTTTCCTGGAACTCTCTCTGTTGCCCAGGCTGGCTTCGAATTCACAGAGATCTGCCTGCCTCTGCCTCTTGAGTGCTGGGATTAAAGACATGCACCACCACTGCCCAGTCCTAGTACAATATGTTTAAGCAAGTATTTACTTGCATTTGTTATTAGAGACAATTACTGTTGCCTGGGGGACCATTGTCCAGCAGCATGGGGCACAAAGGGAATCAATAGATTGGCACATACTATGACGTTTTTATATAAGGGGGTTAAGGGAAAAGACACTCACATACTCTCTTGATGGTTTCCTTCAGACCTTTTCTATATTCTTCTTTCGCATTCTCTATTCCTTATTTTGCAGGTGATTTTCTTCTCTCATTCCAGATGTTTTCTTTCTAACTCATTTTATCTCTATGAATTCTTTCCCTTATAGCTTATATTCTCCAACTGAATCTTTCAGGCACTTTAGAAATTATAATGTGCTAACATTCTTTTTTTCAAGTGAATGATTACAATGAATAAAAGCAAAAACAGACAGATTTTCAATATCCCTTATGATAAAATAGTTTATGTATTACAGGTGAAGAACATGTTATCCCCAAGAATCCACATATATTCATACCCAAGCAAGTTGTTATAGATTAACAGAGTGTAAGCAAGCAAGGTATCCTTTTATTGGCAGGCTGGGTTTTGTGGTTACAAAAAAAGGATATTTTATTACTTATCTTGAAAGGTAATCTTATAAGGAAGCTTAAAGAAATCACAAACTTAAACTTTTATAAATGAAAAACAACCAGTCAGCTCTACTTTAAATCTTTAGGATGCACACCCACTCATCAATAGTATTTTATATGAGAAGACTGAGGGAAAAAATGGGTATAAGGAGTTAATCATCACCTGTTCTCATCATCCAATCCAAGCAAGAAAGGCCCATCAGCTAATAATAATTATGCTTTTTTGTTCTTGTTCCCTGACTTTAACGAGTTCCTTACTCAACTCTGTACCTTTCTAAAACTTTAGATTACCTTCTTGGTTTTTCATCTCAATGCTATTTGAAAACAACATCTTAGTCTAACTTTAAGTTATTTTCAGAGCTTTGTTTCAGCTATGATGCACTCTGAAACCTGTGAACACATCTCCCAACATTAAGATTAAAAGAATGTAAACTAGCTGGACTACTGGGACTCAATTGTTATTCTTAATCATTACCCTAAGCCACAATCTATGTGGCTCCTCAATAGAAACTCATGTGTTCTAATTGTGTGACACGTCCTTGTTTATGTTTTAATCATCAAAACTCTAAACTAACATTATTATTATCAATTAGACAGTACACCATAAGAAGAAATCAACTTCATAATAATCCACAAGTAAAAATGCCTAGTAGAACAGGATATTTCCATGAGATAATCGTACAACATTACGGATAGTGGGGATCTCCCTACACCTGTGCACACCATGCTAGATACCAGAGAAAGATGGCAGTGGCAAACATGTAAAGGCACAGCAGAAGCAAAAGACATTATGGAGTCTGTGGTCTCAGGGCCTTGTCTATCCAAGATTCACCACCCATCAGGGATTTTCCTCTGGTGGGCTGACACCTGAACTTCATTTTTCCCCACCTGCTGCTCCTCTGGCATGGTGACCAGCAACAAATAGAATTATTCATATCTGGGTATTATTGTTCATGCTGCCTTCTAAAATATTACATTTACAACTATATGTAACACAAATATTAAAAGGTCTTATTAATAAAAACACACCTGGAGCCAGGTATTGGCATGAACGCTGAAAGATCAGAGCAACAGAACAGGCCACATCCAACCTCACCTTGCTGATTCTTCAGCTGATCTTGTTTCCTCAAACTGGAAACCTCTGAGTCCTCACCTGAATGGATCTTAGCTGAACTGCTGCTCAAAAACCTAAAGGCTTAAAAAGCCCTCTGGTTCCTGGTCTTCATGTTTTATAAACCTTTCTGCAATCACTTCCTGGGATTAAAGGTGTGTGTCACCATGCCTGGCCTCTATGCCTATCTAGGGCTGTTCTGTTCTGTGACCCCAAAAAGTTTATTGGGGTGCACAATATATCAACCACAACTGTACCTAACTTTCAAAAATCTGAATCAATTAGAATATAATGTTTTTATTTAAGTTCCTAAAGATCAAGTAAGCAAAACATTATAAATTGGAATTAATTTTGTCTCCTAAGTATCTATTTTCAGTAATTGATTCATAGTGCCCTAGTTACTTTCTCGTGCTCTCAGACAATACTGACTGAAGTCAGCTTGGGGAAGGAAAGAGTTTATTTGGCTTACAAGTTCTGATCACATTCAGTCATCGAGGGAAGTCAAGGCAGGACCTCAATCAGGAGCTTAGGAAGGAGCAATGGTGGAATGTGGTTTACTGGATTGCTTTCTGTGGCTTGCTCTGTTTTTTTCTGGTTCAACCTATGACTACCTGAGAGGGCTGTTACCTCTTATAGAAGGTGACTCTCCTGCATCACCATTAATCAGAAAAATGCCCTACAGACCCATTCATCAGTTGAGATTCTCTCTTCCTAGATGACTACAGTTTGTGGCAAGTTGATAAAAACTAAACAGCAAGGGTTGGGGATTTAGCTCAGTGGTAGAGTGCTTGCCTAGCAAGCGCAAGGCCCTAGGTTCAATCCCCAGCTCAAAAAAACCAAAATCAAACCAAAACAAAAAACTAAACAGCACATGTAGCAAAGCAGGTTTAGATATTCTCCAAATTCTTAAGGAGGCAAAATTATTATAACACAGCTCAGAACTGTGGTTAAATATGTAGGTGATACACATCCAACTATTTTTTATTGACAGAACTTTAAAGCTCTCATAGAATCAACCTAACAATTCCCCAATGGCACTTAATTTCTAGTAAGTGGAACGCCAAGTATGCATGTATGTATTTCACTCCTAAGTCAAAAAGTTTTGTTTTTTGTTTTGTTTTGTTTTTTAGAATAGTAGAAGAGTTATAGTTTTCTATATAGTCATTCATTAGGCTAACACAGCTTGGGACAAGTGAAGTTATCTTTGAAGAAGTAAATTCATGTGAAAACTACCAAAGAAGTCCTGGCACCTATAAGTGCTACTGTGGCTCCATCAATACCTACATTTCTTGGTGGGCAGGAGATAAGAGATTCTGGGTTAAAACAAGTCTAATCTAGGTATTCCCCAATTATGTAAACAAAGGTATCTAGTATCAGCAAATTAATTCTTCTTTCCAAAATATTGTAGGGAAATACCTAAAATGAAGTAATACTTCAACCAACAGTGGCATTTAAAATGCATGTTGAGGCATGGGTACATAGCTCTTGATCAAAGACATTCACCCCAGAAGCATGAGGACCTGCTTTCAAATCCTTGGAACTAATTAAAATGGCTAGAATTCTCAAACCTACCATAATAAATTGCTTATATAAATCTACCATATTTAATAACATTAATTTACCTTTCAAAATGAGTGAAAACATAATTATTGCAAAATAAAATTGCAGAAACAATCACCTGTATGAAGATCTTAAAGAAGATCATAATAAAACAGTGTAATTACTGTGAACTGGAACACAGCTATTGTGTACTTAAACATCACTGCAAATGTGAAAACCAATAACCTGATTGTAAGTTATGGTTGGAATATGCATTGTTCAGCGAACCTTACACAGTTGTACTGTTTTGCAGACTTAGAGCTAGTTATAAAAATTGGCTCTATCTTGTGAAAAGGGGATTAAATCTCCTGTTTTGCATATAATGCAGAGGGGGGAAAATAAAGCAGGAAATTGAAACCATTTAACTTTTCATTTATAAAAATTTAATGTATGGTCCTAGGTTATAAAGAGTATGGTGGACTAATAACATGCCTTTTAGAGACAGAGCACTATTTAAGTTTGTCACAGATGTGTGGCATTGTTATTTGAACATACTATTTTCCTGTCTGAAATTTGATGTGTTTAGATATGAAACAAGGCTCATTTTACTTTCCTTTGTTACAGTATATAACGCAATACCAAATACAAGAGGATCTATTCTTTATGACAGGTTGTGTATGTTCAATGACCATTAGCTTATGTGTCTCTGTTTTAAAAGATATTAATATTAAACCTAATGTTGCTACTTACAGAATATATTTCCTTAAACTTCATTTGAATGACACATTAGTATAAAGTAGGAACATCTGAAAATAAATAAATTTGTATTTCTAAAAATTTTCAAATTTGTACTTTGCCAATAATACAAATTGAAAAAAAGTTAAATGAAAGTAAATAATTCTCCAGAGAATGCAATTAATTAAATAAAATTATCTTTCTAGTTATTTGTAAGAAACAATGACTTAGCTGATTGAAACTATACATAAAACACTTGAGAAAACCTTGGATAATTGTATAAAGGTATATCTCAAACAATCATATTTATTATTTTATAGCACTTATAGATTTACTTACAATGACTAGAGATCATTTGATGATTCTTGCCCAGGAATAAATACCATCAGAGCTATTTGGATTCATAGGAAACTGACATTAAAGTAGGCACAAAGCCCCACAAAAATTTGAGAAGTATCTTTGGGCTTGAAATATGAATAGTAACACAGTATGATGGTGAATGAAAAGGCTGGTTGAATCTGAAAGAAGCCATCCACAGTGAAACCCTGCCCTACATAAATATGTGTCCAGGGAGATTATGAAAACAACCGTCTTCACCCCAGTACCCACATTCTAGTCTTTGATTTCCATGAGTGATTACCTACTGACTAGGCCCCTTTTAATGAGCTTCATACAATGTTTTTGGCACAGTATTCCCTGTATTAGTTGGTCATTCTTTCCAGAACCATTAGTTAATGAGTGTTGAGAACTATTGCTGGTCATTCAACTGAGATGATACTTGTATCGATCTTTAATTTTAGTCTTTAAGAATTTTATAAGTGTATACAACAAAATGAGATCATTTGTGTTCCCATATCCTTCTTCCATATTGTTTCCAAGTTTCCCTAACACAACTCCTTCTAGATGCACATTTGTCTTTTAATTTTACCAATTCATAGGTGTGAGGACATCCATTTAAACATGGGAAACTTACCAGTGGCCACAGACTCTATAAAGAAGAATAATGCTTCTCCCATCAACCATCAACTGCCAATAGTTCCTCAGTAAAGTGGAATAGAGATGCCCTGACTATACTAGATTGAATGTATATTTCCACTAAACTGCCATTTGCACATTTAAAGACTCACAATCTTGACAAGTATCTAATAGAGAGTTGTCGTTATACTATAGAAAAGGAGAGAAACCTGTCTACATATTGAAGTTGATTGAGTCAATGCAAGAGCATTCCTGTTAACACCCATTACACTCAAATAGTAATAAAATACTTTTATTTCAGAGTCATGTCTAAAATTAATTAAAATGATGTTTTTATGAATCTACCATGACATTAAACTAATTCCACAAATGAGTCTAGGGAAATCCCCATATTATCAGATATCCTCTTATGTCCGACCATTTCTCAAAAAGATGTTCAGAGTAACATGATATGAACACTGGAAAAGACACTAATCTCAATTTGACTCTAATTAGATGTGTGACATGGGTAAGTGAGTCTGAGAATTTATTTCTCCTCTTTTCAGTAATATGGGAATTAATAATTCTCGGTTTGTTAGTGAAAACTGAATGATAGGAGTGTATATGCAGGAATCTATATGTAATATTTAAAAATCCAAAACTGTCCTAATGCATATGCAAATTATAAAGTATCACACCATCTATGAACTCACCTATTTTTTGTAGCTACAAAATGAACACTTAAAATTCCCTGTTGTGACCCTTTCTGGCCTGGAATGCAGCACGTAGACTAGACTGGCCTGTGATAGGGTACCTTCCTCTGCCTGCTGAGTGCTGGCATCAAAGGCCTGTGCCACCACGGTTGCCCGTTATCTTCCTTTTCATTCTTGCTTTTAAATTATTCAGTTCATTACATCTTCCTAAGAGTATATGTTTATTTCTTTTATGCATTTAAAATTACAGATTTTAAATATACTTATGCTTTGCTTCTCTCCTATAACAGTATACTGGTAAGATCTGCTGAGTTATCAAGATTCTATTGCTGTATTTTTCTTTTTTCCTTTTTTTTAAAGATTTATTTATTTAATATGTATACAGAAGAGGGCACCAGATCTCATTACAGATGGTTGTGAGCCACCATGTGTTTGCTGGGAATCGAACTCAGGACCTCTGGAAGAGCAGCCAGTGCTCTTAACCTCTGAGCCACCTCTCCAGCCCCTATTGCTGTATTTTTCAATCCTGTAACATTCCATGTATGGCTTCTTCATTTGTTCAATGATTTCTCTGTCTGTAACTATTTTTGCTATTTTTCATTTTGCCATCACAAAGTAAAGTCATATATATATATTACATTTTGAGCCATATGTATAAGGTACAAACTAAGGGAAGATTGCTAAGATCACCTCATGCACTAACTGACAAAGCATGTGGAACAATTCCCCAATAATGGTACTTATTTCCAATGACATTGCTCTTGTACTTCTGCCTACAGAGGTCCTCATTCCAACAGCATTTTCTGTACTCAGAGGACAATTGTGCTTTTACAACAGCCTTAAAGGACGCTGTGCTAATTTTCCTGCTAGTTTGAAATATTTTATTTTAGCCATGTATATGTCTACTTTTGTTAAGTATTTCCTTATTCCTTTCTCATTTTTCATATTGGGTTATTTCCTTTTATTAACCTCTTATAAGATTCAGGACGTTAAATTATTGAAAAAATATTCTCAGTTATGCTGCATATCTTTGTACTTTATATTTTATAAGATGTTTATTTTTGTCTTAAATGTGTGATCCTTTTATACAGTTTAGATAATATATAATATGAATTTCTTTATCAAGAAATCATAAAATTTTCCTTTCTTTTGAATCTATGTATTTACTAATGTTCTTATTATGTTATTAATAGTCTAATTTAGATATTTCTGTTATGAGGTTTCCTTTTTAAAAAATTATTTTTCTCTTCTACAATACATCCTGACCACAGTTTCCCCTCCTTCCACTCCTCTCAGCCCATCATGCACTCCCCTTTCCCCCAGATCTACTGCTTCTTCATTTCCCTTAGGAAATAGCAGGCCTCTCAGGGATATCGTCAGAACACAGCACAAAATCATGCAATTAGAGTAGACATGAGCCAGGCAGTGGTGGTGCACACCTTTAATCCCAGCACTCAGGAGGCAGAGCCAGGCAGATCTCTGTGAGGTTGAGGCCATCCTGGGCTACAGAGCAAGATCCAGGACAGGCACCAAAACTACACAGAGAAATCCTGTCTTAAAAAACAAACAAACAAACAAACAAACAAACAAAACAACAACAACAACAAAAACAGACTAGACACAAACCCTCATATCAAGGTTGGACTTTGGCAACCTAGTAGGAGGAAAAGGTTCCTAGAGCAGGCCACAGAGTTAGAGACATGCCCACTCTTACAGTTTGGAATCTCATAAAATCTCCAAGCTAAACAACCATATCATGTATGTAGAAGATCTAGTTTAAACCAATGCAGGCTCCATGGTTGCAGCTTCAGTATCTATGAGCCCCTGTGAGCCCTGCTCAGTAGATTCTGTGGGGTGTGTTCTCCTGGTGAAGAGGTTACCTTTAAATATACAGTTTCTCTTTACAGAGAGGGGGAAGGGAAGAGAAAGAGAGATGGAGAGGAAGGGAATAAAAGAGAGGAAGGGGAGGAGGGGGGAAGGGACAGAGGGGAGAGAGAGAGAGAGAGAGAGAGAGAGAGAGAGAGAGAGAGAGAGAGAGAGAGAGAGAACACTTATCATTTGTTGCCAGGCTATCCTGTAAATTTTATTCCTCCTCCCTCACCTTCTGTGAATGGAAATGCTATGGACACACTGCTACGCCTGAATGTGTACTCTATTTTTCTGATCTCCTCCTCATTAGATTTGTACTTTCACAACCTACCTTGCTGTATGTTTGTATGAAGCAGTGATTAATGAAATCTCTTAGTTTATGAGATTTTTAGTGGTTGAGTGCAATTTTTCATAAATACCAAAGTCAAATTCAAACTAAACAAGATGCCATGCTGTTAATATGATGGAGTAGTTTCTGGAGTTTACATTAGGGTTTGCATGATGCTCTGCAGAAGGTCAGCTGTTTTCCTTGAAGTTCAGACTGTCCTCTTGGGCCTCCATTAGCCTATTCAGCTGCCTTAGAGCACCCAGAATACACAGCTTTGAAGCTGCTGTTTAAAAAGCCATTCACTGAATGGGAATGAGAGCAGGCAGAGAAGGCGGAAGAAGGTAGTTTTATAAAACAACAAAACCGAAAACAAGCATTTATTGGTCCCCAGGGAGCAATAGTTTTTCCCGTTAGTCACCAGCCCCTTTGGCCTATGTTATAACCTTTGTCTGCAATTATCTGTAATTGAGGTAATATATTTTTTAATACACTGAAGGATCAGGAAATTGAGATGCTGACATTAATAATGGTGCTCTTTTAAAATTATGAGTATATGGGAAAAATTTAAAAATTGATCGGTAAAAGATATCAGTCTTCATGTACTTAGCAAAGAATAATAAAATGATTTGATAGGTACTCAGTTTTGGATTACTATTGACAGTCCCCTCAGTCTGTGTATAAACATGATTACTGCAAGCCAGCCTTTGTGGCACGCCCTCACCTAAGATTTAACTTATTTGGCCTTTAGAGGAACACATTTGCCTTGTAATACGGTTGGTTCTAAGGAAAACTTAATGAAATCAAAGGTAAATTCATAATCTAGCTTGAATGTTCCTCTTTTAGGAGATCATCTACTTATCCACTAAATGGTAGAGATAAAGAAACAATCTTATGTAGATGTCTGTAATGTACATATGAGGATCTATATCAATGTTATTAAATATGTATATATACATAATAATTTCATATACAAATCTTTTAACAACTATTATAATAAATGTTATGTTTTAACTATGAATTTAAACAGGATTTTATATTTAAAAACATCCACATATCCTATTCAATGTCTAATGTCTTCATGATGAAATTTATAAAATACAATTGTAATATTCTAATATAGAAAATTAGAGCTGTTTTATTCCTTGATTTTTTTGGACACCTACAGGACACAGTTTTTGATTCTGTTTCTTTTTCAACACACTGAAATCACTAAGCATATTCACAGAGCAGAAATGATAAAATTATATTATGAGATGCATAGGACAAGGTTATCATCTTATGAAATGAACTGAGCTCTTCGTTAAGTCAGACATGGGAGTTTGTTATCATAACATGTTGTTTATGTTCCTCTAGAGCATACCCACTTGCTCACATTTGCATATGCATATTGAGATAATATCATTTCATTAATTTTTGTGGTATGCCTCCTAAGAGTAATTATGTAAGAACTGGGTTATACATATTTTAATCATCTATTTCTATTATTTTCATATATTGCTTCATCAACTTCTGAGCAATACACATTCCCAATTACAGTATGTTTCTGATGTACACAAATATCCATTAACTTATCCAATCCAACATCATGCATTCCATAACTTAAATATTAAAAGTGTGAATCATTACATGTAGCATGGAGAAGGTATTCAAAAATACTCAGTTCCTTTTCTTTATTTTAATAATTTTATATTTGTTGCTTCTTCTATGATCACTCCCCTGAGTTTTTCCTTTTATTGAAAATAGAATTTCTTTTCTCACATAAAATATCCTCATTACAGTTTCCAGTCCTCTATTCTTCCAAATTTTTCTGTACCTCCATTGCCACTAGGATCCACCCCCTTTTTGTCTCTCATTAGAAAAACAAGAAAGGCTTCTAAGTGATAAAAATAAAATAAAATATTTATAATATGATAAAACAAAAACAAACAGAAAGAAAAGAGTCAAAGAGAAGGCACAAGAAACAAAGACCCACTTGTTTTCAAACTTGGAATCCCATAAAAACACTAAACTGGAAGCCATTATATATATTTAAAAGAAAGACAGAGAAATTATATATAATAAAAATAATAAGATAAAATTAATTTAAAAAAAGCAGTGCCCTAGCACAACATTATGAGACAAAGACACTCCAAAGATGCTGTTGAGTTAATTTTCTGTTGACCATCTGAAGCTGAGCATGAGTCTACACTAAAAGTAGTTTATTTTCCCTAATGTGACTCCCTTGGAGGAAGCTTCATTTTCATTTGCAACTGGTTGTGAATTGGAGTCCTTTCAGCCCTAGGACTCCATTTGGTATAGACCTGTGCAGGCCTTGTGCATTCTTCTTCAGTCTCTGTCAGTTCATATTTGCATTAGTCCTATTGTGTTTAGGGGGTCTGTTTTCTTGGTGATCCCTCAGCTATGATAGTCTTTCTACTGCCTGTTCTGCAAAATTCTCTGTGACCTGAGGGGAAGGATTTGATAGAGACACCCTGTGTAGGTCTGAGTGCTCCAAGGTCTTTCACTCTGCTTGTGGTTTGGGAGGGAGGGCATTGTCTGTATATGTTCCTATCTGCTGCAGGAGGAAACTTGGATGATGACTGAGCAAGGCACTAATCTATCAGTATAAAAAAATGCCATTAGTGGCCATTTTATCTAAACTAATTGTTTTGTTGTTATTGTTGTTTTTAGACCAATCTATTTGCTTTACAAGGGCCCCAGACTATCTGGTCATAGGTTCTCAATCAAATAAATATTGTCAAGTATGGATTCTATCTCTTGGCATAGGCCTGCAGTCAAATCAGATAATAGTTGATTACCCCAAACATATTGTGCCTCAATCGCACTAGCATATCTTGCAGGTAGGACACAATTGCACACCAAATGGTTTATGGCTGGTTTACTTCTCCTTTGCTGGTTTACAGAGTACCTTCCTTTACCAAAGCCATAGCATATATGGGTGAAGGTTGTATGTAGGCATCAGCTCATCATCTTCTCCATGTTTCATGAGGTATGTAGATACTATCTTTAGCAATGGGGCTTTGCTATCAGATTGTAGAGAGTAACCTATAGTCTAGGCAACAGCCTGGGTTGTCTACAGTTTCACTAGAGACCTTCTGACTAACAACAGAATTAGATGCAAACCAATCCAGATACTGAAAGCTTCATTAGGTAAAAAAGATAGCCAGTTGAGGCTCTGTCTTCTCAATTATTTAGGTATTTCTTTTAGATTGCTATCATATATGTATGTATTTTAGGAAGCTTCTGTTGAATAAGGCTTCCACACTACCCCTCAAATAACTGGGTTCTGTCTCCCCCATTATTTAGCAATATCATTGTATTCAGTTACATATATGTTTTAGGGAGCTTCTACAGACTTAGGTTTCCATTGTACCCCTCAAAAGGCCTTTAACTTTAGCTGTTTCACTCCATATTCTCTCCTCTGTTCTATTTTTCCTTTCCCTTCTGCACCTGATCCACTGCACACATCCATACTACTTACTCTATTTCTATTTTCTACCAAGTTCTATCTGTTCCCCATTAATCTCTTCAACTATACCTAACCTCTGTGTTTCTATGGATTATAGCTTAGTTATCATTGACTCTATGTCTAATAACCACATATTATATAAGTGAATTCATACCATATTTGTCTTTCTGGGTCTGGATGACCTCACTCAGGGTGACTTCTTGTAGTTCCATTTATTTACCTAAAAATTTCAAAATTTTATTTTTTTAAACAACTGAGTTAATATTCTATTTTCTTTATCCATTCTTCTGTTGAGGGACAACTATGTTGTATAGGTTTTTTTTTTTCTCTTAACTCTTTGAAAGCCTGCCAAGTAACTCTCAAATCAACAGACAGAGACTTATTTTTACTTCTGAATGCCTAGCCTTAGCCTGACTAATAAGAATAGCCAGTTTTTCTGAAGTTAAATGATCTCATCTATCTTTTACCTATGGGCTTTTATCTTTTTGTATTTTTATATATCTTGCTTTACTTTTTACTCCATAGCTGACTTGTGTACATTGGTGGTTGGCCCTGGGTATTCTCTTCTTCTTCTCCTTTGTTCACTCCTCTGTGGGGGCCCACAAAGATTCCAACTTGTGGCTTGTTTCCATTTTGACTCAAGGCCAGAGAGTCAGAGTTTATATTGCTCTCCAAAGCTGCATAATGGGATGTTTTGCCCAAAGGCATGGTTACCAGGTGTCTTATATTTCAAGGCCTAATTATAAGATGCTTTGCGGTAAGGTGTGGTTACCAGGTGTTTTGAGAATTAAAGATCTATATTTGTTTGTGTTTTGACTTTGATCCTGAAATGGGAAGGCGTTTTGCCTCTCCCCTTGCTAGTGTATAAAAAACCCTTTAGGAATAAACTTGAGGTGACGGGGTATTGACCCAGGGCCCTTCCAAAACTATCCTGTGTCTCTATCTTTTTCTTCATACTACATCTGTATTTCTTCCTATTATTTCTAAGTCCCTCACTCCTCCATTTAAGAACCCTGCAACAGGTCAGGGCTGGTCCCCAACACTACTCCCCTCTTCTATCTTTTATCCTTTCTGCCTGCCAATCCTGCCTATTTCTCTCTTCTCCCTTGCTGTTCTGCATTCAGCTCTTTATTAGGCCAAGTGGGTATTTTAGACAGGCAAAGTAACACAGCATTACAGAGTTAAACAAATGTCAAATGGATGCAACACATCTTTGCATCACTAAAAAAGTAGTCCACAGCATAAACAATTTTAGCACATCTTTAACTAGTGCTCCACAACCATTTCTGGCTATTATGAATACAGTAGCAATGAACATGGTTGAGCATGTGTCTCTGTAGTAAGATGGAACATACTTTATGTATATGCTCTTTCAAGATCTGTGAAGAACTGTGATGGATTTTTTTATAGGACTTTCATTGAACCTATAGACTGCATTTGGTAGGATGTCCATTTTACTGTGTTGGTGCTACAGATGCATGTGATGTCTTCTTCAGTTTCTTTCTTCAAAGTCTTGAGGTTTTTATCATATAACTCTTTCACCTAGTTGATTAAAGTTATCCCTAAAGTATTTTATATTATTCGAGGCTACTGTGAAAGAATTTATTTCTCTTATTTATTTGTCATTCTGTTAGGCATTTGTTTATTGGAGGACAAATTATTTTTGTGAGTTAATTTTGTATCCAGATGCTTTGATGAAAGTATTTATCATCTGTATGAGTTTCATGGTGAAATTTTTAGTGCAGTTTATATATTATATCATCTACAATGAAAGAAACTTTGACTTCTTTTCTTCAATTTGTATCCACTTAATCTCTTCAGTTGTCTTATTGCTCTAGCTAAGACTTCAAGTACTATATTGAATAGATGTGAAGAGACTGGACATTCTTGTCTTATATGTGATTTTAATGGAATAGCTTTGAGTTTCTCTCATTTTATGTTCATATTGGCTATAAGTTTGTGGTATATCACCCTTATTATAATGTTGAGATATGTCACTTGTTTTCCTAATGTCTCCAGGACTTTTGTTACAAAGAGGTGTTGGATTTTGTCAAAGACCTTATCTCCATCTAATGAAATGATCATGTGATTTTTGTTTTTCAGTTTATATATAGGTATAAATTTATTGATTTATATATATAGAATCATCCTTGCATCTATGGAATGAAACCTATTTGGTCATCATAGATGATTTTTATATGTTTTTGGGTTCACTTTGCAAGTACATTATTGAGAAATTTTGTTTCTATATTCAAAAGGGAAATTGGTCTGTAACTCTCTTTCTTTGTTGAGTCTTAGTGGTTTGCCTATGAGGGTAACTGTGGCTATATAAAGTGAGTTCAATAATGCTTACTTGGTTTCTTTTTTGTGGAATGAATTTGAGGGATATTGATGTTAAATGCACTTTGAAAATTTGGTAGAATTCTCTGATAAGATCATCTGGCCCTGGGATTTGTTTTTCTCTATTGGGAGATTTTTAAATACTGTGTCTGTTTCACAAGAGGTTACAAGTCTGTTTAATTTGCTTGTCTGGTCTCAATTGAAATTTGATACATGATATGCATGGAGGATATTATCCATTTCTTTTATATTTTTTATTTTTTGTCAAGTAGAGGTTTTTATAATATACCTTTATGGTTATCTGGATTTCCTCAGTGTCTGCTATATCTTTCTGATTTGGATATCAGCCTTTTAGTTAATTTGGATAAGGATTTGTCAATCTTACTGATTATCTCAAATAATTACCTCACTCTTTCTTTGGGGGCCAGGGAGTGAACTGTGGTAGTTTGGAAAAATGGCCCCCAAAGAAAATAGCACTATTAGGAGGTGTGGTCTTGTTGGAGGAAATGGGTCACTGTAGAGGTAGGTTTTGAGGTCTCATATACTCAAGCCATGCTTGTAGCCATATCATAATGCAAAAATGGATCCAATCCAACTTCAAAAGCCCCCATAGTCTATAATGGTCTCAAGCTTATTTAAAGGTCCAAAGTTCAAAGTCTCTTCTGACTGTAACTCTTCTAACCTGTTATCCCTTATAAAATCAAAATAAAAAAAGAGCAGATCGCATACTTCCAACATATAATGGCACAGGATATACATTACCTTTCCAAAATGTAGGGAAGGAAACATGGCAAAGAACTACTGGACCAAAGAAAGACCAAAACCAGCTGGGTAACTCCAAACTCTGCATCTTCTTGTCTGATTTGGAAAAGTTTTTCAAATCTCCAGCTCCCTTCAGCTTTGCTGGCTGCAACATATTTCTTTCTTTTGGGCTGGTTCCATTCTATGTTAGCAGCTTTCATTGGCAGGTATCCCATGACTCTGGCATCTCCAACATCTTGGGGTCTCCAAAGCAATCTAGGCTTCACCTCCACAGTTTCACACAGTACCTTCTTTAGGCCTCCATTTAGGGACACCTCCAATACATGATTGGCCTCAGCAGCTTTCCTTAGACATGGAGACAAATATCCCATTTTTTCCATTCTTAACTCTAATGCCAGAAGGAAAGTTGTCAAGTTCTGCTGCTTGCTAGAGTTGGAACATACCCTCCCACCCCAATTAATTGCATCTTCTTCAGCTTTCTGGGTTTTGTTTGTCTGTCTGTCTGTTCGTTTGTTACCTTCAATGCCTAAACTTGGCTTCCCTTGAATTTAGTTTGCAGACCAGGCTGGCCTCAAACTCAGAGATCTGCCTGCCTCTGCCTTAGAGAGCCCCTCCCCTCCATTCCCATCTCCTCCAGGGCCAAGACTCCCCTGGGGATTCATTTAAACCTGGTGGATTCAGTACAGGCAGGTCCAGTCCCTTCCTTCCAGGCTGAGCAAAGTGTCCCTGTGTAAGCCCAAGGTTCTAAACAGCCAGCTCATGCTCTGAGGACAGGTCTGGGTCCCACTGCCTGGGGGCCTCCCAAACAGTTCAAGCTATTCAATTGTCTCACTTATCCAGAGGGCCTGATCCAGCTGGCATCCACAGCCTTTGGTTCATAATTCATGTGCTTCCATTCGTTTGGCTATTTGTCCCTGTGCTTTTCCAATATTGGTCTCAACAATTCACACTGTTATAGTCCCTCCTCTTTCTCAACAATTGAACTCCTGGAGCTCCACCTGGGGCCTGGCTGAGGATCTCTGCATCCATTTCTATCAGTTATTGGATGAGAGTTCCAGCATGAAAGTTAGGGTGATTGGCCATCTGATCACCAGACTAAGTCAGATCACGCTTTCTCTTGACCATTGGCAGTAGTCTACAGTGGATGTATCATTGTGGATTTCTGGGGACCTCTCTAGCACTTTGCTTCTTCCTGTTTTGAGTTTGCTCTGCCAATCAAATTAATGCACAACTGCTGTGGATATCACTCTGTATAAATAAAATGCTGATTGGCCAGTATCCAGACAGGAAGGATAGGGTAGGTAGAACAAGGAAGAGGAGAATGCTGGGAACAGGAAGGCTGGGAGGGGACACTGCCAGCTGCTGTCATGAGAAGCAACATGTAAAGACACCAAAAGCCAGAGGCTGTGGACTTGTTCCAGATTAAGATACATCAAATTTGATCAGCCAAGACCACCTGAAAGGTCTCCGATGACACAATGGCCCAGATGATCCAACATCCAGAAAGGTTTCAAGGCAACTGGCTCAGAGGTTTACCCTCATGGACTACTCCATAATCCTAAAATTTTCTTTGTGTCCCCATAAGATACAGCACCCCCCTCCAGCAGGAAGTAGTAGGAAAAACTATGCCCAGTTTCCCAAAATTATCAAGCTAGCTTTGGAGATGGAATTGGCTCACTCCTTCTCTAAACCCAGAAATATTGCTAAAAGAAAAGGTTAAGAGATTTTTTTTTGTCCCAAATCAGAAGAACCTTCTGGTGTGGGACAGAAAAAAACAAAAAACAATATTTTTATTTAAAGCAGGTTGATTATAAATGTGATCTCTTTCTAAAGAAGAAAAGGGGATATGATATAGATATAATAGGATGAAAGGGTAGATTAGGAACTTACTTCTAAAGAGCAACAACTTGTTCAAAATGTTTTACATCAGTATAGATTCTAGTCTATTGATATAAACTTAAAGTTAATTTTGTTATATTGTGTATATTTCTACTCTTGTTTAAGGTATTATGTTTGTATAGCTCAGTTAAAATTGTAATAGATAATTTAAAATAGATTAATAATTAGTCATCTATGATAATCATACTTGTAGCCATGTTAGTTAAGTCTTCTAGATATACATAGAGATATTTCAGATAGATAGGTAGTCTTCAAATACTTCAAAGACCTACAGAATATGGCATTTAAAATACTTTTAAAATTTAGACTTTCTGGAGTCTGCTCCTGGCAGCAGTGATTTACTTCAGAGAGGAAGATGGGCATTGAAGACACTTCCTATGGAATTTATCTTCACCTTGGTAAAAATAGCCATTTGGGCAAAAAACTGTTCTTGCCTGGACTGCTTGAACAACTGGACATGCAGGACCCATAGAAAGGTGACCACTGAACTTTGTTTGACAAAATGGTCCTTCAGGTTCCTGCTTTGCAGAGGAAACTGCCAGACATTCTACAGGACACTGAGAGAAGTGACCAAGAGACTCTAGCCCTGTGGGCTGAAGACAAATGCCCCAACTTTACAAAGAAACATTAGGTGACTGTCCAGGCTACCAGCTGTCTCTGTCTACCCTGCAAGACTCCTGAAAGTTGCTTGCATCCTTCTCCCAGTTCTCAGGTAATATTATATCCTTCTGAGGTCTTTGATGTGGCTGAGGACTAGATAGTTATAATTTCCTCAGTTATGATAAAAGATAAGTTAGATCTAAAACTTTAGACTCACAAATATAAAAATATCATAACTATAATTCTTGCTTGATAATTGTTTTGTTATCTGTAATTTTACTATGTAAAAGTTAACCCTCATTTTTTAACAAAAAAAGAAAAGGGCAAGTGCTGTGGATATCACTCTGTATAAATAAAGTGCTGATTGGCCAGTGTCCAGACAGGAAGTTTAGGGTAGGTAGGACAAGGAAGAGGAGAAGGCTGGGAACAGGAAGGCTGGGAGGGGACACTGCCAGCTGCTGCCATGAGAAGCAACATATAAAGACAACAGTAAGCCACAAGCCACATGGCAAAGTATAGACTAACAGAAATGGGTTAATTTAAGAGTAAGAGCTAGACAATGGTAGGCCTGAGCTAATGGCCAAGCAGTTTAAATAATATAAGTGTCTGTATGATTATTTTATACGTGGGTTGTGGGACCGTGGGGGCTTGGTGGAACCTGGAGAGAAGCTCTCCAACTATACACAACTCTTCACTTTCACCTCAGATAGACTTTTCAGACAAGGGCAAAGCACAGTCATATTTGCCACCAAACATTCACAACAAAGATTTCTAGGCCACATACTAAAATTATTCTCATATGAAACCTCTTGAACCAGCCCTGACAGTTCACGTCATTATTAGCACTGCTGTCTTCCATACTCCTACTAGTATGTCCCATTAAGCAGCACTTAAAACATTCCACTGTTCTCAAGATCCAAACTCCCAAAGTCCAAATTCCTCCAAACAAAAACATGTCCATGTCTATCACAGCAATACCCTGGTCCCTAGTACCAAGTTAGGGTTTCTATTGCTGTGAAGAATCACCATGGCCATGGCAACTCTTATAAAAGAAACCATTTAATTGAGGTGTTGGCTTATATGTTCAGAGGTTTAGTCCATTATCATCCATATTTATCACCCTTCACAAAAGTCAAGTCCAAGTCAACCCAACTCTCATCATAAAACCAGATAAACTGAACCTGATAGAAGAGAAAGTGAGGAATAGCCTTGAACTCATTGGTGAAGGAGACAACTTCCTGAAGAGAACACCAATAGCATAGGCACTAAGATCAACAATTAATAAATGGGACCTCATGAAATACACTGAAAATGTTCTGTAAAATAAAGTAAATAGTCAATGGGACAAAACTAGCAAACTATAAAATAGGTAAAGTTTTCACCATCTTTACATCTGACAGAGCGCTTATATCCAGAATATTTAAAGAACTCAAGAAACTAGACATTAACAAACTAAATAATCTGATTTAAAAAGAGGGTAGAGATCTAAACAGAGAATTTTCAACAGAGGAAACTCAAATGCCTGAGGAAGACTTAGGTCCACATCCTTAGCCATTAGGGAAACGCAAAACAGAATGACTTTGAGATTCCATCTTACACCTGTCAGAATGACTAAGATCAAGATCATATGACAGCTCATGTTGGCAAGCATGTGGATAAGGAGAATGTTCCTTCATTGCTGGCGGGAGTACAAACTTGTACAGCCACTTTGGAAATCAATACAATGGTTTCTCAGAAAATCGGCATCCATCTACCTAAAGACCCAGCTGTACTACTCCTCGGCATATACCCAAAGGACATTGCATCTTATTACAAGGACACCTGCTCAACTATGTTCATGGCAGCTATATTGATAATATCCAGAAACTTAAAACAATCTAGATGTCACTCAACCAAATAATGGATAAAGACTATGTGGTGCATTTACACAATGGAGTATTTACAAAGCTCTTAAAAGAACAATGCCATGAAATTTGCAGGCAAATAGATATAACTTGAAAAAAATAATCCTGAGTGAGGTAACCCAAAACCCAGAAATACAAACATGCTATATACTCAATTATAACTGGATATTAGCAGTAAAGTAAAAGATAATCATGCTATTATCCACAGAACTAGAGAGGCCAAGCAACTATGAGGCCTTGAGAGGAGATGCAAGGATTTCCCCAGGAAGGGGAAATAGAATAGATTTTGCTGGTGGACTGGGTGTAGGTCAGTTTGGGAAGAGGAAAGATCAACTGGGGTGGGGAATATTGGGAGAAAAGCCTAGAATTGGGGGCTGGGCATTTTGAGCATGAGGTGGAAACCTAGTGCAACGGACACTCCATGGAATCTATGAGGATAACCTTAGTAACCAGGTAAGGCCTCAAGTGAAGGGACTGGGACACCAACCCCACCACAAAACCTGCCACCTATATACAGTTTGTCCTGCTGCAGAGTGTTCTGGGCCTGAAGACTAGCAGAATCGCCATCAAATAGACAAGAGAGACTTCATACAGCAACTCAAGGGAGCAGATGCTAAGTCCCACAACCAAGCATTAGAGGGAGCCCAGGAAGTCCTGTAGAGGACCAGGAGGAAATGTCTGAGGAACACGGAGGGGTCAGGAACCACATGAGAATGTGGAACACAGAATCAATTGAATGGGATTCATTAGGGGTTGCAGAAAACCTAGGTCTTCTATATGTATGATATGGCTGAATAGTTCAGTGTTATTGTAGGAGTCATTGCAGTGGAAGCAGGGATGATTGCAGATTCTTTTGACTACTCATGGGACCCTTTTCAGACTACTGGGTTGCCTCATCCAGCCTTGATGTGATGGCATATACCTGTTCTTATTGTAGCATATTATGCCATGTTTTGCTGATGTCCCTGGGAAGCCTGCTCTTTTCTTCGGGGAAACATGGGATGTAGATTTGTGAAAGAGGGGAGGCAGAGTGTGTGGATCTGTGGGAAAGGAGATGTCCTTGTTAGAGTTTCTATTTCTATCAGGAAACACTGTGACCAAAAGGCAAGTTGGGGAGGAAGGGGTTTATTTGGCTTATACTTCAGCATTGCTGTTTATCATGGAAGGAAGTCAGGACAGGATCCTGGAGCCAGGAGGGGAGAGAGGCAGAAAGAGAGAGGGAGGGGGGTTCAGTATGTAATACTGAGAGAAAAATAGTATATAAAGTAACTCACTCTATTTTCTTCTTCAGTTTTCTTTATTATATTTACCACTGCTAACACTGTGTTTTAATATAATGTTTTTGTCTTTTCTTTTCCCATTCTTTATTAAAATATGAAATACACAAGAGTTGGCTTGCCTTACTCAAAATGTTATCACCTGTGCATAGAGAAAAGCCTGGTTTGACAAACCCTTTTTAAAGTAGTTGACAAACAGATCTTATTATTTTTATGGTCTGACTGCATCATTAATTGTTCCCTAGTATAGTACATGAAATATACGAAAAGTTTAATGAAAGTAATATGAGGCAGAATGAATGCATCAATTCTTACCAGCATCAGGGACAGAAGAGGACTCCAGGGGTGAGCTCTAAACTCCAGATGGATTTTTCTTCAGTCAGAACAGGGCATAACTAACTCAAAGGATGCAGTTAACTCCTTAACTTTATTTCTGAGGGGGATGCAAAGGCAAGAGCTGATGTTTTTCAGCCTAACAGGCTAGTTTATTCTTTTAAAGCTCTTCATCTTTGATCCAGTTAGTGTAGGGCTTTCAACTTGTCAATTCATAGCATTTTGTTTCTTTAGTGTGGAAACAAATATATACTAATGTGGAAAGGCACAAGTTTCCTTAGGTAATGTCCCTCACAGTTGGAGTGAGTTAAAAATAAAGAGCACAGGCTGGGCGTGGAGGCCTAAGTCTTTAATCCTAGCACTCAGGAAGCAGTGGTAGGTAGATCTCTATGACACTGAGACTAGAGTGGTCTATATAGTAAGTTCCAAAAAATCCAAAGCTGCATAGCAAGACATTGTCTCTAAAAAATTCAGATGATAGATAGAAATACAATAGATGATAGATAGATGATAGATAGATAGGGATAAAAATAAAGGGCTAAATTAAAAAAAAACACTGTTACATGGTTACACCATATTGAATTTTTTCCTGGAATACATTCTGGCCAGAGGATGCCTGCATATAATTTTCTTATTATTAAATAGAGTGGAAATAAGGCATTTTTCTCATTTTTGATATTCCACATGAGGTTTTTAATCCATTTTCTGAAACCTGGTTTTGAAAGCAGTCTAATGTCATTGTACAATTTGAGTAGAGCTCTATGAACATTTGTGACAAATGTATCTCTTACTTAATTGAAAAATAATGATTCATTTTTATAAAATGAGAGAAAACTTACAGATGATATTCAATCACTGCTGTCATGTAAGAGCTGAGCCATCTGCGGGGTGCTGTGGCACCTAGATCAGTCACTGCAGATGAGGAAGACTCCACAGAGCTTCTAATAGCCCAGAAGCTGTGTCTGCATGGTATGGCTCCTTTAATAGGTTCATGCACTGTGTTTCTTGCTCTGGATGGAATCCTGTATTTAAATGGCTTCAATATTTTTGAATATTTAGTGTTATTGTGTTATATTTATTTCCACTTTTTGAAAAATGGATGCAAATATATTTTGACATTTAAAAATCCCTTTACCAGTTGAAACTAAATTATTTTCACTGTTAAGTTTAATGGGGTTCTTACTCTATTACTCATCATGTGATTATTTCTGAGATAGTATATATCTATTATAAACTATAAAATTATGTTTTCTACTTTTGGAAAATTTACTAGGTGTGAAATGGAAAGCAATATTTGAAGTAAAAATAAACAGAAAAAAAAATAACCCTTATCTACCAATAAAATACAGTGCTTGGAACATACTTGTAAAAATGTATGGGAGTTACAAGAAATTATAGCATTAAGTTTATGTGCAGAGGTTAAATAAAATTATTTATCTTGCCCTTTTCACATTATTGGGGAAATTTTAAATAATTTGCTTATATTTGTTTTTATAATTATTTTGGAGAATTTTATACATGTGTACTATTGCTATCCCTCCTTCTCCACAATCCAACTCCTCCAGTGATCCTCCAACTCCTTTTCAAATCATGATTTCTTCTTTAATTATTACTCTTATACATGTATATGCTTATACACAAACAAATCAAATCTAAACAAAAGAACACACTCTATTCAGTCAATTTACTACTGCTCATATTAACATTTGTTTCAAGCTGACTATTCAGTAATGGGTAACCTGGATTTGTTTCTGGAGAAAGCATGTTCTTCTTTTTTCAGAAATCATTGATTTCTATTTCTTTATCTCTTAGTAAGATCTTAATACAGTTAAAACTGAATGCGATTTGTTCTGAAATTTTCTGCTCAATATTTTTAAATGTGACAAAATTCAGTGACCGTGAGTATGAACCTTCTACATACTACAAAATCAAGTTCTTTCACATTAAATAACAATTTCAAATGCAAAAAAATTCAGGTAGCACACAGTGATGTTTGTAATAAATTTATTTATATGCCCCCCTGCAGCTGAGACACCATCAGAGAAGCTTCCTCCTGCAGCAGATGGGAACAGACACCCACAGCCAGGCAACATGCAGAATGAAAGACCTTGGAACAGTCATAAATGGGACATCTCCATCAAATTCCTCCCCTCAGAGCTTGGGGAATCCCATGGAAGAGGAGGCAGAAAGTTCCAGAGTCAGAGGGAATGAGCTACACCACAAAAACAAGGCTCTAAATCAACCTGACCATTCCCCCCTGAACTCACAGACTGAGGCAGCTCGGGAAAGCACCAGCACAGGTCCATACAGATCCTAGAGATGACAGGAGAAGTAGACACAGGCCCCTATCCCCAACTCAGAAGCAATCTCCAATGGCTAACCACTTGCAAATGAAATTTAATTTTACCCAAGAACATGTCACTGGGGAAACAAACCATTCCTGTGGATAGGCTACATGTCCTACAGGAGACAGCCAACATTGACCAAAGGCAAGGGCATCTTTGGAGGTTTCTTGTCTCACAATATCATGTCAGAGTTTTTCCTTTTGTAAAAAATTTAGCTTATTATTTTTACTTTATTTTATTCATATGCATGTTTTCTTCTCTCTCTTTACCCTACATTTTTTTTTTCATATATATGTGGGCTTCCAGTTCAGTGTTTTTACAGGATTCCTGAGAGTGCCAACAAATGAGTCTGTGTTTCTTGGGCTTATTTTCTTCTATTTGTTCGTTTTTTCCAAGTGCTGTGTGTTAGTCTTTGTTTTATCTTATTATATTTTATTTTATTGTTATCTCCTAAAAGTCTTTTTATTTTCTAATGAGAGACAGAAAGTGGTTGTAACCAGATGGGAGGGAGGTGTGAACTAATTAGAATGACTAGAAGGAGGCTAAACTGTAATCAGGGTATAGTATGTGAACAAAAAAGGGTCTCTTTTGAATAAGAAAAGAAAGGAAATATAGAATAAATAAATTTATCTATATTCTGGTTTTTACTGGGTACCAGATGTCAACTACATGAAGCATGTTTTAGTGGTAACATTGAGGAAAACAATTCCATCTTATTGACTGTGACTGCATTAGATCTAGTATAAATCTATGTATGTAGAAAAATTTGTCAATTACTCAAATGGAAACTGCAATATAAAATAATATTTAGACAGGAAGCCATTGCTTACACAGACTTGGTATATTCTTTCACAATATCTGTTTTGAATAAAGACATTCTTCTCTAAGGATACTCTATTTTTAAACACATAGAGTTGTGATAATTATTTGGCTACATAGTAATTTTATAAAAACAGTATATTTTTAAGGAATGATCAGAATAACTCTTAGTATAGAAAATTAAAGCATGTGAATCACTAAATTGGGAATATCCATCAGTATAAAGAGAAACCATGATTCACAAAACTAAAAAAAACAAATAAATGAATAAAATAAATAGATCAATTAGATTAAATGTTTATTAATTTTGACAATATGTCAATATTGTCTTAAAGTCATAGTGACTTTAAGCATTTCTTTTAAAATATGTAGAATATCTAAAACCTATCTTTTTCTACTTACATTATTGCAAAGAATATGCTTTATACATGTATTTTAATATTATTACACTGTAAACAATTATTTATTTTCATGGGAATTACCTGTATGCTTAATGAACATGAGACAGTCAATACACATTGATTAACATGATTAAAGGAATCAATCAAAGGACATCATGTTGTAGAAGTTAGTTATCACCAGACATAATCACACTGATTCAGAGGCATTCAGGGTAATACCTAATCTTCTGAGAATTTACTTCTCATTGATCTGAAATCAACTGGTACAGTTCATGTAGACTTCATTTGCCTGGATAGCTATACTCTCACACATGGGTCTACCTAGACTTGTTTAGGTAGAGTTATAATTACCTAAGATGATCATACTTGAAGTTTGATCAGGGTGGTATTCCTTATGCTGATGATAAATGATCTAGAGTAAATCACATGCCTCTTAAGACTTAAAGTCAAGCATTCCTCACTGTTTTCTCTATAAAAATTTCTTTAATCTAAAGAATCAAAGAGAACAGCAACAAGGCATAAAACAGAACACATAATCTAGATTTATTGGGAAAAACTGTAACATGAAAGGTATGTATATGGCAATTTATAAAAGGTAAATTTTCTTTTCATAGACAGATATAAAGCAGACATTTATATAGATGAAAAGCAGAGCTATATTTCTTAATGTTATAAATGATAGATTTATAGACAGGGTCACATAGGGGCTTGAATAAAAAAAATACAAATCACAAAAACACATAAAGCGAACTGAAGTTGTTGGGAAATTTTTGTGTAGAGCACACAGAGTGGGGTTTAGTTCAGGTTCCTAAGCTCCCTATGGTTTGAAAACGTAAAAATTTCTCAGGCTCCAGGACAAGAGGGGTTTCTACACTCAGCTAATATCAGGCTCTAGAGCAATTAGGGCAGGTCAATTGTGGCCAATGTGTGACAATCTAGTAAAAATAAGGCTGATGTATGAGTTTCATGAGCTGCAAAGGAGTGAGACTTTAAATCTCAATTAGTGAAGAAATAAACAAAAACTCAAACACAAACAGGAAATGATTACACCTTGTTCCTTCCAGTCTTGTTGTCTATTTCTGAGCTTGCCTCTTTGCTATATTTGCATGGCTATGCAACAGAAGAGAATTTTGGATAGTAAAATATAAGTTGGTGCTTCAATGCCAGACTTTGAAGTAAAATATCCATTATAATACTCAGTGCTCTCTAGAGAACTAGAACACATAGAATGAATACATATTGAAAAGAGTCTTATAAATTTGTCAACAGTCCAACAATAGCTGTGTTCTCATTGGAGAATTCAAGTACCCAGTAGCTTTGAAGTCTCATAATCCTGGATATTTCAGCAGTCACAATTGGTCCTAACGGCCTTGAGAATTGCTGAGGAGCCAACCACAGACCCTTTGTCAATATTTGAAGCCCAAAGAACCTGAGAACTCCTATCACTGAGGAAATTCAGTAGCAGCAGCAAAACCAGAAACAAAGTAGATAAAATTTCTGTGGAGAGCAAAGGTAAGTAGGAAAACAGCAGGGCTTTTTATCTGGGATCATTTTTTATCTGCTGCCCTAGAAGGTGCCAGCCACACTTAAGTTGGGTCTTATTATTTTAAATAACCTGATCAAGAAAATGTCTTACTATAGTGATATTTTATTTGTATTGAAATGTGATTTTTTTTGTATGTTAATAAAGTTGCCTTGAGGTCAGAGCAAGCCAGAGCAGAAGCTGGGCAGTAGTGGCGCACGCCTTTAATCCTAGCCCTTGGGAGGCAGAGCTAGGTAGATCTCTGTGTGTTCAAGGACACAGCCAGCATGGCAGACACATGCCTTTAATCTCAATACCAACCATAGAAGACCTGGAGGTCTGTACAGACAGGCAGTGACGAGGAGGTCATGTGGCTGGGTTTACAACCAGTGAGAAAACAGAACAGAAAATCTATAAAAAAGATAGGATGCACAGAGGTAGCTCTTCTTGCAGAGAGGAAGAACAGCGGAAGCAGTGAAGGGTAAGGTCTTCCGCTCTTGCTCTGACCTTGTGGTTTTTAACTCTGCGATTGGTTCTGTGTTTCTTATTTAACAAGCCGGTTACAACTACATGTTGCAGATATGCCCAATAGTGTTTGTCTTTGTTTGTCTCATTGATTCCAGATTCAGGTAATGTGGTGACCAAAAATCATCATAATGCCCATGTACCAAAGGACTGAAGAAGTGGGACTGGTGTCCAGGACCATAGTACCCACCAAGGGTTAGAGGTCAATGGAATACATGTCATCATGAAAGGAAAATACGTCAGATGGCTAAGATTTGGTTTGATCTTCTATGAGTGAGTCCTATCTTGTGGGATGCTATGTGTTAACTCCACACATAATTTTCAGTTGGATAGCAAGAAAATAGCCTCAGATTCCATGGAAATATCTACTTCCTAGAAAACTTATTAAGTGACCAGAATGGTGCATGCCTAGACCGATAAATAGGATTGACCATTTAGAATAATTTCCTAACACGGCATCATAGAGGCTCTAGGGTGATGTGCAGTGCCATACAGATGAGGGCAGGCAGAGAAATTGGTAGTCATCTGCTTAAAAAGAAACACTGACTAGCTTTCTGTCATAGCCTTAAGACAAAATTTAAAAACAAATATATCACCTAGCGATCAGAAAATAATGTAAATGTAAAGTAAATGTGTGAAACACAGGCACTGTGTTTGTAATTAAATATGCAATTCAATAGGATGCAGGCATGTTTGTGTCTGTAAAAGAAAGCAGGATCGTGTAAATTCATAAATTTTAGGAAGTGAGACAGCTAAGATTCACTGCTTCTGTGATATTTATATTTGTATCTGAAGTTTTCCTGGTCCCACACAGCTCCCGTGGTCCTGGAGTTCTGATGCCATTCAAACACAAATGAAGACACAGAGGCTTAATATGAATTAAAATTGCTTGGCCATTAGCTCAGGCTTACTACTGACTACCTTTTACACTTATACTCAGCCCATTTCTGTTAACCTATATGCTGCCACATTTTCCATGGCTTTATCTGTGTACCTGTTCCCTGGATGGCAGGCTTGTATCTCCTGACTCAGCCTTCCACTTCCCAGAATTCTCCTTGATTGGTTATCCAGTCTATACTTCCTGCCTGGCTACTGGCCAATCAGCTTTTTGTTTATTAACCAATCAGAGCAACATATTCACATCTTACAAAGCAATAGACACAGCATATATTTTGTTTTTAAAATGTTTTATTATAAATTTTATATTGTATATCAAATTTGCAATAGGCTTTAAGTGCATATTAAATCTGCAAATTCAATAGGCATTAGCTACACACTTCTAAACCTTGCCCAGATTACCTTGCTTTAGAAAAAAGTTTAATTTTGCATTTTGCCTTTAAAAATATAGAGAATTTCCATATTCAGCTATCTCACTCAAAACAGTTTACAACTCAATGTCTATGTTCCTTTTATCTACAAAGTTCTAAGTTTTTGGCAGTTATTTGGAGAACTATAACTTATTTATTTCAGGATCATTAATAGTATTTCATAGTATATGTGTGCCATATCTTCATTATCCATTCTTTGATTGAAGGATGTTGAGGTGGCTTCCGTTTCCCAGTTACTGTGAGTAGAGTAGCAATGAATGTGGCCAAGCAAATATCTGTGGAGTAAGATGCAAAATCCTTTGGGCATATGCTGAGGAGTGCCATAGCTGAGTCTCATGGTAGATGTATTTTTAACTTTTTGAGTATTCTCCACACTGATTTCTATTGTGGCTGAACCAGTTTGCAGTTCTACTAAGAGTGAGTGCTGTTTGCCCCTCTTCCTGGAATCCCTTTCAGCATTTGATGTGATTTTTGGTAGTTTCATTGACCTCTGCCATTCTGACTTGAGAAAGAAGAAAACCCATAGTTATTCTAAGTTGCATTTACCTAATTTGTAGGGACAATGAAATTCTTAGATACTTTTTATTTTGAGAACTCTCTGGTCAGGTCCCAGATTAGGTTTTTGAATAGGTAATTTTCAGTTTTTTGTTTGTTTCTGATTGTGTTTGAGTTTTTTTTTTTATATATTTGGGATATAAATCCTTTGTCAGATGAATATCTAGCAAAGATTCTCTCCTCTGTGGGCTTAAACAACTGGAGATCTACATGCAAAATAAGGAAATTAGACCCACATCGATCATTTTAAAATCTAAGCCCAATTAGATCAAAGAGCTAAATATGAGATATTTTCATAATTTTAAAAATGCTAGGTGTCTTGTAACTAATAACTTCTTTCAATTGTTACCTTATTTTTCTAAAATTTATTATTAAATCATTTTAACATTCAAAAATATGAAAAAAAACACTGAAATATTTTATAAACTTGCTTAAAATACATAATATACTACAAAATATGCATATATGAAATCACTATGGCCTCTTGGGTCCTCTTTCCCTCTTGACATCTTGGCCACCACATTGAGAGGAGAAAGAGGCAGAAGGGGCAACAGAAAGCTTTGTATGCATCCCATGAGCATGGAAGGAGATAGCCCTCTGGGAGACAGATTTTGATGAATCAGATCAACTTTATTCCAGAGTGTAAGGAATATAGAGGATTGGAAACCCTACTTGTATTAAATGGCATGCTTCTAGCACAACGCTTAGTATGTGACAGTAGGGTCTATGGCAGAACTCCTTAGCATAAGTCTTCTTAGCTGGGATCGATGCCAAGGGTCAAGCTAAAAATGAATCAGTATATAGTTAAGAGACAGGCATCTGGTTTAGAGACAGCTTTCAGAGAAAAACAGTCCTCCAGACTCAAGGAAATTTTTTAGATAAGGACAGATAGAGAGCAGAAAACCTTGCTTGGGAGGGAGGAAGTTCCATATTGTCAAGCTTAGAGAAAGATGCTAGGCTTATGGCTGACTGAGATCTCTAGTCAGCCAGCAATGTATTCCAATACTGCCATTATCTCTAATAAATATAATTTCAAATTGCATGTTAAATATTTACCATTAAATCCACAGATAGTATAGCTCCCACCTTCATCAAAGAAGCTTCCTTTTTGCAGCAGATGGAGAACAATACAGAGATACACTGTTGGTCCCAATGTGTGAATAAGTGATGTATAGAATGCTGAGAATATATTGAGTCATAAGGCCAAAAGACAAACCCTTTGTCAAACTTATTTAGGTCTTTTCCATGATGATGAATTTTTCAACCAAACTAAAGAACACAACCAGTTTAAAAATCAAAGCAGTTATTTCAACTGCTTTATATTAGTTTTAGAAAATCTCTGAAACTGAGAAGCTTCTGTAAGGCAAAGGACACAGTAAATAAGACAAAAAAACAGCCTACAGAAGGACGAGGCTAGTTCCTAGGAGATGATTGTTGTAAAGCAAATTTGCTTCTCATTTCCTTCTTGTGCAGACTTTTCTGCCTTCTATCATCAGGTCAGCTACCTACTTGAGTTTTCCTAATTCCAGATCTATGAACCAAATGAAACCCATTCTGCTTACAAACTGCCCAGGCTCATTTACCACAAGGATATGGGGTAGCACAGAGCCTAAGGGGCCAATTCTATAACCCCTGACCTGGGCAACTAGAAGAATGCCTTAACCTTCTACTTAGGAAGGAAGGTAGGAAGGGGCAGGAAAGATGCTGTCCAATGTAGGGAACAGCATTTTATGGGCTAGAATAACAGAACCTGTTCCTTCTTTGCTTAAAAGTTTCTAAAAGAGCTTAAACACCATGCAAGAACACTTTGTCTGCTCCTTTCCCACTTCAGTACAAAATTATACAGCTCAGGAACAATCTGATGAAGATGTTATGCAAGGTATTGGGGTAGGCAGGGAGCTTGCAAATATCTGCAATCCCTGTGTGGTGATCAGCCAGGCTACACTCTGAACCCTTTGAGCTCCATCAGTTAGAAGCTTATGGAAGTTTCCTATGTGAGCTATTTTGTTTCATTTCTTTTTATTGTTTATAACAATTTTAAAATTTAAGTATGTTTTGTGCATATTCTTCCCCTCTCCAAAGTCTTTCCAGATCCTCTCTCTTCTCATACCCATGAAAGGATAAAATCTTTCTAAAAGAAATCAAACAAAATTACCAATATAAAAACAAATCCCTCAAACTTAAGAAAATAAAATAAGACCCTACTGAAACAAACAAACAAACAAACAAATGAAAATCTGTAACCAAATGAAAGCTCATATCCACAAAACTGTGCAATCTAATGTATGTTGGCTGACTATTCTTGAATATGAGGACTGCCTTGGAGTTGTTGATACCTACTGGGACTCTTAATGGCAGCATGATTAAGGTCATTGTTTAAAGAGTTGATAGATTTTCCATCTCTCCTACCAGAAGTTTGGAGCACAAAATGTAAGTTTCATCTCTTTAGTCACATAGTAGCCATCTTAAGCCTACCTATAAAATTTTTCCTCCCAACCACTGCATTGATATCCCAAAAGATACTTATTTTCATAGAATGCAAGAGTCTCCCAGCTTTGTTTTTATAAGGTAAATATGTGCTCTTTGCTTTACCATAATTTCAAAATTCTATGCAAGGATGAGGCCATATGGTTTTATCAATGGGCATTTTGATCCATTCAAATCACTGTGAAATCAACCGTCTTTATTTTGGAGGAATCATCAATTTTCTTTTATAAACTGTTTTGGTTGTCATAGCCATAGCCAATATAGCATGCTCATAAAAAAAAAAAAAAAACTTTGAATATAGGGGCTGGAGACCCAGAAATGTTGTCAAGGCTGGCTTAGAACTAACGGATCTTTAGGAAGAGCTATACATGTCCTTCTACTGCATTAGAACAACATTCTAATCTGATTACCTCTTAATACTGCTGGACACATTATTACTGACTGGTTGCCGATGGATTCTGTTCTCCCCACTGTTGTAAAGCTTGGTTTTCTCATTCATCAACAATTCATGAGTTATGTGCACCATCCCAGATAACATAAATCTCACCACCTCACCTACATGGTGTTTCCTTCATTTATATACACACATGTTTGATAAAACATGAATCCTCTACATGTTTATAAATTTTTATTCTGGACTATTGTTTTCAGTCAGAAAGATAGAGGAAGAATATTTTTCTCAGAAAGGCAAATTACTCTATTAACCCACAAATGTCAGTCTTTTGGGCAGCATTGATATTTTGCACAAGATGGCAGCTAGAAACAGAATAAATATAACAATGCCCCTTTTATACCACATACCATTAAGATCTTTTCTTTCATAATTTCTTAGTCTCATTTCAGCATTAAAAAGCATCTTTTTCCTATTGTTTAACATGGAGATAGAAAGCTTTTCTAGGTTAAATGTTTAAGAATTTAGAGTATAAATTATTGGCTATGTTTATATGTTAAATATAGTAAGAATTTAATTTGACTTTCAGTACATCATGTTGAGATTTTGCTCTTGAATAAATCTTAGATTTTACTACAAATAAATGAATATTACATAGTCAAACAAACAAACCATTATTTTATGCTTTGTGTGTGATACACACATATCAGGAAGGAAAGATGGTGCTATGTAGATTGTTCCTGTAAAAGGCTTATAGTTTTTGGTTGATCATAGACATCAGTTTATTTATCACCAATTGTAAGATAATAGTAAGAGAACATTCACAGAGTCAGAATTCAAGAAAATATCAGCATTATGTCCTAGCACCTTTTAGATTCTGAAATGGGTTTCACTTTTATGGAGATGCTCAAGAACTTGAAGAAACAGCCTGATGCAAAACAGAGCAAGCCATAATTTCTTAATATGTCCCCATCTCTATGTAAAATTATGCATGTTTATTAGGCTAGAATAAAATTTCAGATACTTGAAATGTGACCTGGAAAAACCACTAAGAAGTTAGCTTATTATGCAGTCACAAAGGTAAGTGATCTACACAGTAATATAGAGAGAAGGTAAGAGAGGTGAGCTAGGAGCTAACACTCCAGGGAAGTACTCAATCAGTTGGTAGGTGTCCTTGAAAGCTCACTTTTCTTTTGTTTTTGCCGTGAGCAATAAATGGAGACTTATTTTTGTTCTATCAAAATAACACTAGTTTTCTATTATGTAATTCCCATGGCTGCACAATTTCATTACTTGAGTTATAATAGATAAGCAATTCTTTTAATTATCACATAAAGTTTACTAGTTACAATAGTTTATTGGATAGATTAATTACTCACTGACACTTACATATTTAAATGTCTCATGCTGTGCACACAATGCTTAACAGAAAACAATACTTTTGACAGTATTTTAGCTGAGTTATTTTAAATAAGGAGAGTTGAATAACTGTAGCTTATTGAGGTTAAGAATCAAAATCTATTGGCAAGTAAGGAACATATAGAATTTAGGTTCATTGTTGAATTCAGTTTTCCCATGTAATAGATTTTATGAGAAAACTCATGTCATGAATAAAGCCACTATTTCTCCATGTTCACTGAAAACTGCCATTTACTTTTCTATGTTAGTATAGAGAATTAAATGCCCATTGTTCACAACACTGCTTATCCTATCAGATTGTGTTTTATATTTTAAAAAGCTATTGATTCTATGCAGATATACTTAAAGATCAGTATAAAATATTCATCAATTTTCTTTAATCAATGACAAGATAGAAATGACTGAGTTCTCTACGTCTGTGAGTGTAGAGCAACTTGGGTCTTTGATATTTTTCATCTCCTACCCACAGGAGGCAAATCTCCAAATTCTTTTGTTCACTGATATTATCAGATACTCCATTATTTACCACTTTTTATTTGTGTGCAAACAATTGAACTGCTAATCTGTAAAGGTTTTTATCTGACAGTTTTATGAAATTTTCAGTGTTTTTTTTCCTTTTTTATTTTATTGAAAATAGATTCTTTTCTCATACAGCATATCCTGTTTATAGTTTCCCCTCCTTCTATTCTTCCCAGTTCCTTCTCACCTCCTCCTCCAGATCTATTCCCTTTCTGGGCAATCCATGCATCCTTCCTAGGGTCCTCCCTACTAGCTAACCTCCCTGGAGCTGTGGGTTGCAGTCTGGTTATCCTTTGCTTGACATCTAGTATCTACTTATCAGTGAGTACACACCATGTTTGTCCTTCTGAGTCTGGCTTACCTCACTCAGGATGATATTTTCTAGATCCATCCATTTGCCTGCAAATTTCATGATGCCATTGTTTTTCTCTGCTGAGTAGTACTCCATTGTGTATATGTACCACTTTTCTTTATCCATTCTTCAGTTGAGGGGTCTCTAGGTTGTTTCCAGGTTCTGGCTATTATAAACAATGCTGCTATGAACATACTTGAGCATGTATCTTTGTGGTATGATTGAGCATTCCTTGGGTATATGCCCAAGAGTGGTACAGCTGGGTCTTGAGGAAGATTGATTTCCAATTTTCTGAGAAACTGCCGTACTGATTTCCGAAGTGGCTGTACAAGTTTGCATCTGTCTCTCATTAGAAAAGTTTCTAAGACTGGGTCATAGATGTCATCCAGCCTTGTCAGTGACATGACTGCAGAATCAATGGGGTCCTTAGGAAAACGGGTTCACAGATGAGGTAAGACCACAGAAAATAAGCCACACAAATTTAGTTGTGGAGGAAGAGTCACAACAACCTTAATCAATTTGACTTCCCTATCCAATATTGTTAAGTGATTTTTGAATAACAAAGTTCAGAAGAATGCAATCACTGATTTCCATTCTCAGTGGTCTCCAGCATCACTCAGCTGTGGCTTCTATTCCCATTGTATCACCCACAGAGCCAGAACTCACTGCTCTGGATGTCACAGTTTCTAGGATGAGATATTTATTATTGTTACATTGTGTATCCATCATGGTAAATCAATGAAACACTTGTAATAACTTCACTTTTCTTATGGAACTTTAAATAATAGATTAACATTTCTGTCTTAATTTACAGATTTATTGATTTCCAGGATCCAATCAATTCCAACTTGAACCCAGGAACTCTGACTCAGATGATCTATTGTTTCTGTGAAGCTTGCTCTTTTGAAGGAAAGCAATCATAGTAATTTTATGTTTAATGTCATCACCCTAAACAAAGCGGGTGCTAGTAAGTGAGTTGCTGTTAGTGTGCGAATACACAAGGTCACCGTAAAGGTCACAGAAGCAGTAGGTGCTCAGTACATCTGCTTCTGGCAGCCTCTAAACATTGTCTTCCATCATTATTAGGAACTGCATCAAATGACTATGTGCTCATTTCAAAAGGGAAGTCCAAGTTCATTTAAGAATTTTTAAATGTCATAAAGAATCACACGTAAGAGAGCCAAGCACATAAGATGGAAGATTTGTTAGTTATTAATAGGGTGAGAATCAAACGTTTATACCTGTGATTGTATTCTGTGTGTACTAGGCCTAAATCATAGAACATATAAATATAGAGATTATATCAGCAGACTGAGGGCTTTAACAAAAGAGAAAATTCTCCTGTTAATGAAAGAGACAACGGCTCATATACCTTTACTGAGAGTTCACATTTGAAACACTCTTAGCATGAATTACGTCCACATCTGTAGACATTTGTTTTAGGGACATTTACATTTTCATTCTATTTGTTGTATTAAACATGAATTTAGTTTGGTTAAAATCCTCCTGGGATAGGGAGTTTAGGTCTACTGTGTGATCAGGGAGAATGGCCCTCCATAAGAAAATCAGGGGTATTTACTTCTCTCTCCACAAACAGTGGGCAGTAATCAAGTGATAGAAAGATTGTTTGTTGTCTGTCTGTTATTATAGTGAGTTTGATGTTTCAGGGCAAATTAACATAGGTCTCCTAAAAAACGTTGGTGCCCACAGTCCTTATTGGAGACAAAATATATGTAGTTATTTTGCCTTATATTTCAGACTTAAATTATTTTACTATGCTTCTCTTAAGGGCTGGGTGTCTGCTTTTTTGGGTCACCAAAAATCCCCCGTAAACACATTTTATTTTTCTATATTGCGTGATCAGCCTGAGGCTACTCCAGGCCTCATTAATAAAAACCTAATGGTTTAAAAAAAATCAATCAATAATAAGGAGGAAAGGCCGAGGACGCACAAATTGGTGGAGAGTGAAATATTTCTCACCCCAGCAGGCTTGTTTCATTTGACATTTTATGGAACCAACCAAAGTAGAAGAAAAGTCAGCTCGGGGAGGAGCTTTGACATCAGTAAGCTAGAGGTTCTGAGAGCCACTGATGCTGCCTAGAAGGCAATGAAGGCCAGCAGGTTCGCTTTAGCATTTATGATGAACTTCTCCATATCACAAAGTGCAGGCTTCCCCCTAAGGTAGTTTTAAAAATGGTAGCATGCTGGCAAGGGAGGACTCCAGCAGGTACTGCAGGGCCCATGGTCTGCCAGTGAATCCCTCTGCTGCATGTCTGCATTTATTTGACTAAGAGCAACAATCCACTTACAAAAAAAATCTGCAGAAAACAAAGGTGCCCTTGCCAATATTTTGTTTCCTTTTGACAAGCCCTGAGAGTTCTGAGGGGAATCCACTGCAAATGGAATCAGGTCGTTCATTTATGCTGCGTGCAAATACAATTTAAAGATACAACTCCACTGAGAACTTGCTTCCCTGAGGGCAGGCGTTTGAAAGAGCGAGGGTAAGATATTCTTCAAGATCAACTTATCAAGCTTGGTGTTCTTTGCGTTCTGAAATGCCCTTGCTGCAATATTAGCTATATTGATTAGAATTACTCTAACGGATAAATGAATACACTCTGAAAAGTACAACCTTCACCTTAACCAGGATAATCCCCTTTAGAACACAATCCCCTGCATTGGCTCATTTCATGTTTTCTCTGGATTATACTAAAGAAGGGCTGTTTCCTTCTGCCACAGACAATTACAGAGCATTTCCATGTCTCACTTAACCTAGCTACATATTATCACCTATTCTTTGAATAGTTATAAAACTCAGATGAATGATGTTGAAATGGCATGCCTATGCATTTTTTCTTCAAAATTTCAACTCAATTTTATGCATGTAAATTTAATTAATAAGCAGTATAGATCAATTAAAGCATTCTGTTTACCAGTTTTTTTCTCATAGGGTCATGCATTCAATATATATTTTAATGTATACAATTATCTATTATCAGTATATTTTATCTTGATAACAACTCATTTTATTAACAATAGAAATGTTAATATTTTACATGATTCAAATTTTAATTCATAGTTATTGGAATATAGAGTTGACCCAGCACTATTTGTGTATTTAACCATTTTTATATGCATAGAAACCAACAAAGAATTGATTTTTGTCCTCTTGCATTCTTTCTGAAATGAGTCTTTTCTCAGAGCTACAGTTGTTAGTTCATAACTGAAATAATTTTTGTTCTTCTAATGATAAGGAGAAGAGTGTGTCAAGCTTTGTGTTTCTCAGATGTCCGGTTTAAGAATGCTTCTGAAACACCAAATCAGAACCATTAAAAATATGCTTAAAAAGACAAAGTTGAATGCAGGGAAGGCAAATACACCGAGGACACACCTTCTAGAGATTTTATTGTGTAGTTGATAAACTAAAACCAAGGTAAAGTGAAATAAGTACAATATATGAAATATACTAGACAGGAAGATTTTAAAAGAATGGGAACTGATATGGGTCCTGTCCTTAGCTGCTGGAAGTGCACAGAATTGTAGCTTCAGAGCAAAGATCACCACCTAAGTCTGTAAATAAAGCTTTTTGAGATCACAGATATGTTCCTTGTTTTCATATCATGTATGGCTGATTTCATACCTTTAATGTAAAACTGAATAGTTACAATGGAGATTATGTATTTTGCCACATATAAGTATTGATGACATGTTTATAGGTAGAAAATGTTTATTAATGTCTATTCTACTGGAACAATGATAACAAGCAATAAGTTATACTAGTTTTTACCACTTTTCCCAGGAAAGCTCTGATTTCTACCTGTTTTCTTCAAAACCAAATAAATAAATATATAGCCCACATTTAGTTTCCAAAAGGTAACTGGGAAATATATGATCACTCAAACTAAGGTGAAAATAAGAAAAAAATGTAACTAGAATTCCATAGCTAATAAAATATTAACAATGCCTTTTATCTTGGACAAATGGAATAGGAATCAAAAGTCTGCATTAATTAGTATGACAAATTCTATGTTACCTAATATCTGTACTCATTGCAGGTAAGGACTGAGTGGTTTGGGATGTTACATTGTAATGAAACAGGTGAGAGAGGGAGAGACATGGCCTCACATGAGGAGTCACACAATAAGAAAATAGAAAAAGATTAGTAGAGTATAATCCCTAAATGTACCCACAGTTAGAGTGCTCAAGTGCAGACTTAGAAAATAAAGGTGATTGTGAATGTATTAGGTGGGCTACACTTGTTTTATTTCTCAAATGTTTTATCTATTTATTTACTTCTGTTTATATGTCTGTATATATGTGTGCCTGCTTGTCTGTATGTACACACTCCAGTACATGCAGGTGGCCACAGAGGCCAGAAGGTGGCAGCCGATCTCTTGGAAACAGTTAATGAACTTGTGAACCAGTTGATGTAGGTACTGGAAACCCAGCCCTAGTCCTTTGCAAGAGCAGCAAATGTGTTTAATTATGGAGACATCTCCATAGAACTCTTGCAAGATATTCAATATTCCATCAAACTGTGAACCTTGAGTGTGCATTTGTGTTAATTAAATAAAGTCAACCTTGGGTCAGGCGGCTGAGTTAGCATCTGTTTGACAGAATATAGTCCTAGTCAGAGGATGTCTGTAAGATAATAGAGAGACATCAGAGAGACACTAAAGATGTTGGACACACTGAACAGAGGTACCTGAACCACATGGCAGAATCTAGATTAATAAAATTAGGCTAATTTAAGTTATAAGTGCTAGTTGGAAACAAGCTTAAGCTAAGGCCAAGCTTCCATAATTAATAAGAAGTCTCTGTGTTGTTATTTGTGAGCTGGTGGGCCCAAAGGAAGGTCTGACCACACAGAACCTCACTGGGTTTCTGCTCAGAGTAACTTGAATGGCATCAACCAATATTTATTATTTTTAATAAAATCTAAAATTAAGGTATTTTATTCAAACTAGCCTCATTTCTTTCATAGGACAAATAGAGAATTTAGTGATTTTTTTGTTTTTGTTTTTGGTTTTACTTAGGAGTTTCTCTCCAAATCATGTATATAAACTGACTATGTATTTATTTTGATTTAGAAATGTGGGATAAGTTAAGTAAAATTTTTATTTAAGAAGCACATATATTTTGTTTTCTTTTGTTAAGTGTGTGTTTCAGTGAGATATCTTTTTATTATTATTAATTTTATAATATATCCCACCACAGTTTCCCCTCCCTCCCCTCCCCTGCTTCCTCCTCCATTTCCCTCTCTCCCACATCCACTCCTCCTCTGTTTCCTCTTCAGCAAAGAGAAGGCCTCCAAGAGATGACAGCCAAAGAGTACAAAACAAGCCACAATGAGACAAGCCAAAAGTCCTCATGTGGAGGATGGAGGAACAAATAGGAGGAAAAGAGTCTGGAGAGCAGGCGAAATAGTCAGAGATGCACATACCCCCACTGTTAGGCGTCCCACAAAATCACAAAACTGAAAGCTGTAACATATATCCAAAGAACCTGGTGCAAACCCATGCCATGCAGTTCCCATGCTTGGGTTTTCAGTTTCTGTGAGCCCATGTGAGCCCTGCTTAGTTGATTAAGTTGCTGTGTTCTCCATCCCCTCTGACTCCTAACAGTCTTTCATCCACCTCTTATGGGGAGTTCCCGATTTCTGAAGAGACAGAACCAATGGAGACTTCCAATTTAGACTCTCTCTATATAATGCCTGCTTGTGTGTCGCTGCACTCACTCCATCTGCTGCTGAAGGGAGCCTTTCTGTTGACAACTAGACAAGGCACCAATCTACGAGTAGAGCAGAATATCACTACAAATCATTTCATTGATTTTTTTCTAGTTGTGTTTGTACCTAACTTAGGTCTCTGGGCTAACCAATTTCTGGATCCTGATCATCCAGGCAGTATAAGGCATGGGCTCCCTCTCATGGCAGGGACCTCAAGTTAAAGCAGACATTTGTTGGTCACTCCCACAGTTTTGTGCCACCATTGCCCCAGCACATCTTGCAGACAAGACAGATTGCAGGTGGAGAGTTTTGTGGCTGAGTTGGTGTCCAGGTTTCTCTTTACATAGCCTGAAAAATACCTTCTTGTGCCAAAGAGACTAGAACACAGGAGTAAAGGCTCCATGAAGGTACCAGATCAAGCTCTCTATGTTCAATGAGCAGTGTGGATGTTGTCTTCAGCAATAAGGCCCCAAGCTCAGTTTTCAGAGAGTGAACTTCTATCCTAGTATCAGCCTGAGTTGTTTGGGGATCTCCATGGGACACCATTGACCAACAACTCAACCTAATGCAAGCCAGTCCCACCATTGGAACCCTTGCTTATCCACAGGCAAGATGGCCTGTTCAGACTCTATATCCTCCATTTCTAAGAGTCCTCACTAGGATCACCCTCATAGATTCCAGGAGGGTTCCACTGCACTAGGTTTCCACACCATTCCCAAATGCTTCCTGATTCCAGCTGTCTCTCCCTGCAGTCTGTCCCCTCTTCCCACCTTCACCCCACCTGTTCCTCACACTCTTGTCCCCACTTATCCCCAGTCCACTTGCAAGGTTTATTCTCTTTCCCCTTCCCAGAGAGGTCCATGCATACCTCCTATGCCCCCCCTCTTTACCTAACCTCTCAGCGTCTGTGGATTATAGATTGATTACCATTTACTTAAGAGTTAATATCCACTTATAAGTGAATATATACTATATTCGTGTTTCTGGTCTGGGTTACTTCACTCAGGATGATTTTTTTTCTAGTTGCATCCATTTGCCTCCAAATTTCATGATGTCATTGTTTTTAACATCTGAGCAATACCCCATTGTGAAAATATACCATGGGCTTTATATTTTGATATAAGTTGAAATGAAAAATAAGTTTTGATGACCACATGGCTATACTTCTCTAACATTTATAAATGTAAGGTAGTATCAACTAAGAGAATCATAAATATTTTCAATGTGTTTAATTTAATGTATACAATTTATCTATCAGAGGTGTTAAAATCCAATTAGCTAATTGACATTCTACTATGATCTCTGAAAAGATATATTTTTTTCACTTAATCCATTTAATCATTTCCTGTAGCTACCATGCATCATACACTTTTAAAAACTTTTATTATTATTATTATTATTATTATTATTATTATCATCACATGTTTTAATTTTATACATCAGCCATGGGTTCCCCTGTCCTCCCCCCTCCCGCCTCCACCCCCATCTTCCCTCCCACCCCTCCCCTCCATCCCCATGTCCTCCAGGACCAAGACACCCCTGGGGATATTTACAAACCAGATGACAATGTGAATAGGTATAGATCATAATAAAATAGTTTTTCTAAACAAATTTGTTAAAGACTTTATTATTCAAAATGATGATTGAGATTTCTGTGAGTCAGATCATATCAGTGATGTAGCATTGATATTTTATGCCTTGTAGGAACTTGATAAAGAGAGCAAAAGATAAGTCATTTGATTTTATGGAACCACAATTTCTAATTGTTGTTACTCAGTAAGATGAAAGGGAATCATCCATGTTGATTTTAAGGACAATGCAAATAAGGAAACAGTAATTTAAGAGTCTAGGGTCCAACAATTTCTTCATGAACTCTCATCAGCTTAAAGTAACTGAAAGTCAAAAAATCAGCTTATCAAAGTGTAGTTATATTTACCCATGTCACAGTGTTTCTACATATCAAGAAACAACCTTAATATTTTCAGAACACAAAGTTCTTGGTATCAGCAATTTAACTATATGTATTTCTATTAAATTTGATGGCATTTGTTCTAAATGTACATACATGCATTATAATGTTTTCTGTGGACAAACAACTTTTGACCTTATGGATGCAAAGTTAAGCTCCTTAAGTAAAATTCACAGAAGGTACTAATTGGTTCTACTTCACTTCCTCAGAACCTGTACATCCAAGCCAATGTACTTTTTTGGTTCTAAATCACTTTCTTCAAACCTGTGCATTCGAGTCAGTGTCTGGGTTTCATGCACTGGCTTCTCTACAGCACATGGATTCATTTTCAGATCTGACACTGGGTCTTTCTTTTTGATAGCAGTGATGTGGCCTTTCGCAGGTCTTATGCAGGCAACCATAGCTTTTGAAAGTTAATGATTGCAATATCACCATCATGTCTGGAAGACACTCTCCTATAGAAGAGAAGCCCTCTAATTTATCTGATTTTTACAGTCATTCTGTCCTCTCTATGATTTCCCTGAGCCTTGAGTGTACAGTTGGTGTTTGAGATTTCCCATTTGACAGTCAGCTATCATCTATATTTTACCTCTAAATAGTCATCTGAATGCTGCAGAAGGAAGCTTCTTTGATGAGGGATAAGGGCTGTGCTATTATATGGGTATAGGGATGGGTACTTAGAAGGCAGATGGATTTACAAGTGGTAATAGTAGGTTCCAGTTTAAAGGCAGGAGGGGAGAGTTGATAAGGGGTTTAGTTTGGGTAGTTCTTATTTTACTTGGTAGGGTAATTTATTGTAGAATATCATGTTAGGGTATGTTATATTTGTGCTGTGGAACATTTGTTTAATGATGCAAAGATGTGTTGCATTCTTTTATGTTGCATTTGTTTAACTCTGTGAAGCTGTGTTACTTTGCCTGTCTAAAACACCTGATGGTCTAAAAAATAGCTGAAGAGCCAATAATGAGGCAAAAAAAAAAGGATAGGTGGGGCTGGCAGGCATAAATTGAATATGAATATAAAAAAATGAACTGAAGGAGAAATCTGGGAGGAGAAGAAGGAACAAGAGAGGAAGGAAGAGGATGGTAGGGGCCAGCCACCCAGCCACCCAGCCACCCAGCCACCCAGCCACCCAGCCACCCAGCAACCCAGCCACCCAGCAACCCAGCCACCCAGCCACCCAGCCACCCAGCCACCCAGCAAGATATGGAATAAGAGCGAAAGGAAGATAACAGAAGTAAGAAAAGGAAAAAGCCCAGAGGCAAAATGTAGAAAGGATCATTTAAAGTTAAGAATAGTTGGCGAGAAACAAGCCAACCTATGTCCAGGCATTTATACATAAGTATATGTCTCTGTAAGTGATTTATTTGGGAGCTGGGTGGCAGGCCCCCCAAAAGAGCAAAAACAAACAACAACCTTAATTTATCTACATTCTGTACTAAACATGTCTCTTGTTCTAATGCATCTGAATTTAATCATATGCATGCCCAATTATGCATGGCCACAAAATATCAAATAGGGGATTCCACAAGAGTGTGTTTGGGGTCTCTCCTTACTATAACATGTAACCACATAACCACACTATTTCAAACCTTTTCCGTCTTCTGTCTGGATATAACGAGAGTGTGTTTGGGTAGGATCTGCCCAAGTTTGTTGTTAGGAGAGGAAAACTTGTCCCATTGTTTGAAGAGAGGTATTAGTTTCCCTCACTGCAAGTGTGCTGCTCACACTTGCAGCCAATACAGGATACAATGGTCACAGGCAAGTGTGAGCAACACACTTGCAGTGAGGGACGTAGGCTGCCACGTGCCCTATTACTAGGGAAGGGAGGTGAAGAGAAACTAAGCCACTGTTCTGTATGCTGGCCTGTGGCATTACTCTTAGTTATACCCATTTCATAGACTCAAGAATGATAGTTTCACCAAATATGAATAACTGATTTTTTTTTTTCAATTTTAGCAGCAGAAAATATCCTGAGGAGACAGCCATTCTTTGATGACTGGGGATAGAAAAAAATAAATGAAACTGAAGAGAGGCAGGATAGGGTTGGAGGGAGATCACACAGTCATCTCCATGCTCTGTGTCACTATCACAGAGCAGCAGGTCCCCATCAGCATGGGCATGTGTCGTCTTTGAGCATCAAGCATAGAGAAGCAAAGGCTTCAGAGCACTTCTGCCAGAGGGTCCCTCCAGTTCTAAACTTATGTACAGTACATAGCTCAAAGCCAACTGCTAGGAAATCCCTAAGGCTAGTTAGATTAGAAATATATATATTATGGGAAAACTGAAAATGTCCAGTGTTATAATGAAAAAAAAAGTTAAAATTCATCATGGATATTTTCCAATGTTAGAAATAGAGCAATATGTCATAGTCCTGTCAACTCTAATTGTTTAATTGTGGAGTAAATTATGTTGTTCTGTTTTCAGCATTTAATTTTTAAATTAGCTCTTGGCTGCAGAGTCCTTGATTACAGAACTTAATTAGCTGAGCCTGTTGACGGGAATCATGCTACATTCTGGATAGAGCATCACACAGAAAAGCTTCATAAGAGCCCCCAGAACCACAGGGAAACCTGTGCTACGGTTTCTCAAAGGTGGAAGAGCACATGTAAAAATGGCAGTATTTCACAAAGTAAAATTATAATCAGACAGAACAAGGCTAAAATGAAACATTTTAAAAAAAATTTAGTCAAAGATGTCATTGATTGGCAGGTGTTGATTTGCAGAATTGCAAATTATTATTTACTTTACTTGTGACAGGTCCCTAACAAAGGGGCAAATGGCCAACATGGATACTGCCTAATCACTAAATTAAACAGCAACAATAGAAAATAAATTCTAATTTTTAGAACGTTTTTCTAATCTGCTGGCTAATTTTCAAAAACATGATTTTACCTACAATTGTGTAAACTTGATCTTTTTCTTTCCACTAGTCAGTAATGATAGCTTCTGTTGTTCTCCATGATAATTACATAAATACGTATCATTTGCAGTAGAGACAGAAATGACTTGGAAACAGTATCCCATACACTGGTTTAGTTCACAGAGTTGGTTATATACAAGGATATATTCTCTTCAAAAACTTTACACAACCTCGAAGTTAGTTAGCCAGACATAAACGTTCAATACAAAATTCCAAAGGAACAAGAGAAATGTGAAGCAGTCAAGTAATCGTGCAATGGGAAGGTATTTCTTTTGACAGTTTGGGTGGCATAAGATGTTAGTTATTACAGGAAACTTTTAAATTTTGAACACAGAAGAGGCAATGGATGAAACATTGGCTAAGCTATTTATCCAAATTAGTTTTCAGATTTTGTATTTGTGTAACGTAAGGACACCCTTATATATCACTTGATTCTATTTACTAAGGAACCATTCCATTTACTAAAGAACAATGTTGCTTCCACTGACGATGGCTATGGGTCAATTAAAGGGAAGGTCAGCTAAATCCAGCCATGCTTGTGTGAGTTCTTCTGGGCTGGATTCAGGTCCACATTGTAGCATGAATCTTAGAGGGTCTTATTAATAAAATCAAACCTGAGGCCAGTTATTGGGGTGAATGCTGGAAGATCACAGACACAGAAGAAGCCACAGCTACCTCACCTTGCCAGTTCCTCATCTGGTCTTGTTTCCCCAGACTGCAAGCTTCTGTGTCTTCATCCAGAATGGATCTCAGCTGAACTGTGCTGCTCCAAAGCTTGAAGGCTTAACCAGCCAAATGCTTCTTGTTTCTGGTCTTCACGCCTTATATAATCTTTCTCTTTCTGCCCCCACTCCCTGGGATTAAAGGCTCGCTTTCTGGGATTGAAGGTGTGTGTCACCATGCCAGGCTGTTTCCAATGTGGCCTTGAACTCACAGAGATCCGCCTAGCTCAGCCTCCCAAGTGCTGGGATTAAAAGCGTGCACCACCACCGCCCAGCTTCTGCTATGGCTTGCTCTGACCCATTTTCTAGCCACCATTTGTGGCTCTGTATCTAGTGGCTGTCTGTTCTCTGATCCCAGATAAATTTATTAGGGTGCACAATATTTTGGGGAACACAATCCCACCATACCACATTGCATCTAATTTTTTAAAATGCATATGGTAGTAGAATACTAGCTGGAGAGCACCTTCTGTGGTGATAAGGAAGGAGTCAGAGGAACCAAGCCCATATATGCAATTACATTTTAAGCCCCAAATAAGAAGTAGAAATTTCAACAGATGATTTGTTATAATTGGGCACCTGTCAGGCCAAAATGAAAGGAGAAGGTAAAATTCTTTTTCCCCTAGCATTTGTAGAAATTTGATATAAAAATAGTAAAAATGTTTTACTTTCATTACTTCATGTAGGTTTTCAGGCCTGACCAAGTGGTTTTGGATAGCCAATTGGTGTGTGCTCTTCCAGTAGGACTGTAAATAACATAATACAGAAATAGCACATTGTAATTATGTAGGATTTTTTTGGTGTGTGTGTGTGTGTATGTAATTTTAATTTAATGAATAAAGAGGTCAAAAATTTGAAAGATAGGAAGGAGGTGTCCAACAAAGTGTATGGAAGGAGGAAAGAAAGACAGGAGGGATGTAATTGCATTGAAATCTCAAATATAAAAGAATAGAAGACTCAGGAAAATAAAGAAGATAACCAGTTATTATTACCACTGTGAAACATCACATAATACTGAGTACTTGCAAAGATTTTTATACAAAAATTTATTTTATATAAAAATTGTTTAATGAATACAGAGTAATTACAGGATTAATGTATATAACTCCAATTATAGATTTTATACTATCTAAGAGCCTAAAAGACAATCCACTCCCAATAGCCAATGTAGCTCCAGGAGAAAAAAGTGTGGGAACCGCATGGAAAGTCACTCTTGATGAACGGTCTCATGATAATCATCCAGAACTTTCCCTTTGCTGGAATGTGGTTCTTATGAAGATAAGTCTGAGGTCTCTTTTATTCTCTTTTATTTAACCAGTTGCTGGGACATTTGTTTGACAAATCATAGACAATAAACTAATGACAGCAACTGACTTGAGAATAAGAAGGCTAGAGCACAGCTGGAAAAAGGTAGGAGTGCATTTGTAAATGTATTTTCCTAAGAACAGACGATGGCAGGAATCTAAATCAGGGAGATAAAGGATGCTGTGAACACCATGTGAACATGGATTTGATCAGGCTGATAGGAGGCCGCAGACATTAGTAATCACACCCTTGTGTATTTTCATGAGATTCCCAAAAAGTACTACTTACGGGGAAAAGATGTTCTCTGAGTGGGAATGTCACCATCTCTTAACAGACAGCCCAGCTGGAAGAACACTTGGCAGAGAAAGCTTGCTAGGCTTGATTGCTTTCTCTCCCCAGCCCGTGGTTCTCAGATGCTGTGACTTAGGTTGGTATGTCCTGATACCTCCTCACTGTCACGATGGAATGAAGCCTTGTGCTAAAATAAATCCATTTTCCTCTTAAAGTACTTTGTCAAAAATTTTCTCACAAAGGTAAAGTAAGCAATGTATTTCTAAACCGAATATATTCCAGGTTTCACTTTGCTTTGTTTATTCATTATAAAAATCTCCAAATGAGGACAGGATAAATAATTGCTGCTCTGATTGAGGAATTCCAAATGAATTGTGGTTCTATGGTTTTTATTTTTATAAGATAGTTTACAGATGATGCATTTTTTACTAACACAGTTATAATGCAGTGCACTGATATGAATTTTATCTTTCCAATAAACTGTAATAAAACACCTTAGATTTATGCCCACACAAGCTATGTAAGAAATAACAATAGTTTGTCCAAATTTTAACCAAAAAGCTACTAGCCATTGATACCAGCTGGGAGAGAGGAAATCAGTTTTCTCCAATGGAGTGACACTATTATCCACACCCCAGGAGAGGTCATATGCCCAGGAGTAGATGACCAATACACAATAGACTCTCTGTTGTTGGTGTGGTTTTATTGTTTGTTTGGTTTGGTTTTGTTGTTTTTTTTTTTCCCTTTGGTTTTGTTTCTGAGAAGGAGAAAGAACATGAAGTTGAGTGGGTAGGAAAGTGAGAAGCATATGGGAAGACTTGGAGGAGGGTAAATAATAGGATAGAATCATAATGTTTGGAATTTTTAAAAAAATAAAAATATTTTCTATAATACTTTAATTCATACGTATTATATATATTCTAGCCTTTTTGGCTAAAATCTAAGACATAAGCACTCCCAAACACTAGTCTAAGCTACCCTGGTTCAAAATAATCAATATCATTGTTTTTACTTTTGCATCTTATCCTGTTAAAAGATCTTCACAGACAATGTCAAACTGAGAACTGTTATCTTCCCTGAAAACAATGCTTTCTTCTGAAATTACTCTTGAGGGAGTAGCCTGAATGAGCACTGGTAATTCTTAATAAGTAGAATGAGGATACTCTGGTATAAGTTAAATATATGACATTTTGATAAAAAACACAAACACTGACTACAGTCATTGCCAATTATTTTATATATATAATATATATGAGTCTAGCCAGTTCTGTTCACCATACACATTATGTTCTACTGCAACATTTTATCTTTAAAGTGTTGAACATTCTATTCAAGTGTTCATATGCACAAACACCAATGAGGTACTCTTTCGTATAGTATGCAGTATAGTGTCAAAATATGTCAGTTTGTTTTCAAGGGTCAATAGATTATACCATAACAGCTAACATAAATAGGCTGTATCATATAAGTTTGTGTAAATTGACTCTATTACACATTTAAAAATGAGTAAATAAATAAATAAATAAAAATGTAATAAAAATAAAATAAGCTTTGACTGATTATGAACTAATAATGTCCAGCCCAGTCTTATTGTGATGCACATACTTTCAAACCCAGCTCAACATCCAGCAAACTCACAAATACCTGAACTCTGTTCCAAACCAGACCTCCAATTTTTTTTTCAATTCTTGTGTAATTGCTTAAACATCTATTTCCATGAACTCTCTTATAAGATATTGGAAAAACAGCTAAAAAGCCTCTGAAAAAAAGCAAACTCCCACATGCCATTCACCTCTGGGATTCTCTCCAAATTTTCAGCCTTTGGTGACTCAGAGTCTTCCCGATTCTTCCGTGTCCTGGAATGTCAGTGAGAGTGCATGGTCTTGCACAATTGTTCCATGAGATTTTGTTAAATAAGACTCAAAATACTGCTCCATTATCCAAATTACATTTTGAATTAGGTATGTATCCTTTTCCCAGACAGTGTTTGATGCTCTGAAGAGAATTCATCCAGAAACCGATGGAAGCAGAAGCAGAGTTCCACAGTCAAACATTAGGCGGAGCTCCAAGTGTCCTGCGGAGGAAGGGAAGGAAGGATTGGAGGAAACAGAGTGGTCAGGAACATCCGGAGGACATGGCCCACAGAATCGACTGATCAGGACTCATGGGGGTCAAAGAGAACATGGAGCCTGTAGGGGACTAACCTAGGTTCTTTGTATATATGCTGTGGTTGAGTAGCTAGGTGTTCTTTGGGGATTCAGGTGGGATTCTTGTGGGGTTGGGGTGTTCAGTAGGACGCAGGGCCATACACAGATTCTTTGACCTACTTATGGGAGCCTTTTCCTTTCAGCCTTGATGAAATAGTATCTGCCTGATCTTACTGTACCATATTATACCATGTTTGGTTGATGTCCCTGGGAGGCCTGCTCTTTCTGAGCAGAGATAGAGGGGGTGTGGATCTCCCGGAGATGAGAGGTGGTGGGGGAGAGACACTGGAGGCAAGGGAGTGTAAACTGTGGTTGAGATGTAGTATATGAGAAAAGAATTTAAAATAACAATAAAAAAGAAAAAAATTAAACATAATGTTATGAACTTCACATAATAGGCTGAGTTAAATTGAATTATCTTTATTTAGCATTTATCATACTAAGAGCTAAGGTACAACAATCGTGCAAATAAATAAATGGATAAGATGAATTACTGCAGTTGAGAAAAATACTTATTTTTAAAATTAATCATTATCCTTATGACGGCTTCGATTTCTGTTATCAAGGAATATGACTTATTTTTCAGGGGTGTGATATTTATTTTCATTCTCATTTAATGTCTCAAACTTGACAAAGCATTCAGATACAATTTTTTATTAAATATCATCAAGACTTATCTGATTTACATGGTATTTAAATACATTGTACAGGTTTCAATATATATATATGTAAAATTTTATTATTTTTATATGACCTGAGATTTTCTTCCACGTAGGACAAATTAAACTTATCATTAAATTTGTCTTTATTTTTCTCATGTCCATTTACCTTTTGTTAAAAGCTGGGAAGCTTTGTAAATATTTTGCCTATTGCAGTAAAAACATTAAACATATCAGTTGGATAATTTGGGATAATTCTGAAAATTTTAAATTTAGGAACAAAACTGAACTGTGGAGTCACTCTTCATAACAATGAAGAGGAAGAATTTAATGTACACAGATGAATCTGTGGACTGTGGAACTTGGATATAGCTAATATAACACTGGATTCTAGGCTGCAGGCAAAGCAACAGGTTCCAAATAGGAGGACAATTGTAACACCATTGCAAAAAAGCCTGGTGTACATAAAACAAATAAACAAACAACAACACCGACATATTTAGATTGTAGTATGGAGTTTAGTGATGTCATTTTAGAATTTTCACTTCCCATGGATAATTTAAAATATCTGAATTGAGACATTTAAAAGATTTAAGAGTAGTTTGTTTCCCCAGTGAAACTGTATTTTAAAGACCATGTATACATAAACCTGTCATCACAAAATTCTCAGAGTATAAATCACTTGATTAACTTAACATACTATAAAGATACACATAGAAGACAGCATGACTTTTATTAGACGATTAGATTCTAAGTTTCACATATAAATTCAATTTCCTGTTTACTGCATGTTGAAAGCCATTAGAGACCTTGAAAACCAATGTCGCTGACTGCATCCTATTTTTGAAACTGTCCCTAGTCTTACTATGAATTTACTGGTAGCAAAGTAAGGATAGATTCTTCATGAACTATAAGAAGTATAGGTATTTACTGATTTAAAAAACACATACTGGTTATTTTTATCTACCCATTTTATTTAGAATCCAATAGTTAACTATGTTTACGGTACCTAACTTATTTTCTAGTCTAACATAATTCTCCTGTCGAATATTCATCTGTTTGTGCCTCAGTTGTCCAAACATGAGTATGTCTCAACACCAGACACACACAGCTAACCCAGCAGTGGACTCAGCACTTGCTCACGCAGCTGCCTTCAATTTCTTGAAACTTCATTAACAAAAATAGTAAGTAAATTGTGTGTTTTTGCATGGACATGTATCTCCATCTGGACATTCTTTTTCAGCACAATTGGTTAAATAAGTATTAAAGAACTTCAACTCACATGTTTTCTTAAACTAAAATTTGTATAGTCATCACCAAGTCTCCATTAAGAGAAAAGCCTCACATAGCTAAATTGCTCTGTGTTTACCCCCCCCCTTTTTTTTTTAACTTTCTTTCCCCCTCATTGCATTTCAAAATAAAGGAAACTTCTGAGAACTAAAGATTCTGTCATCCTCATGTGCCAGCTCAGTTCAGAGTATGAAGGAATGGAGCGTAGTAACAATGTGCCAAAACGCAGAGCAATTCAATATTGGAAAGCACAGGTTTCAAACATTCGAAAGGCTGCTATAACCAGAGGCCACATACTCATCATCAATACATCATAGATACACCTGTGGTTTGTTAGGCGTCTTCTCAGCCAAGAAAATAGAGGCAAAGCATTGCTCTTAAATCTGTCATTTATTTATTAATTTGCAATTATATGTGCTTATTTAGTATAGTACATGTTTAGTAGCCTGTAATTGACTTCAAATATGTATTTTTTACTTTAATATATGATATGAATTAAACTTTGAAAAGTGTAGTAAGAGTTATTTTGCAGTCCTGAATTCTCTTAACCACAGTAAAATATGATAAAAATTATTTTAATAGATATCCTTCATTTATGGGGTTTATAATACAAAGTTCATAAATGTTTACAAATAAGTCCTTTTATAAGTATTTATATATTAATATGTAAAATACTATAAAAAATAAAATTGCCAGTCTTCAAGATCTTCAAAGAATTTAAAACAAAGATAACACATCCTCAAAAATTAAAGTTATTTTTAGAAAACTTAAAAGAAGTTGTCATATTTTTTCATGAAGTTATATAAAAATCCTCATGCTGATAGTTGGGATTAACTTTTTCCTCTTGATTGTTCCTAAAATAATACACTATAGCATCTGTTTTACTAGATTATGAACAACTTCAGTGCTTACTTGGGTCACCAGATGACTGGAATAAATAATACTCTGCAAAACATTAAAATGGCTAACACTTAAAACAGATTAATAAAGAAAAATTAGAATATACACATTTAGTAAAAACTGCACTGAATCTTCAACTAGATAATTTGTCACAGGTACCAACGACGTAGAAGTAAGATGGGGCTGGCATAGACATAAAAGTCCACATTCTTGAAGTCGCCATGGTCTTCAGAGCCAAGTTGAAACAACAGGTTTCAACCTAGTGTCACAAACACTGTAGACCTGGATTAAATACGGAAAATCTTTTGCAGTCTTAGAAAACCACCAGCTCAGGACCATGTAAAATGATAGACTTCTTGTTAATAGCCTTTTACTTCTTAACTTATACACAATAATTTCACAGGCTCATAGAGCATGATAATTCAATAGTTACAGCAAAAATTCCTATTTCTCAATACTCACTTTTTATATTATTCAATTTTCTGTCACTATTGAAGAAAATATACCCGGAAAAGGTTAACCTTTGAACCCCATTTTAGAAATGTTAGCCTATGTTTAGTTGGCTGATTGCATTTAGTCTGTGGAGAAGTCGATATAGTATTTTTGTGATAGAACAAAACGACTTTTCTCTTTGCGGGGGGGGGGGGGGGGGGAGGGTAATGACAGGTGAGGTGCCTCAAATACAATCCATGTTCTGAATAGTCTATTTCCTCTAATTATTCCACACCTCCTCTAACCATCTCACTTGTTTTTATAATGCTGACACATTTATTAATTCATTTACTGATTAATCTACTCAAGAAGTGATGCTGTCACCATATAGAAACCAAACCTCCAACACAGTGGTCTTTATGGTTTTTTTTATTTTTTAAAAAAACCTATCATTCTCTTGTCACCGTTCTGTTTAGAGTAGTAATTCAATAACAAGAGAAGTTTTAAAAGTTGTGTGAATATATTTTAAAAAGTTACTCAGGATCCATTGGTTAATGGACCAGAATTGAAATAAAAATGGAAATAAAAATATTTCTTTTAGGGCTTGGGACATGGATCAGTTGATGATTTCATATAGATCACCTTCATATATATATGAAGTTTCTACTGTATGTCATTTCCATTCTATCCCTCACATGTCCCCTAATTTTAGTGGTCACTGCCATATTCCCTCCCACAATTCCCTCTCCCATTCTTCTTCCTTTTCACTAGATACTAGATATTCCAGGACAATATCCATCCATATCTATGTATTTTGTTTCTCTTCTCTAAGGAGATCTATCTGTTCCCTCCAGTCCTCTACTCAATGCCTGTGGTTCTTTGGATTGTACTTGATTATCATTGACTTAACAGCTAATATCCACATATAAGTAAATATATACCATACTTGTCTTTCTGGGTCTCAATCAGGATGACTTTTCTAGCTCCACTGAGTTGACTGAAGACTTCATGAAGTTATTTTTTAATGGTTGAGTGATATTTCATTGTGTAATGTAGCATATTTTTCTTCTGTTGTCAGACATCTAGGTTGTTTCCAGTTTTTGGCTATTGAAATACAACAGCAATAAACATGGTTAAGTAAGTGTCAATATTCTTATTTCATATAATATTTAGGAATTTTGAAGAAACAAATACTATAATGTAATATAATTGTTGCAAATATCTGCTAACATTGAAGAAAATATGTGTGAAAAGTATAGATGAACCACCTGGTTAAAGACTTAACTTCATTGAGATTCAAAAGCTAACCTATCACTCTGAATAGAAAAGTCTGTATTTTAACTTTTAGCATTATGTAAATTCAGTACCACATTCTTTTTAAACACAAGTATTGAAATTATTGCAAATATAAAAACCTTTTATAGACAAAATTGGCATTAGAAAACAACATTCTAACTGAAGTAGTGTCTTACATGTTTCTCAACTTCTCTAACCATTTTTATAGCTTCAAAAGTAATGTTCATATACGTGCTCACTTAAGTTTATTCTGTATTTCTTAACATCAAATAAAGCCAGGATGTACATAGGCCAAAATTTTATTTCTCTTCTCATAACATGAAAAGGTAATTTTATTTCTTGACAATAAATATTTAGTGCCTAATACTAAAACATTATGTGCAAATATATGCAATCAATTAAGCATAACTTCCATGAAGGTGACTGAAGATACTAACAATCTCTTAATAGAAATGCAAACATTAAAGTAATGGTTAAATAAGTATTGTTGAATAAATTGCTGTTAGCAAAAATAGCTAAGTATCAATCAGCAGAAATCATGGAAGTTAATTAATTTATGACCAGGAAGTTCTTAAATTACATAAAATTCTTCTTTACACCCAGTGGACACTCTGTGATTTCCAGGGAGATGATTGCACAAAACTCAATGTATCAGTGGTGGAGCATCATTAAGACCTGTGGGTCAAGACCCTGAAACATGAATTAAAGGTACTAAAGAGCCGAAGTTCAGCATTATTATGGATTCTTTGGAAAGTGTTTGCAAAGAGCCAAGGACTGTGTTCAATATTTTCACTATGTGTAGCTATAGGAAAAGGACAGAAACACATCTATATTTTTAGTTATATTTTTAATGTACTATGGATATTGTGGGATTCCTTTGGATATACAAGATAGGAAAGGACATAAAGAGAGCAACTAATTGGGAAGGTTTTAGTAATTCCTACAAAGGATGAATTAACCCTGATGAAAACTACAATTTACTTTTTATATATTGCTAACTGTGAATTTATTTAACTCCAAATTATTCGTGACAACTGTTTGCCCTTTCTTCTAATAGTATATGTACATGTAACTTATAAATGAACCCATATGTGTGAAGTACAGATAATAAATAACTATAAAATATATGTAAAGGAATGTGCGTGCATGGTCTCCATTACACTGTACTAGAGTAAAACCAGTCCAAAGTTAATGGTGAATTAAACTTGGACTCAGGGTTAAATTTTCTTTCTAATATGGTCATGTTTTTGACAGTGTTCATCAATCAATTTATATCTTTCCTTACTTGTTTTGTAATTTTTTCTGTCAATTATCTTTAAGAATGCTTAACATTAACCTGGACGGTGGTGGCACATGCCCAGCACATGGGAGGCAGAGCCAGGTAGATTTCTGTGAGTTTGAGGCCAGCCTGGTCTACAAAGTGAGATCCAGACAGGCACCAAAACTACACAGAGAAACCCTGTCTCAAAAACAAAAAACAAAAAAAAGATTAATATTTCAATATAATGAGGGGTTTCTCTATGTCTCTATTAAATGTCATCAGTATATATATTTATTATATATAATAAAAACCATGTTGTCCATTGCATACAGTTTGGGATTACTGTGCTTTTTAAAAGGCATTTATCTCTCTAATAAAAAAATGAAATTATAAGTATATTCCTAAAGAAATTGTTTGAGAAAATACTACTGATATGATTATAAAATAGTTTCTGTCTTCCCTGGGGCTGCACGCTTACATGACATATCAGTTTCTATGCTGTTAGTATTTACCTGCCCATGTCTTCACATTTAAAGCAGAGTTTTAAGGCAGCACATAATTATTGGGTTTCTCCCCTCTTCTGACAATGTATTCCATTCAAATATATTATAAATTTTGGTCAAATTTAATATTATTGCTATTGTTGGATTTAAATCTGCTATAAATTTATGCATCTCATCATCTTTGTTCTCTCCTTCCCTTTTTCTCCTATAGCTTTAAGAAATAACTAACAGCACCTCATTTGATTTTCCATTTTTCCTTTATCTAGATGTTCAATTCTTAGTGTTTTATAGGGTATATAACATCTATTTTGCTTACTATAATGAAACAACTTATTGGTTGTAAGAACTACAAAGAAGTGTACTTTGTTATTTACATTTATTCCATGTTAGATTTCTGTACAGATAGCATAATTCTCAAGTTACTATCACACTATTAGATTTATATAAAGAAAGCATGCTTCTCAAATTACTATCACACACTCACATTATACAAACTCTTTTAAAACAAAAAAGTAAATATATTCAATTATAATAAATTAGAGCATATAAGCCTGCCTAATTTAGTTACTTAGGTTCAAATAACAATCATCAACATTTTTGGTCATTACTTCCTATGGTTTCTACTTATTTACTCTATCATGGAACTCTTCTTAATAAACTTCCTTATGTTTTTTTTTCCTTTTCATTAAAGTTTTGTTTTGTTTTGTTTTGTTTTGCTTTGCTTTGCTTTGCTTTTTCAAGACAGGGTTTCTCTGTGTAGCTTTGCGCCTTCACTGGAACTCACTGTATAGCCCAGGCTGGCCTCGAATTCACAGAGATCTGCCTGGCTCTGCATCCCATGTGCTGAGGATTAAAGGCGTGTGCCACCACCACCCAGCTCATTAAAGATTTTAATTAAAATATGATTACATTACTTTATCTGGTACCCAACGTTGGGCATGAATTCATGAAAATGCTGCTTGCCTGTGGCTTTGCAGCCACCTGCACAGGCCAGAGCTGACTGCATCTGGAGTCACTACCCCACTGGCTAGGGTTTTCCTTTGATTTCCTCAAGCATCTGAGCAAGTTTTTTTGTTTGTTTGTTTTGTTTTGTTTTGTTTTCTTGTAGCCTATCTGCAGTGAACTCTATAGGCTTTTGGGCTCCTATCTCCCAGAGTTAGCCGCCTTCACCCATTCAGATGGCTAGCTCTTTGGCATCTTCTCTCATGGTGGGTTGTGAGCTTTCCCTGGACCCCCTCCTCAGGCTGCCGCCACACTTGGTATTAGCCTAGAAAACCTGCCTGGGCTTCTACTCTTCTCCACAGAAGCAGCCTGCCTGACATCTTCACAGTCACTGATGGCAGATTTGGTGAAGCAACTGGATTTCTTTAAAGGAGTAATTATTTAAAAGACAGAGTTATTTTTCCATGTTAAAAATGGGAAACACTAATACAATGGAGGGAGTTAGGTCCACAAGAACCCTATTCCAAATGTTTCTTAACTGAGTGCTTTCTCTACCCTCCCATTAGGAGATACCATGGAATTCTGCACCCCATGACATTTTGACCATTCTTGTATCCTATCTGACAAATATAATTCAGTAACCATGACTATGTTCTCTCAAGGAAATAAATGAACAGCAGTTGTTAAATCCCCATTTGAGATGCAACTGTGTAAAATGAGCAAGTGTCCTTAAAGCAGGGCTAGGTTAGAGGAAGGAAGGGACACATGCTTTAATTATATTAATATATCAAAAAAGAAATAAAATGAAAGAAAAGCATGCAGAGAAAGCCAAAATAAAGAGGGTGAAAGAAAACACTGTCTTCTAGACACAACAGAACAGAAAGGATGCATATGTGAACTCACAAATACTGTGGTGGTGGGCATAGAACCTGAACAGGACTCCTCCCTAAGAGTGAGGAGTAGACCCAAAGTCCCACTGTTAACTGAGAAACAATCTGTTATTGACACCCACAGGCAAAGGAAAAATCAGTTTTCTCCAGTAAAATGTCACTATGTATATCCAAAACACTCCAGGGCAATACCTATGCTCAGCAATATTTGGCCAACACAAAATAAACTCCATGGTAATTGCTTCTCTCTCTCTCTCTCTCTCTCTCTCTCTCTCTCTCTCTCTCTCTCTCTCTCTCTCTCTGTGTGTGTGTGTGTGTGTGTGTGTGTGTGTGTGTGTGTCTTGTTTATTTTGTTTCTTTTTGGGGGCTTTAGAACTCTTTTTCCTTTTGTTGTTGTTTAGATTTTAGTGAGTTTTTTGTTTGCTTGTTTTGTGAAAAAACACGAGAAGTTGGTTCATTAGAGAGATGGGTAGCATCTAGGTGGAGCTGGGTGAGGGGAAACATAATAAAATTTGTCATATGAAAAAGAAGTCAAATAAAAACAAAAGGATGATTGGCGGAAGAGTGGGTGGGTGGAAGGCACCCCTGTTTGGTGGGGTCCTGAAGTAAGCAGCAGGTAAGCGGAATTGGAGAAGCATTGTTTGGGGTGATCTTTGAAAAAAATGCTACAGCTGATGGGACTTTAATCCCAGGATGTGTTCAAAGAATCCCTTCTTAAATTCTTGATCTGCTACATTAGGGACAAAGTAAATTCCTGTTTCATACTTTTGTTGAGGAAATTTGCTTTGTAGTCATAGGTAATAACATTATTACTGCACATTGTTTTATGGCAGTTGGTAATAGACTGTAGCGGAGTAGATTGGTCAGCCTTCAGGAGACTATAAAGCCAGAACGGTCTAACAGAAACTACAGAAAGCCAGGTAGACATTTAGGGAATCGAGTACTGTACTGACATTTTATATACAAAAGAGATTGCTTCTGGTTACATGAAAAACAGATACTGCCTTGATTTCCTCATTCTGAGAAGGAGGGGCCTAGGGGGGAAAGTTGACTGTGTTTATATCACTTTTGGAAAGTACATCCAGGAACTATCTCCCACATTTTATTATTAAAGAATGAGATTTTTTAAATTTGAAAATATTATATCTCATTTCTCTTAAGGCTTTACTTTTTCAAAATAATAATCTTATAACAAAATCAAAACAAATTACTTAAACTTCATCTCTAGTTAAAGATTAAGTAAATTTTATTGTGGTAAGCTTCTTAATTATGACCTCATGAATGCAGAAATCCATATGCTGAACACAGAAATCCATGTAGGCAGTGCTTCCAATGATCTCTGTAGTATAACTCTCTTAAACTAAACCAACCAACAAAATTCATTTTGAAATTGTGAAGGGGAGTAATTCCAAAAAAAAAAAATTCCAGGCAGTCAGTGCATAAACAGGCATTTAAAAAATAAAAATAACATAAAGAGAGCAGGAAAGATAACTCAATGTTTATGAGCACTTGCTGCTCTCCCAGAGAACCTGGGTTGGGTTCCCAGCACACACATGTTGGCTGACAACCATGTGTAACTCCAATTCCTGGTTATTCAAATCTTCTACCAGCCTCTGCTGGCACCAGGCAGGTATGTGGTACACTGACATACATGCAGTCAAGAAAAACATATGAAAAATTATGGCAAAGGTTTTTGTATAAAAGTGTAAATTATATATTGATATCTACGAAAGTCAAGACAACTTTTATTAATTATATATGTGTATATACTTGTGTTTGCATGTGTGTTTGTGTGTGTGTGTGTGTACAGTAAAATGTTGTTCATGATAGGAAAGAATTTCATACCTAGAATCCAAGAACATAATCATTACATTTTTTAAAAGCAGGTATTATAATAATCTATAGATAGAAATCAGATATAAAAGTTACTTGGTGGTCTGGATGAGCCAAGTCTTATTTAAGCAACCATATATTCCCATATTTCATTGCGCGGCTTCCCTGTCATGTACAGAAGCAGTTCTATTCTGGTAGACACCCTGGTCCTCTGTTTTTTACAATCTTTCTGGCTCTTGTATGATTTCATTCAGCCTTAGCTGTAGGGATTTTGTTGTGGCTATATCAATAATAATTGGGCACCCCATACTAACTTAATCTCTACATTTGACCAGTTGTTGAGTTCTATGATAGTCTCAATCAGCTGCACCTTTAAAAAGGGGTATAATCTACAGTTGCCTGGGTAGAAGGATCTTTAACAAAGGGCATGATTTACAGTGATCTGAGTAGAAGGTTAAGTATTTAAAAGATAGTGTTTTGTGTTTTTTGTTTTGTTTTGTTTTTTGTTTTTGTTTTTTTTCCTGGTTTAATGAATGGTGTTCTCCTCACAGTCTATAAACTCTAGCAAAAAAAAAAAAAAAAAATTACGATCAGATATACTTACAGTGTCAGGCATGAATTGCCTCCTTTTTGGCTGGGCCTCCAATACAATTACACAGCCATTGGATATCCCCCAAATAAAAATGCCACTATTGCACCATTGATGATGTATTGCCACCTCCTCATGGTTTTAGTTCTTAGGCTTTACAACTAAATAGGACTACCTAGTTCTATACTTCCTTGGTAGTTTGTATGGCATCTTCTCATATTGTGAGGGATAATATTCATGAAGGAGGCCAGTAATTCTAAACAATTCAACTGTGTCAATCTCCCATGCTCCAAAGGTACAAAATGCATTAGCATGTCTAGAGTTTTATGTAGATTCTAGGACTGTATGGTAGTACTCATGTTTATGAGGTAGGCAACTTATGCTCTGAGCAATCACCTCAGACCAAAATCAGATATTTAAATAAATTTGTTTCAGTAAACATGAAAGAAGATACATTTCTACAAACCATCATATAGAAAGGAAAGACGTTTGTCACAATATTTGTTGAATTGCAATATCTCACATTTTTGATAATTCTTCTTAAGAAGTTTGAAATCAATATTGAAATTCTAATATCTCCAAATAATAATTAAGATACCTCAATATATTGGGGGCTGAATTGACTCATGACTTAGAGATAAATTTTACTGAGGTAGCATCAATTTGCTTTCTATGAAAATAGATCATCCATTGGATGCAAGTATATTGTTAGTATCAGTAAATGTGCTTGTGTCTCTTTTTCAAGCTGCCATAATTTTAATTATGCAGAGAACTTTCAGGGATAGAAATTTGCTCAATAAATCATTCCATCGCAATCATGAGAACATGAATTGATTCTCTGATACCATATAAAACAACAATGATAACAAAACTGGGCATAGTGGTGCTTCCAAAGCCAAAGGCTGGAGCATAAGACAGGTAATTAATTCCTTGTGGGAATGGCTCACTGGCATTCTCACTGAGTATCCTCAGCAATCTTCAAGCCAAAAGAGACTGTGTCAAGGTGAAAAGCACTTAAATAAATAAAACCAAGGATTGGACCTCTGTTTTTCACACATGTATATTTACAAATATGCAAGAGCACTTTCTGGTACATATATACACTCCCATTGCCCACCCACACAAGACTCTTCAGCTTAACTATATATTTTTGTTTGTCTGTTTTATGATCATATCCTGTTTGACATCAGCTTTCTCATATAAACAATATCTTCAAAGAAAGAAACGTCATTTTGAAATTGTATATTTCAGGAATGTTTCACATATCAGTACTTCTGAAATTTTCAAATAACATTTCTCTACTGGATATACAAATAGTAATTTCATTAAAAAGGAAAAGGAATCAGCAACTAAGCAACTATTTATTGTTCAAATACTTGTAAATTCACTGTATTTTGTCTTCATTCTTTAAGTTTGTTTAAAATTGATTTAACATTTGTCAAGATTAATCCTTTAAACACTCCTGAAAGAATGCAGTTTACTGTAATTCTTGCCCTTTCCTTCTTGCTAGGGTCATAGGCTTTTCTAGTTTGAAGGGAGAATACTTACCCATAGAGGATTCTGAGGCTGGGTGATCCTGTTAAGCTTCCAGGATCACTGATTCCTGAGAAAAAGAAGTATTTTAAAAGATTGCCGGAAACAGAGCATTTTAAAATATTTTGTTTTCAATTGATACAGTTCTTCAGTGTTTGACATTTGACAAGTATTTTATCAAGAAATCAATGGAAAAAAACCATGCACAAATGATACAGTATATACTGAATTTAGAACAATATATTCCTTTTGTAGGATATTTAAATTGTAATTTTATATGTATGAGATTTTTCTACCTGTTTGTATGTGCACCATGTTTGTGCAGTGTCCAAGGAAGTCAAAGGAGGGCATGTCATGTCATAGAATACAGTTATAGACTGTTGTGAGCTGCAGTGTAGCTGCTGGGAAGCAAACCAGAGTCCACTAGCCAAAAGAGCAGCCAGGGCTCATATCCTCTGTACCTACTCATTCTCCTCCTCACCTTCATTTGCTTCTTCACCTGATACAGCAAAATAATTTGTTGTACACTTGTCACACTCAGCCACAACTGAGAACATGTCTAGTCCAGAGTGTCACAGGTCTGGGGCAGGTAACAGAATGGATCATTTCTGTTGTCAGCAAGGTAGCTCCTGATTGTTGTTCTCTGCTGTGTAATGGCGATATAGGAGCACACAGTCAGGTGCTCAAGCCAACAAACTTCCTTCATTCTGCTTCCAGCAGGGGGTCCCAGTCCACCTTACTGGATCATCTGCATCACCTTGTTCTTTCCCTTCAGCCTGTATAGTCCCTTCTTCCATTTACTCTCAGGACACAGGTTCAAGTCAGATTGTGCTATCAAAAGCTTTATTTGAGATCTGTAAGTCTGCCTTCTGTATCCTAAAAGAAGCCTTGGTCTTTCCTTCCCAAAGCATCCTTTCCAAGCACTGGTCTTTTCACTGCCTCTTCCTTTCCCAAAATGTTTACAGTGACAGCTCAGAGTAAATACCTTTTTCAAAGTATTGCTTTTATATTTACTTTTGAGATTATATGGTAATAAAATTTCCTCTATTCCCCTTTCTCCCTCCAAACCCTCTTTGCCCTCTTTTAAATTCATGACCTTTTTTTTTCATTAATTGCTGTTACATGTATTTATATTCATGAATATAACCTTCTCAATCTCTATAAGTTACATGTATGTATGTGTTCATGGCTAATCATTTGTTATTTGATACCCAGTTGGTGTGCTCTTCATCTCTGGGGAAGTCTATTTCTCTCACACCCAGGATTCCTCAATTTCTTTGTGAATGGTTGAGGCTGCATTTGCTTTCCCTCATCCATTTGGGCATATCTATTGGTGTTGTCTTTTAGGCACTCATGTTGGTGAGACTTTGGATGCAGCTTACCACATTCCTAGGTGATGCAGTCTCACTGGAAACTCCCTGGTCTGCTGTCCCTCTGTCCCTTCTTCTGCCATGTTCCCTGAGCCTTGGTGCAGCAGCGGGTTCCTAGGGTATCCGCTGGGATTGTGCTCCACAGCTCTACAGTTTTGTTTGTTTCGTATTCAATAGTAGCATACATGAAAACTTTCTCTATTGCATTCAGTGTGTGTGTGTGTAAACAATTATTGAAAAGAGGGCTTGTAATTGAGTGAGAGCAAGAGAAGTTATATGAGAGTGGTTGGAGGGAAGACAGGTAAGGGAGGAAATGATGTAATTATAATTTCAAAATTAATTTAAAATTCCTGAAAATTATTTTTCTTTGAGGTTTATATGAAAAAGAAAGATTCTTATTATTGAATATAACATTGATGTGAAGCCAAGTAGTTAACCTGAAATTATTCAGACATAAAAAAAAATCTAATTACCAAATCATCATAACATTTTCCTAGTTTTTGTTTGTTTTCAACAAATCTTGTGTCAGCCTGGTGCAGGAATACAGAGATGTTTCAAGGAAAGTTCAGTTGCTGATATGTGTCTTAGAGACTGTCACATGCTCAGTAAAATACTATAGAATAAAAACCTGGATTGTTTCCTATTTATTGAAGCTCACAAAAACCACAAGATGAATGGAAAACACAATCTTTAAAGAAGATTTTAAAATAATCTTTTAAAATAAAATTAAGATGGTATGAAAACACTGAGAAAGAACTTCCAAATTCAAAGATTATAATATAGTAAAATATGTGCTGACAGTAGGTTTCCTAGGTGGCCATCTATGACTAGATATGACTAATAGTCTAAGATAAATATAGAGACATGATGTTTGACAATGACACACATTTTTGCTCAACAGAAATACTCCACTCAATCTTAGATACACTTAAATTTTCAGAATCTCTACTCTTGTGCTTTTTATATCTATTATTAGGCAAGATATGACTTTCTTTTTAATACAGACATCAGGATGCTGTAAAAAATTGATTAACTCTTTCTAGCTGTCCAGGGAGCCAAGTACTTTTAATCCAAACTCTGAGGCAGCTAGTGGAGGGGAAATCATGTGATTATATTATGATATTAAAAGTAAAAGGAATAATAGAAGAAACATTTACCATCAGTGCATATAGAGCATTTGTATACCAGAGAATAGGAAGATTCATGCACTGTGTGGAATGAGTAATGGAAGAGTCAGCTCTCACCACATTCTTCTGAAATCTGTTCAATTTTAAAACCTAAATTGTTCAGTCAAAGAATATTTCATTTAATTTTTTCAGACTGAGGATGCCTACAGGAACTGTGGAAAGTAACTACGGAAGAGGAAATGCTACTGTGTTATACTAGGTTTAATCAAATGACTGCCATGTTTGTATCGAGGTATGTTAGGGTAAGTTCTCCCACTTTAAAACCTACACATTAAAATACTCCAGCATCAATAAGTTACTTTCAAATAAATCACAAATATTGTTATTTGCAGCATTATTTTACTTTAGTTTTGTTTTTAAAAGCCTGAATGTGTCCATAAATAGAAAATCGTACAGCAATGAGTGAGCATGAGAAATTGCAGGGATCTGAGAACACTGAGAGCTAATTCACTGTTATTTATAGGGCCGAGTGCCAGTTGACCTCACCTCCAAATCATCCGGTTTCAGAGTGGAACTCTCCAGAGAAATTATGAAATATGTCCAATTTGATATTACTTAAGATGCTGCAAGAAGAAGGACCCAAAAGAAATGTTTGGGTAAAATCTATTTGTACTCGCTTATCTTAAGAATGAAGCGGGAGTAAAAGAATCAGATTCACATGCTGACTTTATCAAACTACAAATGTAGTAGCAAAGTACTCTTAAAGAAGTCTATGTGTAATAATCATTGTGTATTAATTAATAATAAAAATAATAGAGCACTCGGGAGGCAGAGCCAGGCGGATCTCTGAGAGTTCGAGGCCAGCCTGGGCTACCAAGTGAGTTCCAGGAAAGGCGCAAAGCTACACAGAGAAACCCTGTCTTGAAAAACCAAAATAATAATAATAATAATAATAATAATAATAATAATAATAATAATATATTTTCAAATACTGAATCTAGGTCTTTGCAAATATAAAAGCATAATGAAACTGAGCAGACTAATAGGAAAGAAAGCAAACAACCAAAATTACCAACAGCAGGAACGTTACTGCGGTGATTACCATGCAGTTTACATGAATTAAAAAATGCAGGCACTATTATGAATACTTTAATGTCCATTGCTAATTAGACATTAATTAAATTCAAGAAATTTATTTTAAAATTTGAATTCTACAAAAGGTACCAAAATAAAATGGAAATTAAAATTGACCCATAGACACTTAGAAATCTATTTTATAAAAATATAGACAAAATTCTAGGTTTTGAACAAAAACATTAAAAATTACTTTTCAAAATAAGAAATAAAAGATAATAATTTATAGCTTAGTTTTTACTATGGACAGAGACATAGGCAGTTAAATTTATTTAAATAATGAATGCTGTTTTCCCGTACAAAATCATTCCCTGTAATTTATTACAGGAGCAAATTATTTGGGAGAAAACATCTGATTGTTTTCTAGAGCTAGAGAGAGAATTTATTAAAATTTATTTATTATAAATGTAAAATTCTCATCAAATTTGAAGATAAAATTTTGAGTTTTACAAAAGGAATTTGTTAACATGTACACTCACATTATATGAACAATATGATCAAAATAGTTACTAAGGTCATAAAATGGCAAGATGTAAACATATCAGTTTAATTAAACATAAAACTATAAATTGTTGCCATTAAAATACAGCAAGAAAAAAATCAAAATCCAAATAGACAAGAAAAGAATAAACTTGACAGTATTAAATATTAGTGTAAATATTTTCATAAATGTGTAATGACTCATCACAAACAATTTTTCACTATATAATACTAACAGAACTCAATTTTATTTGCATATGAGCAAAACACAAATGAAGCATTACATTGTAAAGTCAAGTTATAATTTATCAAATTACACACGGAAAACATAAATTAGAAAATAATCATATTAGAATTCTTAACTAAAATACTAATATATATTCCACATTAAAAAATGTAATTTAATCTAAGTCTTTAATGTATTTTTTCATTAGCTCTATATGGACCTAGGTCTTTGTATATGTTTATTAATTAGTATATGTATAACTGAGCTTTTGAAAAATTATTTTTAAGTGCAAGTGATTTTTTTTTTTAGTTAAACATCAATGCTCTATATAAACTCTCCAAGTTACTCACTCTCCATTTTCATCTTTTAGTCCTTGTCTGTAAAACTGCCATATTTAAATCTCTGAAAGTGCTGATGTGGGAAGGACAGACAGAACTTCAGAAGTGACGTTTGCAGCTGGCAGGGATCAGCACAGGGTGGAGGACTAATCTCCTTCCTTGAAAAGCTGTTAAGTCAACATAATTTTCAAAATAATATCGCTGATTTATTAAGAAGCATAAAATTAAGCTAAAATATGTCCATGCCAATCATTTGTTTCTTTTCAAGTTTTAAAATAAGTGACTAATTATAGTGTCAGAAATGAATAACATGTCAAAGTTTGAAGTGGAAATAAATAATAATCTGAAGTGCATGTGAAATAAATTCTGATGTGTTTGTCACAGCATGAAATGACTTAGAACAACACTGTAGGTTTTTTTTTTTTTTTTTTTTTTTTGCATTTCAGACCCCGCAACAAAGACAAGCACAATTTGATGATACTTCAGTTTGGTAACTAGACAACATTAGATACATGTAAGACCATACTTGCACAACATTCTGAATAAATGAAATAGTGAGCAAACGACAGCAGTGCATATATTGAACATTAGAAATATTTGTATGGTTTTATAGAGAGGAACATGCATAGTTCAGCATTCTCTAATAGAACTAGAGGTATAGAAGAAGTTAAATGATTTTTAGCATTTTAACTCCAGAGTACCTAGCAACTCTGTGATTATATATATGCATATATATATATATATATATATATATATATATATATGTGTGTGTGTGTGTGTGTGTGTGTGTGTGTGTGTGTGTGTATACATTCAATATTTTACGGAAAAGAAACATATTCACAGGTTAATAATTTACTTGAGAGTTGTAGGTTTTTGAGAAATAATTCCTTCACATTAAGTGGAAAATTTCTTTTTGTAGGAAAAAAATTATATTTATGTGGTGTTTTGAATAAGGAGTATTCCCTCATATGCTTAGCCATGCTAACATTTGTGTGCCAGTTGGAGTGATGTTAGGAGATTTTAATGGGCAGCTGCAGCATTGGTGGAAGAAATGTTTTGTTACAGCTGTGCTTTGAGAGTATGAAAGCCTTGCCCCAGCTCCACCTCACTCTCTGTGCCCTGCTTGCTTGTGTAAATATGTGATCTTTCAGGCTCTTGCTCAAGCCTCCACTTCTGCACATCACTGTTGCACATCGCTGTTGCACATCACTGTTGCACATCACTGTCATGCAGCCGCCCAGCTTTGATGGACTGTGACCTCTCTAGGACAAGAATACAAAGTAAACTCTTTCTCCCTTAATTGCCATTGGTCATGATAGTCCATCACAGTTATTACTTTTGTGACTTTAATAGAATTGAAACATTCTAAATTATGTTTTCACAGTTCTCTGTAAACGATGCCATCCTCCCCTTTCCTGGTTGCTGTAACAAAGGAGAACAATGTATATCATTGGTTGTATTTTTACTCCTAGCCACTTTGCTCTTTGGGGAGCCTGCCACCCAGATCCCAGATATTTCACACAGAGTCTTATTCTTTCTTATGAAGGCCCTGCCTTAGTTTGACTTGTTTCTATCCAGCTTTTCTTGGCTTAATTATCCCATCTACCTTTTGCCTCTGGGCTTTCACCTTTCTCTTACTTCTGTAATCTTACTTTCACTCTTGCTCCATGGCTGGCTGGGTGGTTTGGCTGGGTGGTTTGGTTTGGCTGGGTGGCACTTGCTCTTTCTTCTTTTTCTCCCAGATTTCTACTTCTAATTACTCCCTCTGCTTGCCAACCCCACCTCTTCTTTCTCCTGCCTTGCTATTGGCCATTCAGCTTTTTATTAGACCATCGGGTGTTTTAGACAAGCAAAATAACCCAACTTCACAAATGTAAGATGAAAAGATGCAACACATCTTCGCATCATTAAACAAATGTCCCATGGCATAAACAAATGTAACACATCTTAAAATTATATTCTACAACAGTATATAGGGCTAACAACAAAAAAAATTTGGCAACATTTGACACTATCTCCAATAGGAGATATATATAAAGAGTGCTTCTTTCCAGTGGCTATGAGGAAAAATGTCTTGCAGATCTCCTTCCTCATCCTATAACTGATCACTCCATGTCTCTTTACACTCTAGACCTGTCTGTGTCTAATGTCTTATTCTTTCCATGATATCTGTCATGGTGGCTAGGTCACACAGTAACACTTGATTTTGACTTTATTCCCTTGGTAAATTTGCTGCCTCCAAATAAAGTTATATCCAAAGACAATTGTAGAAAGGATTTTAAAACAGAAATTTTTTTAAAAAGTGGCCAATTGAAGCCTAAAAATTAGTCCTCGTTAATAAATCTTCCCTTCCTAATCAGCACCGAGTAGTTTTCAGAATCCCTTTTCCTAGTCTATGAATAAAATCTGATAATTCTCAAAGCTTTGACTTGTCATTATTAATGACATTTCAGGGATTGAATTTTCTGCACCTAAGCTGACTGAAAGGTTTGTTAAAACCAGAACATGAAATATATGTAGGTTCATCAAGGTTGTGTTTGGGTCTGTAGACAACTAATTTTAAACTAGAATTCAGTTATAATTTCTCTTTGATCATAACAATAAAACATTAAAAGATATTGTATATAACTTTTAAAACTATTGTCTGTGATGAAGTGTTTTCCTATCTTTATATCCAGACATAAGTGAACAATACCAAACTAATTTATTACCTTTTAAAAAAGTTTTAATTGTGGACTGTGTGAGATGGCTCAGGGGGTGAGCGACTTGCCCTTCAATTCTGACAACCTGAGTTTGATTCTTGGAGAGCACATAAAGACACAGAGAAAACCCCACCCAAGAGAGTTCTTCTGTCCCCCACAAATGCCCTGTGGCTAATGTGTACCCCCAAAATATGCCATAAACATACAATGACAATCACATTAAATTGAATTGAATTGTAATAATTATATATATATATATATATATATATATATATATATATCAATGATATATAACATGTACTTTAGTACATACATATAAAATGCAATAATCAAATTATGGGCCTTTCTTAAATTTTAAAATCAATTTCTTTCAAGTTCCTAGTTTTTTCTTAGTTTGTATAGTTTAATATCATAATATTTAGGTTTTCCTTCAAGTGTATTAAAATTTATTTTTATAACATTTATATCATCATTGGAAAAAAGGCATCATCTTATTGTTTGTTTACATGTTTTAATTATAGGGAATGATATATAAAATCACCTAGAAACCTAACATACTTTTCACAATACTTAAGAATAAATAAGTTTGCTGGGCAGTGGTGTTGCGCGCCTTTAATCCCAGCACTTGGGAGGCAGAGGCAGGCGGATCTGTGTGAGTTCGAGGCCAGCCTGGTCTACCAAGCAAGTTCCAGGAAAGGCACAAAGCTACACAGAGAAACCCTGTCTCGAAAAACCAGAAATTCCACGATGATACATCCTCTGTAGACTGCTGGCAATGTTTGAGAGAAAGCCTGATCTGACCTAGTTTGGTGATCAGATGGCCAAATACCCTACCAGTCAAGCTGGAACTCTCATCCAATAACTGATGGAAGTGGATGCAGAGATCCTCAGCCAGGCCCCAGGTGGAGCTCCAGGTGTCCAATAGTTGAGAAAGAGGAGGGACTGTAAGAGTGTGAATTGTTGAGCCCAAGATTGGAAAAAGCACAGGGACAAATAGCCAAATGAATGGAAGCACATGAATTATGAACCAAAGGCTGTGGAGCCCCCAGCTGGATCAGGCCCTCTGGATAAGTGAGACAATTGAATAGCTTGAACTGTTTGGGAGGCACCCAGGCTGTGGGACCAGGATCTGTCCTTAGTGCATGAGCTGGCTTTTTGGAACCTGGGTCTTACACAGGGACACTTTGCTCAACCTGGAAGGAGGGGTCTGGATCTGCCTGTACTGAATCCACCAGGTTTAAATGAATCCCCATGGGAGTCTTGTCCCTGGAGGAGATGGGAATAGAGGGGAGCGGATGGGGGGAAGGTGGGGGTGGGAGCGGGAGGGGGGAAGACAGGGGAACCCATGATTGATGTGTAAAAAATAAAAAATAAAAGAATAAATATATTTTAGAAATAATTATTATATCCAGCCTTGGTAAGGCAGGTAGATAAAAGCCCATCAACTCTAGAATCAAATATTCCATGTTTAAGGTCTTTCTGGGCTTCAGAGTAAGTTCAAACACTGCTTGGGCAACTTAGAACTGATCTAAGAATAAAATGCAAAAAGAGGGCAAGGGATGCTCAATGCTAGAGTAGGAGTTTATTGAATATGAGAGACTAGGTCGATACCAAAATTGTAAACTATATTTTAAATTTGTTATAATGACACAATGAAATAACAATTTTGTAACAAAAACTAAAGTTTAAGAAAACATATGGGCACAATACTTTAATAAATATCCCTGCCTGATAAAATTATTAGTTTGTAATCAACTTGATGTTGCTGGAATTACATAAATTACTGTGTTAAAACATCAACAGAAAGTATCAGCATCAAATACTAATTTGTTATTAGTGTTATTTTATCATAATTATTAAAAACATGACATTTATTTATTTCACTGATACAAAATTTCCTGGATGCCTTGTTCAGCTACCGTGAGAGAAGCTTCCTCCTGCAGTAGATGGGAACAAATATAGAGACCCAGACAGACATTTCAGAGTTAGAGATATTGGAACACTCAGTCCAAAATAGAATGTCTCTATTAAATCCCTCCCCTCAGGTTTTATGGAACCCCAGAGAGAGGAGGAAGAAAGAATATAAGAGCCAGAGAAGATGGAGGACATCAAGAAAACAGGCCTTCTTAAAAGATCTGAGCAAACCTCTTATGAACTCAGAGAGACTGAAGCAGAGTGCGCAAGGCTTGGAAAGGTCTGGACCAGCTTCTCTGTATATGTATTATGACTTCCAGTTTAGTGTTCTCATAGGATTCCTGAGGGTATGAACGAGTGGATCTCTGATTCCTGTGCCTTGTTGTGGGTCCTTTTCCTTCTGTGGATGTGACTTGTCCAGCTCATAAGAGATGGTTTTCATTTCATTTTATTGTATTTTATTTTGCTATGTTAAAAATAGTGAATCAGTGAATGAAAACTAGCCACTAAGATTCACAACAGAACTGTCACTTATTACTAGCCGAGCGAGTGAAAATTAATTTTCTTCAGCAGAGTGACACTGAGCTCAAAGACAGGCCTCACGTTCAGAAGTAGTTGACCAACACATAATGGACTCCACAGTATGGATTCCACTTTTGTGTGTGTGTGTGTGTGTGTGTGTGTGTGTGTTTACTTGGGTTATAGTTTGCTGGTGTGTTTTTTTGGAGGGGGGTTGGGACATGTTTCTATTTTGTTACTTTTGGTTTGGGGGAATTTTGTTGTACTGGGTTTTTGTTTCTTTTTGGATTAAAAAAACCTTGAAATGGGATGGGTGGTGACAGGAAAAGGATCTGGAAGGACTTGAGGAAAGGGAAGAATATGAACAAAATATATTTTAAATTAAAAATTGTTTTAAATATTTAAAAATATAATAAAACGATAAAAATAACAAACAAGCTATTTTTTTCTGGATACTTTAGTCTCCTTTTTTCACGTTATAACTGTTCAGACAAATGGTAAGTATTTGTGTCATAATGCATTTTCTTTCATGTCTATTGAATGTTCACATAAGAGAGCAATTATACAGGAGAGAGCAATATTGGAATAATGTTGGAATATTGTTCTCTGACTTTGTTTTATTTGTTCGTTTATTGTTTAAGTATTTATTTATCACTTTGTTTTTCCTGGGTATTGCTAGAAGACCTTACACATCACAGGCAGATGAAATACCCAAGTATCTCAATTAGAATTTCTTCAACTTGTGTGTTATGTACACTTTACTCCAGTTTTAGGTGTGATTTATCCCTTTAAATTTTAGTTAATATAAACAGTAATTAACTTTTTTGTTTGTTTTTTATTTTTCTTTCAACTTAACTCAATTTATTAAATCCTCTGTACATAGCTTTAGATGTCTCTTTAAGCACTTACAGACGTATGTTTTAGGGGCTGTGGGAAGTACACCTAGTGTGCAGAAATGGTGAGACATTTTCCTCTTCTCATTTCATCAGACAAGTCGGGCTGTGTCACAGGCTGTCCAACAGCACACCCTGGCCTGGGCTGACTGACTTATAATGAATGGCACTTACCTATGGTGGTATCGGCACTTATGTATGGTATAATAAGGTCATCAATTTGAGAGGAGGTGGCAAGGAGTTGGGGAAGAGAAGTTGCAAACAGGAGAGGAAAGAGTAAAAAATTATGTAAGTACAGTTCTCATGTATGAGATTCTCAGAAGAAATAAATATCAAATTAAAAAAATAACCACAGTGCATGTTCCTGCTTTAATTTTATGCATTTTGAATATGTGCCAAAATTATTTTTTTCATTTACTTTTCAGATTATAGCTACATAATTTTGCCCATCCCTTTCCCTCTCCAAACTCTATTCTCTTACTTCTCATTTTCAAATTCATGGCCTCTTTTATCATTAATGTGTGTGTTTGTGTGTCATATGTATATACGCATATAGTGTATATATATATATATATGTTTACATACATATTCATAAGTATAATCTGCCTACTCTATATAATGTTGCTGGTATATATGTCTTCAGAGCTGACCGTTTGTTATTGGATAAACAGTTGATGTGCTGTTTCCTGGAGAAGGCTGTTTTTCCCTCAGCATTCCTTATGTGTCTGTACTTTTTCTGTAAAGTTATTTTCTTATCAAAAAAAAAAAATAAATAAATCGGTGCCCTGTCTCTAAAAATCTAAAAGACTCTTTGTGGAGTCTAAAAGGAACCAATGATAACCAACCTACAATCCGCAGCCCCATAGAGGCTAGATAACAAGGAGGGCCCAAAGAGGGATGCATGGATTTCCCTGGGAAGGGGAGTTAGAAGAGATCTCCTGGATAAGCTGGGGCTGGGCTCAGGAAACAGGTTGTGGGCAGGATGAAGAGGGAGACCAACAGTCAAGACCATTTGAGCAGCATAAATTAATCTTGTGTTAAAAAAAGGGGCATGTTAAAAAAGAGATCAGGCATGTTCAGGGGTGGTGTGGCTATAGACAGTGGCGCACGCCTTTAATCCCAGCACTTGGGAAGCAGAGGCAGGTGGATCTCTGTGAGTTCGAGGCCAGCCTGGTCTGCAGAGCGAGATCTGGAACAGGCACCAAAACTACACAGAAAAACTCTATCTCGAACAAAAAAAAAGGGGGGGGGTTGAGTGGGTAGGGAAGTGAAGGCAGATCTGGGAAGAATCAGCAAGAGAGGGTGACCATGACCAAAACACTCATGAAAGTGCCAAACAATTAATATTATATATATTATATATACACTACTTTGAAAAATGAAAAAAAACAACCCCTGGAATTTACTAAAATGCAAATAATGAAAACAGTGAGGAAGACAAATTATACTTATTTACAATAAGATATCTCTCTAGTATGACTCTTTGTAGAAGGAAAAAATTTATAAGTGTGTTATCACAAAACAAGTTAAGCAAATAAATATTTAGTTAAGTGGGAAAAAACTGACCATGATAATTATGATAATCAATGCAGTAACTCAGAGATTTTAGATAAAATGATCATTTTCTAGGTGCCTCCTACAATGAAGTTGTGAAAAATTATCAGAAGGGAATAGTTTCTACTCAAACTGGAATGGGTACTGAAGCCATTTTCTATTATTTTATTTTGTTTTATTTTATTTAGCATCTCACTCAAAGTTCTCACAATACTAAAAAAAGACTTTTACACAAATTAAGTTTATACCCCAATCCATAATACGATATTATTATGCAATAACAGTGTATAATTTTGATATATCCCTTACTAAGTATATTTATTGTACTGGCTAGTAAATAAGAATTAAAAGTATTGGCTATTCCTGAATTGGAAAAAATGTGGCAACTAAGGAAAAGCTCATGCTATATTTCAAAATTCTGTCTAAAATTCTACATTTCAAGTTGAGTAAAACAAAATATCTGTTTTATTCTTTCATTAGTATATACTATGTATTATGTTGTGGTATTGTTTACAATAGATGAATAACAAGTATGTTTAAATAAATAATAAGAAAAATCAAATGAGAAATTGCAAAGCAGATTATTACATGACAAATGTAAAATAGAATGCCCTGCCCAGCAGATGATTTCAAGAGAAGAGTTAAAATTGTACACCATGTAGACACTGCCCATACTGTACCAGTGTCACAAATTCCCTTGCTAGATAGCCTTTGTAGCCCATGTAATGAGATCATTTATGCCAAGCATAATATTTTTAAAATATTAAAAATAGATAGGGTTATACATTTCAGAGGAAGCTGGCAGGTATTTGGAAGACAATGTAGGAATTTGCACCAAATTTCTTATATTATCATGAACATTTGATTGTATGTTGGGAGCTGTGGGGCCTAGTTTTAGATCAGTATATGAACACTGGTCCAGTGGGTCTCCACAGGGCAAGATGCATGGAGCTGTTCTCTCACTTGGCAAGAACAACCTCAGGATAGTGCAAAAACTGCTGGAACCCTGTGGCCTGCATGCTTTCTTCTTTTTAGTTTAACTTTGTCAGTCATTCATGAGATAGATTACTCCCAGAAATCCCATTTTTTTCTACAATATTTTCCCCTAAAATTCTTTGGGAACTGATGCCTCTTATGTTTCTCATCTGGAAATACTCTATTTGTCATATTTTAACTTTGTAAGGACACGATTTGCCTGGCTTGAGATTTAGACAAGCTAATGAGTTGATGAGTGTTTTAGGTTTTAAAGTTGTTTTGATGTAAAAATTGGGAAGAAAAAAAATTTTTTTTTCTTTCCCAGAAGTTAACCCTGGAGGGTGGGAAAAACAGAATTGTTTTTGAAGTATAATTAAGATGGCTCAAGCTATTCAGGGCCAGTAATTTGTGTAAAATTCATCTGATGCTTGGACAGTTCTTTGCACTGATGCCACAGTCCTGTCTTAGGACCTAAATCCAGGCTGTGGTGGGATCTCAGCAATCATATGTAAAAACACAGTATTAATTAATAATCATTGGTTAACATAAGTAACACAATATGATACATCTTGGGGCTATAGAGATGGTTCAGTGCTTGAGCACTGCCTGCTCTTCCAGACCTGGCTTTGATTTTCAGTATACACCTGGCAATTCACAACCATCTTTGACTCCAGTTCCAGGAATTTAATGCCATTTTTTCCAAGGTCACTAGGCATGCATGTGGTACACGGACATTCATGCAGGCAAAATACTCATATACATTAAAATATAAAATAAAATTAATACATCTTATGTTTTAAATGAGAAAAAGATTGTTTTTTAAATAAAGAAAATGCAGATCAAATATTTGTTTTTTAAATAAAGTAAACGCAGATCAAATAAAGTGTTTTACATTATTTAATTGAAAGAATAAATAGTAGATACCATACCTCAAAAGTAAATTGAGTATTAAGAATGCAGAAAAATGACCCTGTTGGACTTCTATAGATGAAGCTTAGGAAATGATGAAAAGAAAATAGATTGCCAAAAGGATATATGACCTTATTGTGATTTTTCTTGTATTTTCCACCATTTTCATATGCTTGCAGCTTTTCCTGTTGTAGCTTTGAAAGGCCCATCACAATGGAGGGTTTGCTTTATGACCTGTCAGTAAGGAACATCACTGGTATACTGAGGGACACTGTCAAAGAACATGAAGACTTGTACCTCAGCCTTCTGTGAACTTCCAAAGGAACATTCTAACCGTAACAGAACACAGATTGCATTAGTGAATGTATTCACTGTACCCTGTATATTTATTCTTCTCAAAACTTTACTTATTTTCAAATTCTTCCCTTTTGTATGTGGAACTGTTAACTGTTGAGGAACAGGTAAAGCCAAGTTTTCTCAGATGTCCCTGACCCTACTGGCTCCTACAATCCCTCCTTCCTCTCCTCAGCAGCATTCCTTGAGCTAGGCCCAGTATATGGCTCTGGGTCTCTGAATTTGCCTCCATCAGTCAATGGATGTGACAACTGATGTAGTCACCAATCTGATTACAGGGTATAGATAGTTCCAGTTATGTATCCACTCATGCCATAAATCTTAGTTGGGGCCATCCTTGTAGACTTGGGGGGGTTTCCTTTGCATCAGTGCTCCATAAAGCACACATTTCTCATCATCTTTCTCAATACTCTCCCCCTCTACCCACCCCCAACCCAACCCCTTAAGTTCTCATGCCTATCTGCACCCAGTCCAACCAGGATATCTCCTCTATTTCCCTTTTCCCAGAGAGATCTATGCATCCACCCTTGTGCCCTCCTTGTTACCTATCCTCTCTAGATCTGTGATTTGTAGTATGGCTGTCCTTTACTTCGCAGCTAATATCCACTAATGACTGAGTAAATAGCATGTTTGTCTTTCTGGGTTTGGGTTACCTCACTCAGGATGATTTATTCTAGTTCTGTCCATTTGCATTCCAATTTCCTGATAATGTTTTTAACAGCTGAGTAATACTCCATTTTGTAAATGAAAATATACCACATTTTCTTTATCCATTCTTCTGTTGAGGGGCATCTAGGTTGTTTCCAGGTTCTGGCTACGACAAATAATGCTTCTATGAACATAATTGAGTGAATGTCCTTATGGTATGATTGAGCAACCTTTGGGTGTATGCCCAAAAGTGGTATAGCAAGGTCTGGAGGTAAATGGATGCCTAATTTTTCTAAGAAACTGCCATATTGATTTCCAAAGTAGCTGTACAATTTTGTACTTCCACCAGCAGTGGAGGAGTGTTCCCTTTGTTCCACATCCTCTCCTGCATAAGCTATCATTTGTGTTTTTCATCTTAGCCATTCTGACAGGTATAAGATGAAACCCCTGAGTTGTTTTGATTTGCATTTCCCTAATGGCTAAGGATGATGAACACTTCTTTAAGTGTTTCTTTGCCATTTGAGATTCTTCTTAAAATTCTGTTCATATGAGTATCCTATTTTTTAGTTGGATTATTGATTTTTTGCTATCTAACTTTTTGAGTTTTTTTTTAAATATATTTTGAAAATCAGTCCTCTGTCAGATATGTGGTGATGAAGGTCTTTTACCCTTCTGTAGGCTGTCATTTTGTCCTGTTGATGGTGTCCTTTGCCTTACAGAAACTTTTCAGTTATCAGGAGGTTCAATTTGTTAATTGTCAGTCTTAATGTCTGTGCTACTGGTGTCCTATTCAGGAAGGTTTTTCCTGTGCCTATGCATTCAAGGCTATTCCCTACCTTCTTTTCTATCAGGTTTAGTGTAACTGGATTTATGTTGAGGTCCTTAATCTACTTGGATTTGAATTCTATACAGGGTGATAAATATAGATGTATTTACATTCTTTTATATGGTTCCATCCAGTTATGCAAGCACTATTTGCTAAAGATGCTTTCTTTTTTCCGTTGTGTAGTTTTGGCTTCTTTGACAAAAATCAAGTGTCCATAGGTGTGTGGATTTACAACTGGGTCTTCAGTTTGATTCCATTGATCAACCTGTCTGTTTTTATGCCAATGTCATGAGGTTTTTGTTACTATAGTTCTGTAACAAATATTGAGACCAGATATGGTGATACCTCTGGCAGATCTTCTAGTTTGTAGGATTGTTTTAGCTATCCTGTTTTTTTTTTTTCTGTATTAAGTTGAGTTTTACTCTTTCAAGTTTTTTAAAGCATTGTGTTAGAATTTTGATGAGATTGTGTTGAATTTGTAGATTGCTTTTGATAAGATAGCCCCCCCTTTTTTATTGTGTTAATCCTACAGATCTATGAGCATGAGAGATATATTCTTGATATATTCTGCAATTCTTTCTTTAAAGTCTTGAAGTGGTCGTCAGACAAGCTTTTCACTTCCTTGGTTAGAGTTACCCCAAGTCATTTTGCATTGTGTTGGGCTACTGTGAAAGATATTTTCCCCTGATTTCTTTCATCATTTGTACATAAGAGGGCTACTCATTTTTTTTTTTAAAGTTAACCTTGTATCCAACTACTTTGGTAAAGGTGTTTTCAGCTTGATGAGTTCCTTGATAGAATTGTTGAGATTGCTTATGTGTATCATGTCATCTGCAAACAGTTATACTTTGAACTTCTTTTCCAATTTGTTTCTCCTTGATCTCATTTTGTTGTCTTATTGCTTTTAATTAATATTCTATTTTTCTCTTATAAAAATGTAAGATTTATTATTATATTTTATAAATAATTTTTATATATATGGATGTTTTATCCACATGTATTGTACATCACACACATGCCTCTTTTCTTCTGGGGTCAAAAGAGAACACTAGATCTCTTGAGTGTTTACATATATTTGAAAACACACACACACACACACACACACACACACACACACACACACATACACAGACACACACACAAACATGAATGAGTCTGTTCCCTTCCTTGTCCTTCTCCTTCTTTCTACCTGTGTATGAGTGGTGTGTGTGTGTGTGTGTGTGTGTGTGTGTGTGTGTGTGTGTGTGTGTGTTTGCAGACACATTTGAAAGCATACATGTTTAAGTGTGTCAGTCAGAGGACAACTTGTGGGAATTGGTTCTGTGCTTACACCATGGGGTTAGAGGACTGAACTGAGGTCATCAGGCTTAACTACAGGTTACCCAATGTGTCACCATGCTGAATCTAACAATATTTTAAAATTTCAATTATCAAATACAACAGATTATGTATACATTCATTTAATTTTTAGTTTATATAATGCATGAAAACTTGTTTAATATAGGTAAATATTTTGTTTACTTCTTAACAAGTAAAATAACTTTATGTAATATTATTAATGGGTTAAGAAAACATTCCTTATTCAGAAATGACTGATTGTATTTAGGCCACCATTTGGACATTAAGATTAATAAAAGTTCTGTTTTGGAATATCATAGTACTTTGTTTAATCCATCATAGAGTTTATGGTACACTTCCATAAGTAATGAGCTCCAGAAAAACCTACCACATTTATTTCTGTTTAGATTTTATATCATATGTTGGTGATGATGCACTTGAATAAAAATACATATTTAAACAAAGATACAATATGTATTCAATATGTATTTTGTATTTTTGTTCATACTTGATTTTGTGAAACTTTGTTTTACTTGAATAAACTGTGCAATGCCTTTCTAGTAAGATTTTAAATGCAGCAGCTTATTCCAGATAGAGTTCTATAAATTGAGTTCCACATTCACCACATTTAGCTGCTGTTTAATAGCAACACGGGTGAGTCTGTCAAAGACAAACAATTAAATGTAGGTAAACCAATTTGAAGGGAAGAAAATTTCTAAATGTACTTCTGTGTGGACTGGCCATGTGTCATGGCTTACCTGAGGCAGGCCTGGGCTTTGTGCACTGCTTGTGTATAATTATTCATTGTACTGGTTTATTTTCAAATAGCCTTGTTCAGATGATAAATTATGCAATCGTCATAGCTACAGGATATAAGGACTTGCAGAAAAGAAACACCAGCCAAGAATAGCTCAGGGACTGGAAAGCAGAAGGGTCACAGCTGTCTAGAAAGAGAACAGTCATTTTTCAGATCACATCTTCCCAAAGTTTTCTATATAATTCAAGAAACCAAAATTCCTTTACAGATAAAAATGATCTCTATAATATACCAAAGGAACCTGAGGGAGGAATTCATAGTATGTAATCATAATAAATGTTCAAGACATATTTAGAAAATAGTAACTAAACAATGCAAAATGTCTTAATGAGACATTGCTTAACAGTTTATTCTCAACTCGTTTTGCTATGCAGTGCCTATTGAAAGTTAAAATAATTACTATTACTTGTTTGTTTTTTAATTTTGAGAGACAGGATCTCATAATGCAGCTGAGGATGACCAGGAACCACTGATACAGAACAAGCTAGCCCCAAGATTCACCATCCTCTGCCTGCTGAGTAGTGGGATTAAAGGTATAAACCACTGTGCCTAGGAAGAATTAGTATTCTTATTAATGAGATTAACATTGACTTTATTATCCAAATTAGGATTCCTGAAAGGGAAAGAAAAAGAGAATTAAATAACAATTAACTAATTAACTAGCAATTAGACTAGAGTATGCTTCAGATGGAAGTTGTTCTAGGTAAATGACATGAGTTTAAAGGGATAGGGGCATTAAAACTATCCCACATAGAGTCCACATGAATCAGTCCATTGAACTTGCTGCATGTCACCACCAATATTGAGCATGATGCCCATATAAAGGCAAAAGCCTTTATCTTGTATCTGTTTATGTCCATTTCCCATTTCCAAGCAGTATTGTGTGAGAGAATGGAATCTCATTCTTTTACAGATTGGTGAGAATATTTACAAAAGATAAAATGCTAAGACCTGCCTGCTGTGGGATGTTCTGTATGTCAAATGTGTTGCTCTGATTGGGTAAAATAAATAAAGTGCTGATTGACCAGTAGCCAGGCAGGAAGGATAGGGTAGAATACAGAGAACAGGAAGGTAGAGGGAGAGATGCTGCCAGCCACCACCATGACAAGGAAGATATAAGGTACTGGTAAGCCACGAACCAAGTGGCACAGTATAGACTAATAGAAATGGATTAATTTAAGATAGAAGAACTAGATAACAAGAAGCCTGCCACGGCCATACAGATTGTAAGCAATATGAGTTTCTGTGTGTTTACTTGGTTGGGTCTGAGCATCTATGGGCCTGGCAGGTGAGAGAGATTTGTCCTGAATCTGGGCCAGGTAGGAAAACTCTAACTACATCTGCCTTCTATCATCACTGAGCCATTTCCTAAGCAGGTCTAATTAAGAAAGAATTGATCAAATTTCAAAAAAAAAATGCTTAATAATCAGGAAGGATTTTTGCAATATAAAAATGAATGTCAGCAAAGTGGAACTGGAGGTTTTGTGTGTTAAGATAAGTTAACTAGGCAGATCTATGGGTGGAATTGAAGTTCACTGCATGGATGAATTTGTGCTGTGGATATGACAATACATGTAATAAAAATATTTAATAAATATAATTAAGTGACAATCTTTATTATTTTATTAAATGAATAAAGCTTTATGAAATATAAACATCTCTGAAAGAAATAAAAATTACTAAAGAATCAGTGAAAAGATTTGAAAGTAAGTGGATAAAGATCTAAGGTTTTGTAGATTAAACATGTTAATTAACTCAGTAATCTAAGTTAACACAGTTGAATTTGGTAATGAAACATCGTTTAAGCTATGCTAAATACTGCCTTTCTAACTTGTCTATTATTTCCATCCCAACCAAATAGCAAAAAGTAGTCCCATGAAACTGATAATTAGCCACTATTGTAGATTTGTATCAAAAACATTTGAGGCCACAGCACCATATAACAAACTGAAGGAAAACTGGAAAGAGAAGAGGGGCAGGGTTGGGAGATAACAAAACAGCCCTCCTCTATCAAGGGACAGAGGGCTAAGGAACCTCCAGGTGCATTTAGTTAGCATACAGTGAGTTTTCAGAAAAGAGCAACCTCTCTTCATTACATTTACAACCCATTTGCCTCTCCAGAACTATTCTTTCTCTCTAGAGGGTAGATATATACACAAACATAGGCTGTCCTGTCCCCACAAATTTTAATTGTGTGCTTCCAGTGGGGAGTTCCTGCATAAAGTCGAAGGAAGAAGTAAGAATAAAATTATATTCCTTATGTACTAGCATTGACTATGTAGTTGCTATTTCTTCCTGGATCTCTCTCTCTCTCTCTCTCTCTCTCTCTCTCTCTCTCTCTCTCTCTCTCTCTGTGTGTGTGTGTGTGTGTGTGTGTGTGTGTGTGTGTCTGCTCTTCTTTTTTTCATGATGTACCTGTCCCTATGTCCCTAACTGTAATAGTCATCATTATGCACATTTAGCAGCTTAGTTCCATTATCCTTTGGTCTTCTCTATCCACCTATTCCCTAAATAGTCATTTATTAGCTATCACTTTAATTATACTATTTTGAATATGCCATCTGCTTCCGATTTGGACTTATGTAAAGCTGGAGAATTAAACAAAGTAAGTATCCACCCTGACTACATTTCTGTGCTAGCTCTTCTCTTTTATTTCCTCTAAGACATCCTTTGGGTATTTTCTGTACTCTACTTTAGATTTGACTTTTGACAGGTAGGCACATGTAATTACATCTTAGCAGATAGTGGTATATCACGTCCTGACTCAAAATGAGCAGTGTCATAAGCAATATATTGTCAAATACAGATATTAACCTATTTTCACCACATTTCATGGCTATAACACAAACCATTTTAAGAGAAAACTGTTGAATTTTCCAACAGGAAACTTTCGACAGGTTTGTTCAAAAAGTCATATACTTATATGGAAATTAGTGAATTGCTCCTCTGAGTTTTTGGAACATGGTTTAAGCTTCATATCTCCTGATTTGTTTCTGCACGCTACGTATCATGCAACTCTGTCAAACATATGTGTGGTGCTTCATTCTTTCTCCTTCCTCCACCAAGTAGTCAAAGCAAAACCAGCACCTTTGATGATGCTCATGAGTAGACAGGTCAGGCTCTTGTCTAAGGTACACAGATTTGCCCTTTTAATTTAAGAAAACATTTAATGTCTGCTTAGTACCACAGAATAGCTCCCTTTACGTCTATGGTTCTCAACTGATGGGTCATCACCCCTTTGGATGTTGAATGACTTTTTCACAAAGGTTGCCTAAGATGATTTAAAAAAAAAACACAGATATTTACATTATAATTCACAATAAAAAATTACAGTTCTGGCCGGGCGGTGGTGGCACACGCCTGTAATCCCAGCGCTCAGGAGGCAGAGCCAGTTGGATCTTTGTGAGTTCGAGGCCAATCTGGGCTACCAAGTGAGTTCCAGGAAAGGCACACAGCTACACAGGGAAACCCTGTTTCGAACCCCCCCCCCAAAAAAAAAAGAAAGAAAGAAAGAAAAGAAAAAAGAAAAAGAAAATTACAGTTCTGAAGTAGCATCATAAATAATTTTATGACTGTAGGTCACCACAACATGAGGGACTATGTAGTGGATAGCCATCCCAGCATTGGCCTGGAAGTTCCAGATGCCACTGAGGCTTTGGTAATGGTCACGCCCACAAGGCAGGGCGGAGGAGGAAGAGGAAGACCAAGGAATGAGAAGAGCTATTGCGCTTGGTTCCCAGACACTGGATGCTGGAGGTAGACCGAGCAGAGTTCTCCAGAGAACACCACCGGACTACGCGATACCTTTGCCAGACCCTGCAACCTATCACTTCATTTGTAAGTTAGCCCACAAAATAAACCTCCCTTTTAACTATGTGGAGTGGCCTTAATAATTTCACCAATAGGACTATATTAAAGGGGCCACAAAATTAGGAAGATTGAGGAACACTGGTTTAAGTTTATGGCCTTATTTTTCATTTTCATACACACATCAATAAAAATTATGTGAGCATCGCTCAATGTCAAGACATGCACATGCTAATCCTGGTATGCTAATTCTGAATTTGTCCATGAGAAATAAGTTAAAAATTGCTAACGAGAACAACTAATTCCAGGACATATCCCGTGATATACCTCAGAAACATTAACACTATGAAGAAGGGCATTGAGAATTACCTCTTTAAAGAAACGAGACACCTAGTAAAGGCAAACTAATGCCTTATTTTTATACAAATTTAATATCTACTTTATTTTTATAAAACATTTAGAAAAAATTACTTATAAGGTAAGCATGGTGTATTATTCTTGTGTCACCATGGATTGTCGCAGGGGAAAACCATTTGTGATCCCCACCCTGAAATTATCCCAAAGACTTTAATAAAAGTCGTGACAGGACTGTAATGAAGCCAGCCCCACTGCTTACACTGATGCGAAGTGTTGACACGTCTGAGTTAATTACCACATATTGGGATAAATGACTATCTGCTCCATGATGTTGGGGTATGCTGCAGTTTGGCTACTCAGAAAATCACATAGTGGAAGGTGGAGTTTTATCAGAAACAATATAAAATGGGATGACTTGTGTGAGAATTGAAACTGATCATTCTTTACCCTTTCACTGCACTCCCATCAGAGAAAAGTAATTGTGATTTAACATGAAAGTCATTTTCAATGAAAGGGAGCAGAAATAGGAATGCAGGTAGTTTGAGACCTCAATGTAATTTAGGCAACTTTTCCTTGCATGTATCCATGGAAACTATGATGTTGACAGATCAGCAGTATGCAGCTGACACGCAGCCCCAGCCAGCCCGTTCCTTTCCTCCTGCATAATCTCCAAGAGCAATATGGTAGGACACACTTACCATCCTTATTACCATTCTGTAGCTACTGTTATTATTTGAATATCTTTGAGAACATACAACTCTGTAAAAAGGAGTCTGTACTTTATAAGCAGAATTATAACTGTCTACAGAATTTCTCTACTTCTGTTCCTTCAAAAACATTATATGTTATTCAGGTTTCATAGCAGAAAATTCTGCATTTCAGAGATGTCATTGTAAAATAATCTATTTTAATGAGCATTGTAATTGTAACAATTATGTAAAATGAACTAATAATTTTAATGTTTGAAAAAAATCGGTTGAGCAAATATATAATCAACAAATGAATCAATGATGGATACTTCAGGCATACTGGGAATCTTTCTTTTTTATAGCTACTATTTAAATAAACAATAGCAACAATAGCAAAAAAAAAAAAAAAAAAGCCCACTAACTACTCATCTGGCTTCTGAAGCTAAATTTAGTATTTGTGAACTTCACATAAACGTAATTTGATATGTACCGTTAATTTTGCACTTGTCCCATCTCCAGGGCCAGATATAAGAGGCTGCCTTCCTGTTACATGTAGCAAAATAATAGGTGGGTGGAGCCTGAAAGAATAACACAGGGCATCCTCTAGAAATCACATGCATGGACACACAGACCCATGTACAACTTACACAAACACAGAGGAGCACACACACACACACACACACACACACACACACACACAGAGAGAGAGAGAGAGAGAGAGAGAGAGAGAGAGAGAGAGAGAGAGAGAGAGAGAGAAGCACAGGAACAAGTACCCATGTGCGCACACATATAGAAAGTTCATTATTTAAATTAATCTTAAATTGTTGGCGCATGTTCTACTGATGCCCACTTAGGAGTAATTTCCATTTTGAGTCCACTGCATATTATTGTGTGCGAAGTATAGCATTAGATTATACTCTGTCAGTTGTTCATCTCCTTATACTCCTGAAAGGAAGTGAATTTTTTTTTTAAATCCTATGCAGCTTTTTGAATAGAAGACAAAACTGTATCTCATTATTTTGGAGTGGACAAACACTATATGTCCACCACTCCAACCAGAATCTTCTTTTCATCTAACCATAGCTTCTACACAAGCATAAACATATGTAGCATAAACATGCTCACATGCATACATGTTTCTACAGTTTTGGATGCATATTAGGAGAAAGTGACTACATGTCAATATGAATCTGAGATACATGTTTTCAATTCATAGAAAACTGCATGTAAAGATATTTCAGAGTGGACATATTTTGATTTATACTGTAAGTTCACAATGAGGCCAACTATATCTGTGCCTTTTACTAAATATACTTATAAATTAATTCTAAAGAAATATTTTTACATAATGTTAAAAATAAGCTTAACTTTAAATTCTAAATATTAAAGTGGGATACCAATTTTAAAAGCAAAGTAAGATACTGTTACAATGGTCTGTCTAATGGAGATACATATTTTTACAGATGATGACAATAAGGCTTCATGTTTAATTTTCCTTGCACATCTCTATGTATAATTGGCAAAAAAGTATTGAAAACATTACCCTTTCTCCATGACATATATAATAGCATCTTATCAAAAATGATATGATTGTGAAAGTGTGAATGTGTTTTTAGATTCGATGCTTTCTAATGTTTCCCTGGCCTACATTAGTGCTGGAGTCTGACTAATTTTTCATGACTATAAAATATATTAAATATAAATTTTCATCAAGATTTCCTCCACTATTCAATGGTAATCATTTCCAAGTCATATTCAGCATCAATCTACAATATAGAATACAAAAAAATTATTAGAATTTCTTTCATAGAAAAAAATTAAGGAGGAATAATTTGTTTATATTATAGATTATATTAAGAATATTTATATCCATTTATTATTTATTTCAGTTATGTTCATTGGGTTTTGTATATCATTCATATGTCACATACTAGAATTTAGATTTATTTCTTGTCATCGTCACTTTTCAATGCTTCATTTAAATGTTTTTTTATTTTAGTATCTATTTATCACTTGAATGGAGAAATACATGTTTTTCGTAATGATGACATATCCAGTGATACTAATTGGTCCCAGCATTGAGGAATGAGTTCAGGTCCTCAAGGTGGAGACCACATTGTCTTGAAACCAGTCACAGGAGTAAATCTAGTAACATTTCATAGCTGCAGGATTTTCTGTAAGTTACTAACAGAACACTAGCAAATAAAACTATATTCTATCTCAAGTTTTCTAGTACAACTTAGTACAAGTTTATAGATACTTAATTTATGAGATAATATAAATGAAACATTTATCAAATATAAATGAAACATCCAATCTCAGAATGACTACCTTATTTGTGACATCTGAAGACATGAGAATATGTTCTAGCTTCATTTCATTAAGGATTTAGAAGTCCATCCCTTGTTTTTATCTACTCAAATCTTCATATGTTTGTTCACAATTTTCTTATTTATTTACAAAATTTTGTTGGTTGGTTTCCATTCATTAGCAATCCATATACTCTTTTGTTCCCAAATTCTTAGCCTCTTGGTGATTTCTAAGTTTTTAATTTCTTCAGAACCATGCATGCTAAAATGTAAAACTTTCTTTCTTATATTATTCTTTTCTTCTTTAGAAATACTAGTGCCTTTCCCTTTAAGACAGGCTATCTGAGACTTCACACTGCTATGGACTCCAGTATGATGCTGAACTTCTGTGTGCACCTCTTCCCCTGGAGTGCCCAGAGATTGTATGTCTGTCTGTGCTGACACTCCTTGTGGTGCTCTGAATAGAAGCCAGGGCTTCAGACATGCTAAGCAAAGCTTCCTCACTGAAGCATATTCTAACCTTGGAAAAAATAATTGCTATTACCTCCATAATCCTACCTAGTACTAAAATATAATGTGGAAGAAATCTTGTGTGTGTGTGTGTGTGTGTGTGTGTGTGTGTGTGTGTGTGTGTGTGATGAGTGAAAAAGTTTTAGCCCTTCTCTTTTTTTTTCTCTAAACTGATCTATTTGTACATTTAAAAAATATGTAAATTCTTTGAATATAGGATATGGAGGATCATGTGCTTCTTTTTTGAACTTTGAAAGACTCTTATCCACTTGATCACAAGGCCAATATCACCCTTTAAGACAATTTTGTACATATGCAGTGTGCTCAACAATTCTGTTAGTTGGATTTTTTACATTAACTTTTCAAAAGAGGGAACTGAAATAGATGAAAAATTGAAATACATACAATTCTAAAAACAGTGAACATAAAAAACAGGCTCTGGCTTACACATTTCCATATGAAAATATGAAAAGAATTGCATAAATGACTAGACAATTGACGGAGGATTTTAGTTGTAATTCTGAATTTTATTCTTTAAAGAAAATTGTGCTTTGAAGAAAAATTCACAAAGGATATTTTCAAATCAAAATTGTGATTTTTGAGATTATTTAATATATATATATTATGTATATATATATAGTGATATTTACTGAGTATTTAAATATTCTGACTGATTATAAGCTCAACTTAGTACAAGTTTATATATATTTAAATTATGAGATAATATAAATGAAACATTCAATCTCAGAATGACTACCTTAGTTTGTAACATCTGAAGACATGAGACTATGTTCTCACATACAAAAATGATAACATAAAAATATTTTTATACCCAGTTTATTATATTTATAGCAAGCTTGTACTGTACAATAAATTTGGAATTATGTATATTAATATTCTTAAGTATTTCCTTGGTCACTTTATGAATTGTGCAATTTGTAGTGACGTCTTAATTTGGACATGCTTGCCCAGGTTTCTTAGTGTGTTGCTGAGATAAGATACCTTCACACAAACAAAGTAAGACAGGAGGGTTTATTTAGCTCACAGTCCATCTTCATAGGGAAGCCACAGCAGGGAGAGTTTGAAGCAGATTCTCATGATACAACTGGGTCAGAAGAACAATGGACACACTCAAGCATTTTGCTGCTCAACACTGGTTCTACACTGGTTTTCTTAAAGCCCAGTCTTAAATTACCCAGTACAGGGCAGGTCTTCTCACTTCAATTAATGTTATTGGGAAAATCCTCCACAGCCATGGTACAGGTTTCTGCCTCCAAGGTGATTCAGATTGTATCAAGTTAACCAAAGTAATCCCTGCAGTAGAATTCAAGTTTACAATATAGGCATAGCATGCCTACTACATAAAGCTTCTCACAAAAACACAGATAAATTAACTAAATATCAGAACGTTAATTGAACATGGTATAATTTACAGACTTACATACAGGTATTGAGAATCTCCTATTAATTAGACAATGTAAGAAAGTATAACCCTTCATTTAATATATATGTGGAGATGGACAGTTAACTATAATACAGTATTATAGTGTAAGTTGGCTGGAAAAAAAGCAAAACTACCATGTTCTGTGAATCCTACATGATACACAACTTTCATTTAATAGATTCTGTGTATATTGGATCTTTCTTTTAGGTTTGTATATTTCATTAGAGATTTACATTTAATCATTATAATGATATAATATAATATATATGGACATGTATATGTCAATTCAGTCCCATAGAACCTGTCTCTTTATTACTTGGCCTGTTTACATTTAAGTTAATTTTGTAAACCTTAGAGTTTGGCAGTTATATTCTTTAAACAGTTCTTTTTCTTGTAAAAGTTGTTTGTTTTGTTCTATTCTTTATGATGAAGAAACACTTAAAATCTTATTTTTGCTCACTTGAAAGTGAAATAAATCTTTTGTCCTAATTCGATTTAAAAAATGTATTTTTAGAATTATTTATTTATTTAGGTTTTTCAAGACTGGGTTTCTCTGTGTAGTTTTGGTGCCTTTCCTGGAACTCGCTTTGGAGACTAGGCTGGTCTAGAACTCATAGAGATCTGCCTGCCTCTGCCTCCCAAGTGCTGGGATTAAAGGCGCGTGTCACCATTGCCCGGCCATTCGATTTAAAAAAAATATTTTTGTATTATCACATTATTTAATAATTCTATAGGTTATGTTTTTAAATTATAGATAATAGTAATATTACTTAAAAGAGTAATTTAACTTTTTTTTTTCATTTTGATAAAATTTAGCTTTATCTCTCTGTTGTTTTGGGACATGTCTCCCTGTGTAGCACTGGCTGTCCTGTACTTCCCTCTGTAGACCAGATTGGCTGCAAACTCACAGATATCTACAGTCTCTGCCTCTTGAATACTGGGGTAAAAGTTGTGTTCCACCAGGCCCATCTTCAGTTTTATCTCTTAACATAATCCTTCTGTTATAGTCATTATTAATGAGAATCTGATTGTTCATATGTAGTACTGAATCTCTATTTGTTTTTAGTTTTTAAAAACTTCTCTATGTTTTAGTTCATCTTTTTTCATTTTGTCCTTTTTATACAAACTTTCTTCTCTATCCTGTCTTTGAATTACAATTTTGATTATTTTAATTTCAAAGATTTTTAATCCTTTGTGTCAAATTCTTAAAAGACTCTTTGTTTTCATATGTGAAGCCAATTAACTTGTATTCATATTACTTCCAACAGAGTCATGTCAGACATGAAAACATTCAATAGTTTATTCAATTTTCCATTATGCTTCATAATACTTGCGCTGTGTGTCATACATTTTGCAGGATTCTACACTGACTTATGATTTTGTCATTGGCTAAGACAGATTCCACTGAAAGTCTAACCCACTGTGTGTTTCTGTTGCCTCAGTTGAGTGTCTGGAGTTGATTCCTTGTTTACAGAGTCCAAATAACCAGAAGCTCATTTTCAATTTAAATGTGGGTTTATGGATAAGTTTAAGAGAATGCCTGTGCGAAATTTACACTCCAGATTTGCTGTTTACTTTTCCCATGTTCTGTCTCCACTTTACTTCCCTTTGCAGTACCCTACAGACTCAGTCTGGATCTTCCAGCCAGTGAACTTGGGGATATCGGTGGCTTGTTTTTCAGCTCTGCTGGATGATGATTGTTGCCAAGTTTTCAGACAAGAGGCACTGAAACCTTGAAGGTGTCCAGCCCTTTCGCTTTTTATTTGTCCATCTATTGTCTAACCTTTTGTGCTCAGTTCCTTCATCACTCCTCTGTCCTGGTGTGATTGATCATTGTATTTCATCCAAAGCTATGTGTTTTCCACATTATATTTTGTCTAAAGCTGTGAGTTTTCCACAGAAACATAAATCTCATAGATGCTATGCCATGGTTACATACATCCTGCATGTAATTTTGAATGAGTTCATTCCATCTGGTACTTTTAGTTATGTGTAAGCATCACTCAATTAAGAAAAGAATTGACTGAAAAAAACTACATTTAAACCCATTCACCTCACCACTTTTTCCCTGGCCCTATTTTCTCATGCAAAGCTTTTTTTTTCTTTTTTTTTCTCAATTACAGATTATCTAGAGGAGAGAATTAGTTAAAATATTGTGGTTTCCTCTTTTGTTATATATTTAATTAAATTTTAGTCTAAGGTTTGAATTTGCTCGATTTCTTCCTTTCTCTCACCATCTGTTCTTCTTGGCTTCTTTATCCCCACTCAATTACTCCTTCCTTCCAATTCACATTTGCAGTTTTGTTACAGGGCTACCCAAATTATACTTCAGATCTTCAAATGCTGGTTTCACAATGGAGGGGAATTCAGACTTCACATTTTTGAATGTCTGCACACTTGTTTGTGTTTCAACTCATTAAAAAAAAAGCTTATTGGAAGTTGTTATTGGTCACTTGAATTAATGGTTATGAACACAATGATGAATAGAAACTGTCTCTCTCATAAAGATCAGTCACACTTTTTAGTTCAAATACCCTCACAGCTAATGCATGAAAACATAATCAATATAATAACATGCTTGATGCTAGCTATAAGAAACAGTGAAATTTTTCTTCTTGCCTCATAAAATATTATAAATAAGTTACTTTGTTATTTCATATTAGGGAGTCAACCATTATTCATTAAAATACCCCTTTTCTTGCTCTTCCAAAAACAAATACCAAGGATTATATATTACATTATTTTCAAGGATTTTGGTCACCACACAAAATGTTTTCCTGTTGTCATTCTTCATTCTCATTCTGATATTATGCCCAAAAAATATCCTTGTATTATTTTCAAATAATATTGAAATGAATGAAATATTGCCAGTCAATGTATTATTATTGCTATTATTTTATTTAATTGTTTTTTCATTCTACATACCAACTAGAGTTCCCATTCCCTTCCCTCCTCCTGCCCCCACCTCCCCACTATCCCAACCCTCACCCACTCCCCAGAAACGGTAAGACCTCTCATTGGGAGTCAGCAAAGCCTGGCACGATAAGTGGAGGTAGGACCAAGCCCCTCACCCTCACATCAAGGCTGAGCAAGGCCTTGATGCATCATAGGAAATGGGCTCCAAAAAGTCAGCTAGTGCATCGAGGATAGATTCTGGTCCCACTGCCAGGGGCCCTTCAAAGAGATCACGTCAAACAGCGGTCAGCCTCATGCAGAGGGTCTAGTTTGGTCCCATGCAGGTTCCTCAGCTTTCCTTCTAGAGTCCCTGAGATCACATTAGTTCAGTTCAGCTGTCTAAGTGGTTCTTCTCATCATGATCTTGACGCCTTGGCTCATATAATTCCTCTTATCTGTCTTCAACTTGATTCCCAGAGCCCAGCCCAGTGCTTGGCTGTGGATCTCTGCATCTGCTTCCATCAGTTACTTGATGGAAGTTCTACAATGACAATTAGGGTAGTCACCAATCTGATTAAAGGATAAAGCTAGTTCAGGCACCCTCTCTGCTATTGCTAAGAGTCTTAGCTGGGGTCATCCTTGTTGATTCCTGTAAACGTCCCTAGTACTCGGTTTCTCCCTAACCCCATGGCTCCCTCTATCAAGATATCTCTTTTGTTGCTCTCTCTCACCCTCCCAGCTGGCCCATCCAGTTCCTTCCCATTCTCATTTCCCCATCTCCTCCCCTCTACCCACTCCACACCATCCTCAGTTTACCCAGGAGATCACATCTATTTCCCCTTCCTAGGGTGATTCATACATCTCTTTTAGGGTCCTCTTTGTTACCTAGTTTCTCTGAGGCTGTGGATTATAGTCTGGTTATCCTTTGCTTTTCATCTAATATCCACTTATGAATGAGTATATACCATGTTTGCTTTCTGGGTTTTGGTTACCTCACTCAGAATGATTTTTTCTAATTTCATCCACTTGCCTGCAAATTTCTTGATGTCATTGTTTTTTACAGCTGAGTAATACTTCATCATGTAAATGTACCTTATTCTTTGGTTGAGGGGCATCTAGGTTGTTTCTAGGCTATTACAAATAATGCTGCTATGAACATAGCTGAGCAAGTGCCTTTGTGGTATGATTGAGCATCCTTTGTGTACACACCCAAGAGCAGTATTGCCAGGTCTTGAGTTGGATTTATTCTGAGTTTTCTGAGAAATCACCATACTGATTACCAAAGTAGCTGTACCAGTTTACACTCCCACCAGCAGTGGAGGAGTGTTTCCCAAACTCCACATCATCTCCAACATAAGCTGTCATCAGTGTTTTGGTCTTAGCGATTCTGACAGGTGCAAGATGGTATCTCAGAGTTGTTTTGATTTGCATTTCCCTGATGACTCACAATTTTGAGCAATTCATTAAATGTTTTTAAACCATTTGAGATTCTTCTGTTGTGAACTCCCTGTTTATATCTCTACCCCATTTTTAAATTGGATTATGTGGTGTTTTATGTCAGCCCATTTATTTATGTTATAGCTCAGCCCTTTGTCAGATGTGAGGTTGCTGAAGATCTTTTCCCATTTGTAGGCTGCCATTTTGTCTTATTTATCATGTCCTTTGCCTCACAGAAGCTTTTTAGTTTCAGCAGGTCCCATTTATTTAATGTAGATCTCCGTGTCTGTGCTACTGGTGTTATATTTAGGAAGTGGTCTCCTGTGCTAATTCATTCAAGGCTACTTCCCACTTGGTCTTCTATTAGATTCAGTGTAACTGGATTTATGTTGAGGTCTTTGATCCACTTGGACTTGAGTTTTGTGCTTGAGGATAGACATAGATCTATTTGCATTCTTCTGCATGTTGACATCCAGTTCCACCAGCACCACATTTATTGAAGATAAAAGAGGGTTCCTGTTTTCATATTCATTCAGTTAGCCTGTGTCTTTTTATAGGTAAGTTGAGTCCATTAATATTAAGAGATTTTAAAGACCAGTGATTGTCAGTTCTTGTTATTTTTTGTTTTGTTTATGGTGGGGGTAGTGTGTGTGTGTGTGTGTGTGTGTGTGTGTGTGTGTGTGTGTTTCACTTATTTGGGATTTGCTGGTGTGGGATTAACTATTGCTTGAATTTTTGTGGATGTGGCTAACTTTCTTGGGTTGGAGTTTTCCTTCTAGTACTTTCTATAGGACTGGATTTGTGGATAGTTGTTTAAATATGGTTTGTCATGGAATATCTTGTGTTCTCTATCTTTGGTGATTGAAAGTTTTTTTGGGTATAGTACTTAGACTGGCATCTGTGGTCTCTTAGTGTCTGTATCTGCTCAGGACCTTCTGACCTTCAGAGTCTACATTGAGAATTTGGGTGTTGTTCTGGTGGGTCTGCTTTTAAATGTTACTTGGCCTCTTTCCTTTGAGCTCTTAATATTAGTTCTTTATTCTTTATGTTTATTGTTTTGATTGTTATGTGGTAAGGAGACTTTTTTTGGTCCAGTGTATTTGATGTTCTGTAAGCTTCCTGTACCTTCATAGGCATGTCCTTCTTTAGGTTGGAAAAGTTTTGTTCTATGATTTTGTTGAATATATATTCTGTGACTTTGAGCTGATATTCTTCTCTTTTTATCCCCATTAATCTGAGGTTGGTTTTTTTTTTTCATGGTGTCCAAGATTTCCTGGATGTTTTGAGTCAAAGAAATAACTATTCATCATGTGTATCAGACCATAGATTTTAGGACACATGGTGCAGTGAAACATATTATGATTTATTGGCCAGAGCATGCTGGGGATTGATCTTACACACACACACTTACACACTCTCAAACTCTTTTTACCTATAAGACACAGCCTAAAGAACATTCTGTGTACATTTTATTTAAGCCTGAGCCCAAGGAGGAGGCAGTAATCAGAACACATTCCTTTACTGGTCATGGGCATAAAACTATCCCCTATCTTGGAAAGCAAGTGAGGATGGAGAATAGGGTTTTCTAAGTTAAAGGTACTTTCCCCACTTGTATGAAAAGTCAGAATTTGGCTAAGCCATGTTCCTCAGTACTTATATGATTGAAATAATCTTTCAAATTCTTTGGAAATTGACAAAATGAGAAAAATTATGAGCAAGGAGAATATAGAATAAACAATGTCCAAAGATGGAGTTCTGAGGCCTATAGCTGTTTAGATTGTTAATGGACACAATTTTGAAACCATTACTGATGAGTATGAACTACTTACATATACCCTTTATAACATGTTTATGAATTTTTTTAATATTGCAAATTATATAGAAAAGTCTAAAATGTGAACATTTCCTGAAAATCTGTAATTATAATATGGTGATATTTTATTTGTACTGAAATGTGATTTTATTTGTATGTTGATAAATAAAGTTGCCTGAGGGTCAGAGCTAATAGCAAGCCATAGCAGAAGCCAGGCAGTGGTGGCATACATCTTTAATCCAGATCATATGATAGGCAGATCTCTGTGTGTTCAAGGATACAACCAAGCATGGTGACTCATGCCTTTAATCCCAGAAAGCGAGTCTTTAATCCCAGGGAGTGATGGCAGAAAACAGAAAGGTATGTAAGGCATGAGGACCAGAAACTGGAAGTATTTAGCTGGTTAAGCATTCAGGCTTCTAGAAGAAGTTCAGCTGAGTTTCATTTGGATGAGGACTCAGAGGCTTCCAATCTGAGGAAACAGGATCAGCTGAGGAACAGGCAAGGTGAGGTAGCCTCTGCTTCTCTGATCTTCCAGCATTCACCCCAATAACTGGCCTCAGGTTTGATTTTATTAATAAAAACTTTTAAGATTCATGCTACATTTGGCGCCCAATGTTCGTGGTACAAATTCACAAAAAAGCCTCTTGCCTGTGGCCTTGTGAGCCCCAGCTCAGGCCCAAGCTATACTCCGCTGGTTGTGGTGATGCACACTGGTTGGATTTACTGAAGAAGGCAGAGGCAGGAGGATCCCAAGTTGAGGCCAGGGCCTAGGAGGCTTGCTAAGGAGAAGTTTTGACCAGGGACTAGCTACAAATGGTGGCAGTGGGACCAGGGAGGCAGTGACTGCTGCTCCAAGTTGCCGGCTGCTTCTTCTCATCATGTTGGTGACTGCCGTGATGCTGCTACCTGGGACAAAGGGTTTACTGCTGCTTGTTCAGAGAATTGGCAGGACCATTGTGCTACAAGAGAGCATTGGCAAAGGTCAGTTTGGAAAAGTTTGGCAAGACAAATGCTGGGGAGAAATTGCTGTGAAGATTTTCTCTTCAAGGTAAGAACATTCATGGTTCTGAGAGACACATTTATCAGACTGTGATTGCTCCAAACCACCAAAAAAAAAAAAAAAAAATCTTCAGTGAACCATGACCATGCCTAACGATGGTAAAGCCATTAAGCTGATTAACACCATAGAAAGATCAACTTTGGACTACAAACTGTTTAGGATATTTTGAGATGGCTAGCTGAGATGATCCAGCCTGACAGACTACTGGAACAAGGACTTGTGACAAGTCCTGCTCTTTCTCATTATGCAGAGACTGGACAAATGATACAGGACTTGACAATTAACCCCAAAATTTTCTTTTCAGAATCCCCTAAATATGTCTTCACCCCCAGAAAGCAGGAATAATTTTAAGAAAACAACACCCACATTCCCAAGAGGTGGGGTGGGTGTGTTTTGATCTTTCAACGGCTTATGGATAATTGTTATTGTTTATGATGGTTGGTTACAAGTTGTTAGTTGTTAATGATCAGGAAAAAAGCTGAAGATGGAGATTAGATTCAGAGGTTTTGTTTAAAAAAGGAAAAAGAAAAAAGAATATAGATATGAGGCAGATATGAATCTAGACATTGTTAATGTAAATTCTTGAATGCATATTATATATACTTATTGGATAGTTCTTGTATTAGTTATAAGCTTTTTAAAATTTTAGACAAAAAGGGGATATGTGGTGGTACTGTGTTCCCCAAAATATTGTGCATCCTAATAAACTTATCTGGGGTCAGAGATAGAACAGCCACAATATTAAACCTAGAGGATAGGCAGTGGTAACACACGCCTTTTATCCTAGCATTCCAGAGGCAGAAATCCATCTGTTCAAGGATACAGCCAAGCATGGTGACTCATGCCTTTAATCCCAGGGTGTGATGGTAGAAAACAGAAAGATATAGAAGACATGAGGTCCAGAAACTAGGAGCATTTGGCTGGTTAAGCTTTTAGGCTTCTAGCAGCAGTTCAGCTGAGATTCATTTGGATGAGGACTCAGAGGCTTCCCATCTGAGGAGACAGGATCAGCTGAGGAACTGGCGAGGTGAGGTAGCTGTGGCTTGTTCTGCTTCTCTGAGCTTCCAGCATTCACCCCAATACCTGGCCTCAGGTTTGATTTTTTTAATAAGAACTTTTAAGATTCATGCTACATTATAAGGTCATTTTGTTTTTGAGGAACTATATATTGAAAAGATAATAATCAAAAAAAACCAAATCACTGTGGCCTGTGTAAAGGATTTTGTGGTTGAAAAACAAGGAAAATTGAAGCAATGTCGTATATGTTTTGGAAAGGGAAAATAAATGTATACAATGTGAAGATATGGGAAAAAAGAGGGAGCTTGAGAGATACAGACACAAATACCTGTCTACATACAGATACACAGACACAGAAAGATCTATCTCTATCATCTATCTGGATATCTATCTATCCATCTATCTATATACATGTATGCATATGCGTAAATAGATCTATTTATATATCTATATATATGTATATATAGAGAGTCACCTGGGGAGAATATGGCCACTGTAGAGAGATAGGAAGATACGGTATTTATAATAAGTAATATGTAAATATCTGCATGTAGGATACACTATAGTCGATGTTTGACAAGAAGCAAATACTGGCACAATAACAGTTCTGCAACAAGTAACCCTGAAATAGTTGATAAACACATTGCAAAAATATAAGTAAACCAATAAACAAAACAATCTATACATAAATATTGTGCCTTTCGCAAATAATACATAAAGTATATCATAAACCCAATTGTTAAATGAAAACTCTTTAGCATTCCTGAGAAATAAAAGGAAAAATAATTTGGTGACTTGAATTTGTCAACAATGACATTTTAAATGATACACATAGAACAGAAACTCTGAAAAATATTGACAGCTATAGAGCATTAAAATTAAAGGTCTGCTCTTTGCAATACAATTTCAAGGGTATTTAAGGTTAGTCAAGCTGTGCATGTACTTAATGAAGGCTTATTTGTTAAAGGACTAATAATAATATAACTAAGACAATGAGCAGTCTGCTGATAAAAATAAAGACTGAAAAAAGGTTAATACCAAAGCTTATTTTCAAAAAGTTTATGCTAAAGAAATCACACAAAAGCCAGTTACATTGAAGGACATTTTATGTAATATTATTATAGAAACTATGAGCTCTCTCTTCATAGTTGATAGAATGACCAGATTTCAGGGCAAGCTCAACCTAACCTAAAGATGATGTAAGGCCAGAACATTTGATTTCTCATGGGAATCAGAATGGTACAGCCAATTTGAAAAAAAATGTTGACAGTATAAACATATTTTCAGTGCAGAAAATTGTACTCACACAGCTTGGTATTTATGTAAAGAAACTGACTATGCTTGTAGCTTGGAATATTGTCCCTGTTTGTTCCTTTCACTGATTTAAATGCTTGAGGTCTTATATCAACAGATTTGAAAAATTTGAATGAATTTGTCAAAGATGAGATTTAAGGCTCTTGTTTTATTCTTACAATCTGTATTTCCAGTTTTCCTAACACCGTCTGGATGCTTTATGTATATTCTTTTGGTACATTTCATTATGTCCTATATTTTCCCTTCATGGTAGCACTGTTGTTTCATATCTAAGTTATATAGCTAGATACAGCGCAGGAAGCACTTACTGTTTCTAGAACATTGCCATTATGGGAGAATCACTCTTTGTCCCCATCATGCTTACATGTATGTCCACACATCCTGAAACTCTCTGCATACAGTTTTCTGGGTTCTGTCATTTATTTTTCTTTACTTCTTTCTGCTTTCAAATGTTTTTTTGAGACATAGTCTCTCCTTACAAACCACATTGGCCCCATAGACATACAAACCCTTTCTTGGTCATTCCAAGTGCTGTTAGCCTAATGATTTTCAGGAGTTATTTTCTAGAAGAATTAAAACTTTTTATTTTGAAGACAGGGTTTCTCTGTGTAGCTTTGGAGCCTGCCCTGGAACTCACTCTGTAGCCCAGGCTGGCCTCAAACTCACCGAGATCCACCTGCATCTGTCTCCTGAGTGCTGGGATTAAAGGCATGTGCCATCACTTACATATTTCAATGGGAAGCAATAAAAAAGTATAAATAATTTTCATTTCTTGTATTTGCATCATGAATTCCTATAATTAACTGAATATATCACATTTGCACCTAATTTCATTAATCTCAGATTAAGTAAATGTTTCTTCTTAAAATTTCTTTTACACAAGCATGGGTGTTTTCTAAGTAAACACATTTCTTTATAGTCTCATTGCCTTACTTATCACTAAAATTTTATTAGTTGTTGATATTATTCTTCACTTATTATCTTAAATTGCTGCACTTCCTGTTATTCGGTTAAGGAGCTAATATCAATCTTAACTGCCTGCATTGAAAACTCAATATAATATTTGTATTTATCAATAGATTTTATGACACTATGCATTTGATATACATATACATTGAAGCATTTCAGCATTTGAGGTCTGACAATTATGTTACAAAGATATAATTGATTTTTATTTTTAGATATCTTACAAATATTTACATAATATTTAAAAATATTAAAAATGGCATTACAGGTTATTTGAGTTAAATGACAGAATCCCTTAGTAAGGGGTTAAGGAAAAACAGCTATGTTGCTGTGGAACAATATTTGTACACTGTGAAAATGTGTTGTTCTCATTGTTAATAAAAAGCTGATTGGTTGGTAGGCAAGTAGGAAGTATAGGTGGCACAACCAACCTAAGGACAGGGAAGAAGGGCAGAGTCAGAGGAGTTACCAGCAGATTCAAGGAGAAGCAAGATGGGCATGTTGAACTGAAAACGTGTACTTAGCCATGTGGCAAAGCATAAATATGAAATATGAGTTAACTTAAAAGTCAGAAATAGCAATCTGAGCTACAGACTGAGCATTTATAATTAATATTGAGTTTCCATGTTGGTTGTTTTAGAATTGGTGGGAGGGAAAGAAAAGTCCACCTTCAAATAGTATTCCATCATGGAGCTGGAATTTCTACATAAGACTTGAGAAAGCTTAAAAAGAAAGTTCCAAACACATAAAAAATGGAGTCAGAGTTAGTTAATAAAGAGCCTGAGCTATCAGCTGAACATTTACCATTAATATTATGTTCATGAGTAATTATTTGGGAAGCAGCTGATGAAACAGGAAAACTCTGCCTACATTACATCTACAAGTTTTAAACATGGAGATAGTCTATAGTTACTATTCCCTGTTCATTTTAGTGAGTGGTGTTCCTTTATAACACTCATCAAGCAAGGCATTCTCTTATACTATTAAAAATCTCATTTGTTAATTTTTATTATTTTCATTATAATATTCATTATTTTTCTTTTTTGAAGTTTTCATGTGTGTATACTATGTTTTCATATTCTCACCTCTTCCTCACCTCCCTTCATCTCTTCTGGTGTCCTCCCATTCTATTTCAAATTCATTTCTCTATGGCTGAGTATCACAGTTTCATTTGGGAATGCCAGCAAAAATTGATCTTAGACATATAATCTGATGGACATTTCACTGTAACCTTTTTTTTTTGATAAATGAAGCTGCTATGGATATTTAAGGGTCTTTATTTTCACAGGTAATATTCACATAACTTTTGCAAATACTAAGGAAGTGATATTCTGGTTGATGTTATAAATGTATTTTAACTTTGTATGATATGTTTTTATAGCTTGGTAGAATTCTACAAAATAATTTGTGTTAGTATAGATAATTAAAAATGGCATGACTTATAGCCATGGCACCTGAAGGTATGAAAAATATTTATTAATTTCATAAAAACAATTTCATTTTTTTTAGTTATAGCTCCAGGGAAGAATTGGCCAAAGAGAAATATATTAGATGGCCATTGTAAGTAACAACATAGGTTTGCCACAGACAAGATTCTGTTGAGAGTGTCTGTACTGAGTGACATATGCCATATTTTCCCACTTTAACAGAAGAATGAAGCACTCCATTTGACAAGAGAGAAAAAACAAATAATTGTTTAGACATCGGCAGTGTCTCAGCATGAAGTTTTAAGTTAAGCTTTCATGATTAATATTTTTGTTTGTTTCTTGAAGCACAGGCATGCCTTAAAGTTCTTATATAGCTGATACTGACCTCATACTCTGGACAACACTGCCTCTTCTACTTTAGTGCTGGGATCACAGACATGAACCAACATGCCCAGCTGCAACTTGTATATTTGTAAGGGTCAAAGGGTAATACACAAGATTTATAAGGGGACTATGCAGTTAAAACACATTGACAAAAGATGTCCTTAAACATTTATAGTGTCAGTCAGGAAGGCATGGTAGGTCTGTAACATATGCTAAGCGAGATACACAGTGAATTTAACGTTCATGAGGCCTTCAGGAGACTGAGGTGTCATTAGTCATGTACCAGGATGATTCTTCTTTATCGACAGGATTACAGACATTCTATATTCATCATTCTTTTGTCACAAGGACAATGAACATACTACATATCATGTAATAAATAAAATATTTTTAGTTCTATATCGTATGTTTAGAGTCTCTACTTATAAATAATAAACATATATTAATTATATGTATGCATGTGTATGTACATAACTGTATTTATTATACACACACACAACCATGTCAGTCTTAATATGCCTTGAAATTTTGTTTTAAATTTCTGATTCCGTCATGTCTTCCTGTCCATTATCTTCCTTTCTTCCCACTCTTCCCCTTCACTCCTTCCATTCTTCTCTGTCTTCTGTCTTCTCTCTGTGTGTGAGAAACACTACAAGTAGAAACCACTTATGAGGAAAAAGTCACAATGTATATGTAAAATGTTAATATTAGTAAAAATTTAAAAGTTTTATTTTGAAATTAATTCATTGGTTAATACATTTTTATCATATTTTACTCTGTATGGCTTATCATTCAGGGTCTTGCTCCTATTCGGCAAGTGTTCTACCACTGCAAATTACATGATCCCAGAAACATTTTCAGCTGGCAAAAATCAAAAGATAAATTATCAACTTATTATTATTATCAGCTTATCATTTGCTTATAGCATACTTTAAAAAATAAGTATTTTAAACCTGGTGGATTCAGTACAGGCAGGTCCTGTCCCCTCCTTCCAGGCTGAGCAAAGTGTCTCTGTGTAAGCCCAAGGTTCCAAACAGCCAGCTCATGCACTAAGGGCAGGTCTGGGTCCTACAGCCTGGATGCCTCCCAAATAGTTCAAGCTATTTAATTGTTTCACTTATCCAGAGGGCCTGCTCCAGCTGGGGGCTCCACAGCCTTTGGTTCATAATTCATGTGCTTCCATTCATTTGGCTATTTGTCCCTGTGTCTTTCCAATCATCCCCAGGGGAGTCTTGGCCCTGGAGGAGATGGAAATGGAGGGGAGGGGATGGGGGGAAGGTGAGGGTGGGAGCAGGAGGGGGGAGGACAGGAGAACCCATGGCTGATGAGTAAAATTAAAACACAAATATAATAAAAAAAGGAAAAAAATAAGTATTTTATTCATAAACATAAGTATAGAGACACATTAAAAAGCTGAGGTAAATGATTATTCCTAAGAGAGACATGATTATAACAGAAAGCAGAAGAAGCTCTCATTACTTCAGGTACAAGAATAACACTGTATGACCTCTAGATTTGAGGTACACTACAGTGCGAAAGGCTTTCTTTTTCTTCTTGATTGTGAAAGTACTTAGTCACAATGAATATAGAAAAGAAAAGCATCAATTTCTGTTCCTGAAACAGATCTGTGAATGTATCTGATAAGACTTAACAAGGCAGGCAGCTGTGCATTTCAGGCACTGAGAATGAGATCTCTAATGCAGTCTTCACTGAAGTGACATCACACATGCTATTTGTCACAGTAGATTGACCCTGGATGTGTTACATGAATTCCCACCTCTGAGCAAGGTAGTAACTTTTGCCTCTCCATTTATTGTTAACCTCTTGAGGTGATAAAAGTATCTGTCTCCCTGCATGGTTTTGAAGTACATGGCTCAGAACATATGAAACATTATTACTCCAAAAGCTTAATAAACACTCACCCTCCATCCTATTCCATATTTGTGACAATTAGTGTAACGATAACTGTAACCCTCCTTACCATCTGCAGGACAGCTAGTCCTCTAATGGACTTTCCCTTTTGACCCTTGATAGCCCTTAGCCCAAATGATCATCTAAATTCATTTCATTCCTCTTATTTCCCACAGACTGAATCTATATCACATTGTTTAGGACACAGACCAGTAAGTTTTTTTTTATACCATGTGAAAATAGATATTTGACAGAATTTCAGTACCATTTGTATGTTGATTCACTATTTTATTTTCAGTGTGTAGATGTCTTAATGGCATATTGTATTAGAACTAGATGCTGGTACACAATAGTGCCATCCCAGTTCTTTGTGTGGGTGATTTTATCAATGTATTGCATATTCACATTTATTTATGCTTTACATGGAGACACATCAATGATATATATTTATTCATATATATAAAGGATTCATACACATATATGGATATTGAAAAATAGGTTTATTATTAATCACTTGTCATATAAAATTGTTATTATAAACATACTTTTATATTTGATCTTCCCATTTTTTTCCATTATACACTTTAGCATAGGTGAATAATTTAGATGGAATTTTCTAGTTGCGTATAAACTTATGATATGGAGTTTGTTCATCTTTACCTATAAACACTGTGCTCTTGCACCTATAACAATAATAATTAAAATGCTAGGGGTTTTACCTCATTTCTGGGTATATCACTTCATTGAACTGCATTCAAACACATATTTGACTGACTAAATTTACACATTAGATTTAATGTATCAGTGCAATAATGTTCCCCCATGCACTACTTTTTTGCTTTATTTGTTTTGCAGAATTGTGCTAAAATATCTCATTATGGTGGTACATTAAATTTTTTCTCCATAATGTTATGACATTTTATTTTATGTAGTTACTTTAATATATGGAATTATATTGTATTGAATGATATACCTACATATTAAATTTCATTATCAGTAATATAATATTAAATTATATTACTGAATTATATTAGTATCATTAGTTTTATTGCTATTTTGTGATTTAATACAGATGCAGATGTTTCTCCTTGTGTTACATTATTTGACATTCATATTGCTTGGTTGTGGCCATGCTTCTGCATTGCTTACCCTTCAGATAGAAGAACCTGGTCCTGCAGACAGGGTCATCTTTGAGAATCACTTTGTACAAAAGTCACCCTGCTCTCTTATGAACATACTTGACTGAAGCCTCTTAGTCAGGTTGCTCACCACTCTTGCTATTTCAGAAATGGAGGTCTCTGCTGAAGCCATCTCCAGAAGAGGTTTTCACTAGAGACCCCAATTTATCTACTGGATTTCATTTTGCTTTCAGTTCTGCTAGATAAAATTCTATACTTTAGCATTTTGAGAATCCTCCTTATTTGGATTTGAGTGGGTGCTAAGGTTAAATTCGTTTTCATTTACTTCTGAGTTTATCACATTGGAAGGTGATTGACAAATGTCCTCTTTGAGCCATCTTGAAACATGGTGTTCTTTCATAATGCTGTCCTCTTCTCTCTGTAGGAAATTCCACTAATTACTACCGGAACTTGAGATGAAGAACTGAATCAAATGTGAGTGAATCATATGCCTCTCCCTGAGAAGAAAATGCCAATTAGACACATTAAGTTAGTTAATTTTGTGAAATTATTGTAATACCTAATTTGATTAAAATAAATTTTAGTGAGGAACATCAGTCCTCATAATAGTTAAACATGCAATATCACTTTGATTTTAGTTGTCCAAGAATTCAAGGCTAAACAAGGGGGTTTCATCATAATGTGTGATATCCAGTTCCAATGTGTTTTCCTTACTCTTTTCTCATACATGAATGTACCTGTAGAGAAATATTTTACTTTCATTTGGAGAAGACTATGTCTTCTATATATTAATCATTATAATCTATGGTTCCTCTCTTATTCTATATCTAAAATTTTTTCTACATCTCATATAAACATGTTTCATATATATATATATGAATATTTATCAACCATAAATTAAGGCAATATTAATATTTTTATATTTTAAGAAGCTGTCTTTTATTGTACTGTTTCATAGTTTATTATATGCTGTATCTCAAAAAATATAAAGAACTAAATTATGACCTTGTTTTTTCTGAAAGTAGACCTCCAACTTATTCTCATTTTTAATGAATTTTCATCATTCTTTCTAAATTTTTGCCTTTTTACTAAAATAATTATTAATTTCCGTCTTCTGAATTAGTCATCAGTAAGTAATTCAAATAGGCACTTACAGAGTCTGTCTCCAGGGTACATCAAAGAGCACTAATTCCTTTTGAAAGTACTATCTTTTGGCCCATGTCTTACCAAGGGAATTTGTGACAGATACTAAATAGGACATCATAATGTCAAAAGGGTCCCTACAAATCAAGTTTCCTAATAAGATTATTGCCTCCGCTTAAGGTTTCTGTGCATTCTGCCAACTCTAAATGTAGCACAATTGATGGTGGAAATGTATTATTTTTGCTCTTCATGAAACTCTTACATTTTACTTTTAACAGTTTCTGTTTACATTTTCTGTCTTCCCTTCCTTTGTAAGTCTAAGGCTGTTAGAATTCATTTACATTTTATGCTCTTTGGCTAAACACATTCCTGCTGGCTTATGAAAAACTGCTAGTTAACAGAGTTGTACATGATTGTGGGATTGAGTTATCTATGAGTGGTTGTCCCTTGAGAAAAGCTGTCCTTATCCCTCCAGTCATTAGTTGCTTGTAACTACTCAACTATGGGTGGGGATTTATGAAACTGTCCTCAAGTATGCATGTAAGTGTATGTTGTCATTTTTCAGGCCTTCTTTAGGCAACAATGATTTTGAGATTTAATGGGTGGAGCTTCTTTGTATGTCTAGAAGAAATCTTCTCACAGCAGATGTCCTGGTTTTCTAGCCCTTACTGTTGTCCCCGCTATGACTTTGGAATGTTCAGTGACCATTAGAGGTAGGGATTGAGGTGGAGATCTATCATAGTCACTTATTCTGTACATTTTAACCAGTTGTAAGTTTCTGTAACTAACAGCCTCTGATGAAAAAAGAAATTTTTTGATGAGGGGAGCAAGACTATGCCTATCTGTGGATGTAAGGATACATACTCAGAAAAGTTACAATAAGAAACTATATTGATTTAGGAAAATGACAAGAACAGATTCTCCACTAGTGTCTATGACCTCTCCAGACTTGAATAGTTGTTGATTAAATTCTATTGAAGAAGCCATAGTCCAACTAGATAGCTGTTGGTAAACCCTAAGTAAGAGTGCCTCTAACTGCCCTATTGGGGATACCTTGCCCAATCAGTGACTGTAGGCTGAAGATGGATGCCCCAACATTGCAGAGGAACTTTGGGTGACTGTCCAGGTAGCAATATATCTTAGTTGTTAGATAATACTACATCCATCTGGGATATTTGATGGAGTTAAATACTAAATAATTAGAGTTTCGATTTTCCTTAGTTATGATAGAAAGCAAATTAGATATAAAACTTTGGGGATGTTTATCCCCAAGAAGGGATGGATGGTGGAATGTTTTCTCTGAATTTGCTAAATGAAAGTAGACTGAAGCTTGTGAACTAATTCTTACTTGATAACTGTTCTTGCTGCATGTAGTTTTACTATGCTAAAGTTGAAACCTTTCATTTTTATTTAATAAAATTGATTCAGCACTCATTTAAGATACAGTTTGGGATGAAAATATATCAATTTAATTATTCATATTATATTTATTGTTTATAATCATCTCTATATACACACGCATATACATATCTATGTTAAGGATACAGAATATATAGTAAAACTTCAGTCGATGAGTTTAAATAGAATTGCTGTAGACTATTATTTTAAGAGGTGTTGATTTTTTTTATGCTATGGGACATTTGTCTAATGATGCAAAGATGTGTTGCATTCTTTTATGTTGCATTTGTTTAACTTTGTGCAGCTGTGTTACTGTGCTTGTCTAAAACATCTGATGATCTAATAAAGGGCTGAATAGCCAATAGCTTTGCAGGAAAGCAGAGGCTGGGCAGGCAGAGAGAATAAATAGGAGGAGAAGCCTGAGAGGATGGAGGAGCAAGATGGATAAGGAGAGAGGGCACCAAAACCCAGCCACTCAGCTACACAGCACTCCACATGCAGAAGTAGAAAATGGCTGGGCGGTGGTGGTGCACGCCTTTAATCCCAGCACTTGGGAGGCAGAGGCAGGCAGATCTCTGCAAGTTTGAGGCCAGCCTGGAAGATAGATGAGATAATTTAAGTTAAGAGTAGCTGGCTAGTAACAAGTTAAGCTAAGGCGAGGTATTTATTCATAAGAAATGATAAGCCTCCATGTGTTTTATTTAGGAGCTAGGTGGCAGTCCCCCAAAAATGCAGAATAAAAACAACCAAGTACATTGATTATGGGGGTTCACCACTTCACAATAGAGGAAAGCCTTTTTTTTTCCGTTGGCAGCTCACATAGCTTCTTTAGATGCTAAGAGTGTTATACATCAGAGTAGAGATTTCAGGATTTGTTCCAGCTAAATTCTTCCAAGTCCTGTGTTCAAAGTGTGTGGTGTCCTCAGCAATAGGTTCTTGCTTTCATTGTCTGTGAGGCAACCAAGGAAAATAATAATAGCCTGTATTGTTTTAAGGGCTCTTTTCTCCCCTTTGGTTAAACCACACCATATATTATTTTCTAGTTCTGTTAATTTTTCTGCAAATTTCATGATTTCACTATTTCACATCTGAATAATACTTCATTGTGTATCTTTATGCTATTTTCATTATCAATTTATCAGTTGAAAGACATCTTTGCTTCTTCAATTAATAAAATTGATTCAGCCCACACATTTAAGATACAGTTTTGAATGAAAAATGTATCAATTTAATTATTCATATTGTATTTATGGTTTATCAATCTTCTATACACACATATATTAATATACATATATATGTTAAGGGTATAGAATATATAGTATAAATTCAGTCCATGAGTTTAAATAGAATTGCTGTATAAAGCAATTATTGATATTGTTCATTAACAGCCTCAAGGGAAAGTTTAATGATGAGTGAGTCAAAGATGATTATACAGAAAAGATTATACTCATGCTTACTAAATTGTTTAAGTTTGGAAGTAACACAAATAAAAAAAATGTTAAAAGAGAGTTCATCTTGGTCACATATGAAATGAACAATCATATTTTTATCAAAGTAAATAATACCAACAAAATTTGACCATATGTTGCTCAAGAAACCAACATAAAATGGATAGACCACAGCCTGAAGCGTCCTTGCACACTGTTAGAGACTCAGCCAATTATTCTCCTAGTCCCATACAACTGGCTACTTATAAAACATTAAAATCAAATCACTTCAGGCAAGTGCTTTGTAATGGATTAACTTGTCCATGATATAATCAAGCTTTAGAATAATATTACAAATGCCAAACAAGAGTTTCAACCAGCAACATTAAGACTCTTTGCCAGCTGAATCCATTATTGTAGAGAGAAATCCTTCAGGCAATGTTAGGTCAGTGATTATGGCAATTTATTTCTCATTAGCTTATAACTACCTGACCTCTTCATCTGTTTCTGTTCTATGAAATTGCACTTCAGAATGTATACACATAAACTCATGCTTATGGAATCATTTTATTTCTTTCACTCAAAAATGTGAGCATAATTTAATGAGTAGTTATCTCTCTAGAATTCTTTTATGAAATGCTGAAATTTCTTAAGATAGTAGTATTCTTTACAATAAAAACACTTAGAATCAGACTATATAATTTGTTTTATTGTAGCAATAAACATATTCTACTTAGGACATTCAAATCGGTATAAAATTATACCCTTATTATCTTAAAATTTTAGAGATGGAAAAAAAAGGAACAAAAAATCCTCAAGCATTAAAATTTAACTGCTTCAAAAGTATGAAACTTGATAAAATAAAAAAACACCCTGATTCTTCTAAATTTAGTATAAGCATGTTTAAAGTAAATAAAGATGTAAAAACTACATCATATTAATTATCTCACATATGATAACCTAAATTGAGTCGCTAATTCAAGAGGTCAGAATTCAGTTTCAGTGGGCTCAAATTTAATCTGAAAGTTATAGGCATCCCAGCAAAGGTATCAGAGGCAAACACATTTCTTGACATTTCCTCCGTGTTGACAGCATTACTATCACTCACTAAATGACAGGCTTCCTCTGTGTTTAAATTCATCACTACAGTTATGCTATGCGAATTAGCTTGCCGTCTGTCTCACTCTTTTTGTCTCCCTTTTCCTATGTATTGGTACTTTTTCTGTGCATGGAAAGTATACAAAATGCTGGACATTTAAAAGATGTTTTCAAACAACAATGACATAAGACTAGTGGTAAAAATTCAGACATACAGTAGTTTTTGTTTTTGTTTTTCTTTTTCTTTTGTTTTTGTTTTTTTGTTTGTTTTGTTTTGTTTTTCGAGACAGAGTTTCCCTGTGTTGCTTTGCGCCTTTCCTGGAGCTCACTTGGTAGCCCAGGCTGGCCTCGAACTCATGAGAGCTGCCTGGCTCTGCCTCCCGAGTGCTGGGATTAAAGGCGTGCGCCACCACTGCCAGGCTACAGTAGTTTTGTATGTATTAAGTGTCTACTTTGTCGATTACATTTTTATGCTTGGAATATTTATTTCAGTAACTGTTTGTGGGTCAAATACTCAGTATTATATAAAATGGAAAGGTACTGTATATTATAGGCCTCTTAATAACAGCCAGGTAGGTTTACAAATTACCAGCAAAAAATAAATTAGCATAAGACTAATTTTAAACAGATGTTTAAGACAAACATATTTAATGACATTCATAAAAAAGGATTGTCAGATTTTTACATTTGATTGATTTTTAAGAACATCAAGATGTGTCAAAATCCACATTAATATTCATTCTAAACGCTGCAGAATTTTAAATAAGATGTCTTTGCATTAGCTCCCAACATTAGACATCATGTACTTAGCAAAAGTAAATAGTGGTAATGTCCACGATTGTGTAATGACAGCAGGGGTTCCAAATTTGAGAGGTGTTCCATCAGTCATAGTCATCCCCCACTCTGGGTCCTCTGTAAGTCATAGAGATCCTATCCTCTTTCTCCATGAGACCCCCTTTCTCATTTAAACGAACATTTCTAAACTTTAAAAGTGCTGCTGCAACATCTTAAGTGAACTCAGCCTTATGACTAAGAAGCTATTAAAAACCACCCTCCATATAGCGTCAAGAATCAGTAATAAGGATTCTTGTATACTTTAAAAAGAAAAAAACTTGCAGTGGCTAAATTTGTATCTTCAATTTGAAAAGTTCAAGTGCCCTCTTAATAATCATAAGACACTGGTTTACTTAAAGTAAAGGAGAAAATTAGTAAAAATGATAAAAAAAAATATTAAAATAAAATATACAAGATTTCAAGGTCAAAATTATCATCTTTCCTCTTAAAATTATTCATTATTTCATTTTAATAACTATATTGATTGTCCTGTTTGATGATAAAAATAATTGAAAACCCACTCATCCTGCTTGGTCACAATACTTAAAACATTACAGATTATATCCAGTTTATTCAGCTATATATATCTATAACTCAGGATAACCACAAATCTGTCTTTACACACTACAAGAAAAAGATAGGAAGAGGTCTAATAATATGCATAAAAAGATTATTTTTGGGAGAGAGATAAAAGGCTGTGGCCATTTTTGCAATCAGATTTCAATAATAATCATATGAATAGTATTTTTATATTCTAGAAGAGACTCAAAGACATTCCCTTTACTACATCAAATCAAGTAAATGATATTTAATTCTAAGTAATAATCCATCATATGTACAATAAAAATGAAAACACAGTAAATTTATCATTGGGTCTTATTCTATTTTTTCTATCTGCTAAATATAAATGATTTTCAAGGTTAACTAAGTGTGAGGAAATAAAATTCCATGATTTTTACTCAAATTTAAAAAAAAAGATTATTTTTGAATCAGGTAATTTTTTTTTTTTTTTTGGTTTGGCCTGTTTTCTTTTTTCAAAAGACCTTTTAGAATTTGCTGGATGAGTTTTGAGCATATTCATTTTCCTGCCAATACCCTCCGTTCCTATGTACCCAACATTGTGTATTCATTTGTTTTTCACCCACCATGTCATACTTTTGCTGCTTATTTTTTAATAGATATGAAACATTCAAGTGGAACTTCATCAATCCACCACAGGCAACAGCCTTTTTGAGAAGTGGGGCCATCTCTCCCAGGCACACAACTTTGGGGCTGGCTCACCCACACCTCTGCTAACAGGGTCAGCTGTATTGTGCTGCCTGGGTGAGGTGCAGGGCCTGTTCTCCCAAATGTTACAGGTGGTGTGGGGATGTGGGGGTGTGGAGAGGGTGGAGGATTCTGTGTTTAGATCTCTATCCCATTTTTTTATTTGCACTATTTGGTTTGTTGATATCTAGTTTCTTGAGTTCTTTGTGTATTTTGGGTATGAGCCCTCTGTCAAATGTGAAGATGGTGAAAATCTTTTCCCATTCCGTAGGCTGCTGTTGATGTCCCTTTCCTCACAGAAGCTTCTCAGTTTCGTGGGGTTCCATTGATTAGTTATCCATTTTAGTGGTTGTGCTATCAGCATTCTGTTTAGGAAGTTGTCTCCAGTGCCAATGCGTTCTTCTAGGTTCAGTGTAGTACAGCTTGAAATCAGAGACTGCAATACCTCTCGAGGTTCTTTTATTGTATAGGATTGTTTCAATTATCCTTGGTTTTTTGTATTTCCTTTTCTTTTTTGTATGAAGTTGAAGATTGTTTTTTCAAGTTCTGTAAGAATTTGATAGGGATTGCATTGAATCTGTAGATTGTTTTGGGTAAGATATTCTTACTATATTAAACTTGCCAAATCATGAGCATGGGAGATCTTTTCACCTCATGATATTTTATGCTATTTGTGGCTGTTGTAAAGGGTGTTCTTTCCCCGATTTCTTTCTCAGCCTATTTATCATTTGTGTATAAGAGCAATAGTGATTTTCTTGAGTTAATCTTATATCCAGCCACTTCACTAATGGTGTTTATCAGTTGTAGAAGTTTGCCTCATAGAATTTTTGGGGTTGCTTACATATACTGTCATATATATCACGTATCTGCATATAGTGATACTTGGACTCCTTTCTTTCCTATTTGAATCCCCTTGATCTCCTTTTGTTGTCTTATTGGTCGAGCTAGAACTTCAAGTACTATATTGAATACACATTGAGAGAGTAGACAGCCTTGTCTTGTCCCAGATTTCAGTGGAATTGCTTTAAGTTTCTGTCCATTTGCATTATGTGTGTTTAGGCTTGCTGTGAATTGCCTTTATTATGCTTAGGTGTGTCCCTTGTATCCCTGATCTCCCCAAGACTTTTATCATGAAGGAGTGTTGGATTTTGTCAAAGGATTTTTCAGTATCTAATGAAATAATCATGTAGTTTATTTTTTCAAGTTTGTTTATATTATGATTACATTGACAGATTTTTGTATGTTGAACCATCCCTACATCCCTGGGATGAAGCCTACTTGATCATGGTGGATGATCTTTTTGATATGTTCTTGGTTTCAGTTTGCAAGTATTTTATTGATTATTTTTATATCAAATTAAGAGAAATTAGTCTTGATTCTCTTGTTGAATCTTTGTGATTTGGGTATCAGGGTCACTGACTACATAAATCAACTTGACAGTGTTTCTTCTGTTTATATTTTGTGGAATACTTTGAAAAATTTTGGTATTATCTCTTCTTTGAATGCCTGGTAGAATTATATACTAAAAGTGTCTGGCCCTTGACTTTTTTCTGTGTTTTTTTTTTTTGCTTGGATTTTTAATGACTGCTTCTATTTCATTAGAGGTCATAGATCTATTTGTATTGCCTATCTGATCTTGATTTAATTTTGGTAATGGTAATGATTATCAAGAAAATTTTTTCCTTTCTTTTAGATTTTATAATTTTGTGGAGTACAGGTTTTTGAAGTATTACCTAATGAATCTTTGAATTTCCTCAGTGTCTGCTATGCCCTGTACCAGAGTACCAGGACACAACTCTGCATTTTAATTTGTGGTGGTTTTATTCAGTGATGTCTGTCTGTTGCCAAGAGATATTTCCTTGATGAGATCTGAGGACTACATTTACTTGTGGATATAAGCAGAAGTATTTAGAATATATTTAGCAATTATGCCTTTTTAGTATGATGGATATAGTTTCTCATTTAAGATTTTTGACTTCACTAGCCCTGGGTAGCTGGTTAGATTTAGAATATAAGACATGGTTATGCTCTTTGAGAACAGATCTTATGTCCAGTAAGAGAGTGTTTGGTTGCCATAAAGGTATGTAAGCCACTCTGCCCCCTTTGGGTTATTGTGATGCTAGTCTTTGTGGTTCACAGAATTATAGATGGGTAGAAATGTTGGTTGCTTCCTTCTTTGGGAAGCTTGCATGGCACCTTCATGTACTATGAAAATTAGTCCTAAGAAAGGAGACATGTAGGTCAGATTCTTGACACTTTGAAATACATGGTTTCTGCATCAAAATGGACTCAACTTCTATCCTCTGGTGTGTAGGGATAGAGTGGGGTTTTACCCAAAAGAAACAGCAATAGGCAATAAGCTTTGGCGATTCTCTTGACTAATCTTGACCAAAAACTCAAAAGAAGGCTTCTCATGGTTGATATTTATATTTTAATTAGATGGACTTTTGGCAGTTGTTTTTTTAGCCCATATAAGAAAATTTCATTTAAACTCCATATGTGTGTTTATGCACAGACTTATGTGTATTGTAGTTTATCTTTTTAGACGGTTAATAGTATGATTTCTTAAGATGTTTTCTGACATCCCTGCGGTTACCTTTTTCTTTCCTTTGTATTTATCTTTGTCCCTCTCTCCTTAATTACAGTCTTGCTTTCTCATTCCATGATTGGATTATACTCACTGTTACTTTCCTCTATCTTTCCCCAATATCCACCTCAGAAACAGTTCCTTCTCATTTGCCTAGTTCCTGCATTTACTTCAGGAGTTGTACTACCACATACATATTTGTACCAAGGATCCTCTGATTTTGTCTTCCTGTGTCTGAGTTGCATTACCCAACTCAAAATTTTCCAGTTTTATCCATTTGCCTTCAAAGTTCGTGATTTCATCTTTAACTTTTTTTTAACATCTGAATAGTATTCCATAATGTATATAAGCCATATTTTTATACATTTGTCAAGAAAAGCACTTAGATTGTTTACATTTCCTAGATAATATGAATAGTGCATCAATAAACATGGCTGAGCAATTATCCCTAGAGTAGGGAGTCAAGTCCTTTGGGCATATGCCAAAGAGTATTATACTTGGGCCATAGGAATGATTTATTTTTAGTGTTTTTAAAATTCTCCACATTGTTTTCCATAGTGGCTACCCCAGTTTGCAAGCATATCAACAGTGAATGAGGATTTTTTTTTTCCACTTTGACTTAAATATTTATTGTTAGTGATTTTTTGTCATTCTTACTTGTATAACATGAAATTTCAATGTTGTTTGATTTACAATCTCTAATAACAAGTTAATCTGCTACATTGCTGAATGTATCTTTTTTGAGGTTTTGTGGTAGAATTTTTGAGATACCTTACATGAAGTCTCATAGCTGCAAATTATGATAGTTTCACTTCTTCTTTCTCTATTTATATCCCTTTAGTTGCTTTCTCTTGCCTTGGTGCTCCAGCTAGGACTTCAGGTGCATTATTGAAAAGGAATGGGCACGTGTGGGCTTCCCTGTCTTGTTCCTGACTTCGGGAAGATTGTTTTGAATTTGTCTATTTAGGATGATGTCTACTGTAGTCTTTTCATCTATAGCTTTTATTATGTCAAGGCTTGTTGTCTCTAGTGCTACATTCTGTAGGACTTTTTATCATGTACACATGCTAGATTTTCTCTACGTTCTCTTTTTGGTCTAGTAAAATACTTTTATAACTTTTGTGTTAAAGTCCATTTTTTAGGTTTACTGCTTTTATTGACTTGCGAATGTTTAACCATCTGGATTTCTTCTTCTCTTCTCCCTCCTCTATCCCTGCTATTTGTAGAATTGGACTTTTCATAGTTTCCTAGACACGCTGAATATTTGGTGCTTAGATTTTTTTGTTTTTGTTTTTGGTTGTTAAGACTTCACATTTTCTTTAACTGAGGTATCCATTTCTTCTACCTTGTTTTCAACTCTCGAGATATACAGTTTCATGCATTGTACTCTGTATGTGTGTTTTGCCTCTGAGCTTTTATTGACTTACTAAATTTTTCTTTTCCAGCTTTATCTCAGTTTTGGTTTTCTTTTGTGATTCTGTATCTACTTTCATGTCTTCTATTTGTTTTTCTTTTTTCTCTCTAAACTTCAGTACTCCAAATTAAAAAAAAAAAGAGAATTACTTTTAAAAGAAATGGTATGAGAGCAATATAAATACAATAATGCTTATTTTAAATACCAAAAATTAAGATAGTCAGTTAAGTAATCACAACTTCGTTTACACAGGGGCAAAACATATAGATGATAAATGTGGAAATGAGGTTTAGAGGAACAGAGGACAACCTACAGAGAACAACATTAAAGCAATAACCATGTGCTGTTGAAAAGATCCTAAACTGAGTGGGTCATTCATTTTAAATACATATGGCTCATTTTTATTCTTAATTGAAAATAGATTCTTTTATAATACAATGTATCTTGATTATACATTTCTTTTCCTCCACTCCTTCCAGTTCTTCCTCACCTCCTCAAGACTCCAGTCCACACCCCTTCTGTCACTAGAAAAGAACAGGCCTCTAAGCGACAACAAGTAAAATGGCAAAATAAATTAGAATAAGGTGACATAAAAACTATTATATTGAAGTTGGATGCAGCAAACAAACAGGAGAAAGAGAATTTTAAGCACAGGCACAAGATGACTGGATAAGTCACTGCTCTGTGAGTATAGCATAATATCATTAGGAATAATCTATACATACATAAGGAGTCATATATATGTATATCTACATATCTATATCCCATTACCCTAGCATATTTTGCAATCAGGAAAGATTGTAGGTCAAAGGTTTAGTGACTAGGTTTTGTCTACGTTTCCCTTTCAGTTGCCTACAGAACATCCTCTCTCGCCAAAGACACTAGAACATAGGAGTGAAGGCTATTAAGGCACCAGATTGACTTCTCCCTGTTTAATGAGTTCTGTGGGTGTTGAGAGACAACTAGTTGTTTCTATTTTGTCGTTATTATGAGTAAAGCCACAATAAACATGGTTGTACAAATGTCTTTGTGGTTGGATGGAGCATCTTTTGGGTGTATGCCCAAGAGTAGTATAGCTGTATATTGAAGAAGATATCAATTCTCCCAGCTTTCTGAGGATCATATATATATATATATATTTCCACAGTGGCTGTACAAGTTTGTCCTCCCACCAGCAATGGAAAAATAGTCTGCTTGCTCTACATCTTTGCCCAAGTGAGCTGTCACTTGTGTTATTGGTCTTAGCCATTCTGACAGGTGTAAAATGGAATCTCAAAGTCATTTGGATTTGCATTTCTCTGTTGACTAAGGATGCTGAACTGTGGTATTGTGTTCCTCAAAATATTGTGCTCCCTAATAAATTTATCTGGGGTCAGAGAAGAAACAGCCACTAGATACAGAGGCTAGAAAATTGTGGCACTCACACCTTTAATCCTAGCCTTTCAGAGACAGAAATCCCTCTGGATCTCTGAGTTCAAGGCCACATTAGAAACAGCCAGTCATGATGACACATGTCTTTAATCCCAGAAAGCCAGCCTTTAATCCCAGAGAGTAATAGTAGAAAGCAGAAAGATATATAAGGTGTGAGGGCCAGAAACTATAAGCATTTGGTGGTAAGGCTTTTAGGCTTTTGAGCAGCAGCTCAGCTGAGATCCATTCTGAATGGGGACTCAAAGACTTCCAGTCTGAGGAAACAGGATCATCTGAGGAACTGCCGAGGTAAGGTAGCTGTGGCTTGTTCTGATTCTCTGATCTTCCAGCATTCACCCCAATAACTGGCCTCAGGTTTGACTTTATTAATAAGAACTCTTTAAGATTCATGCTACACTGAACCTTTCTTTAACTTTCAAGTCTTCAGCTGTTGTGTGTATGTGTGCATATGTGTATACATGTGTTTGTGTTTGTGTGTATGTGTGTGTGTTTATGTGTGTGTGTGTGTTTTCTTTGTATTCATGAGTTATTTGTTTATATCCCCTTCATGGCCATTGAATATATTAATAATGGCCGTTTTAAAGTCCTTGTCTTGAACTTCAGCTGTAACACATTTCTTAGATCCTTCTGTAGTAGACGTTCTGGGATCTGGTACAGGCATATTGACTTGGTTGTTTGTTTCTGGTTTGAAATGGCGTCTAGGTATTTGGAGTTATTATGATGGTTGAGGTGATTCTATGTATTGATAGGTCTTGATTTTGTTGGCTTGGTATTTTGTTCCTTGGTTTCTGTTACCCTCTCTGGATCAGAAAGTGTGGTGCCTGCAGGTTCCCTTGTTCAAACTAGTAGGTACAAGAGAGGACTGGAGACAGATTAGAAGAAAAGGCTTATAGGGGGTATTGAAAAGAGTTAAGATCCTGTCCACACTAAAAGATCAGCAAATGCCAAACTGTTTCCTCGTCGTATTTTATTATCATATTTTATTGGAGCATATTTGCCCATCCTTTTACTCTGAAGTTTTGCTTTTTTTTTTTTGTTTTGTTTGTTTGTTTGTTTGTTTTTAGAGACAGAGTTTCTCTGTGTAGCTTTGTGCCTTTCCTGGAACTCACTCTGTAGACCAGGCTGACCTAGAACTCACAGAGATCCACCTGCCTCTGCCTCTCAAATGCTGGGATTAAAGGTGTGCACCACCACCGCTTGGCAAGTTCTGCTTATCTTTTTATCTAAGATGTGCTACTTGTAGATAGTAGATAGATGGACTTTGTGAAATCATTCAGTCAGTTTGTATCTGATGTTTTGAGAATTGAAGCTGGGTTGGGGATTTAGCTCAGCGGTGGAGCACTCGCCTAGCAAGCACAAGGCCCTAGGTTCAATCTTCATCTAAAGAGAGAGAAAAAGAGAGAGAGAGAGAGAGAGAGAGAGAGAGAGAGAGAGAGAATTGAAGCTGTTGCTATTTAAAGTTCCTATTGAAATCTCCGTGTTATTTGTGGTCATTGTGTTGTGTGTTTTGGTGGTGTATGTGTGTGTGTTCTCAGTAATACTTTGTTTTTAATAATAATGCTTCAGATTTCTTATTACACTTTCTCGGTTATTAATCTCTTCAGTCCAGAATATTGTTTTTTATTTATTTTCATTTTGTTTGGTTTGTTGAACATAAATTTTTAAAGCTGTTAATGTCATGGCAACATTTTCTTTTCCCTTCAACTTTGGCTGGGTATAATAATCTAGGATGGCCACTGTAGTTTTTAAATACTCAGAATGCATTGGTCTAGGCTCTTCTGGCTCTAAGAGCTATCATTGACAAATCAGCTGTTATTGTGAAGGTCTTTCCTCCATGAGATTATTTTTTTTCTCTTGAGGCTATCAATACATTTTATTTTCTGTATAGTGTTTCAACTATGATATGCCATAGGTGTTTCATTTTATGACCTTGTATGTTTGGTGTTCTTTGTGCCTTGTCTGTTGGTTATGTTATGGCACTCCTTCATTTAGGAAAGCTTTTATGTATGATATTGTTTAAGATCTGCTCTATGCCATTCACTTGGAATTCTCCTCCTTCATCTATACCAATAATTCAAGTTTGTTTTTTATTGTATCCATCATTTTCTGTATGTTACACTCCTGCATTTTGATTTATTTATTCTTTCTTCATATTCTATGATTATTTGTTATAAATCCTCTACTTTGTCTCCATGTCTAATTATTCTGTCTTCTGCCTGATCTTTTCTACATGTAAGGCTTCTCTTTGAGTATGTTAGTTTGCTTATTATGTTTATCAATTCAACTTCATTTCTGTTTGAGTGTTCTTCACTGTGTCTTTCTCTTTATTGAATTCTATTCTGTAGTTCTGTAAATACACACATCATGGTTTCCACATTTTTGTCTTTGTGTTTTTATTTTAACATCACTCAGGCATTTGTTCTCATTAATTTCATTGAGTTGTTTCTTTATGCCTTTTACAAACTCCTTGAAATCTTTGATGAAGATTTTGATTATGCTTTTAAATTCTATGGCATAGATTTCAAATAGGTTATTCTCATTGACAAACATTTCTACAAAACATGTAGATTTTGAAGAGGAAATACTGCTTTATCCATCATATTATTTGTGTGTTTGTGATGAGATCTGGGAATGTGGATTTATTATGTTAGTTCTATGTCTGAAATGGACAGATCACGGTGGAGCTGAAAAGATGTGAAAACAAGTTGTGCTTGACTTTGAGAATTGCTTTGGTGGAATGAAGTCAAGTGGACAGAGGGGAGTGTTCTGGTGTAGAGGATGTGAATTCTGGTCCAATCCTGGAGTGTGTGCGTGTATATGGGTGAATGAAGGTGTTAGATATGCTATGGGAAGGCCATGTAGTTGGTCACATATAGGTTAAGTCCTGGCAGAAATATAGAGCTTGGTTGCAGTGCAGGCAGGTTGACCAGACTCTGGGTTTTATTCTGGGCCCAATCTGGGGATTTGGGGGAGGGTGTGTGGAAGGAAGCACCAGGCAGATTCATTAGTCTAGAGCCAAATATGCTGAATGTGGTTGGGTTGGAAATTGGATGTAATATGATAGGGACATGTGGGTGTGTGTCAAGCAGAGATTAATCTGGTCACCTCTGAAGGTAGATTGCGATTCACATACAACTCATTATTAATGTATTCTCAATGCTACATAATTTCATGATGAAATAGTAATTCTTCTTACCTGCATTATCACTTTGTGTTTTCTGAGTGCTATACATAGGGAGATCAATATTTTTGCATATGGACATGCATAGTTGCTAGCCACTAACCTTTACAATTTCTTCACTTTAAAAGAGGCAAAGTAATACATTAAAATGTAATATGATTACTAAATGAACTTCTGCAAGAAATTGCTAAGCAAGTGATATATGTATGTATAAAATTGGGTTTTCTGCTGCAGAATTTTAAATTGCTTCTTCTCACAACTTAAATCTATACAGATTTCCCCATTCATGTAAATATGCTATCACTATGTCATAAGCTGATTTTGTTTTATCTCCATGTTCCCCTTTAAATGAAATGTGTTTGAAGGATGAAATCTAATATAAGGAACATGTGTCTGAAGTAAATTTACAAAGGCAGTAAAAAAAAAAAACACATGGAACATATAAAATAGCTCAGAGTTCTAGAATGTGGAGTTAATGCTGACAATACACCGTGCAGTGTGCCTATCCTGTCTTTATTATCCTCATCTGTATTCTAGAGGTTCCCCTGGGATTGCCTTTTCTTGCTTATGGAATTTTGTTGACACATTAGATGTCAGCATCCAAAAAATTTATGGAGTGGAACAGAAGGGTGTTTCCTTCTTAAAGTTTTATGTACCCAGGTTTTTGTCTCCTGATGTGGCAACTGGGATTATCTTTGGATCTTGTGCTGGGATTTTTGCCAGGAAATATATGAAGAGCAAAGAGAAGAAAGGAAAGGGATACTAAAGTTTGAGATAGACAGCATGTGTTTAAAAATCAGATGTGCTTTTACTTAGATAGGTCTACATAATATCAACATCATTTTCTTCTTTTAGGACTATGTATATACATATTTTACATAGTCAATTAACTTGATACATATAATATTATAAGTGTGTGTGAGGATTTCCTCTATTAAGTTGTGACTATGATGATCTTTCACACTGTCCTTTTAAAGATAACTAATTATCTTTTATATAAGGCACATATAGACACTTCTTATCCTGTTACTCAGTCTCAGAATGTACTGTTCTTAAACTTCATTCTCTTTCCATTTCAAATCCCTTGTGTTTCAGAGGTATCAAAGTTAATAGCATCAAGCTCCAAGCTCAAACCCCACAACTCACTAAATGGTTGAGCCATTGTAAGGAAGTCAGTGCTTTGCCACAGACAATTTTACAGTTATTGGATTTAGTCCCTTAAATACTTATGCATCAGTATAAGTGAACAGAGTACACAAACATATAAATCAACATGTTTTTGATAGAGTAAGTAATGTTCATGGATAGTAATAAGTCACATTTAGTGTTTCTAGGAAATAAATCTTTTATAATGTAATAAATATTTGCCACATATATTTTAATATTATATTAATTATTATATTATATTATAATTCTATTATATTAATAGAATTTCAGAAATTTTTATTTAGTTATTCATATCCTCATACATAAATTGACAAGACATGTAGAAAACATTTCATTGTCAGCCGTCAGAAATCTATGTAAAGTCTTATACTTCCCCAATGAACATTTGTTGAATGCTTTTACCTAAGGAAGTGTTAAACCATGAAAAGAAGTAATCGAGTGGCTATCTTTAGCTATACTAATAGTCACAAGAAGGCTCTAAGCTTTAGTTAAAATATCCTATAGTAAAAAATGCAATCAAGTGTTGCTCTGAAGACCCAGAATTTAATTCTAACTTTCAGGCTTTAATTTTACATAGAAAGTATGTGATTTTGAAAGAATGCATTGAGTTTTATGTATAAAATTTAAGGGAAAATGAATAACAGACTAAAAATTTTAAAAAGAAAATACATAAAGAAACAGACTTAAGTATATACAGATATACATATATATTTTTAAATATGTGTGGTATGTGTTTGTTTTTTTTGTATATATATATACAAAATATATATATATATATATATTATGTGTGTGTGTGTGTGTGTGTGTGTATTGCACCCAGTAACTACTGGTATGCAATCAACAGCTCTCTAATTGGACTTAAAAATGTGTTCAACAAGAAGGAAACAATGTCTTGTCCTGCAAAACTAGCTAAGTGCTCAGTGCTTGTGAAATCATCATTATTGGAGGAGCATCTACAACTAGTAATTTAACAAACCACCATAATACTAATCCCTAACAATAATCTATAGCAATGTCCGTTATACTCACAGATTAAGTATAGTCTTATTCCTCATCATGGTAACTTATCTTCACAATAGATGGAGACCATTCCTGAAAACCACAAACATTCAAAATACAAATTTGTGGAGCCCAGTCTCAATGAGTACATCTGTAAAACACTCACTGTCCTAAAGATCTGGCCAAGAGGGTACAAAAGTATGATAAGAGCCAGCACATTGGGGAGTTTGCTGTCAGATTGTGTCTCTGAGTGATATCAGGACCTACACTCAGGAAGTCTCAACATTATGACTGTCTAAACATAAGTTGAATGAGGACAACAGCAATGACAACATTGGAGTTGATAGAAGGAAACCTGAGAGTCCTTAACCCTACCCAAAAGACTATAGGCAACTGAGGAAATCTGGGAACTAGAGAGGTGGTCATCAGGAAAGGGCACACAAATTAGTTGTCCAATGCCAAATGGTCAGCTTTGAAAACATACATGCAAGTAACATTATACAGACTGAGAAGTATATATCTAGGAATATATATGTATATAATATACAATAACAATTAGAATAAAAGAGGCCATACATTTGAAGGAGAGCGGGGTGGTTATATGGGAGAGTTTATAGAGAGGGAAGAGAAGAGAGAAATGTTCTGATTATATCATAATCTCAAACTTAAAGACAAATCAAAGAAACGTTTGTATATACTACTATTTTACTATTGAAATTAGTGTTCAATATTCACATCAATGAAAAACTGACACTTGGGTTACTTTTACTAGAGGGTAATAGAAGATCTCACTTCAAAAGTCTTTCAGTAGGAAGAGGACTCAGTAATAATAAAAACAAAGATTTCCCATAAGCCTTCATTGTTTCCACATCATACAGAGTGGAATTATAATGTATCAATATGGAGAGGTGAGGAGATTCCCAAGCATAGCATTGTAGGACAAGTGGACAATCCAGTCCTATGAAGTCTTTGACCTACAAATGGACTTTCAAATATGGATTTCAAAACTATTGTTCTTTCTGTCATGTGACAATGGCCCTTTTATATTGAAGAATCAGTTCAGTCTTCTTGTATTTCTTTTCTTTGTCTGGCTAATATCTACATATTATTAATGTTTTTTTTTTTTTTTATTTGACAGAGACAACTGACCTGAGCTAGTCAGAGCTCACTGGACAATAGACTGGGGAGCTTGCATGGGACTGAACTAGGCCCTCTGAATGTGGGTGACAGTTGTGTGTCTTGGTCTGTTTGTGGGCTACTGGTAGTGGGACCAGGATTTATCTCTTGTGCATGAAGTGGATTCTTGGAGCCCATTCTCTTTGGTGGGATATGTTTCTCAGCCTTGATGCAGGAGGAAGGACTTGGCCCTGCCTCAACTTAATAGGCTAGACTTGTTGACTCCCCATGGGAGGCCTTACGCTCTCTGAGGAGTGGATGGAGGAAAGGATGGGGGAGAGCTAGGCGAGAGTAGGAGGAGGGGAAGGAGGGGAAATGTGATTGATATATGAAATGAAAACAATTAAAATAAATAAAGAACTTTTTCATGTCAGTACACATTGCCAATAAAGAATGACCTTGTCTTTAACATCTGGAGTGTTTTGCTTTGTGTCTGTGTGTCAATGCACTGATACCATGCTATGACTCCTCTCACTGTGTTTTTAAAAAGCCTTATGGGAGATAAATATCTAGGAGCTCGTTTAAATCCCATCTTAGGAACAAGAAAATATGTGGATACTCGAGTTCCTTTTGTATTTGGAATAGTATTCCATTTTACCATCACACATTCTCAAGTCTGCTTTAAACTCTCCCAGGATTACTTGTAATATATAATACAGTATACAAGTTATAGACTATAGTTTCATGTGTTGCATATGAAGAAATGAATCAAAATCATTTGTATGTGTTCAACACATAAACCATTTCATATCAAACATTTGCAATCCAGAATTAGTTGAAGGTTCAGATTCAACCCTATTTTTATAATGAGCCAAATATATTTGATATCTGAGTTTCATGAAATCAATTGCACTGATGACATTATGCAGTCAGCTGTATTCCATAATTGTAACAATCTCTGTAGACTATGTAATGATTTAATTAATATTTTGTAGGCAGGCCATGTTTGAAGTGTTCTTCCCATTTTAAAGTGCTTTGCACAGTTCTAGTTGCAGCAGATTTGTTTTGTCCTTTACCATGAAGATGGAAATACTGAAGAGCTTTTGGCAACTAAGGGAAGATAATAGTTCCTGTTGATTCATGTTGTTTTTCTGTAACCGTTCATCACTAATTCAGTAATCACTTTGAATTCACTGAGGGGGTTTTAAAAGCCACATGATCATTTTGTGATTGATATCAAAGTTAAAATTAATGCATTTAACAATTAAGCATCCCTATCCTTAATTATATAATAATCTGAAATACTACCAGGAGAAAGACAGACTGAAGATGGTTTACATTATACAACTTCATAGGATCCTGTAAATTGTAATAGGTTATCAACACCTGTAAATAACAGAGGCACCGATAGCAGACTACATGGAGATTCACTACCACTAAACACTGGTTAGATTTGTATACACACACAGAAACACAAATATGAATATGATCACACACACACACACACACAATTTTTTTCCTCAGAGATCAAATCATTAATTTATGTTTACACAGAAGTTTGCGGTTAATTGCGCAACATCACAAGTAAAAATAAGATATGAAATTTGAACCATATATTTGAAAATTCCAAAGTCAACTCCCACAATGTGCTATTTCTTTAAACTTAGATTATAGAATATTTATATTATAATCATTTACTATGGCATGTGGACATCTATACCGTGGGAGGCAGATGATTAACCTCTATACCAAGTTTACCAAGAAGTTGGGATGATATGTTGTGCAAAGCTGATAAATCAGTTGTGAGGCATGGGAGCTGGGAAGCCTTGAAAATAGCCTAAGATGTTAAGACCCATGATTCCAGCTCTTGAGGTTTGGTCACTATCCTGTCCTGTGGAGTTTTCTTTGCTCTTTATAGAGACTAATTTTAGGTTGGAGCCATGACATTTAGTTTCTTACTGTTATTAACTATTATTTATATTTTTAGTTATAGCTATACTTTAGTTTCGCTGAATACGGTGCTTAAAGAGGAAGAAAAGGTAGTAAGAGGAAAACTGGGAATTTAAGGGAGAGCAGTGAAGGAAGCAAGGAAGCTCAAGGAATTGTGATCATAGTCAGAGACTGCAGAAGTGCTGTTCATTCAGCACAAAAAATTCTAGAAATCGGAATAAAAATATGAGGAACATTTATCTACTACACGTATTTAGAGATGTCTATGAACACTAATATTTGAAAGTTCAGAAATATTGCATGAAAATCAATAGAATATTAGTTTAAATGGCTGGATCCCTCGGTGTGTATGCATTACCATGACATGCATGCATGTATATTTGTGGGCTTCTTTACTTTTCAAAAGTTTCGATCATTTTTATGTTCAGTATTGCTGTGGGATGCTCTGATTGGTTAATAAATAAAACACTGATTGGCCAGTTGGCAGACAGAAAGTATAGGTGGGTCAAAGAGACAGGAGAATTATGGAAAGTGGAAGGCTGAGGCACAGAGACACTGCCAGCTGCCGCTGCCGTGAGAAGCAAGATGTAAGGTACTGGTAAGCCACGAGTACCTGGCAGCTTATAGATTAATAGAAATGAGTTAATTTAAGATATACAAACAGCAAGAAGCCTGCCACGGCTATACAGTTTGTAAGCAATATAAGTCTCCGTGCGTTTACTTGGTTAGGTCTGAATGGCTGTGGGACTGGCGGGTGAGAGAGATTTGTCCTGACTATTGGCCAGGCAGGAAAACTCTAGCTACACAGTATGAAAGATTGAACACTACCAATCTTGGTCCCATAATGGAATTATCGTAACGAAAAGTCCCCACATAGTTCATCTTCTTACACAAGACATCTGTTACTTCATAAATTAAATAAACCATTAGCATTAGCATTCCTGAAGGCGAATGAAAGCAGATTGTAGGAAGTTGCTCTGGTTCATACTGTCATCACAAGCATTTGACTTAAGGCATCTGAAGTGCCAACTTTAACTGTGTAGTGACATTGGTGTGTGGGTTCATGTGGGTCCATGGAATAAAGACTCAGAGGTATTTTAGGAATAAATACAGCTTTTCATGCCTGCAGAGGGGTCCACCCTTGAAGGACTGAAGCACTTTCCCTTTGCATAGGAGATTTTTATTTACTCTCTATTTACAGTTTTGCCAGTTAATTTCCTTACCTTCAAAACAACCTAAAAGGAGCTCCCAGAGACCAAATACCAAGTGCAAATTACTTAATTTATCAGGTACCATGGTTTTCCAGGTTTCTTGAACCAAGTTTTGCATAGGCCTTTGATTCTTGAGGCACACTCTGATCCTTGACTCTCAGACAAGATTCACAGAAGGCCATAAGAGAAACAAAAGGTAAGAGAAACAAAAGGTGTGGTTAAACAAAGGAAGGTTGGGGATAGGTGCTACTCTCTGGAGCCAGGCCAGGAGCTCAGCAAAATTGCACTACCGGAAGCCATTTTCTCAGACAGAATATCTTATATAAAAGACAGAACTCGCATATTGGAGCTTTCTTCTTTTTTAACTGTGACTATAATTCACCAATCTTGATTATTGATGTGTACATTCCCAAACAGAGAAAAGCGTCATGAAGATTGCATCCTACATCTTTAACATAAGGAGCAATTGCCCCATACTTGCCCAAGGGACAGTTGTTCATGACATCAAGCATTAAGGCAGTAGGTGTAGCAAAGAGACTGAAATCAGCACATATACAGGAATATAATTATAGTTACTTTAATTGAACAAGGATAAGTAGAACATTTCATGAGTTTGCTTGAATTTTATTTTCATATATTATTGAATAGATTAGTATATATTTACATAAAGCAATGATTACTTAATGGTCTATAATTTTATATTTTTGTATGCTATTTTAATTCTTTATATATGCCTAAAGAACTATGTTCATTTGAAAACAAATTCTAGGAATATGAGTTTGAATTAAAGATAATATTCTAAGAAGCTATTTTTAAACTATGCTTTACAGGAAATATTTGAAAAGCAGAAGGAAGAATTATAGAATTTGAAGCTCTGCAGCTACAGTGAATATCACATGAATCAGGAAACGTTTTTAGAAGCCAAAGAAGTTCTAAGTGTATGACTGCACTCTGTGGGGCTGGGGTAGCCTCCTGCAGACATCAAAGCAAGGGGTGAGCACAAAGTTCCTGACCTGACATCTGAAATGCAGACTTTATTGATCCAGAGGTGTGTGAGATGTTTGCCATGTTAGATTTCTAGTATCAAGGGATTCATACTAACAGAGCTAACCCCTTCAGACAAATTCTAATTCAGACACACACACACAAAAAGGCCCATAAAGAAAATTTAGCCTTTGCCAATACATACAGAATGTCTTTTAAATGTTAACTTTAAAAACGTTCATTTTGTAATTAGGTCTTAATTTAATGAACACAAGTATAAACAGGTGTTTATTTAGACAAGAGACTACAAATGTATATGGCAGCTCAGTTTTTCAGATAAAAATGTAATAATAATACATGTTAGGGAGTATATATTATTCACATAATGCTGTTATTTCCTATAAAGCTATTAATATATATTTTTCTTCAAAATTTATCTGTGGACAATCATGAATATATTGTATGTTTCATAATAGAAATGCAAAATAATAAATCAATAAAAAGGGGACATGATAGGTTAATTACAATGTTGTTCATAATGCATTCCTAAGATAATGAATCACATAATTAATTGCAAACTAGATAGCAAATGCAATTGCAATTTATATGTATATACATATTATGTGTTAACCAAACCAATTTAAATATTACACCACTTATTGAATGCAAATATTAATCGTAAATACTAAATGCCACCCCTTTGAAGACTACATGTTCAGTAATCATTGGATTCTCTCTAGGACCTATTAAATTTATTCATACATGTACTTACTGAATGTCCAGTTTTTCACATGGGCTCTGTAAAGATCACTGACACTGATTGCCTCATTTCTTGAACAAAGCTTGCTCTTTTTGCTTCAGTTACTGAGCACACATCTTTTATAAATTGTCAGTTTTGTTGCTTTTATCTTTAAATGTTCTCTGCTCCCTCTACTTCTTTCCTCACTGTTTATCTCTACCTCTACTTTTATTTCTACCATCTCATGTCTATCTCATCCAGCCTGGGCAACATGAGCTACTGTCTTAAACACACATAATGGAAGGATAGAGGCTCATGTTGCCCAGGCTGGATGCAAATTCACTAGGTAACCACAGATGATCATCATCTTATGATCTTCCTGCCTCCACCTACCAAATTCTGGGTCTTCATGTGTGTGACCTGATTCCATAGTGGCACAGATACAACACAGAGTAAAGCATTCTTCCAATGGACCTATACAGTCAGCCTCATTACTTGTTTTCTTTGTTTGTTGATGGATCCTAACTATCATCTAGGATAACTATATTTAATCCAGGAAACCTATTTTGCTATTTGTAGTCAACTTTTTGTTTTTGTTTTGTTTTGTTTTGTTTTTTGTTTGTTTGTTTGTTTGTTTGTTTTGAGGCAGGGTTTCTCTGTGTAGCTTTGCGCCTTTCCTGGAACTTGCTTTGGAGACCAGGCTGGCCTCAAACTCACAGAGATCAGCCTGCCTCTACCTCCTGAGTGCTGGGAAAGTGTAGGTTTTTGTTTTATGTTTCTCCCCACAACCCCGACCTCAGGACCCAACCCTGGGCCTTGAGCTTGCTAGGCAAGCGCTCTACCACTGAGCCAAATCCCCAACCAAAACTTTTTTTTCCCTGAGACAGAGTTTCCTTGTGTAGCTTTGCACCTTTCCTGGAACTCACTTGGTAGCTCAGGCTGGCCTCCAACTCACAGAGTTCCACCTGCCTCTGCCTCCCTAGAGCTGGGATTAAAGGCATGCACCACCACTCCCCGATATTAGTAGTCAATTTTGTTTGGTAAGATTCTTCTCTGTTTTGATTTTTCCTTCCTTTTTTCCCTCCCTCCCTCCTTTCTTATTTATTTACTTATATAGTGTAGGAAACCCAAGGCCTCTTTTCTTTAAATTCAGGAATAAGACAAGGTATCTACTAACTCCATTCTCCTGGGTTAATGTTATAGTCTTTGAAGTTTTAGGTAAAGAAATAAGAGAAAAGAAGGAAATGAAATGGAGGCATATAGAACAAGAAATGAAGGAGCCGTATTTTCAAATGATTTGAATCTATACAAAAAAGATCCTAAAGACTCCAGAAACTTAGACTTGATAAATACTACAAATAAATTGGCAAGATACAAAAGTAGTACACAAAGACCAGTAGCCTTTTTATACAACAATAACAAACACACTGAAATTGAAATCAGGAAGATGACCTCATTTACAAAACACACACACACACACACACACACACACACACACACACACACACACTGGGATAAATTTGATGAAGAAAATGAAAGACCTCTATAGTGAAAACTTTAACACGCTGAAGAATGAAATTGAGGAAGTCACCACAAAATGGAAAGATTTTTCCATGCTTATGAATTAAAAGGACTACTATTGTAAAAATAGCCATATTACCAAATTAATACATAGATTCAATAGAATCAAAGTCAAACACTAAGACATTTCTTTACAAAACTTAAAATAACATTCTCAAAATTTGTGTGGAGGCACAAAAGACCAAGGACCACAAAAAAATCCTGAACAAACATTATATTTTAGGATGTAACAACATACATGATTTCAAATTATAGTACAGAGCCATAGTAATTAAAACAGCCTTCCATGACATAAAAAATAGATGCATAGATCAATGGAATAGAAAACATGACTCTGCTATACACCTACACAGCTATGCAACTATAGCTACTAGACCTTTAACAAAGACAAAAAATCATTGGAGAAATGATAGCATTTCCCATAATAAAGGACCAAGAGAAAATATTTCAACATGAAGAAAATTGAAAGAGATTGTTACCTCTCACTTAGCACAAACTTCAAACCCAAATGGATAAGGACCTCAATATAAGGTTTCTATGGAACTAATAAAGAAGCACAAATAAAAACTCTCTAATTAGGACTCTGGTAGCTCATAAATTAAGATTAACAATTGACAAACTGGATCTCAGATACTTGCAAAACAAAACAAAATTCTGTATAGCAAAGGAAATAAGTATTAAAGCACATAGAAATAAGTGGATAGCATATCCAAAAAACTTAAAAAAGTAAACACCAAGAAAACAAGCTAACAAAAATCAAATCAGAAAATGGGCTGTGGGATTGAACAAAAAGTTCTCAAAGAGAAATATGAACAGTTAGTTAGCATTTAGAAGGTTTTTAACACTCTTAGCTATCGTGGAAATGCAGATTAAATCAATATTAAGGTTCTATGTCATTCTCAATGAATAGTCATCCTCAGGAATACAAATAACAACTAGTGTTATTGTGGATGTGCAAAAAAGTCAACCATTATATACTACTGATAGGGATGTAAATAGTGCAAGCACTCTGAATATCAGTCTGGATGTCTCTCAAAAACTAGAAATAGATCTACCATCTGACCCATCTCCACCACTCCCAGGCACACATCCAAAGGCCTTGTACCTTATTACACAGATGCATCATGTTCATTTGCTCTTCATTGACAATAGTTAAGAAGTGCAATCAATCTAAGTGAGCACGAATTAACCTACGGCTAATGAAAGGTACATATACATAGTGGAATAATGTTCAACTATACAGCAAAAAGGTGAAATCATGAAATTTGTAGTTAAATAGATAGAAGATCAGATATTATGGAGTGTAAGATAGACCAAGACTAAAGGATGAACTATGCATGTTCTCTTACATGTGAGCTTCTTAACCTGGAGTACATGTAGAAGGAGGGAAACTACTAATGGGCCAAGGTGGCAGGGAATTGTGTAGTAGTCTAGGGGTTATGAAGTGAAACTCTCAATGTCAGACAGTTACCATTCTTGGTTATTGGTCAGAGAAGCTGCAGAGGCATAGGGAAAAAAAAAGCTATGGCCAATGCTTGTGATTGCCCATCATAACTACATGATGACCTATTGTAAAAAATACCACAAACTAGTTGTAGGAGACAGATAAGAAGACAATGTTGCAGGCTGGGGATTGAGCTCAGTGGTAGAGCGCTTGCCTAGCAAGTGCAAGGCCCTGGGTTCAATCCTCAGCTCAAAAAAGAAGAAGAAGAAGAAGAAGAAGAAGAAGAAGAAGAAGAAGAGGAGGAGAGGAGGAGGAGGAGGAGGAGGAGGAGGAGGAGGAAGAGGAGGAGGAGGAGGAGAAGAAGAAGGAGAAGAAGAACAAGAAGACAATGTTGCACTGACCAAGAAACTCTCCTTGATGCCTAGCGTTCATGATAGGAGGTATTATGGAGACTACTTCAGGAGATTGGAGATGCTAACTGTCTTATCTATACCCTATTTGTTGTAATACAGTCCTGCAAGACATGACATGTATACTCTTACAGTCATGAAAAACTACTCAATCTCTTTATTGATGAATTTGAAGCCCATCTGATAGGAGAGTATTAATGCCTAGCACTGTAAATATGATTAAAATCCTTTGCTGTGGGTGTTATAAGCCCTATGGCAGCTATCGATACTGCTTTTCTAAACATCAGTGTTATCAAACTGTATTCTTGTGGTGATATTTTATTTGTGCTGGAATGTGGTGATATTTTATTTGTGCTTTAATAAATAAAGCTTGCCTGGATATCAGAGGTAAAAAAAATCCATTATAAGTAAACAAAGAAGTCAGGCAAGGGTAGCACATGCCTTTAATACTATCACTTGGCAGGCAGGGATCTGTCTGGATCTCAGTGAGTTCAAGGCTACACTGGAAACAGAGCCAGGTGTGGTGGTACATGCCTTAAATTCCAACACTAGTTAACCATGGAGGTCTGTACAGACAGACAGGAAGTTGCAGAACTTGGCAGGATGAGGAAGTGATGTAGTTGGACAGAGAGAGCAAATCAGCATGGGTAGGCAGGAAGTATCTCACATTTGGAAGCTGTGGGGTTTGTGAGGTAAGGTTAGCAATGGCGTTCCATATTTCCTTGTTCTCTCAGGTTTTCACCCCTATATCTGGCTCTGAGTTTTTTTTTTTAATAAGACCGTTTAGAAATTCATCTACATCTTCTAAATATTTATCTTTCTATAAAACCTCTGTGCTGCTTCTACCTTTGATTACAGAAGTTTCTTATTATAGCAGGTTGTGGTGAGTTCAGAGATGTGATGATGTTAACAGGTCTAAGCATACATGTCTCCAAATGCTCAGTCATAGAGGCAGCATTTGTATCACCGCCACCCAGCACCAATTCTCTGGAACATCCCAGAAGGGGCAGCAGAAAGAGTGTAAGACCATGAAGAGAAGGGATATTCTGTGAATTTTTGTCCTCTGAATATGACATGACTATTGTACATTTGAGCTCACAAAAGATGTAGTTCCCTAAATAAGACCTGAACTATATCAACCCAGATTAAAGTTCCAGCATGGAAGAGGAAGGGATCAGGGGCTCCTGGAAGAGGATGCCTCTTTTTTTCTTTAAAGTATGGCCACTGTAGGTTCATCAGGTTCAGTGGATGACCCAATGCCCAGAACATGTGTGTTTCTCAAAGTGGACTTAGTGGCTTTAAAAAATGAATAAAGTTTTAAATGATCAAAAGGTGTTATTAACTTGGGAAGGAGATATGATAGAGGGTTGTAGGAAGGAGTAAGTATACAGGTGAGAAAGTGAAAGAAGGTTGTGATTTAGATAAACTGTACATATGCATGCATGATGGCTTCAAAGCATAAATAATAAAAGAAATACCTATTAAAAGTTGAAAAGAAATGTTCCCACAAAAATGACAAATGTGACAACATACCAGAAATGCTGGCAAAGATTTCGGAGAGGAGAGTTCTTATATCCACTGCTACTATGATTGAAATTTCATGTAGCCACTATGGAAATCAATATGGAGTTTTCTCAAAAATGGGTGAGAATTTTAATGCTGAGCTAACAGTGTTGTTGCAAGAGGCTTTTTTCATCTTTGAATTTGTGATTCTTCTGTTATCTGAACCCCACTAGTTCTCCAGAAGGTCAGCTGATAAAATCATCTTGAACACTGCTGGCTCTCTGAGAGGTCAGCTGATAATTATTCTGAGCCCCATTGGTTTTCTGAGTGGGGAGATGATACTCATCCTGAGCCCACTGGCTCTCTGAGAGGTCAGCTGATATTTATCCTTGGTTTAATTTGTATGTGAAGAACCTTTGCTTCCTGCTTCTTTTAAGATCACATCTTTGACTTTCTTAATTTTCAGTAATATATGCACTAAAAAAATCTGTGGTTATCTAAGCTGAATTTCACTTAACTATCTGGCTATGTAGATTAATTATTTGTATAGTTTTTTAAATTAAACTGATGAATCATGTGGCCATCATTTATTCAATTTTATTTTATTCTTCTTCTTTCTAAAACTCTTATTACATATAAATACAATCTCACATTTCTTTAAAACATTCCCTTTATTTTTTTCAGTTTTTAGGCTTATACGTTTTTCTGACAATCTGTAAATTAGCATATTCTTTCCTTTTCCATTTAAAACCTACTAATTCCCACTCCATATAATCTTTTTCAATAAAATTATTTTATAATACCATAAGTTCCATTATTCTCATTTTAGTAACTTTTATCTCTTTATTAATAGTCTTAATTTTATTTTTTCTTATCACACCACTTTTTCTTTCTTCCTAAAGGATTTGAATACTAGGAACATTTTAGTAATGGCTATTGGTAAGTGTACCATTTAAATTTTCTAACACATACTCTCTCTTGCTTTCATTTTCTGCTGATTCTCGTGTAGTCCAAAACTGGACAAGAACTCACTATATAATTGTAGATGATGTTAAACTTCGTATTTCTTGTATCTACCTCCTGAGAACTGGGATTGAATGCATACATACGTATATTAATCCCCCATTGATGTAGTGCTAGGGATTGATCTTAGGGCTTTGAAAATATGAGGGCCTTTGTAAACTGAGCTGTATATGCCCCCTTCTCATGCTGTTTTTGTATTGTTTTTATTTTTATTTTCATATCATTACCTGTTAGGAAAAAATGGCATTTCTCATAATAAAATTGTATCAACTAGTCTTCACCTTTGCTTATAATTGCTATTTGCATATTTGAATTATTATTGACTGATAAAGGACCATCTAAACTGAATTATATCCATTATTTGGTTGGTAGAGGAGATAGTTTGATTCATCTGTCAACTTGAAACAGAGGCCATGAAGGAACAGTGATTAATTTGTCTACTCTTTTCTTTCTTTCTTCTTTGTTTCTATGTTTTACAAATATGTAGCTAGAGTTTTTCTCTCCAGGTCCTGCCAAACCCTGGCAGTCCCGTAGCCCACTATAAACATACAGACATTTATATTATTTAAACTGCTTAGCCATTAGCTCAGGCCTACCATTGTCTAGCTCTTACTCTTATACTCAGCCCATTTCTGTTAATCTATATGTCGCCACATATTCCGTGGCTTGACCTGTTGCCTTTACTTGATGCTCTCCAGACCACAGGCTGGTGTCTCCTCCTCTCTGCTTTCCTGTTTCCTCAATTCTCCTCTCTGCTAGTCCCACCTATATTTCCTGCCTGGCTACTGACCAATCAGTGTTTTATTTATCAATCATCTACAGCACAAATATTTTCCTTTTATTGGAAACAATATAGTCTGATCATGTTTTCTGTTCTCCCAACAACTCCAAGATTCCCTCCTTAAGTCCTCACCAACTCAACTCCACCCACTTTCTTTCTCACATTTTTTAGAAATCACAGATAAACAAAAACAATGAAAGCAGAATTTTAAAAAAGAAAACACATTTAAAAGAAATCACAAAATACATAAAATCAAAAAATCACAAGCTATAATTTATATGCAAGAGATTAGCATGACAAAATGCCCTCCAAAAAAGCAATATGAGACAAAATGTCTACAAAAATAGTATTGAGTTTATTTTCATTTGACTGTCTGCTGTACAGACTCTGTGCCTGCTTCCACAGACTCTGAGTTCATGTGTGCCAGTCCTGCTTTGCTTAAAAGATACTCTTTCATTAGAGTCACCCATTCTCTCTGGCTCTTAGATTTTTTTCTATCTCCTTTTCTAAGTAGTTCCCTGAGACCTGAGGGGAAGAGTTTGATGAAGACATCCCATTTCAGATTGAGTGCTCCAACATTTATCATTCTCTAAACATTACCCAGTTGTGGGTCTCTATGTTGGTTTCCATCTACCACTGTAGGAAACTTTTTTGATGAGAGCTGGGTGAAGCACTAATGTCATTAGGAGTCATTTCTTTGCTATGTTCCTTCAGCAGACCAATAATATTTAGTTTTCCCCTAAGCCCATGGCCTATCAAGTCTCATGTTCTTGTCCATCCAAGCATTGGAAGACATGGTTGTTGTCTCCTGGAGAGGGCCTTAACTCCAACCAGAGAGTGGTTGTTAGCTCCCCCGACTTTTGTGTCACTAATACATCAACATATTTTGTAGGCACATCACCATTGTAGACCACAAGGTTAATAGCAAGGTTGATATTTTCTTTTCTTCTATGGTAGTATGCAGAATATCCTTCATATCCATGAACACTATTCTGTAAGGGTAAAGGCTGTAGTTAGTCACCCCTCAAAAATCTCCATGTTTAATGAGATATATAATTGTTACCCTCAATGGCAGGGCCATACCATTAGTTTTTGGAGATTAACCGATAGCCTGAGATGTTTGGAAATTTCTAAGGGGCCCCTTTGGCCAATGACTCAACTAGATGTAATTCATTACTAGATCTGGAAGTTTAACTTGGTGGTGAAAGATGTATAAATATTTGGGGCATTTTCTCCTCCATTATTTGATGACCCCTTTTATATTTCCTTCATATGCTTAAATATTTTAGGAAGCTTCTACAGTACTATTTCAATATGACTCCTCAAATTACCCTTATATTAGTTGTCCTTCCTCATATTCCATCCTTTACTCCTCTAATACTATTCTTAATGTTTACCTACTGACTAATTCACAAAGCATTTGACCTTATGTGTCACTAATCAGAAAGATAGTACTCCAATCACCAGAATTGAAAGTTATTCAACAAGACTTTATTCTCTGATTGTATGCAGATAATAAGATTTTCTAGATAGTTTCTCTAATGTATTCAACAAATCTTTAGTGCATATATTGATATAAATTTATTCAGTCTAATTTTAGATATTTTAATGAATATGTATTCTCTTTGCTTTACTTATTAATTTTTCTGACCCCAAGCAAGTGAGTGATTTATGTTTCTCTGTCATGGGTTGCTGGCTTGTCATTTAGCCTGATTTGTGGCTATTTAACAAAATTCCTTTCATTAAATTTAAGAGTATTATTTTTGGATACATTCTTTCACAGTTGTTAATTAAGCAAATTGTTTAAAAAAGAGATTAGTTGGGAGAGAGATTCTTACTTGATAGAAGTTTATTGAGATATATAGACTGCTTAATTTTGGTGCATGATGATTTTAAAATAAAGTTTAAATAATTAAAAGTGGAAAAGATTAGAAGTTATGTACTTCTGCTTTATGAATTGTTTCTTGCATTTGTTGTCCTATGAGAAATCTAGGATCTGAGATTAGAGTAAGTAGACTAGTTAGATTACCTCTGAGGAGAATACTTAATGTAGACATCAGTTCTTGGTAGGTAGGACTGAAGCTGAGCTGTGTGATGATAAACACAGTGTCTCAATAGTCAATGGCCAGGACAGAGTCCCAAACTAATTCTATGAACTCATCATTATTCAGACATTAAACCCAGCCAAGGAAATAACGTCTTAAAAGATAAATAATACCATGACTAAAGATAAAATTAAGGAGGAGAAGAAGGAGAAAATGTTACATTGGTAGTCTGATGAACATAGATGTATACATTTTCAGCAAAATATTAGTGTGTGAAATCCAACAGAACATCAAAAATCCAGTCACTCGGGTAAACTTAGATTTGCTCCCAAATGCTTGGTGTTTTAAAATTGAAGTTTAATAGATATATTATATCACATTATCAAAATGAAGAGAATGAACTATAGGGCCATCACAACAGATGCTGAAAAAGCATCTAGTAGTACTTTGCTCTATGGGAGAAACTCTGAAAAGGTTTGGTACTACAAAAATATGGTATAACATAATCAAGAGAATATGTAAGAAAATGTGTCTTTAACATACTGATTTTGTAAAAACTGAAAATGTTCTTTCTAAAGAAAAGATAAGCATACTCATTTTAAAGACGCTTATTCACAACAGTACTAGGAATCTTAGCAGGGCAACGAAGCAAAAGAAAAACTACACAGTGAGAAAGAACAGAAGCCAAATCATATTTACAGATGACATCACTCAATATGTAGAAAACAAAGAAATATTACATGACTAAAATTTGTAAATTCGGTTAAATTCAGTATAAAAATTTTGACATGTAAAAAAAATCATTTTCCCACAATAATGAACTTTCTAAGTATTACCACCCACAATAACAACAACTAAATGCATAGAAAGACTAGGTTTTAATCAAAAAGTTAAAGGGCCTCCAAGGGGTAAGGCACAAAATTAAAAACAAATGATTAAAACACAAAAATATGAAAGATTTCAAGTGTTGATGAAGTGGAAGACTCACGTTTGCTAATGTGAACATAACTCAAAGCAATGTAAAGGATCAATGCAATCCCAAGGGAGAGGCCAATTATATTACTCTCAGAGAGGGAAAAGGTGTCTTAAAACTCCTGTGGGCCATGAGACCGTGGCTCACCAAAGAGAGGTAGAGACTGAAGATGAAAGCATCAGAATGGGTGATTCTTGTCGGAGTCCGCCGGAACTGCAGTAGACGGCACCATCCTGGTGCAAAAACTACCACAACCCACTGGAACAGAATAGAGAGGCTAGAAATAATTTCACATAGCAAAAGCCAGCTTCTTCGTCTTGACAGAGGCACCTTAAATAAAGAGTGATCTTTTCAAAAAGTGGCATGAAAGAATGGCATAACCTCTGTTTCTCATCAATTAAAGAACAAGTTCACAGTAAATCATCATTGTAAATAAAAAAAAAAACAAAACTGAAGCCATTAAATTAAATACTACATATACATCAGTTTTACTGGCAAGTGTGCCTCAAGGCCTCTCTGGTTTCTGGTATACTATCATCACTGGATCCTCACCAGAGCTCCTCTGGGATATCCTGTAGCTGCAAGAGTCTTAGAGATCTTGCTGGTGCCTTTCCACAAGACCAGTCCCTTCACCAGCTCCAGCAGGTTCTAGATGGGCAGATGCTAGAGTGGGTAACACAATGCCTAGCTGTAGGCCTGGGTGGTAGCCAAGCTGGTCAGTCTGGTCCCCTAGGGCCACCCACCTCAGGGGAGTGGGTGCGATCAGCTCCTTATATGCATGAAGATGCTACAAAGTAAGTCCCCAAGTTACTTAAGTAATCACTTGGTAAAACGAAGGTGTTATCACTTCAAGGGTTGAGAGCATCACTAAGTGCCGCATTTTCTGCTAGCAGGTTTTTAGTTACAGGGAGAACGAAACTGATACAATAGTCATGCTAGTTTTCTTTTTGAAAAATGCAATAATTTTAAAACAGCCTTTGTTTAATTTTTTATTCTCAATTTATGTGATTTTTATAGTAATTTTAACTTGAGAAATTTTTTACATCCCAGATTAAAACAGGATTTGTATTTAGCAATATTAGCTTATGCATTTTTACTATTTTTGAATATGGAAGCACAGTTTGAATATGGAAGACATAGTCAAAATATTAATGAATTTCTCCTACTTAGTATGTATAGTTTTATTTCAACTAAGTTTGAAGTGCTTTACAAACACAATTTTATTATTCCTCATCATATTTTTCATACAAGTTATGAAAACTGTTCTAGTTAAAAAAAGATAATGTCTAAACTTCAATTTTAGTGGATTACGTTAATATCATGACTCTCACTATCTGAGTAATAATCCTGTTTGTCAAAAGTAATGAGTGCCCCCTGGAAGCTGAAAGCAGATTATTACCATTACTCAAATTTATGTGATCAGCCTTCTCCATCCAGATTCGTTTTCAATGACAAGTAGATTAATAACACTCACTGTGTTTGTGTTCTTCTTCAAGCTTTCTGCAGCAGAAAAGCAGTGCCTTATACTATATTCTGATGATTTGATAGAACAACCCTATAGTTCTTTGGGATCATTGTGAAATAACAGTTTATTTGTGGCTCTCAGGCAAGAGCCTGTCAACAATCCACAGCGAAAAACACTACTTAATTCCAGAGTCAAATCAGATTCAAAACAGGAAAAAAAAGTATATGAAAATAACTCTGAAAACAGATATAAAGAACAAAAGATAATAATATTAGAAATATGATAGTAATATTTTTAAAATCATTAATGATAATTTTAAACCAATGGTTATTAGTTGACTGTATAGACCACATGAGAACAGGAAGAAGCAAAGTGCTAGAGAGGTCCCCAGAAATTCACAAGGATGTCTCCACTGTAGACTACTGGCAGTGGTCAAGAGAAAGCCTGATCTGACCTAGTCTGGTGATCAGATGGCCAAACACCCTAACTGTTGTGCTGGAACTCTCATCCAATAACTAATGGAAGTGGATGTAGAGATCCTCAGCCAGGCCCCAGGTGGATCTCCAGGAGTCCAATTGTTGAGAAAGAGGAGGGACTGCAAGAGTGTGAATTGTTGAGACCAAGATTGGAAAAGCACAGGGACAAATAGCCAAACTAATGGAAACACATGAATTATGAACCAAAGGCTGTGGAGTCCCCAACTGGATCAGGCCTTCTGGATAAGTGAGACAACTGAATAGCTTGAACTGTTTGGGAGGCACCCAGGCTGTGGGACCAGGATCTGTCCTTAGTGCATGAGCTGGCTGTTTGGAACCTTGGGCTTACACAGGGAGACTTTGCTCAGCTTGGAAGGAGGGGACTGGACCTGCCTGTACTGAATCTACCAGGTTGAGCTGAATCCCCAGGGGAGTCTTGTCCCTGGAGAAGATGGGAATGGAGGCGAGGGGCTGGGGGGAAGGAGGAGGCGGGGGCGGGAGGGGTCAGTACAGGAGAACCCATGGCTGATATGTAAAATTAAAACACAAATATAATTAAAAAAGAACTATCTACTTGTTAACTAACCTATATTTTGCATTCATTCAAAGGTGTCATTGAGCTAGCATTGGTTTGTTACATAAAGATGTACAGAGATATTTAAGGTAAACACTTAGTACACTGTCTGGCATGTACTGACCATGTGCATTTTGAATGCTATGGTTGATTTTTCTCCTGAAACTACTACTGGATTTGGTAGTATAAGGAATAGTTATGGGATCAGTTGTTTACCCTGGGTCCATTTCTGCAAAGGAAGGGAAGTATTTCTTCAGGAATATTAAAGGAGCATCAGAAATTTGAGACTGTGTATCCAAACAAAAGAAATAAATAGAAGATAAACTGAGAAGGAAGAGGAAAAGGCAGAAAGGAAGGAACAACATAAATAGAAAATTAAAGAACATTATAGTAGCAATATAGAAAAAAAATGAGAATGAAAGAAATAGATGGACCCTGAGTATTCTTTGAACAACTGTTGTAATGGAAAATATAGAGAGTTCATGAAATAATGTTTTCATTATTGTTATTGTTAGTCTCTCTGTGTGTGTATGTACTGTGCATTGAGTGAGTGAGTGTGTGTGTGTGTGTGTGTGTGTGTGTGTGTGCGTGATGTGCATTGAGTGTGTGTGTACATGCAGTCTTATGCTTTCCAAGGTACCAGTGTGAGGTAATGAAGATAAGGTTCTCTTCTGTTGCCTTGTGGGATCCAGGGAAGGAGCACAGGTCCTTGGGTCTCAGTGTGAGCATCTTTACCTGCATAAGTCATCTTCAGGGCCCTACTTTGATGTTTGATAAAGGTGTAGAAATATGCTAAGAAGGTTATATTATTGTTTGACATTTCCAGTGCTGATAGCCCTGAAGATAGGTTTCTACATATGGCTTCATACACTGCAAAAATATCATATATTTAAAAGCTCTATTGGGTTATTATAAACAATATTAGTCACATGATAGCTGAAGACATGCTTTTCATTGAGAAGTAAATCTAAAGAAGATGATAATTGCTATTATTTGGTGATACATGGTTAAAAAGAGACTTTATAGAGCACAAATACAAAAATTAGAGTCTACTTAAAAGGCAATACATTATGAAAAAATAATAATAATTCAATTTTGTCAATCTTGCATGTGAGTATTTTCTTTGAAAAATGTCATCTACTTTTACAGGAAAGAAATTCATTTTTTGATATATTTTTGCATTTTATTTCTCATCACATGTTTTAATATTCTAACATTTATCACAGTAAATGCATTCGCAAAGTTGAAAGTAATGTAGGCAGTACTTACAAGTGAGTATATACTCATTACACTATGCAAGGCAAGAATTTGATTGATTTATTTTGACCATGCTGCTTATAAATCTATTTATTTACCCCAATTTAATTCTTCTATATTTAAATTTCTATATGTTATACATTGACTGAGTGATTATGTTTATTGGCATATTTTAAAGGAATAATCAGAAATGAATTGAAAAAGTAGTGTTTCATTTTGAGTAAATAGACAAAAATTGAATGAAGTCAACAGAAATAATGTCAGACAAAAATGAGGACATGTACAGTCAGTACTAATATCACAGGAAGGCTTTAAGATACTCCTGGATACCAAACTCATGCTGGGACATTTTCAATGATGCATCTTAAAGGAAACGTCCTCTGCATGCTGTTCTTGAAAGCATATTTGAGAAAGCAGTGCTGGGAGTTAGTTGTTTATGGTCAAGGATCAAGTGTACTGAGCAAAGAGGGCAATTTAAGACTGAGAAAAAAAATCAAGGAAAATACAGCACACCTCTTACCTCTTGTCAGAACACAGTCCAGGAATGGAGTCATATGAGGAGAATCTGCTTGCTTGTGAAAACACTCTAAAGAAAACAAGAGTCTTGTGACCATTTGTTTCTTCAAAAAACATAATTGTTCTTGGAATGTGTTTTTGTGCTCCTCCGGGTGTAGCAAGTAGCAGAGAGTTTACTTCAAATTATTCATTATTGCTTGCTGATGTCATTTATTAGTATTTTAAGTATCCTTTAATGCCTCTGTGGAAACCTTGAGGACTGTGGAGAGTTTGGAGACTTACATGTCCAGAGGCAAATAATCTTTGTCCATGTTTAGACCTTGGTGACCACTTATTTTCCTTCTCTGTATCTGGCCTAATAGTTTTGTGAGCATTAGCTAAATCATCTGGAGTATACCATCAGAGCATCAATTTTCCTTTGATTTGCATTTACTTAGCAGACCACTAGCTTCTACCAACCCGCAACCTAAGAGCATCATGAAATATGGCATAAGAGTGTTTTTAGCTCAAGCACATGGCAGAAGCTGTAATCTACCTGTCTGATGTCTACCAGTGTATTTAAAGAGTAACTTGATTTAGTTTTTGTTCTGCTTATTGTGTAAACTTCATGACACCGCTTCTACATTAGAATATAAAATTGTGTTTATCTAAATCTGTGTTGTTGGGGCAACGGTTTCTAATATTTTTCTCTAGAACAAACTATCCCTAATCTTCCTTGAAGTGAGACTTCTGGGTTTTGTTTTTGTGTGTGTTTGTGTATCAGCGTTGCACAAAAACTGCTAGCCCTGGCTAAGATACAGAATGAAGTAAGAGGGAGAGCACCCACCTTAGCTCTCATTTATGGAGGGATTCCAAAACCAATAATCACACATTTGGTTTTAAAAAACAGTTAATGAGCCACATAGAACTCCAAGGGTGTCTGAGGATTACAGTTGTTATCTTTCTGTGACTAGTATAATTATGTTCTTATGGTAGAAGGTAAACTGAGTGTTTAAGAGAGCTAGCCATAATTTTATTAGAGTAATTGTGCTCAAAAGGGAAAGAGAAGATACAGAGGGAAATAACACACAGTAAAAAACATATTGATAATGTGCATTTTTGCATGAACAAATATCCAGATGTCTATATGGCAGACATCAGTCAGAGATTCAAAAGGGAAGATCAATTAAGGATATTAGGTCAAGTCTTATTTGAAGAGAAATTTTTAATACACAGTGAGCACACATGCTAACAAATTATTTGTGATGAAACAGAAAAGAGCTGACTTCCAGCCAGTGTGTCCTCAAACAAATGAGTTATAGTTGGGGACAAAGGCCATTGTCAGAACAGGCTCAGGTGGAATGTAACATAGCAAATTTCTTAATATTCTGAAGGTAGTGAAGAATTGCACTGAGAATTTCATTCCTGGTTTCAATCCAATTGATAGGTATTGAATTCGAAAGCAAAGTGAAATTAGATGTCTGATTGAGGAGAAATAAGTAAGGGTTGTATAGAGTGACTTCTTCTCCTAGGAGAATATTTTTCAGGATAAATCTGCCATCTGAATGGAAGAAAAAAGCAGGGAAGGACAGAGGGAGCAAGGAGACCTCTCAGCTCAGTGCAAGAAACATTCAAATTCTCCTCGGCAACTTCTCAGTCCATCTTGAAGAGGAAGGAAAATAAGCACTAAAACTGCCAAGTACTGGATTTAGACTGTTGGTGGGAGTGATTTTGTTTTATTTTCTGTAATTAAGCCTGTTTACTCAATTTCTAGAATTTTGCAGCAGGTATAAAAGCAATTTAGGAAAATTTAATTGTACTGAATAAACTTAGAAGGATGAGACTTGTTATTAATTGTCACTCATTTGTTTTATTTGCACATCATGATGGTCTTATCTATTTCCCAATTAGTTCCTGTTCTTTTTAGATATCAAGTGATTTCAACAACAAAAAGCCTCCATGTATTTTATGATGGGTTTGGTAGAAGTGCCTGATCTAGCAGATAATTACACATTCCAAGACAATTTTATGGCCTTTTATTTCATAGCCCATGAAGTTCAATATTTTGTGAATTTTATAGTCCATGAAATAAGAGCTGGTATAGCAAGAAGTTAAACCATTTAGGTTTCAAAATGAATGTTAATTCTGAGATGCATTATGCTATAGGCCAATTGCCTAATGAGTTTTGGAGTAATGTCATTGTTATATATTTAGAACAGGTTCTATCATATAAACACATTTTTATTCAAGAAAATGTCTGAGGCCAAATAAGTCTGGCAAAAGGCAGCATACATTTTGATTGTCATGCAGATAGATACCTGCCTCTGTGGCATCCACAGTTCACTTTAGACCTTTATCACTGTGGGGACAGCTGCCTGAAACCCTGAGCTCCTGCCACACAGACTCTGTCAAAGGAAAGACAATAAAAAAAGCATGTATTTAAGTCTGTAAAATCACAAACAATGCATTCCTAGAGTTTTATGTTGAGTGGAGATTACCTGTCCCTTGTGTCCTGTGTGTGAGTGCTGGATTTCTGTAGAATGGTGTCCTGACTTTAAAATCAAACTCAAGGTTTTGCAAGTCAGCTCACAGTTTAGAGGAAAGACTCCTCAGGGTTTGTACCTTAAAACTCTAACTTTGTGCTTGATTAAAACAAAGTCTATGAAAACAACACTGTGAAAAACAAGATACATCTCAATCAATTGGAATAATAGTTTGGGATTCAGGATTCACATGAGAACTAAAAAAAAGATGAGCAAAAAATTTCAACTATCCTGTATGGTGATAGTTTATTTGTGCTGAAATGTGATTTTATTTATATGTTAATAAAGTTGACTGCAGATCAGAAGCTAAAGCAAGCCATTTCACAGAAGTCTGGTAGTGGTAGCCCACACCCTTAATCTGATCACAAGGCAGGCAGAGTCTCTGTGTGTTCAAGGACACAGCCAAGAAGTGACCAGAACCTTTAATCTCAGTACGAACCATAGAGACCTGTAGGTCTGTATAGACAGGCAATGATGAGGAAATCATGTGGTTAGGTTTAGACCCAATGAGAAGATAGAACAGAAAGTTAATAAAAAGACAGGTCACACAGGAGAAGGTCTCTCTCTCTCAGGGGAATGACAACAGCAAGTGGTAAGATGAGGTGGTTTTAGCGTTTGGCTACTGCTCTGATCTCTGGACTTTTAACTCTGCATTTGGCCTGTGTTTCTTATTTAATAAGACTGTTTAGAATTTCTTCTACAATCCTGGAAAGAAGGTACACAGATAATGAACAGATTCAAAGTTAACCTGCATTGATTGTCATAAGGAAATGCAAATTAAAACAACAATAACATACCCCACACATCTATGCAATGAACAGATAATTAATAATCAGTGTACAGCCCTCCAGGACATGAAAACAGGAATAGGCAGAGTGCTGGAGAGGTCCCCAGAAATCCACAATGATACATCCTCTGTAGACTGCTGGCAATGGTCGAGAGAAAGCCTGATCTGACCTAGTCTGGTGATCAAATGGCCAAACACCCTAATGGTCATGCTGGAACTCTCATCCAATAACTGATGGAAGTGGATGCAGAGATCCTCATCCAGGCCCCAGGTGGAGTCCCAGGAGTCCAATTGTCGAGAAAGAGGAGGGACTGCAAGAGTGTGAATTGTTGAGACCAAGATTGGAAAAGCACAGGGACAAATAGCCAAACTGATGGAAACACATGAATTATGAACTGGAGCAGGCCCTCTGGATAAGTGAGACAATTGAATAGCTTGAATTGTTTGGGAGGCACCCAGGCTGTGGGACCAGGATCTGTCCTTAGTGCATGAGCTGGCTGTTTGGAACTTTGGGCTTATGCAGGGACACTTTGTTCAGCCTGGAAGGAGGGGACTGGAGCTGCCTGTACTAAATCCACCATGTTTAAATTAATCCCCAGGGGAGTCTTGGCCCTGGAGGAGATGGGAATGGAGGGGAGGGGCTGGAGGAAGGTGGGAGTGGGTGGGGGAGGAGGGAGGACAGGGTAACCCATGGCTGATGTGTAAAATTAAAACACAAATACATTACATTTAAAAAATAATCAGTGTGTAGGGGAAGATTCTGATAGTGCAGCAGATATTAGGTAATTTTCAAAGCCTGATTCACCATAGAACTCACTTAAAAATGTATTTTATTTTATTTTTAGTTTTTTGCTTACATGTATCCTATGCACCAAATGTCTATTGCCTGTGGATCCCAAAAGAGAGCATTCAATACTTTGTAAGTGAAGTTAGCAACCTTGTGAACTACCATGTTGGGGGTGAGAATCAAACTTTGTTTCCTCTGAGAGAATGGCCTGTGCTCTTAACCCATGAGAGAGATTTCTAACCTCCACACCGGCCCCCTTTTTTTGTCAGAGCCAATTTATATTCCTTAAAGTTTAAGGAACTTATGTTTTTCTAGCAAAAACAGGAACTTATTTTTTTCTAAGTTAGTAGATAAGAGAGACAACTTGTAGAGAGTAATTGGTTTTTGGCAAAATTATGAGTACATCTAATCAGCAGAATGGTTATATCTTCAAATGTGTCTTTCAAATAGTCATTTGAAAACAAATAGAATTTTTCAGTACTTTAAAGAGTAAATGTTATTGGGACTATCTTCCATTTTTCATTTTTGAGTTTCACCTGGTTAGCTTTTCACAGAACACATTAGCTAAGTAAAGATTTAATAGTCTTACAAATGCACTCATTTGCATATTATATATCTGTTTCTGGAGTAACATGACTTTTCCCCTCATCTTCATGTTTTATTGGGCTTGTCTGGTCTGGAGGCTCAAATTGTTTCCTGTGATTCTATCTTGCTTCCAGCAGCTCATGCTTCATGAGTCCCTGGTTTATGGCTGGATCTTCTACCAAGGCATGTTCATAGCCTTGTACTTCTTACCCTTGTAGACTTTCTCAATGTTTATCTTTCTTAATCTGGTTAATAAAGATGAGAATCAGGGAAATAGATTTGTCAAGTGCTCAGATCTTGAAAGGCTTGGAAGCAGCACAGCCTGTCACCATGGTGACCCACATCTCTCCAATCCAACATTATGCACACAGCCTTCCCACAGGTCCTTCCTTTCCAGAATATTTGGGTTTTACCCTTTCACCATAAAATTCAGTTATTTTTGAGAGTTCAGAATATCCTTTGAGGAATAATGCTGGTTCATGCTAAGGACTGCATATTTCTATGTCCTTTTATCTCCTGTTACAAGTACATCTAATCTGGGAGCTATTGTATCCAAATGCTAGAAAGAAGAGGAGCTGGGAACTGGACAGGCAGCTCAGGGAAGGGACCAAGGTAGCAGCAGTGACAGGGACATCCTTGGCTACTTGGCTATCTCCTTCTACATGAGCTTGGCCATCTGAAGGCTGTCCTACCCTTGAGGGTGTGACAGATATTAGGTTCAGAAACTAGTCCCTGGGGAATATCTATTGAAATGGAACTTTAGTTTTTCATGGTGAAAATAGTTTACAGCTATTTCCCAATTTGAGGCAATCACTTAAGGGTTTTAGGGTTACCTCATGAGTCTGTTAAAGCCTAAAAATGGAATATTGGCCAAAGGAATAGATTTTATTTCTGCTTCTCAGCAGAGATACAAAATTTCAAGGTAACCAAAATAGATAAGTTAATCCAGAGAGGCCTGCCAATCATCTGGCCAAGGGACTGCTTCTTCAGGAAAGCTCAGTCACCTAAGCTGTGCTAAGGAGATGGAGAAATATTTATGATTTTAAGGAGATGCTATAGTTTTCCTTCCCAGAATCCTACTTTTTTTCTTTATATTTGTTTTATTACATTTCCCTATGTAATGCCACAATCTATGAAGTACATATTCACTTAACCTTTGGACAAAGCCAATATTCAAACACAATCCATAATCTTCACTAGACCATATAACTAGTTATGCATGGAATAAAATTACAGTTCAAGTTTGCCCAGTTCTAAGAAATTTTTGACTTTAGGTTTATGGGATATGGGATATGTAAATTTGGGTTACACAATTCAACTAAAGTGGGAATGTTTGCTTACCTGGCAGAGGAGATACCATGATCACGAATCCTACTTTTTATGTAATCTCTTATGAAGCTGCCTCCACGTGGTGGCTGAAATTAGACTTGTATCCTCTTCTGAATTCCTCAGAAAAGTGTAACTTTCCCTTTCCTTCATCCTTTTTCTTTCAGACACTGACCATGTCCTGGGCTTTCTCATCCTTTCTTGGAAGCCCCCTCCAATCACCCTTCTGCCAACCTGCTCTTTGGACCACCTCCAAAGTCAAAGTCATGATTTTCTCTTTGTACTTTTGTCTTCTTCCTCCCTGCAGCTGCTGAAAGGTACAGCTTATGTGCCCTGGGAATTTTTCTTTTTAAACTCTAATAAAATTGTCTTCAAGCCTCTATCTGAGTCTGTTCTTAAATTATGTTATTAACAATATGAAGAATCTTTAGAAGGGCCCTGAATTTCCAGCATTTCCCAGGAGGGATACCTGAAAACTTCTGCCTGTACTAGGGAAGGTAAAAGAAACTATGTCAGTGCCTCTAGATTCACACATTGTGCTCCTTTTACAATAACATATTAACACAAATTACCATATTATTTTTACATTAAGTAAAGTAAGTAGAACACAAGACAAATCTGTTTTAAGAAGCAGTGAACCAGGTCTACCACTTAAAATATATATGTTATGCATAAAATTAATCTTTATTCTTCATGATTTTATTTGAATTATTTTAGTTCATACTTATATTCCTAATGTCAACAATCAAGAACTCATTTGAGATGTGAAAAGCTGTGAGAATAGCTATATGCTTAGAGGTGGCTTCCTTCCTTCCTTTCTCTCAAGACTGGCTACTTCCAAGTGGAACCCACTCTATAAAAACCATTGTACCAGATAGAGCAGTGTGTATGACATGTGAATAGTGTTTGGATAGTAATCTAATCCATTTCAAATATTAATATAAAATAATAATTGCTGTGGATATCGTTCTGTGTAAATAAAATTCTGATTGGCCAGTGGCCAGGCAGGAAGTATAGGCGGGACAAGAGAGAAGAGAATTCTGGGAGGTGAGAGGCTGAGGGGAGACACTGCCAGCCGCTGCCATGAGATGCAACATGTAAAGACACCAGTAGGCCACAAGCCATGTGGCAAAGTATAGACTAACAGAAATGGGTTAATTTAAGATAGAAGAAGTAGATAACAAGAACCTGACCACGGCCATACAGTTTGTAAGCAATATAAGTTTCTGTGTATTTACTTGGTTGGTTCTGAGCATCTCTGGGCCTGGCAGGTGAGAGAGATTTGTCCTGACTATGGGCCAGGCAGGAAAACATCGCCTACAAATAATGTAATTCTCTGGTTGGAAATAGAGTAATTCATCTTAACACAAAGCTGGATTAATCCTGATAATTTAAGTAAGATATCAAAACAGTGTAGAAAGTTTAAGTAGGCCAACACATATTCTTATTCACTATCATATGGGAAGACAAAGAATATTTCTAGTTTTTAATCTGTTTTTATATAAATTGATTATTTAGAACTCTTTTCCTTCCCCTCTTTTTTTTTTTTTTTTTTGGCTATGGAATTTGACATTGAACCAGTATGACAGTTAAAAGAAGATTTGAGGAAATTGTATCCCAGTGAGAGTCTTGCTTTCTCCTCTCCTGCTAACACTCCTGGAGCCCAGCACTCTCAGACATCACATCATTGGGTTTCCATTTGGGAGGGCTGGTATTGAGATCTCCGCATTTCTGCATTTGTCCAGATGTGCTGAAATGGAGAGTGGAACTGTTGATAGCAGAGGATGATCAGCCTCACATCTGTCTGCACGTTCTCCCTGTACCGCTGTGGATGGAAATGTGAGACTTCAAGTCTTAGCACATGATGTACATTCTCAGGCACATTAGGCTTGGAAGGGGAGAAAGAGAGCACTGATTAGCAGAACCTTCATTTTCAGAGAAACAGTATTTAAACTACGAGTAAAGAGAGAAGTAAGAAAAACTAACATAAAACATTCTTATAGAACTGATTTGTGAAGATAGTTATCACTTTAACCCGTGGAAGTTCTTCCTTTTGTCTACTAGATTTTAAATGAGTTGTGTAGGTAAAGAAGCCAAGTTTCTAAAAACTCAAATCTACTGTAATAGGCAATCATCAGTCTATCTGATTACTTCTGTTTCATATTTATTAGGAATTGTTTCCTATAAAAAACAGTATTAAAACATTGCAGTATTTCCTGGAAGGACAGCAATATTAGTATAAATTGGCAAATAAACAATTTGTCATTCATGGTTGGGAATGTTCAGGTATAAACCCAGATGTCTGCCACCCTACTGAGTTAGAATGCCTAAGGTGAGGCATGTGCTATTTTGTATTGTCATTGAATTAGGACAAACTGATCTGTGTATCTATTTCTGAAAATGGGGAAAACAAAGAAATATATTTTAAAATTACATGAACCTGAAAGATCACCAGTAACACAGAATTTGGCATAGAAAAAAGAGGCAAATAATATTAAATTGTGTTCATACAAATATTGAAAATGTAATCTATTTTTTAATTTTTATTATTTTTAATTTAAGAATTTTTTTAAATCATTTTACAGATCCCCCTCTCATCCTTCCTCCTGTGCTGTGGATATTGCTCTGTGTAAATAAAGTTCTGATTGTCCAGTGGCCAGGCAGGAAGTATAGGCGGGGCAAGAGAGAAGAGAATTCTGGGAAGTAGAAGGCTGGAGAGAGACACCGCTAGCCGCCGCCATGAAAAGCAACATGTAAAGACACTGGTAAGCACAAGCCATGTGGCAAAGTATAGACTAACAGAAATGGGTTAATTTAAGATAGAAGAAGCAGATAACAAGAAGCCTGCCACAGCCATACAGTATGTAAACAATGTAAGTTTCTGTGTGCTTTCTTGGTTGGGTCTGAGCGACTGTGGGACTGGCGGGTAAGAGAGATTTGTCCTGACTGAGCCAGGCAGGAAAACTCTAACTACACTCCTGCTGCCCCTAGCCTTCCCCCCACACATACTCCCCATGCCCTCCTCCAAAAAGGTAAGGCCTCCCATAGGGAGTCAGCAAAGCCTGGTACATTCAGTTGAGGAAGGGCCAAGCCCCTCCCCACTGCACCATGGCTGAGCAAGGCATCCCACCATAGGTAATAGGCTCCAAAATGCCAGTTCATGTATCAGGGATAGATCTTGATCCCACTGCCAAGGGCCCCTTAAACAGACCAAGGTACACAACTGTCTCCCATATACAGAGGATTTAGTCGTGTCCCATTCAGGCTCCACAGCTATCTAAAGTTTGTAATTTCCTGTGAGCTTGGTTCATTTGTCTCTGTAGAGTTCTCCATCACGATCTTGACCCCCACTTGATCATGTAAGCCCTCCTCCCTCACTTTGAATGGAGTTCCAGAGCTCAGTAGCCTGGTGCTTGGCTGTCTGCATCTGCTTCCATCAGTTACTGGATGAAGGCTCTATGATAATAGTTTGGTATTCACTAATTTGATTATGAGGTAGGCCAGTTCAGGCATCCTTTCTGCTATTATTAGTAGAGTTAAGCAATGAATCTTGAGGATATTTCTTTTAAAAATATGTTTGCTGCTTATTTTATTATTATTCTTTCCTTTCTAGTCAATTATTTTAAATCATTTATTTTATTGTTAATTAGATGTTCTTTGCATAGATGTATGTTATGTTTTAATTTTCATTTCCCTATGACAGACATTGCATGTTAACTTTGGATCTGTTCATTATTTGTGAACCTTCTCTCTAGAATAGTGGAAATCATTTTGCTCATTTTAGTGTCTGTGAACTGGAAAACCTTCAATTTTTTAAGAAATTATTTTCACCAAGTGTAAGGTTAATTTATCAGTTGTTTTTAATAAGTCAAATGTTAATTTTTTTCTTGGCATGTTTTACACTTTGACAGTGGTTCTGTGTTATATTTTATTCAAGACACGCTACATTTCCGAGTCTAGTTGTATGAGTGACTTTTCACAGGAAATACAATGCAGACACATGTAGAGAGGACGACACTCTAGAAAGGAAGTCCACAACAGAACTTGGTGCTGATAGTATGATGGTACAACTTGGTTTCCAATGTAATTCTTTGGGCTTAGAAACAAGAATATGGGTGAGGGGTTAACTCACTGGAGGAGAGAGGTGCAATATAGCAGCTGTACAAGTTAGAAACTGGCAAAGACTCCTGAATGCCACAACTCTGGAGTCTGCAGAGCTTGTAGGAAGCCCCACGGGGCCCAGCAACTATACTGGTCAGTATCCTCCTCAGGAGTCCTTAAATTATTAAATCATCATTTGTTGAAAAATATCATTTCTTACTGTTTTCAGAAGGGATATTTTAGATATGTGTGTCTGTGAACAGTCTGTTAAGTTCCAGATTTCAGTTGTGAAATTGTCATCCTATGATATTGTTACAGAGAGTTGTCCTATATTTTCAGTGTTGGCTTGAATGCTTTGTGCTCTTGACTGGACATATGATAAAGGAATCAGAACACTCAGCTGACACTCATAGTGATAGCCCAGAGCTAATAGCTGGTTATGATGTTTATCCACATTGATGTAACATTTTAGGAGTGTTAGTTACTGATACTTTTGTGAATTTGGATCATTGTCAGGCCTGCCAGTCAGCTGGGGTAGCTGGGTAGAGGTGTGTGGATTGAAGAGACAATGCAGAAGACAGAAAAGAGTAGAGAGGTCTGCCAGTCAATGCCGGACACCCCTGAGTTTATTTCACAGCCAGCTTATATACAGTTTTGAAGGGCAGAGGTAGAACAGTGCACAGGACAGACATTCAGCCACTATCTATCCTGCCTTGTACCAAGGAACAGGCAGTTTCATTTTCTATCTCAATGTACCTCTGGAAGGCATCAGCAGCTTGCGTCTAGCTAGATAGTATGTTCCCTCTTATGGGCTAATCAGAACTTTCTCACAGCCCTTCAAGGAGACTCTGTGGGCTAATCAGAACTTTCTCACAGCCCTTCAAGGAGACTCTGTGGGCTAATCATAACTTTCTCACAGCCTTGGAGCAAACAAGCTTGAACTCTATTGACTCAGAATAAACTTCAGATGCAAACTGGGAAACCGAGTCAGTTGTGGGCTCCCACAGATCATGATATTTTGCAAAGTAAAGGATTTTAATATTTTTTCTCCTAGAAGGCCACTGAGTACTCAAAGAAAGCTTTCTCTTAATTTTTGTTTGCATTAAAGTATAGATAAATACTCACTAGAAATATAATGGGAAAACAATCATTAAGCATCCCTAATGCTGGACACTCTATAATAAACAGATCTATGTATCATATAGTTCCATGAAATAAAACAGCTGCGATTTAAATGTTCACTGCAAAATCAATATTGGAAATTGCACCCCATTGTAGTGCTGTTAAGAAGTGGATCCAATGAGGCAGTTGTGAGGTTGCCATATATCTACATTTAGGGGTGAGAATAACACCCTCACACAACAGGCATGAAAAACCTGCATAGTCCTTCCACTGCTTCTAGCACTCCCTGTAGAAGTAATTCTAAACAGTCTTATTAAATAAGAAACACAGAGCCAAAAAAAGAGTTAAAAGCCCAAGAGGTCATAGCACTAGCGAATAGCCTTTAGCTTATCAGCCACTGCTGTCCTTCCCCTGAGAAAAGAGACCTACTTCCCGTTTTTTTTTTTTTTTTAATTGACTTTCTGTTCTGCCTTCTCATTAGTTCTAAACTCAACCACAAGACTTCTTTGTCATTGCCTGTCTATACAGACCTCCAGGTCTCTATGGTTGGTACTTGGACTAAAGGTGTGTATCACCAATCTGGCTATATCCTTGAACACACAGACTCTGCCTGTGATGTGATGGGACTAAGGGCATGTGCTACCACTGCCAAGCTTCTGCTAAATGGCTTGCTATTAGCTCTTACCCCCAAACAACTTTATTTATTAATATACAAATAAAATCACATTTCAGCATAAATAAAATATCACCCTAACTCCTTTTTATCCTCCATTAGCCATTGTCATCTTGGAAGCATCAACTCTTTTTTATTTGTTTTTTGTTTTTTCATTTTTCTATATTAAGAAATTTTCAATTCACTCTACATACCATCCACAGATCACCCTCCTCCGTTCTCCCTTTCCACCCCTCAGCCCTCTACCCAAGCCACCCCACATCCCCACACCCCCTAAATCAAGGTCTCCCATGGGGAGTCAGCAGAGCCCCACACACTGAGCCCAGGCAGGTCCAAGCCCCTTCCCACTGCACCAAGGCTGTGCAAGGCATCACACCACATGCACTGGGCTCCCAAAAGCCTGCCCATGTACTAAGGATGGATCCCATCAATTCTTTTGGCACTTTGATATTGGACTTCCCAGATTTGAGAGGGATGACTACAAATGTCTAGTGTTTATAAGTTACCTAAGATGTCCCACATAAACAGTAGTTAATGAACTTGTATGACTCTAAGAAGGAGAGAATATCTTTTTTTCTGAAATCTTTTTTTCCATTTTTTATTAAGAAATTTTCTATTCACTTTACATACAAACTACAGATCCCTCCTCTTCCCTCTCCAACCCCCCTGCCCCCAACCTGGAACTAGAAATTACCATCCTGAGTGAGAGAATATCTTAGTGGCAAATATCCTGAATGAAACTGAATGGAATCATCTTTACAGGTAAAGGTTAGAGGGGCAATAATACAAATTGTGAAAACAAATAAGAACAAACAACTGGACACGCAAACACTATCAACACAAGGCAAGAGGTCAACGAGGCTAACTACTACTGTCACCTTCCTGTTCTCAGAGTGTTAAGAGCAACAGGACAGGCATTAGAAACAACGAGAAGCATCCATTTAGAACTACCTTCTCCATATGGGGTGGAAATACTGAAACACACAAGGTAGCATATTGCTTGCTCAACTTCGTTTGTGTTCTAAATTCAAGATGCCACAACACTCTATTGAATCATCATTTGATTTTAATTGTATTTAACTCATTTTTACTTCAACCTTGAATGCTTTCTTTTTTGTCCCTAATAACATCAGCAAAAACTCAGTAAACAATGAAGTGTGATTGAAAACACTAAAAATCACTAGTAAGACTGATCAAAATCAGTGTCACAGGATAACACTTTTATTACTATAAAAACTATGCTGAACTCAAATGCCCTGAAAGTGACAAAATTAATAACTACTTGAACTTAATGATAAAAATAAAATATTTACCTGAGTTAACATTACTTCAGTCACATCATTTTTGTTAAGGCTCCTATAAATATAATTAATTAAAAAGTAAAGAATATGTTAATTGGAAAATCTGCCCAAATGTATGTTTTAAAGTAAAAGATGCATGGTATATATTTCAAAATATTATTTGCAAAAGATAAAATCAATAGAAAAGCATTTGCTGATACTTATTTGGTTTTAATGATAATGTCTCATGAGGTATTTTATGTAAAGCTATTGAATGTTTAGGGCCATTATAATGAAATTTGTATAAGGTTAATTTTGAGTTTCTTTTTATTGAAGATATAGTAAAATCATTTTGATTTCTTAAAAAATTCATAAAATACCCATTTATAAACTACATTTTACATATAATTTTGTCAACTAAGATTAGAAACTCAGTACTCAAATGATGGTGAAGTAAGACACACTATTTTCTCATTAAATCCCTGAACAGATTGTTGCCATAGTAACGAACAGACCCATCAGGAGGAAATCATTCAAGTATATATTTTTACAGGTGACTCCCACTCATACATCTCTATTTCAGCCAATTCCATATCTAATTATTAGAACCAAAACAAATATTGTTGAAAAAAGAGACATTCCCTGGAAAATAATTGTTTGCCAAATAGAATAAAGCTCTTAATTTGCGTGCAGTCATTGTGTTGAGGGTCACTCACTAGGGGTGGGATGCTGGTGTCTGTCCTGCACCTGGCATGGAATGGTGATAGTCCTGTAGATCCTACTTTTCTTATCTCAGAATCATCCCACTCTGATATTTATACTATGTAGAACTTAGCTCGAGTGTGTATGAGGAACACCATATGAAACCAAATCTACTCGGGGGATATAGCTAAGTTAGAGAGTGTGTCCATAGCATGCATGACAGCCTGAGTACAAACTCCAAAATGACACAAATGCTATATCCAGAAGACAGAACTTTGATTGAGTCATCTTTTTAAGCATTTTCTTAACTGATGAACAAAGATAAAATATTTCTTTCAAGAAAATTTTAGAGGCACATTTATACCATTTAAGTCATCTGTTACCAATTAAAAGAAACTGGTACAAAAATCACACATGACAAGGACTCTTTAATTAGAAATTTCATCCCTAGTTTCCGATCATCATATAGCCTAGTGACACTAACCAAGTGCACATGTATCACAGGTAGGGATTACCATGGCTGCAATGCCAATGGATGCCTATGCAGTCACACAGGGTGAACATGCTAGAAAACACTGCTGTCCCATAGAAGCCAGTATGAAAACTGGACATATGTCACTCAGAGAAGTCATGGCAGAGATGCTATTTCAGTTGAATATAGGTCTTTCTTCTATGTTATTCTAACTACCACACCCCCCAATATTTGACACGGGCTGTTAAATGCCCTAGTTATGATTGGTCACTTGATAAACTTCTGATCATGGGATTAACACATGATAACGGGAAGTGGGCAGATGTGACAAAGTTGGCTGTGTGACTTTTTATATGTGAATTGGAATACAAATATGGGCAGAGCCAACTTCAGTCAGGAAGAATTGACATGCGGGTTTGAGCAATCTTAGTGTCTGACTGACCTTGGATATACTTGCCGCTTGTCATAGTTTATCCCTGAATCCCCCAGACAGAGGAACTACTTCCTTTCTTATTGGAGTTACTATATTTTGAGATTTCTTTCTTATTTAGGCTTGAGTTATAACATAAGTCATAGCAATGTCTTATTTTCTTTGGAATCTCTTAATTTTCTGATATCTAGAAAAAGCTTTCCACATTATAAACCTTTAAGAAACTAGTACTGGTGTAAATACTTATAATAGTATAATTATAGTTATATTTGTATAATTGTAAATAAACAATTGTATCCTAATGAGTAGAAGGCAGAAGTGCATTATTAAATAATAATATTTATTTATAAATAATAAATTGAATAGTAAAATGCATAAGTAATAATATTTCATAAAGGCCAAGGGATTAAAATAAACCTGAGGATGAAAATCAGTGGAGTTCCATAGTAACCAAAGCTGACAATGAAGCCATCCCTCAGTTCATATCCCCGCTAAATATAATAGGATAGGCTATAAGAAATGATAGTGTTTTGTAGCAGGAATCGTAAAGAGTCTTATTAATAAAATCAAACCTGGGACCAGTTATTGGGGTTAATTCTTGAAGATCAGAGACACAGAACAACACAGCTTCCTCACCTCGCCAGTTCCTCAGCTGGTCTTGTTTCCTCAGACTGCAAGCTTCTGAGTCCACATCCAAATGAATCTCAGCTGAACTGTGGCTGCTCCAAAGCCTGAATGCTTAACCAGCCAAATGCTTCTAGTTTCTGGTCTTCAAGCCTTATATATCTTTGTACTTTCTGCCATCACTCCCTGGGATTAAAGGCTGGATTTCTGGGATTAAAGGCGTGTGTCACCATGCCTGGCTGTTTCTAATGTGGCCTTGAACTCACAGAGATCCAGAGGTATTTCTGTCTCTAGAATGCTAGAATTAAAGACATGTGCTACCACTGCCAATCTTCATGTTTAATATTGTGGCCATCTTGTTCTCTGAACCCACATAAGTTTATTATCCTGCACAATATTTGGGGGAACACAATACTGCGCTGCTTTGATAGAACTGCTTTTGAAAGGTGATGGTACACATGGCTCCAGACCCAGAGCTGGTGGACACTGAGAGAAGTAACCAAGAGACTCTAGCCCTGTGGGCTGAAGACAGATGCCCCAATTTTACAAAGGAACATTAGGTGACTATCCAGGCTGCCAGCTGTCTCTGTCTACCTGACAAGACTCCCGAAAGTTGCTTGCATCCTTCTCCCATTTCTCAGGTAACATTATATCCTTCTGAGGTCTTTGATATAGTTGAAGGCTAGATAGTTATAAATTCCTCAGTTATGATAAAAGATAAGTTAGATATAAAATCTTAGACTCACAAATATAAGATAGATAGGATATCTTCCTTAATATTGTAACTGTAATTCTTGCTTGATAATTGTTTTGTTATCTGCAATTTTACTATATAAAAGTTAAAATCTTGCTTTTTGAAAAAAAGAAAAGGGGTAATGCTGTGGGATGTTCAAGTATGTCAAATGTGTTGCTCTGATTGATTAAAATAAAACATTGGTTGGCCAGTAGCTAGGCAGGAAGATAGGTGGGGCAAGCAAAGAAGAAGATTCTGGAAAGTGAAGGCTGGAGCAGGGAGACACTGCCAGCTGCCGCCATGACAAGAAAGATGTAAGGTACTGGTAAGCCACATGCCATGTGGCAAAGTATAGATTAATAGAAATGGGCTAAATATAAGAGTAAGAGCTAGACAATGGTAGGCCTGAACTAATGGCCAAGCAGTTTAAATAATATAAGTGTCTGTGTGTTTATTTTATAAATGGATTGTTGGACTAACAGGGCTTGGCAGGAGCTGGAGAGAAGGTCTCCAACTACACAATACCACCACATTGTTTCTTAGGTGTAGGTTAAAAAAGGTTGAAGTTACTGACCTATCTACTTATGTGCACTTATACACCAGAGAACATTTAAAATATAACCTATTTTCTGAAAAAAAAATCTTACAAAGTTTGAGCACATAGGAAGCATATATAACTATTTCTTCATTCTTTGGACATGAAACATTAAGACACACTTGAGAAAATACAAGTTTAAAGCATCCTCTTAAATTGGAGACAGTATGCAGCATAGACCGAATTTTACATGTTCACTGTCTGGAACTAAATTACTGGATTACATTTTTGTAATTTAATGTATTACTTTTGCCATACATTTTGATTTATTATTTTTATGATAATTATTTTAATTTTTAAAAACTCAGTAATCAGTAGTATTTAATTAATATCAAAAGGCAAATATCATTACTTTATAATTGAATCATAATCTGTGCATTAACAGTATCAAGAGACCTGCTACAGAGAGGTCTGCTACCAGGCCAGGGGTGCACATCACAGGATTTCATGTGAGGAGCAAGGCAACTACAGATAAGTCTCCACACATATCATGGGATTATATGTACGGAACAAGGCAGCGCTGAAGATAATTAGGATTATATTTAAAATTCATTATCTACTTTCGCAAAATTCACCCACTTTTGAGTAATGCAACCAGATGCCTCTTGTTATTTTTAGATTCTTGTTTATTCTAGAATACTTTGTTTGATTTAACTGTTACAAGAGAATTAGAAGAATGTTGTCTAAGAATAACTATGCCCTACCATCTTCTTAACACTAATATTGCAGTGTCCATAGTTTTTTGGCATAGTATGGTACTCAGGGCTTACTGATGTTTACATAACTTTCATTTTAATATATAAAATAACTAAATTCAGTGAGACCAATTTTTCATTTAATGCATTCTCTGATCATTACCATGCTGAATGACAATGTCTGTGACAGGATATCTGATTTCTTCTGTTCATCTTTGCTCTGTCTAACAAAACACCTCTTGAATTATATCCTTGAGAACTGCCTTCATCTTTGGTGCTGTGGCTAGGGTACAGTTTAAAAGTGTCTACCCAGTTACCTGTGTTGTGAGCTTGATGTCCAGTGTAGTGATATATAGTACTTTAAAAGGTTGGGCCTAGTGGGGGGTTATTAATGTAACAGGGACCAGACTTTAGTAGGCCCCCAGATTTTATCACAACTGACTTCATGATGGAAGTGCCATTAGACTGTAAAAGTAAGTGTGTGGGCAGCACCGCCTGCCAAAACTAAAACAAAGACCTCATCCATCAAAGTCCATATGGTTCTGAGAAAGTCTCTAAATGTACTAACCTTGCCTTTTGGACCCTCTAGTTCTGCTTCTGGATAACTGTTCTTGTTCACCGAAGTGTGTGAACCCAGAACATTTTTCTTTGTGCTTAAAAGCTCATTCTGAGAAAGGTCTGGGACTACACTCGGATCCTGAACACACATGTGTAGTCAACCAGCAGGGTACTAAACTTACAATTGGCTTAAACCCATGTCTGAGTAGTGTTCTCTGGTGAATACTAGACAACATTAGGTTGCGAGGGACACACCTTTTAAGTGATAAAGTAGTTCTCAGGGGATCCCGAGTTAGCTGTAGAGCTATTTGCCCTGAATCTCTTCTACTCACTGTCTCCATATGAGATCTATTTCTGTTGGATGCATTCCTTGATTGCGTCATCAATCACAAGGCCTTTTCTTCAGCCAAGGTGCTCTGAGGCCGGTGCTTTTCCCTAAGTCCTCTAAACACATAAACTCAATCAATCTCTTGTGTTTATAATGTACTCAGCCTTAGGGATTCTGTCATAGTAGCACAAGGCACAGCAGGCATTTTATTAATATTTTCTTCTAGAATAAAATGTCTCAGCTTGGTTTGTTCATAAATTTACTTTGAAAAATATTAATTGTATCTTTAATAATTTCTGGGATAGATGTTTGTGAATTCTATGCAAAGCCTTCAAGATTTAGGGATTACAAGAATATTCACACTAATTTTTCAAAGGCTGGAACTTCACATGCTCACTTATCTTTCGTTTGTGTATTTGTTTTCAATTTATCCAATGTATTATCTATAGATACTTCCTTCTAATACTTTTCTATTTATTGTTATTTTAGAACATATAGTGAGCATTGATTTTTCTTCTCCAAAGTTAGTGAATATTTCATTTTGAGAATTTGACCTTTTCCATAAATATTTTAATGACATTAATATTATTTATAGTACAAGTAATACAATGAGATGAATATTTAACTTTCAAATCTCTCAATATTACATAATTTATGCCAATGATTTATATACATATATACAATTATATATATATATATATATATATATATATATATATATATATATATTGTACATATATAGTATATAGTTTGGAAAACATATACAGATAGATAGAATGTATTATTTTGCATGTAAATGCATCTCCTTGTTCTTGCTTATATAGAAACTCACTTTTCAAAACTTGACTTTGTCCTTCCTAAGCTACTATCCTATGGCTCTTGAAGAGGAAGCACACATTTTTCTACCTTCATTCCAGAATTTACTCTCTGGAGATTACTATTGTCATTGTTACCACACTATCAGTAGGCAGATCCATTTCAAGTTCCTGAGGAAGCAGCTGAACAACTGGATCTGTCTTCCATATTTGATGAGAAATGTTTATTTAATCACTGTCTGAGATGTATTTTTACCACTAATAGTTCACATTTCCTTTCACATGGTCATGGTAGGTATACTGGAGTTTAAATGTTATTTATAAATATGGAGATTGCACAGTTCATGTAATAATAATGCAAATCAATTTCTTTTGTTCAAATGTTGTACATCAGTATACATGGGGACAGATTATGAATCTGAATCTCCTGTGGCTCTCAGGATGAGGGCTATACATATTTGTGATGCTAGTTCCACCATCCTGTACTGGCAGCACATTGGAGGAGCATGCAGCTGATGAGAATCCACCTACAAGGGTAGAAAGAAAATGTAAAGCTTTTGATTCCATTGAATCAAGTTCAGTCCCTGATGTTCTCATTATTCCTTTCAGATGTTGTCAAATTACTCACCCTCGTGTACCCTCAATTTATTCCTGGAGTACAAGTGCCATTCCAGCCACAGGATTGTCTTGATAACTACAAACTCAGTCAATATCAGATCATTATTGAAAATCAATAGATTCTTGATGTCCTTAATGTGATTACTCTGGTCATGTGTAAGTAATAATGACGCTCAACAGCTTCCCTTGAGAACTTGTGTGAATTTGGCCTTTAATTAGTGTGTAATACAGCACTTATTTTTCAAATGAAAGAGCTACATAGGATGACAGGCTTGCTTTCAGCACTTGTAAACTCAGTATACATTGTGTTGTTGTCATTGTCAAACTCTAAACCAATCATTGAAAATAATATTAAATGATTTTTATTAATTTTTTTAAAAATTTTCAAGACAGGGTTTCTCTGTGTAGCTTTGCGCCTTTCCTGGAACTCACTCTGTAGCCCAGGCTGGCCTGGAACTCACAGAGATCCGCCTGTCTCTGCCTTCCAAGTGCTGGGATTAAAGGCATGAGCCACCACCACCCGGCTAGGCTCACAAACAAAAATATTTTTATTAATATTAATGGATTAATATTTAATCTATTAAATACTATAAATTATCATGATTTCTACTTCTAAACTTTATATAAGCAATGCCTTTTTTCTCTCAGCTGTAATGGCAACGTGGAGGCAGGAGACTTGCCATGAAGTCCAGTCCAGCCTGAGCTGTGGATAGGGACTATAGCTCAAAAAAAGCAATGTAAATTTAAGCAATACTAATCACAAGGCATTTGGAAACTTTTTTTTTTTTTTTTTTTGAGACAGGGTTTCTCTGCATAGCTTTGCACCTTTCCTGGAACTCTCTTTGTAGACCAGACTGGCCTGGAACTCACAGAGATCTGCCTTTCTCTGACTCAGGAGTGCTGGGATTAAAGGCGTGTGCCACCACCACCTGGCTGGCATTTGGAAACTTTTATGTTCTTTAATCTTTCTAGAATTAAATTAAAATACTTAATTGGGCCAGTAATATTCTTCTCTCACTTAGTTAATTTTACAAAAATGTATGTTTTAGATGATTAAAATATTTTCAAAAAATATATAATTTCTTATGACCAAATCAATTTCAGATATAGTGTCATCTCTTTCAGTTAATGATAATTAACATGTATTATGAATGTAATACCAAAATACATCATGGTGTTCATGGTATACCCATAGTAGTAGCCAGGAAATCTTTTTGAATGGAGAAAAGAGTGGTATTTAATTTACATACACATATATATGTATATATAACTAAATATATACATATATTCACTTGTCTGTATCATCAACCTACCAATTTATCTGTCATATATATATATATATATATATATATATATATATATATATAATCATTATCATCGTCTAAGTGCATTTTTGTGTATCTATGTTTCATCTTAAAATCTGAGGGTCACACCAAAATATACACCATAGAGTTACAAATTTAAAAAGCAAAGGCAATTGTTTCATTACTAAAACATTTTGGGAAGTTTTTAAGAGACAGTTATAACATACACTTCTTAGTTTATATTATTTTAGAGTTTTAAATTATTTTCTTAATAACTAATTAGATAAATTACTAGACATTATTATGTTGAAGCATTAATTTTTTAATTAATTTCTATAAATACTTTCACATATCTTTGTTATACTGTATAGTTACAAATGGTACTACTCAATCTACACCTTCATTTTTGGAAATGTATGTTATAGTGAATGTATACGCTGCAATGGACATCATAGTTATACACAAAGAAGGAGAGAGAGAGAATAAATGACAAAGCCATGGTTTTGTGCCACATTAAAAGAGAGAGTGCCTTATTATAGAGGCATTGGAAGTGGTGCCTGGCATTAGACCCTCTGAGGAACACTAAAAGTAACAAAACACATTCATATTAAAGACATTTATACAATTTTCAGACAGCTGCAAGGACTCTAAATACTTTTTCCTTGTTGAGAGACAGTAGATTTGTGACCATAATGATTTACAACAGAGGCTGTCTTCTATAACTTCTTGGCTTTACTATAAGTTCATGAACTTACAGTAATTTGATCCAAGCCCTTTGTGAGCAAATTAATTACTCACAATAGAATAAATAGAAAAACCAGTAGGATTATTTTTTCAGTGGATGCAGCATTTGGTAAAGAGGACATTTTAGAAATAGATGTAAGTAGAAGTGAATGCCACTCAAAATAAATTTCTCTATCTATACTCAGCATATCTCCTAAAGCCCTGATTTCAACTGATATGAAAACTCCTATTTTAGAAGCTTTGTAGGCGACAAAATGAATAAATTTGAAGTAAGAAATAAAGTCAGAAGATTAAAGTGTACTCTTTCAACAAAGGAATTATGTATTGAAATCTTATAAATGCTGTTACATTACATACTGAAATAGTGGTGAAATATATGTAGGAAAATAGCAAATTTAATTGAACAATTGAATTTATCTCTAAATGAAGAATTTTGATTTATATATAATTAAGACACATATCCATCAAATGATGTAACTGTCTGGAATTATTCTTTAATAAAGAACCTGGTCCCTGGAAGGACATATTAATAAAATCCATGAAGCACAATTGATTCATCTGCTTATGATGCATCTCCTGGGAAGCTGCATCAATCTCTCTCTCTCTCTCTCTCTCTCTCTCTCTCTCTCTCTCTCTCTCTCTCTCTTTATGTATGTGTGTCTGTGAGTGTATGATCTGCCACATGTATTCTAAATATGTGTTTTTATGCTTTACCAATTAATATATTATAGTTTCTATATTTGCCATTAATATACACTATCATAAATACGAAAGTTGCTGTAAAAACACAATTGCAAAGAGTGCTATTTTAAGTAGAAAATGAATTATCTAATGTATTTAGAGATTAAGTATATAGAAAAAAATTTAAACTTTCTAAACCATTCAGCATAAAACATATTATCCTGTGAATATATTAACTGCTTCCCTCAAAATGGACATACAAATTATTATTCATTATGTCAACAATACATAACAATGTATTTCTGAGCATCTTAAATAATTGTAATAAAATTTAAAGCTAATTAAGTAATGTTTATGCTTTGACAATTTATGAACATAACTTATCTCTACCTAAAGGACTTAATGTGAAGATGATTTGCTAATTTAACAATGGCTTCATTTTACAAGGATGTATTTGTCAACTAAGACAATACAAGAAAATAAATTAATATATTTATAAGTGGTATGTGGGGATGATTTTGGAAAAGTTTGGGGAGAGGAATCTGTGATCAGATACATTATATAAAATTTTAAAAGAGAAAGAACTCAAGAATAAAGAAATTCAAAATAAACCATACACTCCATTAAAAATTACAAGTACTTTGGGCCAAAGACTTTTTGTCAATTTATTTAATTTATGTCAGCATAATTTATATAGAACGATTAACCTTGCTTATTAAAATCCAGAATATGAAACCAGAAGAACAGGAAGGATGATGTTTCATGAAAGCAGAAGAGAACAGACAAGACACCTTATGGGAGTACAGAATTCTGTAGCAGCACTCAATGTGCCTGTGTCGGAGATGAGACAATGTGTTTATGTTCCTAAGTCAAGCTTCCACACATGTGAAGACTGGATTAATGAAGTCATGTGGTCCACATGTATTGTATAGTTGTCTCCTTTCCTTTGATGCTTCCTACTTTTCTCCTTGTTGTTGAGATCTTGGTTTAACTGCTTCTCCAATGAGTGCATCTTCTTGGACCTCGTCAGCACAAGGTTGTGGCAAATGCAAATGTATGCAAAGAATTATATTTTGAGGAGAATAATAAACATTTAAAACAAATAAGATACAGTCACCTATCTGAGGCTGTCACTATGAAAAGCATATTGTAGATTCAATATACTTATTCATGGCATTATAAATTGTCTACTAAATTCAAATCTTGCATCTACCAATAGGGCATATCTGTGTGTTTTGTTCTGTTTTGAATAATTATATATTTACACCAACTAATAAAATTATCTCAAAGCATTAACCTGAATACCATTGTTGAATTGAAGTAATTTTTAAATATTTTGAAATCTTTAGAATTATAGTAGAATTTTACAATGATTTGTTTTTTTCAATTCTACACCTTTTAAGTTTTTTGATGCAGTACAACCTTTACCAAACTTCATGTTGAAGATTCCCCACACCTTATTACCCATGCAGCTTGTAACTTCATGTTCTTTGTCTTTCTCAGAAAACAAAACTATATAGAAACAAGCAAATAAACAAACAGGAAAAAAATCCACAAACATCCAGGGAGAAGGCAGGAAACAGTCACAAAACCTTAATAAAATAAAACACCCTGAAGAACATGAATCTCTTCTGTGTTTTTCAACTACTCCTAAACAAGAGACACATCCTGCAATGTGCTTGATATACCCAGGGTCATTCCCAAGGAGAAAACTAACTATCCCTTTCCTAGTAGGTATCACGAGCGAGTGATTTCTTGGTTGGGAGTGGAGCTTTGTGCCCACTTCCACTTCTCCGTTTGCCGCGGACTGGATCTCAGCTAGACCACCAGACCGAGGGAGAATGGGGTGAAGGTACTCAGGATAAGTGGGATTCGGTGAATGACAGACAGCCACAGACACGAGAGTATGTTGTGAAGCTGCTGCAATTTTACTCAGACCAAGCAGTGAATTTTATACAGTTACTTGAGGAAACACGGCAATCGGCCAGTAGGGTGATAGACATAGAATCAACAATGTAGTCACACACTTTTCTCAGAATGATTAACAGATCTCATGAGTATAGCCTTTACTTTTTCTTTTGTGGTTCCTCATCCGGACAGAGAACATTATGGCCCTAGCTGTAGTTCTCCTTCTACACCTTTGTTCTGTATCAAAATTAAACCCTTTCCATCATTGTTCTAACCATGGTCTCATTTGTGTGAAAATATCTTAACCTTTGCCTGTGGGTGAGAAGGCACCAGGGGGGTCGGTACCTAGCTAATCTTTCCATGAACTGTAACTTATGCCATTCTGTTTTCATACCATTATGATTCACACATCAGTTCCCATGTACGTCATAAGCTCCCGTAAAAGGTAATGGCTCTAAATAATTATTGTATCTAAGATTAAAGTTAGGGGGTTGCCACCATCGACCCTTGATGAGAAACTCTATTTGTCCCTGGATAATTCTTGTAGGAATGGCTAATTCCTGTAACTGGTTCCTCACAGCTGCTGTCGGCTGCACGTGTGAATTGCCTATGAGTGCCTGTACCTTTACTTTCATTCTCTCTTCGCTAGAGTCTTTGTCCTTCTGAATCATAAGTTCTTTCTGCTCTAAATCATTCATGAATTCCTCCAAACTTTAGGGACCCTCTTGAACTGTTGGCCTAAAAGCTTGAATCATAGGTGGGGGTATTGAAGCCACTTTTGAGGAATCATTACTCTCTTTATGGGGCACATCAGGAACATTAAGAGTTAACTTCTTGGAATGAATACACAAGGAAACAACAATAATTACAGCTGCAAAGAGAAGAAGGCAGAGTGCCAGCCAGCCTCTGCAAGCAGATCTGCGTGGTTCCGTGTAGCCTGGCACCTTGATTTGGGCAAATTGATGAGGGGTCGCCAGGGGCATAGACCCAAGGGCCGCGAGCCCCCCTTTCCCACGTAACTACCTTATCCAAGGCATTTGTCACGCAGGCGACACCGTCATGGGCGTGGCATCCGTTCTGGGATTTTTTGACTCGCTTCAATTTGTACAGGTCTTTTGTTTGCTGCCACAGTTTCTGTGGGTTGCTATGTGGGTCAGCTCTGTTGTGTGGAAGATCTGACTGTCCCCTTGGTGTCATCTACAATATCTGGCTCTTAAATTTTTTTGGAACGATTTGATAGAGATATCCAATTTAGGACTGAGTGTTCCAAGGTCTCCCACTCTCCTCACATGGTCCAGTTATGCGTCTGGGTGTTTGGCACCGTCTGCTGAGGGAAGAAGTTTCTCTGATGGAGGTTGAATAATGAACTGATCTGTAAATATAACAATATGTCACTACAAGTCAACTTTACTGTTATGTTCATTAAGCAGTGCCATAATAGGTTTTCCCTAGGGATCATGACCTATTTGATCTGAGATTATTGGTCTAATTAACAGCGCCTAGCATGTGTTTCATCTCATCCAGTGTTGGAGCCCACTAGGTTTCCTAGTAGCTTTACCCAGCAGGTCTGCATAAGAGGTTGATTGGACCATGGGCCTGAGTACCAGGTGATTGGAAGGGTCTACACTTGACTGTATCTAGCAATGGGGAGGTCCTTTGCCCTGCTCCTTGGCATTGCTATAAAAAACCCTTTGGAATAAAGTTCTGGGCCAATGGATGAGGATCCAGGCCCACCCGAGGCTATCCTGCATTTCTGTTTTTCTCTCATTTATTTCTACGTAATTCTCTTATTCCTCATTGATTAAGAGTCCCTGGCGTAAATAAAAGTGGGAGCTGGTCCTCCACAATCTAGATGAACTTAAAAATTGTTTTTAAAGAGTTTAGTTTAGTCCCATAACATTTGAGCCGTTATTACACCACTATATCCTGAATGTAGGTCACTGACGTTGGTTGAAGTGCTCATAGCGAAGCAGGATTGATGAAGGGATTTTTTTTTTTTTAAGACTCCTAGGATTACTGTAATTTACATCCAAAATCAATAAAGGAACTCTTGTGGATATGACTGCCAATTTGAACAAAAATGGAAATAGTCATTTGAAGTCCTGTCTGGATTCCAAACCTGAAATATTCAACTTATTGAGATCTCTAGCTATTTTTTTTTTATATTATATGCTCAATATTTATTCAACAGTTGGGGATAAAATAGTCCTGTGTTTCAGTGGATATTCCATTTAAAGCAGTGGAAATACATTTCTATATTTGGTTTACTCTTTATTGCAGCTTGGAAAGCCTATACACTCAGTCCACCACATTTTTGAGTAATATTTATACAATATGTGTTTTTCTTGGTAGTTAGGACACTGGTGAAATTGTAAAGCAACAGACTTCAAATTCTGAATCCTGAACAAATATAAAAGTTATATAATGATGAAGATAAATTTTGACAATGTTATTCTGGATTTTTCTGAATAACACAGTAACAATTTTGTTAACTATTCAGAATTCCTTTGTTACCAGAAAAAAATAATAGGGCTATGTCACGCAATCTCAGGAGCAAGTTCAGAAAAATGAAAACCATAAATTACTTTAAAAAGTATTTTTATCTCATAATTGGGGGGACCAAGATCCCCTATGCTTAATGATATTCACAGGAAAACGCTCTTACTTTACGATAATTATTCAGTAGAGTATTTAGCATTGCCTTAGGAAATCTGTTGAGGAGACTCAGATAGCTTAGGAAGACTGTACCACATTTCAGCCTGCTGACCAGGGAGTGAAAAGAGGTAGGATTGCCAGCTTCACCCATGCTGCCCATCACTGATGATGGCATCAACACTGCCACCACATAGTGTCTGTTTTGGGCAATTTTTTTTTTCTTGAGTAGGCATTAATATCATTTGAATAGGTGATATTCCATGTGGTCTTTCATTTTACTTCAGATTCTTGGTGTCATTTTCGTTTCCACAAGAATGATTATTTCTCATCAAAGTAAAATAAAAATACCTTTGTATATCAATAAAGGAGATGCAGTTAGACACATAGAGAGTGTGCATATAAATTCTTTAAACTCATTTTAGCATGCATAATAGGAAGAACATCATTCCTCATCCAAAGTTATTTTTTCCTTGGTTATTTTATTATCATTAGACCTTATTGTATAATATTTCTTGACACTCATATTTCTGTATGATCTGCATGTTTAAAAATCTCAATGAGTACAAAAGTTAGATATCTTAAGACCCATACATACACATTTTACAAATAACAATTTCTCCAGTGTGTATGTGGTTAACATTACAGGCTATAGCATCACTTACTAAGTTTCTTCATTTGATAGTATCTTTTGCAATGTATACATATTCACACCATTTCTTTAAATCCTGACCTCCCTGCCAGACATCCTGAAATTAATGTTTTTTTTTTTTTTTTTTTTTTTTTATTCAAAAGATTCATGAAGTAGTTACAGATATTTGCCTGGGTACACTGCAGCCTGCCACCTAGGAAGGCCTAGATTCAAAGCTCAGTACTAACAAAAAGGAAGAAAACATAACTATAATCATGTTGGGGACTAACTAGATTTTATATTGATACCATTTCTGTTTCACAAGGTGTTCTTGATCACCAAAAGTGGAGAGAGAGAGGGAAAGATCAGAAAACACACTATGAAATAAAATGATGAGCAGATAATCTGATATTTTTAATGCACACCATATTATATTACTTTATTATTCATAAAATATGAATAACTATTCTCCTCAATGAATCCCTTTAAAATATACAGAAATCCAATGTCATGGAAATATTGACTTTACGTTGAACACTATCCAGGTGTTTCCTGTAGTTCAACATCTATAGATGCCTGACATTTTATAATGGTTTTCTGATATTCTGAGCCTTTGGCTTACATAAGCAGCATATTGTTCTAATTTGAAAAGCATATTTCATAATAAGATCTAATCAATTTTATTACATATTTCATAAAATAGTATTTAGTTGCTGATAGTTCCTTAGATATTGGGAAAGTGCATGTTTTCTAAAATGCTGTTTAACTATGTTTTGAAACATCTAATTCAGAATTGTGTTGAATTTAGAACATCTTTATGCACTGTCACATTTTTACTGCATGTTTTTTCTCTTGTATAGTTTATAAATTCCATCATAAACAGGAAGGGCAATTATTATTTCTTGTTTTTGTTTTTGTGAGACCTGGCTTTGCTGGCACTCACTCCATAGACCAGGCTGCCCTCGAACTCAGAGAGATCTACCTACCTCTGCCTCCTGAGTGCAGGGATTAAAGTCATGCACCATCATGCCCAGTGGTGTAAGGGTAATTGTACAACTGATGACTAGAACTAATGATATTTAAATAAAAATTAGTTTATATTTTATTAAGGATTTACATATGTTGTAAACTCATGATAATTTATAATCACTGAAAGAAGCACATTGTTTTTCTCTCACTTCAGCTTTTGTAACTGAAGTAACTGAAGAATACAGTTGAAGGTAAGAGATTTGTTTTTGAGGAAGACTAAAACATACTCATTCTTTTGAGTGACATTGAACTTCTGATATTTCATAATTAAATTGCTTCTCTCCAGGTAACATTAGACAGTAGTTTCAAAGACTTTGATTTATTGATGTCCTTTTTTGGATTCAAGGTTTCTCCATGTAGTTCTAGCTGATCTAGAATATCCCATGTAGACCAAGTTAGACTCAAATTCAGTGAAATTTCCCTGCATCTGATTCCTTAATGCTGGAATTAAAGGCATGTTCATCACGACTGGCAAGAATTTTGATCTTTATGAAATTTTATATGTGCATCAAATTAAAAGTCACTCATATTTAAATGTGATTCCCTAGTTATTCATTATTTAAATAAAAAATGGACAAGAAAGCCAGTCTAGCAAATTATTATGGGAATTAAAAAAAATTATAAGACAATTTTATTTTATTACTTTGTGTTGTTTATGTTATTATTTAAAAACATTTCATACTATATATTTTCATCACATTCTTTCCCTTACTTAAACTCTTCCCAGATCTACCTCAACTCCCTCATCACCCAATGTCATGTTTTTTTCTCTTTTTTGTTCTAAGAAAAATGAGAACATCAAACCAAGCAAACCAATAAGACAAGAACCCACACACACAACCCAAAAATATCCCATAAAAATCATAGAGTCCATTTTGTGTTGGCAATAGGCCTGTCTAGATTGTGATTGATATACCTAGTGTTACTCCACTGGAGAAAACTGATTTTCCATTTAAATGAAAGTACCAATTGTGTATAGTTTTTGTTTAGGAGCGGGGTATATCCTCTTTCCCTTTTCTGAGTTATTTGTCCAACTTGATCCTGTGGGTTCTTATGTAGTCTGCTACAATATATGAAGTCACATGTGGATCAAGTCTGTTGTGTTTGGAAGACAGGGTTTCCTTGGAATAATCCATCACCTTCATTTCTTACAAATCTCTCCTTCTACATAGTTCCTTGGGACTTGAATGAAGAGTGTTAGGGTTTTATTACTGTGAAGATAAAGCATGACCAAGGAAACTCTTTCAAAGGATAGTATTTAACTGGGGCTGTCTTACGGTTTCCGACGTTTAGTCCATTCTCATCATGGTGGGACATGGTGGGATGCAGGCAGACATGGTACTAGAGAAGAGCTGAGAGTTTTACATCTGGATCACCTGTGGGCAGCAGAAAGAGAGAGCTCTATACTGGGCCTGACTTGAGCATTTGAAACCTTGAGGCTTACCACTGGTGACTTAGGTCCTCCAACAATTTCAGAGTTAACATGTATTAGGAGCCTACCTATGCTCTCTGCTGATGATTCAAAGCTGTGACTCCTACAGAGAATACATAACAATGAGCATTTGTTATTCTGGATGAGGAATTCTCTTTTCAGTGTTTCGAAGATTGAAGAAACAGAAACGGATTGGGAAGCATTGTGCCAGTGAGGAGTAAATATATTAAAAATATACATGGGAAGCTGTCTCATGTCTGATGATTTTGGGACATCTAGGTGAAACTAGCACCCATTTATGTGACACTAACCTGTTAAAGTTTTGAAATTGTTCACAATTATTGTAGAATTATCACTGAATTGCCTTTTTAAAATTTATGAGTAGTGATGTTATGTATACATCTTGGATGTCCAGAGCAATGATTCATATTTGAATTTATTCCAATATGTAGATTTTGTGTGGTAATGGAACAATCTTCTTTCCCAAACCATACTAACCTTATATTTCATTTTGAAATCTAATTTTATAAAAACCTTAAAGATAGAACTCAGTTGACTAAGGAGAGAAATCAGAACAGGAATATGCAGAAAGAGAAAAAGTGTTCCTTAAGTAGCCCCTTCCATCTCTGAACAGAAACACATTTCTGATTCCATCTTAAATATTATATGCGGGGCTAGATGATTTGTCTGGTTCAAATGTGGCAGTAGCATATCAAAAGCATAAACCTGAAATTGTTAGTCAAATTATAAGTAATTTAACTTAAAATGATGAATTTAAGCTTGTAAAATTGAGTCCAAATTTACAATTGATGCTTTGTCATAGTGCAGAAACAGAGTAAAGAAAAGATTGCACATGCCGACGTTGCGTTCATTATGCAGATGCCCTTGGTAAACCTTTGTTGCATCTCCACCTTTTCTTACCGAAAACTATGAGAAAAATTCAAAAACTTCAGCAGTGACGATGAATTATCTAATGTATTTAGGGTTGGTGTGCGCTTAAATTGGTTTTGCCTCCTCACCTGCCCATGCCTTGCCTATTCTGTTCTCTAAGTAGTTAATTTTCAGGTTGCAGAGTTCTTACCGCTGTTTATAAGATAAATAGCTAAAGCAAAAACATGTACAGCATGCATTGTACATGACCAACAATATATGCATTTGTCAAATAGCAATGGAAAATAATTAATGAATGTTTTTGATCACTGAGCTGTGACAGCTCAACATAAACAAGAAGAATAAACAAGAAGAAAACAGGACCAGTGAATTGGCTAAATTGGCTGAGCTGATAAAGGTGGTTGGATCTGAGTTTAATCCTGGGGATCTACATGATAGAAAAGGATAAATGGCACCCAAGAGTTGTTCTTGACCTACACACACATACACACACACATACTTTTGGTACCCCACCATATACCATATAAATAAAATGTAACAAATTTTTAATAGGAGCAGAGTAATAGAGGCATAAATTTTGGTTGTATTAGTCATAATTCCTCAGAGGAACAGACCAGCATAGTATCAATTTATATCACCCCATCTACTAACCATTATACTTACAAACAATTACATTTATTAAGAGAATACGTTCAAATAAATGCAGAGACTTTGTAATCCCAGATATGGTTTCTGGAACTGCAGACCCAGAAAAGACAGTGGTCTCACAAAGTTGAAAGCTGAGTATTTGGCAACAGCCATTCGGTTCTAAAATTCAAAGAACTTTTGAGATCCAGGAGTTGTGATGTGTACCTGCAGAATGAGAACGGAATTCATCCTTCTCTTTTCTCTTCCAGCCATAGGATACTGTATTATTCCCTTCCACAATAATAAGGGTGGGTTTTCCTTACTTAGTCTCAAATTCAAGTGATAACCACTTTTAAAAGGCCACTCAGAAATTATGTCTTACCAGTTTTGTGGATGACTATTATCTCCATGAGGCTGAGGCTAATACTAAGCACACACTTGAGTCATTAAAATTTTAGATTTCCAGGGAAATAATAAATAAATTTACTAACATTTTGTGGTACCGTACACCTTTAATCTTAGCATGGTGTAAAGCGGAAGGATTAAAGTCTAATGCTGGTTTGAGCTACATAGAAAGGCATTGCCCCAGAAAATAATATATAGGTAGATAAATAAACTATAAAAGTTTATTTTAACTTTCTCTCATAAAAACTTGTCCTTGGTCTTCAATATGCCCATACTTTTCATTGATCAGCAGATGTAAGTCATGCTAAGGAAGCCTATTAGTGAAAATTGTTTAATTGGCATCTCACAATATCATACAATATGATAGCACTATGAATTCTTCAAATTATTGAGATGACAAAAACTTAGGTAGCTCAGAACAAAAACTTTGTAGTATAAATTGGACTAATGATGAAAGCACTTGGAGAAAGTATTGAAGTAAGTTGTAGTCACCAAGCAATAAAGAGAAAAAAAACAACAAAGAATGAAAATTCATAGAGTCAAAATCTTGTTATTCGTATTTTTTCTGAAATTATATACATGTTCCTAAATTGCTGACAGCAGTGATAGCTGATATTTTTTCTACACTGTAGAGAACCAGTGAAATGGATATCCTAGCAGCTGCCCTGATTACACTTAATGCACACATATTGTCTGGACTCTGAAAATCATCCAAAGATTTTAAAACCAGGAAAAAAATAAATTATATGTCAAAAATGAGTTTCAGGCTATTGTAGATATTATCAAGTGACCTCTTCCATCACTATATAAGACTTGTTCCTCTACAGGAATAATTTAAGCAAAACGCAGTATAAGATCAATCTTTTGAAAACAGACCAATTGTGTTATGATCCTCCAAGCTACACTCAGCCCTTTATCATATATCTGTTCCAACATCTACCTCAGTAAGGCCTGTATTCATTGACCCCTGTACTGTTTGACTATCTATAGAACAGGACTCAGTACGAAATTAGAGGTATTTCTAACATCACTAATGTAGATAAACAAAGGTTTAATGTTTCAGTACCCAAATTCCTTTGGCCTTTTGAGAGCAAGTATTTATAGCACAAAATTGTTGTACTGCCTGTATGAAGGGCACTGTTGCAAACATTTGGTGACACCTATGTATTTTAAGAAGATTTTAACATTTGATTCGATAACAGTGTTTGATATTGGAAATGTATTCCCTTAGTCCATGAGCTTCTTTCTGAATCGTTACCTGTCTCAGCTTTTTTTTCTTATTTTACTTCCAAACATCCAGAACTCGAACAGTATTCCATTTGTTTCCTGTCTCTACTTGTCTTTCTCATCTAATATTCCCTAAGATTCTGCTTGTGTAAATTCATTTCAGGGTCATAACCCTTTTCCTACTATTAACCCATTTCTTAACATCAGCAAATGCAGTTAATCATCCAAAAACACGAATTGAATGATAATTAGATATAGTTCATTCCTAAGCCTCAAAACATCAGCTGAATAAAAAACAATTTCAGTAATGTAAAGAAAGCAAAGGATATTAACACTAGCCCCATATATAAACAGTCTCATGACTAAAAGTATATCATGTGTATAGACTAGAGGTCATGTTGAATGTCTTTTTCTTTCCTCTTCATGATATTGTTTGAGAAAGGGTCTCTCCTTGATCCTGGAGCTCACTTGTTGACTAGGCTGGTTCAACAGTCTGCTCCGGGGCTGCTTCTGTTTCTGCTAACCAATGGTATCACAAGAACAGTGTTGGGACCAAACTCATGCCCAGATATTTGTGTGGCAAGTCTTTTATCAACTGAGTTATCTCCCCATCTCCTGAGAATGAATTTGCAAACATCCTCTAGAGGACCTGCAAGTTTTCCAGACTCACTCTACTAGAGTAGTTATCAATATGCAGATCACAACCCCCTTGGGAGACAGAATGAACCTTTGACAGGGGTTCCCCAAGAGCACAGGAAAACACAGATATTTACATTATGATTCATAGCAGTAGCAAAATTAAAGTTATGAAAAAACATGGAAAATAATTTTATAGTTGGGAGTCACCACAGCATGAGGAACTGTGTTAAAGGGTGTGTGTGTGTGTGTGTGTGTGTGTGTATACATACAGGCACATCTCCTGTAATTAGTGGGCCTCACTCTTACCCAGTGTTTTTTATTTTTTTTTTACATGGTCAATAACAGTGAAAAATTTTAAACTTTACCTATGTAACCCCTTTGAAATTTTAAAACCATAGAGATCTTGCCTTTCTGTTTATGTGCTTTTGTTTATCAGTGCTTTGTATATAAATCATATAAGATGTTTTTGTACCCAAAAGAAAAAAAAATACCCGGGTGACCATGATAATTCCTTCATTCTTAATTCCTGTGGTGATGAACCAATATTAAAATATGATGAAAAGTATTTCATTCAAATAAGGTTAAACCTAACAAAAGTCTTAAAGCTTGTAAAAATGAAATGCAAAAAAAGTTAGCAACTACTTGGATATGAGTAGACCACATGGTTGTAAAATTTTCCATGGAACCACCTTTGTTAAAAATAGAAAATGGACAATGTCATAAAAACCCAGTATAAAGCCTTAGCCTGCATATACATGATTGGTTTTTATTTCTAAATATTTCTCTGGTGTCTAATGACTTTAAATAAAGAAGAATCTCAATGTATATCTTGTCACAATAATCAATATTCCTTGCAACAACAAGAATGTAATGTCGTTTTACAAGTTACATTATCTAAGCCTAAATTGGAGGTTCCAACTGCTCTCTCCCCTCTGACATTGGGGAACCCTGCAGAAGACGGGGAGCAAGGATGGTAGGGGTCAGTAGGAATGGAGGACATCAGAAGCACATGGTCCACTGAGTTAACTAAGCAGGGCTCACTTGGGCTCACAGAGACTGAAGCAGCGAGCATGGGGCCCATGTGGTTTGTCAGGCTCTCTGCACACATGCCATGGCCGTTATCTTGATGTCTTTTTGTGGGACTCCCAACAGTGAGAGCAGATGTTCTCTGTCTTCGGCCTGCTCTTGAGACTCTTCATCCTATCGGGTCCCCTGCAGTCCTGATAGGAAGGATTTTGCCTTCGTTTATTGGATCTTATTTTGTCCTACTCGGCTGTCAACTTTTGAAGGCCTGTTCTTTTCTGAAGAGGAAGCTGAGGGGAGTGGGTCTGAGGCGAGGTAGTGGGGAGCTGGGAGAAGTGGAGGTGGGAACACTGTCGTCAGGATGTACTATATGAGAGAAGAATCTACTTTCAATTAAAATTAATCTGTGGCTAGGAAATTGTGTTAGTTACAAAATAGTAACTAATAGTATCAAAATCTGGCTGAGAGTAATGTCCACGTGTTTAATCTGGGAAATACTTACACATATTGCTAGAGTAGGACATCATGAAGAGTATTTTCTTAAACTTAGACAGTCATTGAGCAAGAGTTAGGAAAGGTGACTATTTCCTTCCAATAAGAAAGAACTGAGCAAACACGAAATTATTGTGAGCAAGAAAAAGGATATCATTTCCTTATGGTGAAAAATGCTTTTCAGTTAAAAAAAAGTTTGGAGAAATTTTGACATTCATCTTACTCATTTCATTTCTACTAATTTAGTTTGCTAATAGCAATATATCCATATTAATAAAAATCTTTGAACAGGTGGATGACAGTTATTACCTATTAAGGAAAAAGTTAAGATATTAGTTCAAAGCCTGCTCACAAATTATAATTAAGCAAGTAAAAGTGTTTTGGTGTATGATTGAAAGGTAGGTTCTCCCTCAAGCAGAAGCCAAAGACCTGTATCCACTTATTATTAGCCAGAAGAAAATGGAACAAATATAATTCTTTCTGTTTATAACTATCAGAAAAGAAAAGTGTGAACACTTATGTTTATAGAAAAGTATATTAATTGATCTCTTTCACATTGAGATCTCAATAGCAAGAATCAAATGCATCACCTAGCTTGTCAGTGATATCCTGAAGTTCTTTTATGTTGTCTTTATTCTGGCAATTAGCTGTAATATGTTTTTAGCTCAAGGCATAATTTTCCTCATATATTATAACATTTAAAATGTAAAATGGACAGAGCTCGAATTATAAATGAGCTACTATAAAAATATAAAACTGAGTATTAAAACACCTAGTGTTCTGGCCAACAGACTCAACTAAGCAGGGCTCATAGGGGCACCCAGAGACTGAAGAGACAACCACAGAGCCTGCATGGGTCTGCACTAGGTCCTCTGCACATACGCTATGGTTGTTAGCTTGGTGCTCTTTGTGGGACTCCAAAAAGTGGGAATAGGGGTGTCTCCAACCCCTTGGCCCGCTCCTGAAACGCTTTTGCTCATACTGGATTACCTTGCCCAGCCCTGATATGAAGGTGTGGGTTTAGTAATATGTTAACTTCATAAGAAGCTCTCTTCAGTTTTATCCTTTGGAGACCCGTTCTTTTCAGAGTGAAACAAAGAAGTGAATCTGGGGGAAATGGGAGGTAAGGAGGCTGGAAGAAAGGAAAAAACAACAAACTGCAGTTGTGATATCACGTATGAGAGAAGAAATTAAAAAAAAAATGATTAGATGAAAAAACAAACAAAACTCAAAAACCTGGTGTTTAATCTACCTAAATGTTACTTTAGCTTTAAATTTTATTTTAGAAAATTGGAATATAATAAAACTAGAGAACAGAGATGTAATATCTTCCTTGGAAGGATCAGAAGATATTTTTGAGACTGGTGCTTGTCTTATTGCATTGATCGACCTGGGACCCATTGTGTAAAATAGCCTGGCCTCAAACTTGCATGACTCTCTGCCTCTGCTCTTTGTGCTAGGATAATAGGAATATGTCACACTACCCAACAGACACTTTTTTTAAAGGCTATAAATTTATCTGAAATTTTATAACCTAAAACAAAACTTTGGATATAACATTTATAATTACTATCAAGACTTACTTTCATTGAAAAGACAGTTAATAACATGTTTCAAGGGGATTGCAAGATAGCTCAGTTGATAAAAGGTTTGCCACACAAGCATCTGAGCCTGAGTTTGATTCTCAATATCCACTTCACACCCTGGATGTGGTGACCTGTGCTTGTGCTGCTTTTGGGAAAACAGAAACAGAGGCAGCCCTGGACCTCACTGTCCAACTATCCTAGACAAATCAGTCAGCTTCAAGCTCAGGAGAGACCCTGTGTCAAACAATATCAGGAAGAAGGAATGAAAGGGATATTCAACATGACCTCTAACCTTCATACCCAAACACACTTTCAGGCAAGGATTGTTTCTATGTGGCAATGTTTTAAACTCTTTGCTCCTTTTTACATTATCAGAACTATTTCTGGTTCACTTGGAATTGTTTTGAGGCTTAAGAATGATGTACACCTAGTCGTCATTTAACTAATAAGGTTTATTTTTTTTTAATGCTTAACTGTGTTTATCAAGGTTACAAAACTGGTCATTCAGTACTAGAAGTTAGAACCCTAGAAATAAATTTCTAGGAAATATTATGGCAGAGGAACCAGAAGAAACAACAAACAGTGTTGAACCATATAGCTAGGGAGAACTGGGAGAGTTAGAGATGTTTGGAAGGAAAAAGTCAAAAATAGTCATTTAAATGTTGTGTTTAGTATAGATTGAACTGATAGAAATTCTTTTTCACTTGTACTGAAGTGTGTATGAATGCAACATGGGACTTCTAAATGAAACAGTAGAGATTTGAAATCTTAGTCATCTGATGTGCATCCGAACTGAGAGAGAAATTAAATTATCAGCGTAAGTTTTATCATATAATTTCTTTTAAAAATTTTATATAAGAGATTTTCTAGTCATTTTACATACCAGCCATGGATTCCCCTGTCCTCCCTCCTTCCACCCACCAAAATTTCTTACCAAACTTTGTATCTTTGTTGGATCATTAGGTGAAAAATTAAGATTGACAATAGTAAAAGGAAAGTTTTGTCTGATGGCTGCATCATCTCCTGCATGTGCAGTAAACAATATGTTACAAACAAGTTTCAGAGCAAAACACCCACTATAAATAACTTCAGCCTTCCTAAGCGTGAGTTTAGTTCTGGCAGAAACTGTTAAGTATCAATGGATGGACCTTTTGAAACTAACCTATTGTTTCTCTACCAGAGGGTCATAATACTTATTCTTCACAGTGAACAGAAGTGCTAATCTCTGCATTTTACTTCAAATAAAGACCATGATTTACATATTCATAGGTATGTCAGTAATAGTATTGTTGGGGGTATGACCTAGGAACCCATGAACAAATGAAGGTGGAGTTATTGAGAAAAAGGTGGGAGGGTGGATGTGATGTTTTCTTTGATTACGGACTGAAGTCTGTTTCCATGAATTCTTTTCTCCGATATGTTCGCTCTACAAAACTTCACAGATTCAGACTTTTGCTCCATTAGTGATGTCAAAATTTCAGTTTGACTTCAAGTATACATTAGTTTTTAACTCAGAAAGAAATAGAGCAGTTTTGCCTAGTATATAGCTAATTATGATGTCTGAAAATTAATAGCAATTGAGACAGAAAATTTGTAAGTAGACAAATAAGGCAGATGACAGGTATTTTAGATATATAAGTGATATATGAATCATCAAGGGATGGGATGTTTCAGTTATAAAAACAAATTAACAAAAAACAGGCTACATGGTGGGAAATCTGCATTAAAATTTTTACATGTTTTTGCACATATGGGCAAATGTCATGTGCTCGTGTGTGAGCATGTCTGATGGTGCTCTGTATGTGCATGCACACTTGTGTAGGCCAGAGATAGATGTCAGATGTCTTCTGTGATCATTCTTAACCATAAACTTTAAATATTTTAATTCAATTTATTCTCTGACAGATTCATACATGTATTATTCCTCCCACCTCTGTCAAATTTCTGTCTTTCCTGAAAAATAATTCTCTTTCCAAAGTTAGCGTCTCATAAGTTTGGGGAGATATGGTCTCTCTTTGAACCTGGAGTTCACTGATTCCGTGGAGGTGGCTGCCAAAGCCCAGTTTTCACATGGCTTCAGGGGATCAAAACTCTGGTCCTCATATTTTCTTGACAAGCAATTTATTGACAGACAATGCCCCCCACATCCCTGTGTTCTGGAAATTTAGTTTAATTGCTGATATGTCCTATCTATATTTGTCTATAAGGATGGCAATATATGTTTAAAGCTTGAAGATAATTTCACCTTATATTTCTAGCACACTTACTCTCTAGCCCAAGACTTCTAGTTTTCTTTTTCTTTTCATAATGACAAATTGGTTCATTTTTTCATTATGAAGACAAGTTATTGTTGCTTTACTGTTAAATCTGTGACTTGTCCTATTAATAAAGAGGTCTGTTTTAATAAAGTGCAGGCTTTGGAAAGCTGCTCTGATAATTATAGAGAAATAAGTGCCTGAGGTAAATATAATTCCCTGGTTAACTTTAATGAATACGGAAAACAGAAAGGGCTTGAGGAAAACTCTTGTTGCAGAATCACCAGGTATGTACCTAACGTTACATGTACAGAGTCTATGCTATGATCTGTTACCCACTGCAGAATCACAAGGTTTGTATCATTACATGTACAAAGTCTATGCTATGATCTGTTACCTAGAGGCAAATAAATTAAACTCAGCAGTCAAGTGAATTATTAGAAATATGAATTCAATGATATTAAAAAGTTAAATGTTTCCCAAAATAAATATAGAAGACTGTTACTAAAATTTGAAATAATAATAAATATATAAAATATTATAGAATCTACATGATGAGGGATAAGGTTATCCTTGAAGTAGTCACACAGAATTAAATTTCCAACTGACTTTGAACAAATAACTTTTACATTGGCTCTGTCTGGAAGATAAGCAAATCAAGTTGTGCAATAAGAAATCCATTAAAATGATCAGCTCCTTAGCATTGTTATTGCATCTTTTTCCTTTTTATCATTTAAATTACAACCTGTTGTTTATGCAATTGTACATTAAATGTGCAGACTAAATTCCACACCATCTGTTATTGATATCTGATTTATTTCTTTCCTGCAAGTATAATAACTGTTACTGATTCTGAAATAGAGCATTCCAATCCTCAGATTAAAATTGTTTCTACATCTCCTCCTAGGAAAATTGAAGCACACATGGCATAGAATCATTCTGTGTCCAAGTATGCCCCATTTATTTCTGACTGGTATGACTAGAGATGTGTCTGAAATGGAGTTGACACAAAAGCTCTAGAGATTATCCATACCCTAGTGTACAACATTCACAGTATATTTTCTCTATGGTTGGCAAACATCATGGTCTTGTTCTTTGTATTTCTCCTCATACTTTAAAATTATTGCTATCTAGTTTATGCTGGTGCCCATAAGGAATCAATGTTCTGTCAGATATGCATATCAGCAAGTGTAATCTTTACCCCTACTTTTTGAGGAGGAAAAGTATATATGTAAATAAGTTGCTCTTTATGTGAATTTCATAGGCTTCCTGGTATTTCCTTTTTGGCTCAGCAAATAAGATCAGGCTTAAAGGCCACTCAGCTGCATGTGGATACTTTTTTTTTCTTACCAAGAACCTATATAAATAAGATATAATAAAACTATGATGATTTAAAAAATCTATCCCATTTTCTGATGACTCAGTTACAGATTTTGAAACAAGTTAATCCATTGTATTGCTAAACATCTGGACTTGAAAATGAGTAACACAGGACAAAATGGTATAATTTTCTCACTTCCCAATCACTGGAGAACTTTTGTGAAGAATCAAGAATATCCATTACGGGAAAAAAAAAAAAAAAAAAAAGAATATCCATTACTCTAACAGTATATCTGCTATCGGAAGCTGGTACATAGAGAATTGATCCTTCTCAGTGTCTTGATTGTTCGAAAGCCTGGTTCACATCATCTATTTTGATCATGTTTCCCAGTCCCCTAATTCCTTGTATGCTGTGGATAGTGCTCTGTATAAATAAAATGCTGTTTGGCCAGTGGCCAGGCAGGAAGTATACGTGGGACAAAAGAGAAGAGAATTCTGGGAAGTGTAAGGCTGGGGGAGAGACACTGCCAGCCGCTGCCAGGAGAAGCAACATGTAAAGACACTGGTAAGTCACAAGCAATGTGGCCAAGTATAGACTAACAGAAATGGGTTAATTTAAGATAGAAGTAGATAACAAGAAGCTTGCCACAGCCATACAGTTTGTAAACAATGAAGTTTCTGTGTGTTTACTTGGTTGTTTCTGAGCATCTATGGGCCTGGTGGGTGAGAGAGATTTGTCCTGACTGTGGGACAGGCAGGAAAACTCTAACTACACTTGCATGTCCTCCTTACCCTCTTATCAATGTGACTTGATGTTCTTTCTGTCTCTAAAACAAAAACCAATATCCATAAGCAACAGACTACTGAGACAGAGAATATATACAAAACTATCTCTGAGCTCATTCTGTGTCCACCATCTACTGCTGGAAATGGGGCCATAGGACAGAATGTCTGCAAAAATGCAGCTGAGTTCGCTATGTGTCTCTCATCTACTGATAGAAGTGGGGCCTAACCTGAAGTGTTAATTAACATACCCAATAAGACTCCATTGGAGAAAACTGATTTTTTTTTCTTTGCCAGCAAGTATTAATTGCAAATAGCTACTTAGAAGTGGAAGCACTTCCTGCTCTCAGAGCTGGGACCCTGTCTGGTTTGGACTTGTAATGGACTTCTACATTCTGACACAAACTGTATGAGTTCATATGTCCACTAGTCTTAGTGTGTCTGGAAGACAGTTTTCTTGGAGTCACCTAATATCTCTGGCTTTCATTGTTTTACCTCCTTTCCCTCAGAGCTCCCTGAGCCTTGATTGGAAGCTTTAATGAAGACATTTCTTTTAGCACTGAGTGCACCAAAGACTGACTATTGGGCAGCTGTTCATCTTTATGTTGGTTTCCATCTACTGCAACTAGAAAACACTGACCTATGAGTATATCACAATGTTGTTAGGAGAATTGCTGTGTGTGTGTGGGGGGGTGATTTTTATATGTTGTTTGTTTTATCTTTTGACTTGTTCATTTATTTTGTTTAAAGACACAGAAATATCATCAAGTCACAGGCTATGTTACCAGAATAAAAGTAGCAGGTTTTCCCCTAAATCAGTGACCTATCTAGTCTCAGCTTGTTGGTCACTTCAACAGTGTCAGGAACAGGTCCTATCTCATGGAGTGGGCCTTACAGTCAATAAAAATGTGGTTGGTTAATCTTATAACTTTGGTAATGCTATTACTTCAATATGTATCTTGCAGGCAAGTCACTGTTGTTGACCTAATTTTAGCTGGGAGAGATAGATGATTATCTTTTTCCTCCAGTAGCACACAGAGTGCTTTCATTAACACTAGTCAATAGTGGTGAAGAGTCTAGCTAACCACCAGCTTAAATACTTTGTGTTCAAATAAAATTTGTAAGTATCTTCAGTGAGAAGGTCTTACCATCATTTTGTGGAGAGTAACCAATAGACTTGGTAATAGTCTTTGATGCTTGGGGCTTTCCATGTGGCTCCTTTGGCCAATAACTCAACAGATGTAACTCATTCCTGGCAATGGAAATTTTACTTGGTAGCATAAGATCTCATTTAGATTCCTTTCACATACGTACATATTTTAGGGAGTTTCTACAGTAGTAGGTGTCCATTTGGTTTATAGAATATTGTTAGTTGTCTGTCCCCATATCCCCACCTTTATGCTTCTCTCCCATCCTCTCCCTATTTAATCCTTTTTCCACTTTCCATTATTTCATTTAAAATGTTTTATTACTGCTATTATTATCTTCATTTTTACATCCTGACCTTAGTTCCCCTCCCTTCTATCTTCCAAGTCTCCACTGCCCCCATATCCCCCTCCAATCCTCCTTTGTTTCTGTTCAGAGAAGGGCAGGTCTCCCATGGATATATTTCATTATGTTTTAACAGTTTTTTCTATTTCCCCTTCCTGGAGAGGTCCTCTTCTCTTACCTTGTTGCTGTGGATATCTCTCTGTACAAATAAAATGCTGTTTGGCCAGTGGCTAGGCAGGAAGTATAGGCGGGACAAGAGAGAAGAGAATTCTGGGAAGTAGAAGACTGGAGGGAGACACAGCCAGCCGCCGCCATGAGAAGCAACATGTAAGACACTGGTAAGCCACGAGCCATGTGGCAAAGTATAGACTAACAGAAATGGGTTAATTTAAGATAGAAGAAGTAGATAACAAGAAGCCTGCCACAGCCATACAGTTTCTAAACAATATAAATTTCTGTGTGCTTTCTTGGTTGGGTCTGAGCGACTATGGGACTGGCGGGTAGGAGAGATTTGTCCTGACTGGGCCAGGCAGGAAAACTCTAACTACACCTTGTAGATGTGTTTTCTGTGCTGGGAAACTGGAGCTCAACTGTGCTTTGTAATTAACTAAGATCACCATACATTATCCCATTTTTACCATAGATGGGACACTCACAGCAAAGTAAAAGATGGTACATGTTATACTTTATGATCAAAGAATTGCTGTCAACATAGGACTTCTCATAATTCAACTAATCACATAAACAGCTGAGTTAAAAAAAAATTGCTTTCAACATTTGCATTTAATATAACTGTCATTTTTTAAAAATCTAACCATGGTCCTCTTAAAATTGCAAGAGTTCTTTAATAATTATAAAAATAATGTGAACTAGAGTTGAAGCATACATTGACAATAATTTTTATTATTATTATTATTATTATTATTATTATTATTATTATTATTATGTGTTTTAATTGTATACACCAGCCATGGGTTCCCCTGTCCTCCCCACTCCTGCCTCCACCCTCACCTTCCCCCCAGCCCCTCCCCTCCATTCCCATCTCCTCCAGGACCAAGACACCCCTTGGGGATTCATTTAAACCTGGTGCATTCAGTACAGGCTTTTACATTCTGGGTCTAAGTTCTTTTTCAATGCAGTTCTGCTAATACTATTCAGCAGAAAATTCAGTTTTTGAAATTTTGTCTTCTCTTAGGCTATGGATTTTCAATAAGAGAGTCTGCTATTTCTGGACAGCTAGAGAGCCAACACTTTAAGTCACAAAATCAGTAAGCAATACTCCCTAGAGTATACAATTGTAACAATTTTATCACATGTCATAAATAATTAAATATTTAGTATTTTCCTAAAATGGCATTTGTATTACTTGATCTGGTCCACAGTTCGATTAACCTAAGTTTACTGAACAAGTTCTAAGTGAGATAAGAAATGACAGTCAGTGGTTTAGGTGCATTAAATGCAGTCATAAACGGTTTTAAATTTCTACAGAATTAAACAGGAAGTAATTGACATTGTTAGTCAAAGAACACTTGTGTGTGTCTTACAAACATCTATTCATTTGGGTGCCACTTGTTATTTTTCTTCCTATATGTCGTAATATAATGCTTTGATGTCTTGTTATATTCAATTAATCCTTGCTATTTTATATGTAAGTGTTTTGTGTATATGTATATGTACTACTCTATGACACATTTACTTCCATGCAGAAATTATTTTAAGTATTTTTAAAATTGTAGATTTGACATTTATACTTAATTGCAAATGTTGCTGGACAATTGTTTTCTGCCCATTACTGCTTTACAACATTCTGTCCTCAACTGGATAATTCAAATTAAGGTTAAGTCAAATCAAGTAGATGTGATATTTTGTCTCTATACAGTATAGTGCTAACATGAATTGCCAGTGTCTTTCTCTGTCTCTGTCTTTTTTCGTGTCTCATTGCTGACTTTTTCTCCTCAGCCTTGTGCTTCACGGCCATTATTAAGTAGACCAATGGTCATTCAGCCTGAGGATAGCTACACAGGGCTGCAATGATGAAAACTGAGAGTTACCAGAAGGTCAACAGCAAGTAGCTGGAACTACATAGCACGAGTATGGTGAGCAGAAGGAAGATGGTATCGTGGACTGTAGCAGGGTGGCATGAGATTCAGTCATGGCAAACACAAGAGTGCAAGCTTTAAAAATTATGTTCTTGTTTTTACAAGCTCTCATTGGATATTTTCAGACATCATTGATCTGGAGGAACTAAATCTGCAAATAAAAAAAGCAGTAGATGGGATGCTAACTACTGTAAATGCTGTGGGGAAAAGAATACATTGTATTCTGTTTTTTTAAAATGTTTATTTTTGAGATTATAATAAAATTGTATCATTTTCCCTTCCCCTTTCAACATCTAAAGACTCCTGTATATCTCTTCATGCTCTTGTTAAATCCCAGTATTCTTTTTCATTAAGTGCTGCTACACACATGCACATCACACCACACACACACACACACACACACACACACACACACACACACACACACACTGCTCTCAGCATTACTTAGTGCCCTGTAGTTCCTTTAATAGGATTGAGGCTTGTGACCTTTCCCCCATCAATATTGCCATGTTTACTGATTTTGTCATAGTTCAACACATTTTTAAAAGTTATATAATTATCCCATATGTGACAATCATACTTTTAAACTGAGTTACCTAGGTGTCTGCATGTGTGTATATTCTATCTCTGAGCACTGTTGATTTCCTTGACATTTTAAAACCAAATATCACACTTTCTGAATATTTTAATGTCAGATAATTATGTGTCATCCCAATTAATATTTTTCATTTTCTATCACAGGTTGCATTAAATTTAGAATCATTTCATTATCATAAAACATATTCTATTTGGTGTTTGGGAATTCTATCAGTAGATTTAGAACTCATTGAAAAATTACACATTTCCCAAGTCTTTGAATATAGATATTAACAATTATTTAAATTACTAATTTCTCTCATTTAAAAATTCTCACAAACTAGTAGTCCTACAAAATTTAATAAACAGGATTTTAAACATATTTATTATTTGTTACTGCATTGATATTAAATATGTTGCTGTTTTATTCATGTCTAATTAAAATTGTTTGGGGGACTAGCTTCTATATGATTTTTCTTGAAAATACATGCTGTGGGATAATGCTCTTGTACACTGGTTTAATAAAATGCTGATTGGCCAGTATAAGCCAGGCAGGAAGTATAGGCAAGGGCAAGCAGACAAGGAGAATTCTGGGAAGAGGAAGGGCAGCATGAGGAGTCTCCAGCCAGACACAGAGGAAGTAAGAAGACAAAGCAGAACTGACAAAATGTACCAAGCCATGTGGCTAAACATAGATAAGAGTTATGGGTTAATTTAAGTGTAAGAGCTAGTCAGTAATAAGTCTGAGCTAATAGCTGAGCAGTTATAGCTAATATAAGCTTCCGAGTGATTATTTTATAAACAGCTGTGGGTTCATGGGGCCAGGTGGGACTGGAGAAAACTTTCAACTACAGATATATTTGCTAGAAATAACAATTTATAAAATTCTTTTTTATTTCAAATAATGCTATTCCAAATGTTAAGGTGCTATAATGTCTTATAGATAATGCTTTAAAACATTTTTATCTTTTAAGAAGTGTATGCTAAAATATTGACAGCATAAAGATATGATATAAAAATTAGCTTCATTTAAAACAACAAGGGGCTAAACAAAACTGATAATTATGAAAAATGCATTATAGATTTCTGCCTCTGTTTTCCATATCATTTCTATTTTCCTTGTTGATATTTTTATAATAAAGAATTATAACTTTATATATGATAGTTTGTTTCTTCCTCCATAGCCATTTTTCATAAAATTGTAGACATATGATCTGTCATAAAATGAGTAAAAAGATTTAAGGAATATATAGCTAAAAATAGGCAAGGGAGATAGCAATGTAATAATGTAGGGAAGCTGCATACCAGAAATATTCATAAAGTCAAAATAAAATGTAATAAATGTAAAGTATTAAAAGCGATGTATTGAAAGTGAATATAAGGAGCAAACAAAATTAGAAGTCTAAACAAAAATGCTCATGGTTTAAGGGATAAGGAAAAATACTATCCTCCTAAACTCCTGCTGAGACCATTTGGTTGCCTCTCAAAACCATCAAAGCAGACCAATGAGATTCAATCATCACTGAGGCAGGTTGCAGGTAGTCAGAAGGGCAGGTGATTCTGTCCCTGGTAAGCTTGCATTTCAGAGAGCAGGGGATAAAAAGAAAACATCCAATTATGCTGAGATTTTATCTGTTTCATGACAATAATACAGAGTATGACTTACTCTCACTTAATATCCCGTGTGCTACAGTACCATTTGTCTTTACCATTGATCCCTTCTAATGATTTTCTTGCTGTAGAATATTTAACTTTTACTGCTTCTGGTTTCTAGGTTGTTTGGCAAACTTTGACATTGAGTATATTTTCTGAATTTCATCTTATTAGTATTTGCTTGTAGCTATGTGGGGTAACAGAATATTTATTTGTCATTGTGAGGTTCACATCTTCCTCTATTTCTATGATGATATTCCATATATCCAACTGTCCTTCAGAAAGCTGGATGTATTTGGTCATGCTTTTATTTTCATAAACTACTTCCAAGTCCCATGGGGTTGAGGCTGGCTTGTTCAATGGAGTAAGTAATGATGTGAAAATTATTCCTCATTGTGCCAAATCCTCCTTCTGTCACTTCCAAAAAGCTGACTGAATTCAGAAAAATCTAATAGTTGCACTTCTCTAAATTTCCTAGCTAGAATATAAAACATAAACTTTTGCTGACATCATTATATAGGCTGGTTTTGTAGTTCATGTGAAAAGAGAAAAGTCAACATACTTCTGAAGAGGCTGCGGAAATGGCTCTGTGGTGGTGTGAGTGGAGGACCTTCACAGGAACCAGAGTTCTGATGGTAGCCTGCATGTTATACACAGGGAATATGTGCATGCTTGTAGTCCCAGCCATGGGAAAAAAAAGTACTAGGATCACTGGATATTTCTGGCTTCCAGCTTAGCTAGAAAAATGAAAATAGATTCAAGGAGAAACTCTGTCTCAAAGGAACAGGCAGTAAGTAATACAAAACACACATTGTTCTCTTTTTGCCTCTGCTCCTGCATGGGAGACAGCATGTGCACACACAGACACACACACTTAGACAAACATAAAATGTATATGAAGATGCTACAAAAATAAATACGGTGGAAGTTTAGTTGTTTTAATGATTTCACTTTGTTAATATAGCTTAAGCATGCATATATAAACAACATTATAAACAAAAACATATGCTGGAAATATTAAATATCAAAATTATCTCACATTTTATATACTTATTACTGCTCCTTAATTGAAAGTAGAATATAACTTTCTGTCTCCCTAAATTTTCACTGTTGAATCAGAAAACAAAAATATGCCCCAGACACTCAGCACTAACTTTGGTTTATTTTTTGGAAACAACAAACAATGAAAATGTAAATACATTAAATGAAATTTATTTCTCCATCTATCGACTTAAACTATATGCACAATTCAGTATACAAGTCAATTGGGCTCTGGTGGAACCAGGAAATGATGATCATAACACCTAACGCACCTATCCCAAAAAATAGAATATTTGCTCTTCCTTGTCGGTATACTTGCAGTGATCTAATTTGTAAAACTAAATCTGAGCAAAAGGTTCAGTGATAGCCACTGAATAAAAGGTCAAATAGTGAAGAAAATTGACCATTAATATCTTGCTTTTTCTAACAGACACTTTTGACTTTGAAATTTCTTTCTTGATCTTTCTATTTATTATGTGCTTAGAGTTAATATATAACATAATCAAGACTTTGGAGAAAGATACATGGATTTTATTAGAACCAGATATGATGCAATGAGAACATGCCACCCGCACTCCTAATAATCATTCTCATATGTACTGACACTCTTGAGAACTTTTAAAAATCTGCTAAAATTCTGAATAGTTATATTAGTAATTTTGTAGTATATTATGGGTGTCATTTCTATAAATTGCTACTAAAATTATCTTGAGGTAAATTTAGACATATAAACAAACACATGTGTGCCCATGTGCATGGGCACACACACACACACACACACACACACACACACACACACACAGTTCATACCAGTTCTCTTAGAATACTTTCAAAGTACTACACAATAAAAGTTTTTAAAGCTATTTCACTCTATTTTGGGATTCTCACTTGTGAAGGTCTCCTTTGCTTCCCAGAGTAAGACACTCTTGGAGAGGTGACAATACAAGAAAGTATATTTTCCCTCTGTGCTTAAAATATAGTTCTCTGAGACGTGTAAAAGAAGGAAAAACAAAAACCAAAAAATAAAATGAAAACTTTGGGAGTATTCACTACAGCCAAAGCATACATTCTCTTATTAATTATATATATGACCTTGGGATCTAATGCTTACATTACATTATGTTTTGGGCACTTTACCTTTAGAAAGTCACTAGTATCTTGTAATTATTAAAAGGCAAACATTGAGCACAATGATCTAAGCAACTCCTGCCCATCTTATACAGGCTTTGGCTGACATTTCTTTTGTTGTCATCTGAAGGGTAAAATGAATCAAACATGCACATCACCCAATTTGTGTTGAAGAACAAGTTTTAACACAATCTTCTGTAGCAGGTCTAGTATTAGGAACCTTAACTTCAAGTAAGAAAGAGTTAGTTTTGTTAAAACAAAAATTTCTTAAGATAAATGGAAGTATACTTTCAATTCAGTCCTTCAGGGTATCCTAAGTTTTGGGATATACTTGAATGAAGGAAAAGATCTAAGGCCCAAGTCAATTACAACATAATAAATGTTAGTCAATCATAATACTTGTTTCCAAACCATACAACCTGTGAACAAGAGGAAAAGATGGGTAGGTAGTCAAAGCATAGATATTTAGGTTTTGAGATTATTATTATTATTATTATGACAATAAATCTAATCTGGGCATAGTGGCTCAGACCTGTAATCTTAGCACTGTGGTATCTAAGGCAAGGAGATTGCTTTGAGTCTTAAGACAGACATGGACATACAGTGAATTCCAAGCTATCCTGGGTTATAGTGGGTTACAGTATAGGATTACAGCACAATTAAGACAATGCTGACAGTGGCTAAGGTTATTCAAACAAAACATCCTGAAAATTATCTGGAACAGAAGTTATATAATCACTTGTGTGTGTGTGTGTGTGTGTGTGTGTGTGTGTGTGTGTATGTGTTGTGTCTGTGATCTGTATGTATGTGTGTGATGGGTGTGTAGATGTATGTGTACATATGTGTGTATGTATCTGATATGTGTATCTGTGTGTGCATGTGTGTATCTGTGTGTGTGTGTGTGTGTGTATGTGTGTGTGTATCTGTGTGTGTGTGTGTGTGTGTGTATCTGTGTGTGTGTGTGTGTGTGTGTGTGTGTGTGTGTGTGTGTGTGTACCAATGGTGGTTATAAGTCCGTTAGTACAAGAAGAGTTTAAGGAGATTCTCAAAATTGCAGATTCAGAAGATGGAATCAGGTAAACTGCTCCTGAGAAAATTATTATAAATATAAAATAAATAAATTAATATTAATTATCTATGTCAGTTATTTCTTGAGTATATTAGGCCAGAAATATTCACACATCAGAACTTTCTGTATAAATGAATTTCATTGAAGTGGAAAATTGATACTTTGGAATATGCTTATGTAACTGAATTTAAATGGAGAAAAATAGTATTGTTTTTTTATACTTCAAAACTTTATTAAACATGTAAAAAGGAAATATGAGTGGGAGATGCAATTATCTTGAGTTTTTCGTATTATCTTGTTGAGAACAAAATGATAAATAGCCATATATAGTCATTTCTCTATCATTACAAAATATCATCTATTACACACATTAACAATTCATTCATTAGTCATAACAGCAGTGCTCCCACTTGGAGTGATCAATTACTAATCATTTCACAATTTAAAACATTTGAGCTTCCTCTAATTATCAAGAAAATGATTGCATCCTAATGATACACCTAGCAAAGTCTGAACTTATCACACCATTTTAGTGGAATAATATCTCAAAAGTTAATTTCTGTTTAAATACTAATAACATAACCCAAAAGAATTTAAACACAGTTGGGCATAAACAATAAATCACAAATAAGTTTCAAAAGCTTTGCTTTATCAATTAGAAAATATAAGCTATCAAGCAAAACAACCTTTTGTTATGACAGGCATTTAAAATGTATTAGTAATGATGAAATTTTCAAGTTGTACTTCACTGTTAGGATGTGAATATGATGTGTTTGAATAGTTGGTACCTACCTGAAGGCATTATTTGGGAAGGCTGTAGAATATTTAGTGTGTAGAGTATTGCTAGAGGAAATCAGTCATGGGCAGACATTGTGGTCTTATAGCCCACATCCTTTCTCTTATTTCTTGACTCCCCAAATGGTGATGATACATGACCATAAAAGACATGTAGTCCATCAAATAGGTAGCAGGGAAAAGGAAATTCCCCATGTCATTGTATAGTTATAAGACCGAAGAACACAGAACAAAGAATGTACTTCAATTTATAAGAGATAAACACCAAAGACAGGCCATCAGAATACAGCTAATCTCCCAACAGGAATGCCGAAATTCACAAGAATAAGGAACCATGTATTTCATATTCTGAGAGACAGCTGCCAACCTCAGCTACTATGTATAGCACAGTTGATAGAGAACTAAAACCATTCCATGATAAAAATGGAGACTGAAGGAGCTTATGACTACAAAGCCAAACAAGTAAGCAGGAAGCAGGGGAACTGATTCAAAGAAAATTCATCATGAGAAAATTATAATACTATATAGAAGCAAGTTTTATAAACCAAACACTAGTAGATATAAAGTCACCCTCACAGAGTAACAGTGGATGTTTTCATTACCACATATTCTCAAATAAACAGGTACTGGAGAAAAAATATGACAGAGAAACACATTTGATGGAAACATATATCAAATAAACTTAAAGCAATCTACAGAACACTAAATTACAAATCTGCAGAACATATATTCTTCTCAGCAGTCCAGACAACATACTCTAATGTAGAGAATTATGGCACTAAGTTCCAAAAATAGAGAAAATTAAAATCCTGTATTCTTCCCTTCTGCAGTGAAATAAAACTATCTATGTGCAACCACAGAAAATTTACAAATTTGGGAGGTTAAAAATTCAGAAGGGTTTCCAATAAGTAACCAAATGTTGCACTTTAAGGGCATGAAAACGAGCAGGGGCAGAGGTAAGGAAAACATCAGACAAAAGCGAGGACAAGGGCTGACAAGGGTTTGGGGAATGGAGAAGTTCTATTTTATTTGGTGAGGATGTGAACTGTTGCAGCCTGTGCAAATTTAACCAAAAGCTATAAATAGAATTGCTGTATATCACAGGTATACCACTCCTGAGCCTATACCTAAAGGAATCTATGTTCTATTAGAGAAATACTTTAATACTTGCTCAACCATGTAAATTTCTTCTCTGTTCATAATACCTATGTTTATGTCTGCATTGGGATGCAAGGGTATGGGCAGTGTTAACTAAAATTAACTATGTTTTAAAATGTTATATGTAAACCTATCATTTCAAAAGATGATTTGTTTCATGGATTCTTTGCTTTGTATTTTATTGTTGTTATTGTTTGTTTATATTTTATTGACTTTAGTCCTGAGTTTGATTATTTCTTGACAGCTACTGCTTTGAGGTGTGATTTGTTCTTTTTGTTGTAGAACTTTCTGGTGTGCCATTAAGATACTAATATGAGATCTGTGTTCCCTCTTTCTTGTTCTTATCAAAGCCATGCTAATGCCTAGATATTGCACAACTTTCTGATTCTTCAATACTATGTTTTACACTTTATCTACTGACAAATGATTTGTATTTCAACACTAAATTATTTAAGTAGGCCAAAGTTTTATCTTATCCCAATCCAGAGTGTCAAGTTGGAACTTATTTATACATGCCTGGTAACCAGAAATGAGGTGAAATTACTCAAGCTGTTGCTCAGAATTCTTATGTAACAATGTTGATGCTAAACTGAAGAGAAGGAATTGCTATGTAGAAGGATGGCTGTGTCCTGAGGAAGAATTCCTTGTTTCTGCATATCTGCTGGTGCTTCCAGAAGATTCACTGAAGACCTTCTAGATTACTTTAATATTAGAAGATATCAAACCAGATATGGAGCCTAAAAGAAATAATTGTTAAATTTGGGCTGAACATTAAACTCTTCTAGTAATAGTCATGTCAATGAATTTTCAAGTCAGTCTTGGTAAATAATGATATGGAAAGCAGAGAAAATGGAGAATGGACAAATATTCTTGATTGGTTATTTACATATGCTAAGTTAATGCATTCTAGGTAAGGATTTTAACACTTACACTCTTGCCATTGCCACAAAGAACTGGTAAGTTCTCCAAAACTGAACAGAAAAGAAAAGTTACAACTTGAGTGCAAGCCACTGTGTGTCGGATTCTATGAGGAATAATTTGTGGCATTGGTAAGGTCACTGGCTTGCTATACTGTCAGAGCCACCATTAACACTGGAATATAAGAAACTTGTCCACAAAGGTGACCTAAGGATAAGGGACCAACAAGGAAAAGTGCAGGCTTGATAACGGTTCCCCAGGTTCTACTGATCGATTGGATGCATTGACCCCATCAAATCACATGGACATTGGACCCTCAGAGTTATGAAGACCTACTGCACCAGAGTTCTCAGAGAGTTAGTCTCCATACTTTCAAATGAAGTGGACGGGGAAACAGTTTATGCAGCATGCAGAGACTGTTCTTTCCTGCAGGGTGTTAATGAACCTTGAGCATAAGGACAGTGATAAAGTGGAATATTTCTACTTTTTATGTAGCCAAAAAACCATGTTCCATATATTTCAACCTGCTGTGGCATGTTGTTTTAATGTTTCTGTCTGTTATTTCTTCAATCTAAGATTTCACAAAACTTGTTTTAAACCAAATTCCCCATACTGCAATTTGTTGTTCTGTGTGAGGACTAGGTTCTAAGATACATGCTTTGAGCCCTAGACCATCAGAAACAGCTCAGACTCTGCTTAACCATCACCTAGAGCGGCAGGAGATCGAACTAGGACTTGGTGTAACAAGTCAAACACCATTTAAATTGACAGTGAACAGGAAACAATGTGTTCATAAAGATACTTATTTCAATGTTGCACAAAATGACACTTTTAATAGCAGCTGTCATCAAACATTTTATGTAGTTCCTTCATGTTGAATTCTAGAAGGCAAAATATAATATTTCATGAATTCATGGAAATATATAAATCCAGATGAGTGATATGGAATACTGTTTCATAACTGAAAGTTTGAATGTAAGTGATTCCAAGCTAAATTTTTTAAAACATATTTTTAAAATAGTTTTAAGCTAGTGCTGTTAAAAATATCCTTGATGTTTGGTAGCCTTTTTCACATAGGCATCTCTTGTTAATATATTTTATTTATCAAATAGACACTGTTACAATGGATCAGTAAACTCTGGCAATTGTGTTCTTCTAAATCAACTGTTGTTTGCCCCTCTCCCCCATTTTTCTTTGAAGTGGTTTCAGTGAGCACTTTTATTTCCACTGCTATACATCCTGAACATACTGCACCATGCTGGGATATATACAGAGATTACTGAGTATTTTCAAGGTCATTTTGTCCTACATTTGTTATTAATAATATTTAAAATTACTTCCTTTCAAAATTGAACAGATAATACATTCAAGGTATACAACTTAATCCTTAGACAATTTGTTTATTCTATACATAATATTAAATAGTTACAAATATTTAATCAAAAATATTTTATAATTTTTAGTATCAAAATTGATCACTATTAAACAAAATAATCTTAAAGTAGAATGACATGATTATATTTTATCACTATAATTTTATTGTATTTAATAGTAAAGTACCTGCACAGCTTTATCTTACATTTTTTTGTGTTACTATTTTAAAAAGCTGATTTTCTATATTTAATTAATTTGTTTCTCTACATCCAAGAAATTAACATCTTGAGAAGCCATTATCTAGTTTATTTTTAAGATGCTTTTATTTCCCAGTGTATAACTAACTTTATTAATTACTGTGAAGTTTTCTTAATAACTTTCTTGTAAAGTTAGAAGGGTAATTAGTGTTTCCTAATTATCAAATAATATAAGCTACAAATTGGGTAATAAAACTCAAAATAGTAGATATATGAGTCTTGCCATACTCAGTATAAGTGACTTTGGAACACAATTTGATTTTAAGATGAGAATATTTAGTGTGAAAGAGATTTAACAAAAAGATCACATGATATTTTCAAAACCACAAAGCTCCAACGATCTTTTTGCATAGAGATAGATGTTGAAAGTGATCAAGTAATTACAGTGGTTCCAACAGCTGTGGATTAATTAGTGGAGGGAGACCTCATTAATTAAAATGGTTTATTTTCTATTTGCATATACATATATGCATATAAATATGTACATTATTATAATAATATTTAGTATATATTTTTATGTTCACATATTTTAACCTTTCAAAAAATAAGTTATATGTTTCCTCATCTTCCATTTTATCTCTCAAACTCCTCTTTGTAACACAAATTGCTAAATGGTTTTATTAATAGAAAACGTAGTGCCAGATATTGGGGTGAAAACTGAAAGATCAGGGAAACAGAATAAGCCACAGCCAACCTCACCTGGCTAACTCCTCAGCTGATCCTGTTTCCATGAATCCTCAGAATGAAAGCCTCTGAGTCCTCACCCCTGAGGGTCTCAGTTGAACTGCTGCTTAGTTCCTGTCTCCTCATACTTTATATACCATTCTCCACCCAGCCATGTCACTTCCTGGGATTAAAGGCTTGTGCTTTCCAAGCAAAGGCAGGAGGTCTCAAGTGCTGGGATTAGAGGTGTGTGCCATTACTCCAGGCTCTGTTCCTAGTGTGGTCTTGAACTCACAAAGATCCAGATGGATTTCTGCCTTCCAAGTGACAGGATTAAAGGTATGTGTCACCACTGTCTGGCTTCTGTGTCTAAACTAGTGACTGGCTCTGTCCTCTGATCCCCAGAGAAGTTTATTAGGGTATACAATATGTTGAGGTACACAATATATCACCATACCTCTTATCCCTTCCTGTGTTCTATTTCTCTCTGCTATTGTATCATATACATAAATATGTATATAAAATCAACTCCCAGAGTTCATTTATATATATATATATATATATGTGTGTGTGTGTGTGTGTGTGTGTGTGTGTGTGTATGAATTTCTAAATGGTCTTATTAAATAAGAAACACAGAGCCAAATATAGGGGTGAAAGCCTTAGAGATCAGGAAAATAGTCAGAGCCACCAGCTAACCTTAACTCACCATGTAGCTGTAGCTTCCCAAGACAGCTACTTCCTGTCTACCCACTCAGGGATGGGCCAGCAGCTAAGGGAAGTACCTGACATTCCAAACATTCCAACCATTAGATAATATTAGATAAAATCATTAGATGTCCCTAAGCCCAGCACACACCTATTCCCTTTTACCAAGCAAGACACTCCTAGACAAATGTCAGCCAATATCAGTCCTGAACACTGAAAAGCCCCTCACCCCCAACATCTACTATGATAAAACCCTACCTCACCTAGGCTCAGCACCTGCCTCAGACACAAGGAGGGTCCAATTTCAAACTTGAATAAAATCTCCTTGTTTTTGCATACTGTGATAAAGACAAGTTCATGTGTAAAACTTGCCTCAAATATCACACATAATCCTAGAGTCTGCATCAGAAAGCAATTTGGAAAGTCAACTCTCTTAAGTTTGCACAGCTGTAGCAATGGTCCCAAACATTTCTGCTCCTCTCCAATTGAAATGGTTTGGTTTCCACTCAGGTTCCAACCAATAGGGGCACGAATTCCAATCTTTAAAGTATACTCAGGATTATGCATGAAACTATCTTGCCACAGTGTGTGGCAGTTGAAAGGTAGAGATATTTACATTTGCTTTATAGAGTGTTGCATCAGGCTGGTTACAGGCAGTGGGTGAGTGGTGATGGTTAGTTTTAATCTTCTCATCCGTGGCACCTCTGTTTTGGCAGTTTTGTAATATGTTCAACCATCTCTGTATCTCTCATCTACACCAGCAAATCAGATTTTGGAAGTTCTACACGTTATTATTTATTTATTTATCTATTTATTTATTTATTTACAGACTATTTCAGATTGTCTGATATTTATTTTTGTATTGTACAATTCATTGATGGAGTTCTTCTCTTTTTAAAGTTCATGCAATAAAAATAACATCACATTTTTAGCTTGATATCTATTCATGTGATAAATATTCACTGTCTAAATCCAAAGTGCAAAGCTATAATATGTTGTTGGAGGCAGTTTTGAGAAAACCATTAAGGGAAATTAGGAAGGATGTGAGATCCCTCAGAACATCTCCTCTTCCTCCCTCCCTATTGCAAACTGCACCAACTTTGAGTAAGAAGGCCTCAATTATTTTGTTATCACAGAGCTAGTATATATCCAAGGTAGGTTGGGAAAATTTTATAGATGAAGCATGATATTTTATCATTTAATTCACTATGGATTTGCCGTGTGGTTAATTTCATTTGGCATCAATTAACTAAAGAAAACCGATATATGGACACGTCAATCATTGCAGTGAATTGGCATATGGCTATTCAAGACCATTTTCACAAATTGTCCTCCTGAATGAAGAAGAAATATCTCCCTTAGGAGGTTTAGTTTTGTGAGGTCAACAGAGTTTTCCTAGTAAGATCTGAGCTTGGTTTACCCAGCAGAACTGCATTAGAGGATTGCTTGACCACCTGTATGGGTACCAGGTGATTGGAAAGGTTCTGCACTTGGCTGTGTTAGGGGGAGGTCTTTTGCTCCACCCCTTGGCTTTCCTGTAAATAGCCCTTTAGAAGAGCCAGAGGGGGCTGGTGGATTAGGATCTGGACTCTCCTGAGGCTGTCTTGAGTTTCTATCTGTGTCTCTCTCACCTCCATCCTTCTATCTAAATTTCTTATCACCCACTCCTCTAGTGTACCCTGGGGTGAAATGTGGGAGTTGGTCTCCCACATAGTTTTTGCTATATCCATGGTTCAAGGTCATATATAAATGTGTAATAAGATTACATATACTTAGGAAGTCATTGTAAGTTTATGACAAATAGAATAATGAATTATATGTATTCACTGTACTAGTATTTCTTTCTAAAATTTATTGCAATTATGCCAAAATCTAGCATGAGTAACATTTCTGCCAAAGATTCCCAATTTTAAACAATGTAAACATTTATATAAGTGGGTCAACACAGTAAGACGTGGTCTCAGAAAAATAAAAAACACACCCAATAGCACTAAAAAGCAATATTTCTCAGTAGTTACTTTTAACTTTAAAATATTGTTAGCAAATAGAAGTATTACATTTTTCTTCAATATTCTACATAAAAATTTCTTACATTTCTTATAATCACATTGCCTAGTCCTTTGTATATACAATATTAGCTCCAAACTGATTTCCTTTTAAGAAATAATTTATTCTCCCAAGCACATCAAATAATGCTGAGTGATGTTCAAAGTTCGGTAAACATACATGGATAGAATGGTCTTAGTTAATATTTATGTTTAGGATATTAGAATACTTTTTACTCATTTTAGGTATAATTTTTGAGGTGAAAACCAACTTTATTCTTCTGCCTTTGGCTGCCCAGTTCTACTGTAATGATTTCTTATACAGAAAAGACTCCCACTGCATTGTATGGCCATATTTATTATGAAAACTGACCAACATTGTGAGTGTTTAGGACATTGTAAAACCTATTCCATGGATCTGTCCATTTTTTCTCATGTCTTCTTTTCATTGTTGTCAGTTTGGAATCAGAATCGGCCCTGTGTGTTTCTCAAAGCTGTGTTCACCTTTTTGTCTCCCTGATTTTTTTTTTTTTTTTTTTTGATTTTCTTCTCAAAACATTAATTTCTTCAAGGAAACCTCTGGGGATGATGACAAAGTTGCTGTTGGAATTTCTGGGTGAATTTGGGGGTTCTAGCTACTTAATCAAAACAGCAAGTTTTAAATGCATAAACATGAAATGACATATTTCTAATATTTAGAAGTTTCCCCAGTTTGCTTTCGCTAGAATTATAGTTTCCAAAGTATCATTTAAGTACTTTCTAAATATTTTATCCTATAGTGGCATTTTGTATGAAGTTTATTTAATTTCCTTTTAAATTACTCATTGAAAGCAGGCTCACAGAGACTGAAGCAGCCATCACAGGGCAGGCATGGGTCCTTGTCAGGTCCGCTATTAGTTTGGGATTTGGGGATACCCCTCACAGTGAGAGCAGCTGTGTCCCTGACTCTTTTGCATGCTCTTGGGTCCCCTTTCCTCCTATTGTGGGGCCTTGTCCAGCCTCAATATAAGGAGTTTCTCCTGGTCTTCTTGCTTCCTGTTTGGTCATGTTTTGTTGTTGTCTCCTGGAGGCCTGCTCGTTTCTGAAAGGAAATAGAAGGGGAATAATCTTGGGGAAAGGAGAGGTGGCAGGAGGGGAGGAAGAGGAAACTGTGATGGGGGCTGTTGTATGAGAGAAGAATCTATTTTCAGTAAAAAATGTACTTGATATTTTATATTGATTTTTAATTTGCTTATTTATTCCACAGTTTACTGTTTGTAAATTATTTTTTCTCTTTGCTTTAACTTGTATAACCTCTGTTGATCTTTACTCAGGTCTGATATTTTTACATTTAAGTTCAACTGCTCTGATTTATATTTTATTTGTATTCTTTTATTTAACTTGAAAATCTCAATTTTGACAGTTTATGACTAGTCGTATTATCTAGTTTGCAAAAAGTTATAAGAATATTTATTAATTGTTTTTTTTACAATATTCTTGTCTTTAAACCTGTTTTAATTGATTCCTCAGCCATAGTTTCGAGGATTCTCTATTAATTGTGACACCTAGGTGATTTTTCAGTCTCTTTTGATTTCCATTCTGTATTTCTTCCTACTAAATAGCTCATAGTTTTCTGATGCTTTTTCATTAGTACCTCTCACTCTATGGAAAGCAAAAAAAAAAAAAAAAAAAAAAAAAATTAACTAATATAACAATTGTCATCACCATCATTTTAGTAATTGTTATTTAGTTGTTTATTTGGTTTGTTCACGTAGTGCTGAATTATTTCCAATACTGCAGTTTCCTGATGTGAAATTTGAAATTGTTTTGGACTTGAACACATAGGTGATATGGAAGTAGTTTTAGCTGTGACCACTGAACGCTTCTATCTGTCCACATACAGTTTTGGTAAATCTTCAAGATATTTTGCTTATTGATGTATTGTCTTCAACAACATTTGGAGCACAAAGTTAATTTAATTAAAAATGAGGTTTCTTTACAGACACATAAAAACAATCCAGTGTTTAAGGTGTCTCTCCTTGGTTTTCTATTCTGGTCTAGATTACACAAACAGCAAAGCTACATGTATCTTCTTTATTTCTTTCCTCTTGGACATTATATTGTGGGGAAGACATTTTGCAATAAATTCACAACAGTGTTTCAAATAAAACAGACTGCTTTGGAAGGAACTTTCTAGCTCCCTGTTTGAGTTTTCTTACCCCCCGATGTGTAGTTGGTAGCCATTCCAGCCTTGGCCTGGAAGTTACAACCCCCACTGAGGCTTTGGTAATGGTCACACCCACAAGGCGGGGCTGAGAGAGGACACTGAAGACCCCGGATAGAGAGGAGAGGCTTCTCTTGGTTCCAGAACCCTGGACTCTGGAGGTAGACTGAGCAGAGTTCTCCAGAGAATACTGCTGGACTGCGCCATACCTTTCCCAGACCCTGCAACCTATACCTTCATTTGTAAGCTACCCCACAAAATAAACCTCCCTTTTAACTACATGGAGTGGCCTTAATAATTTCACCAATATCTGACACCCAACATGGGGCACGGACCCATGACCCTGAGATTCAGAGTCTCATGCTCTACCGACTGAGCTAGCCAGGCTTGAAAAAAAGAAAAGGGGAAGTGCTGTGGGGTGTTCTGTATGTCAAATGTGTTGCTTTGATTGGTTAAAATAATAAAGTGCTGATTGCCCAGTAGCCAGGCAGGAAGGAGAGGGTAGGTTGGACAAGGAGGAGGAGAATTCTGTGAAGTAAAGGCTGGGAGATAGATACTGCCAGCTGCCGCCATGACAAGGAAGATGTACTGGTAAGCCATGAGCCATGTGGCAAAGTATAGATTAACAGAAATGGGTTAATTTAAGATAGAAGAAGTAGATAACAAGAAGCCTGCCACGAGCATACAGTTTGTAAGCAATATAAGTTTCTGTGTGTTTACTTGGTTGGGTCTGAGCGTCTCTGGGCCTGATGGGTGAGAGAGATTTGTCCTGACTGTGTTCCAGGCAGGGAAACACTAACTACACCCATGTGAGTTCTCTCAGTCTTAGCTCCTGACCTTTGACTGACCATGGACTTCTTTCATAGTAACTTATCCTAGAGGAGAGCTACAGGTAGATCCTTTTTGTCTCTCATCACTGAGACCTATTGTCTATCGAAATATTTACACAACAAGCACTCAGGAAGAGAATGGCAGGGCTACGGTGTTTAAATATGCCTGAATCACTATAGAGTATCTCTGAAATCAGGCTCAGCAAGAACTTAATTTCCACAACAGAATATGATGACATGGAGAATTGAGGAAAACTGGTAATTGTTGCAGAGCATTTGCTTATCTTTACAAAGATGTGTTGCATTTGTTTAATGATGTAAAGATGTGTTGAATTTGTGTAATTATATAAAGATATGTTGTATTTGTTTAACTGTGTAAAGATGTGTTGATGTTTCATCTTGCCTGCCTAAAGCACCTTTTGGTCCAATAGCAAGCTGAACAGCCAATAGCAAGGGAGGAGGTATGAGCAGAACTTGCCTTCAGGGAGAGTAAGTAGGAGGAAGAATTTACTTTCCAGGAAGATGGCAAAAGAAATGCTAGGGAGATGAGACCAGCCAGCCAGACACAGAGAAAACAGGAAAGTAGGGCATATGCAATGGAGAAAAAAATAAAAAATAAAAAAAATAAAAATCCCTGAGGCAAAATGTAGGTGAATAGAAACTGATTAAATTAAGTTAAAAGAGCTTGTGAGTCAAGCCTAAGTTAAGGCCGAGCTTTCATAATTAATAATTAGTCCCCATTCTTTATTTGGGAGCTGGTTAGCACTGAAAGAAAATACCAGCTGCAGGTGATATCATGTATGTTACATTCTATGACATTGTTTGTGAAGGGAACAAGGGCACTGTCCTTGTGTCTGCACAAACCCAAACCAGAGGCCCTGATACAGATTGCTCTTATGTGATGAGGAATGGGTCAGATTCTTTGTTGATTTCTGTGGATTTATTGAATAATTATTTCAGCATGTGGCACATGTCTTTATAACAAAGAGTTAGCTTTAATGACCTGAATTTTCCCTCACATTCAGCACTTTGTTTGGGAATTGACATTATTGGAGTTAGTACCATTGGTATTTAAAAATCAGGCAACTAGAATATGCATTATTTTTCTCAATATTAATAATAAAAACATGTAATACAAACAAATCAAACTTTTTTTTTGCAGAAATAAAGGCATATTTACATAAGAAAATCAAACTTCTGACAAAAGAGTGTTTAAATTTTGTTTTATTAGTGAGAAGAAACAAATAATATTATTTGGGGATATTATGAAAGAGTTTACAAAAGTGCTCTTTCAAAATGTGTGTGTGTGTGTGTGTGTGTGTGTGTGTGTGTGTGTGTGTTCATATGCATTTGTGAGTTTGGGTTTATGTTCCCCACCAATTTACCATCTCTTGAGAGCATGGTAATTATTCATATTTTTGCTTTATGATACTTATTACTTACCATGTATTATAGAGATTTAGTGTGCCAATTACTTGATTACAACAGATAACATTGATGTTACCACAAGTTTACTGTAGCATTATTGTGATCTATAGAACTGTAACAATAGATTACAGACAACTAGACTTCAGCAGTGGTAAAATGCCTTGTATAGATGTTAGGAATCTTTGCTTGGTGAATTGTGAGTAGCTTCAATACACACACTGCAATGCAAACTTTCAAAAGCCATCTTACCTACTTTTTTCTAGTCAAAGTCTACCTAGATATACTCATAATTTAATAACAGTGTCTAGGGGTGACAATAATATATACACACTCACTTTATAGTTCTAGAAATTCAGGATGAAGCAGGACCTCCAAGAACAATATTCTGTGAGAATGCCTCTGATAAATTAGGAACCACCGCAAAAAGGTTCTCCAGTAATTAATTCATTAGTTACTGGATGGAATTATACTTTGCCAAATCATACTCTATGAACACAATATTACCTCTTGCAGAAAGATGATCCTCAATTGATTGCTAGGCTCTTAAAAGTATCACATATAAAACAAAGAACAGTGAAGTTACAGAAAAATCTAATTTATAATTTACTGGATTAGATGAAAGTTTCTCTAAGTTTTAGAGCTAAATATGAAGTTTAGGAGAACCCAGAAATCATTAGCAGGACACTGAACATAACAGAGGTTGATCAATGTTTCATCTGACCCAATATACTTACCCCATAAAGATGACAAGAAACAGAAATTATAACTAAAAAAAAGGGGAAAACATCTTGTGCTTCATTTTTGTAAGATTTGGACAGATTTGTCTTGGTATTCTCAAAATATGTTGTTATAGAAAATGTAAAAGTCATCAGAGGTTATTAAGGTGAGATATTTTACTTAATGTAACCATGGAGACAAATGCCCAATAGAGAAATTTTAATTACATTAATATTATTATAATAAATAAATGCTATATTTATAAAGCTAAGAATAACTCTAAATGTTGTAAAGGCACTATTCATGTTAATGCACTGAATTTTATATCTAATATTATTTAGCCATTTATATGTTAATTTATACATTTGTTATTAATAGTTTTACCTCAATATTATGGGTGTACAACAAAAATAAAAACTTTATGCATCTTTCAGAAGTACTGTACTTATTTCAAAGTATTTTTGTATTGAATACATTTAAAATACAATTACTCTAATTTTAAATTGTACACAGAGAACAAGTAATTTGTTTTGCTATAAACATCCACATCCCATGTAGGCACAAATTGAATAAGCCCTTTAAGCACTGTGCTTATCTGAAACCACCTATTATTCAACAGCACACTGGAAATTCTAGTTTCTAATTAAAAAAGATTATTGACTTCTACTACCGTCCTCCCCATACTTTAATAGAACCTTAATCAACACCCACCTTCTATGAGACCAAACAAGAGTATTATAGCCTGTCTTTCCTTTAGCTTATACCTAATATCTACTTATGTGTGAGTAGATACCATGTTTGTCTTTCTAAGTCTACGTTACCTCACTCAGGATGATTTTTTTTTCTAATTCCATCCAATTGCCTGCAATTTTCATGATGTCATTGTGTTTTTCAACTGAGTAATACTCCATTGTATAGATACACCACAATTTGTTTATCCACTCTTAGGTTGAGGGGCATCTAGGTTGTTTCCAGGTTCTGGTTATTGTGAATAATGTTTCTATGAACATAGTCATTCAAGTGTCCTTGTGGTATGGTTGGGCATCTTTTGGGTTTATGCCCAAGAGTGGTATCGCTAGGTTTTGAGGTAGATTGATTCCCTGTTTTCTGAGAAACCACTATACTTAGTTCCAAAGGGGCTGTACAAGTTTGCATTCCCATCAACAGTGGAGGAGTGTCCTCCTTATTCCACATCCTCTCCAACATAGGCTGTCATTAGCATTTTTCATGTTGGCCATCCTGACAAGTGTAAGACGGTATCTCAGAATCATTTTGGTTTGCATTTCCCTGATAGCTAAGGATGTTGAATATTTTGTTAAATGTATCTCAGCCATTCAAGATTCTTATGTTGAGAATTCTCTGTTTAAGTCTGTACCCCATTTTTTAGGAGTGATTGAGAGGCCTTGTCTAACAAGAACCAATACCTACAATTTCCTTCCAACTCCACAAATGTGCTATATCCCATGTGTACACACTCACACATAAAAACAGATACACATACATGTATGCACAGAAATATTTAAATATATAACAAATAAAGACTTTGAGAGAAGTGAAAGGTTAAGGATTTCCCATAAGAGTATTGGGAGGAAGAGAAGTGGAAGAGAAATTGAAAACAAGAACAAGAGAAAAATTAGTTTGGAAATGTAATAATGAAATATAATATGGGGTATGCTAACATGAAAGAAAGAAATAGAAAAAATAGCCATGCTGATTTATATCACACCAAAACGTATAATTATTGCTTGATTTTAATTTTGGATTATAATAATACTAAAGCTTTTATTTGAATTTGACCTTGATCTTTTGATTTTTTTTTAAACAAGATTTGTTCTGTGATCCTGTTTCTGTTTCACAAGTTCTGGGATTGTAGGTGTGATCCACTACAAAAAGTGTTACTATCTCTTTCAATTTACTCAGAATGCATTTTAACTAATTTTGTACAGTGTAGCCAGATTAGTTCCTTTAAAATAATTGACTACTCATTATTTATATCATATTATACCCAAATAAATGTCTTTCTTTTATTTCATGTAATATCCAATTTTTTAGTAATCATACATGTGATAATTAAGAGTTTTTTTCTTCTCTGTAAGTATATCATGATAACCTTAGAGTTCTAAGTGGCTTGCAGCTGCTGAGGAAGAATGAAGTCTCATGCCTTCCTTTTCAGAATTCATGATGAAGAAATTTTACATTCAATTCTAGAACAGTGGAGGACATTAGATTGTTCTTTGGCTGGGGTTTGGGAAGAAGGAAGGGTAGAAAGGGCATGCTAGATAGTTTCAAGCTTGTCTCTCTTAAAAGTTTAGACCTCTAACCTTGACTTTTTATTTTAGGAGGAAAATAAACATCCTGATTCCTACATATCTCAATTCGAACAAAGAGGTGCTAAGAAAAAAAAAAAGAGTCAAGCTCGAATGTTCCTTTTGGATGCTAATGAACTTTACTTATATTATTTTCATTCTGTTGGGTGCTTCTTCTTACTGATAGTTCTAAGCAGGACATTCACAGTTCCTCAAGGTTTACATCCTCAACCATCTGGTTATGGTTTGGAGATAACGTAATTCTTTCACCATGAGCAGCCACTAAGCAGCCTTCATTCAAATAACACAGTGACTGTCACTGATCAGTGAGTTCTGTGGAAAGGAACTTCCTAGTGAGCAGTAGATGGGTATATTAATATACACTGTACAAATTTATGAATATTTCATATAATAAACACTATTATTTAAACATGAAAATAAAAATATTTTATAAATTAATTCTTGAGAAAGGGTTATGTTCTAAATTACATACATTTTAATTGATATATATTTTAAATTATCTTATTGTTATCTAGTGGGTATTTGTTCTCTTGGGTTTTTTTCAGATAATAATTTTCTATACAAACTTCATTTCTTAGCTATAAAGTTTCAGTACAAGTCAGGTTGTTGTTTCTCAATGAGCTGCAAATTGTGCCTGACTCATTGTAAGAGATATGATCTTGTGTCAGGAATGTGAAGATTACATTTTCTTCCTCTTTACAATTTCTTGAGTTCTTCAATATACACAGTTTCTTTGCTTTACTTCCCTTAATCTTCCAGGAAGGTGTTTATCAACCATTATTTCCATTTTCACCATGTTCCATGGCATTGTTTCTGGGGAGTCCTGAATGAATATCTACTAACCCCAATGTAACAATGTCACCAAAGTCCAGCTGAGTAGAGGTACAGGAATATAAATGAGGGGTTAGTTAAAGGAGCAGGGATGATTGAAAGGAAGCTAAATTACCAAAAGCTCACTGCAACATGGGTGATGGTTTCTCAAAGCTGGAGCTTTCAGCTCACAGCATGATTTGCAAGCAGCTCAGCACATCACAGGGTATTTCCCAGGCATCTGTGTGGGTCTCCTTTTCTAGGCAACTCAGGGTCAGCTGTGGTGATACTCTTATATGGAGCCTGTTTGAGTTGAGAGCGTCTATCAGAATTTCTTCTTGCTTATGTAAGCTAGGAAAGGGAGTGACCTTCCCTATATGTTTAGTTTCAGGGACTTCCTGAAGCTGCTGGGTTGTTTACAGTTTTAAAAACTTTCTTTTTTTCAGAATTACTACCATCTTAATGAGTTTCCCTAATAGATGGAATCTTATACCTTCCTATGCAGCATCCTGAGTATTATAATGTTCCTCAGAAGAAACTGCTATAAAACATACTTACTGTATTTATTAAAGAAAAAAATAAATGTTACTACAACTAAAACTTAACACCCATATAATACAATATCTTGGATCTGCTCTCCAGAAACCAGAAGCTCTTTGAGACTCTCTGGTCTTATCAGCAGTCACATTTTGCTTTCTGTCTACATTTTAAAATTATTTTCTACAAGTTATCCATCTGTATTATCTAACTTATTTATCAGAATCCAAAAGTATACATTTGTGTTTCTGTCTTAAAGATTTTAAAAACTTTATTTCATCCCAATAGATGTGTTGTATCTCATGAACTACTCAACTATGAACTCCTTGACAAATATGAAAGCTATGCATAGCTCAATTAAATGTAACTTCAGTAAGAAAATAATCAGACCTTAGCACTATACATTTGAAGCTGATGAAAAATGGAGTGGTACACACATGACAAAGGAGGCATGATAATTATTAATTCAGACTAGGCAGAAAGCAGTGATTTTAATCTCTGAGCAAAAGGTATAGCTAGTGTTATAATTTAAAAATAAATTTTAATATATTTTCATTTACATAATTTGGATCTCATGTTTGAGAAGAAATGTTGGTGAGACCTTATGGATATAGCTTGTAACATTACTATGAGACATATCTTACAGCAAACTCCTTGATTGTTTGTTTCTTACAGTCTTCCCATCCAGTCTTTTCGATGTTCCCCAAGCTTTAGGTAAATGACTGTTTTGTAGATGTGTTCATTGAGAATGGGTTACAAAATTTTGAATTCTGATTGTTGTGATTTTCTATAGTGTACTCTGTCTGTTGCAAAGGGAATTTTATTTGATGAAAGTGATAAAAGGTCAAAATTACACTTATCTATGGGTACAAGATAAAATGCTTATATATATATATATTTTTTAGGGATTGTGCTGGCTTAGGAAAGTAGTTGTTTTAGTCCATATTCTTGACTTCACTAGCATTGAATAGTCAACTAGATTTTCAGTAGTAGGCATGGCTTCCCTCTTATTGAGCAGATGTTAAGTCCAGTTATGGAGCTGTGTCTGGCCTGAGCTGAACGACAATAACATCAATGGGCTTGCCAAAGTAGACAGGGAAAGAACCAAGACTTCAACCCTAAACAAATAACTGAAGGAAAAAATGGAATTTTTAGAGGGGGAGAAATTTTCTTCTTTAGGGAAGAGCAGATCAGCTGGTTATCCAGTACCAAATTATAAACCCTGAATGATACATACAAGTAACATTATACAGACTGCACAGTTTATAGCTAGGAGTGTGTGTGTGTGTGTGTGTGTGTGTGTGTGTGTGTGTGTGAACATATACATATATTCAACCAATAACAGTTAATGAAATAAGAGGCCATGATTAGGAAAGAGAATAAGGAAGTGTGGGAAAGAAAGGAAGGGAAAACATTTGTAATTTATTATAATTTCAAAAATAGATCTTCATGATGATGTTAATTACATAAAATTCTAATAATGTGCATATAAATACTATTGAAAAATATACACCATCAATATGTTATTAGTTAAAATGATAGAAAATTGATCCACGACCTTATTAATATTTATTTTGTTACAGTTTGAAACAACATACAAGCATAAATAATTGCAATGCTTTTGATGTTTATTGAAGCTTTTTGTTGTCCTGTATTTTCTAAGCAGTATACTTTGCCTTTTAAAGTGCTTGGGTGTATGCTGAATTAATAATAATATCCCAGTACATCATGAACAATATTGTATGAGTGATCTGGTGGGTCTATCAATCAGTTTCTCAATTAATTCATTCATTACCTTACTTAATAAAACCTCCACAGATCATTATCACTATATTCTGCTCACAGAATATTCAAACAGGAAGGGACTTCAGCAGCCCTATATAGCAGTCCAATGTTTTATGAATGAATAAGCAGATCTTCACAGGGAGAACATAACTTATTCAACACTGCACACATAGAGATATCAAAACATAGTTAGACTGGAATCAAACTTTTAGACATTAAAGAAAAGTTTTAAACAGTTGAATGTTCCACTGACTCTTTGTTAGAGTTTCTGTTACTGTGAAGAGACACCTTGGTAACAACTCTTATAAAAGAAAATATTTAATTGGGGGTGGAGGTTCACTTACAATTCAGAGGTTTAGTCCATTATCATCCTGTTGGAAAACATGGCAGCATGCAGGTAGGCATGAAGCTAGAGAAGGAGCTGAGAGTTTTTACATCTTGAATCACAGGCAACAAGAATAGGTCTATTTGACTGGTCATGGCTTGAGCATATATAAGATCTCAATGGTCACCTACACAGTGACACACTTCCTGAACAAGACCACACCTACCCCAACAAGGCCACACCTATCCCAATAAGACCACACCTACCCCAACAAGGCCACACCTCCTAGTAGCATCTCTCTCTGTTGTCATTATTTTTAAGACATCCACACACCACTTATTCAATTTCTGTTAATATCAGCTACTTTCATAACTGTAGTATAATCCTCAAAATTCATTGTCTATCAACTTATACTAATTAATATAACATAATATAGTAATATTAATATATAATTAATACAATAAATTAAATTATATTAATTTCAGTGATCTTATATTGTTAGTTCTGCTCCAAACTTACATTCTAGTTAGTTAACTATACTATCATAATATCATTCACTTATTTTATAGTTTCATAGTATACAAACTTTTCTCAGCATCTGTTGAAATTCATGATACAATATATTTTAACTTGAGATTCCTTAAGATTACTAGTCAAGTATTTGTGTATCATCAAGCTTTCATTGGTCTAATAATGTCACATGGTGATAATGAGTTTAAAAACTAGAGGTAACAAAATCATCATTATTAGGCATAATATCAGGGCATCACTTCACTGTAAATTTCTAAATTCTAGTGACATTATCTTAATTGTGTGTCTCAGATTTTGTGTATGGTTTGACACTTTTGTGTTATAATGGATTAGTGTTTTGGTAGTAAAATAGTACAGAAATATTCTATTCCATCCCCAAATTTTGACAGTAATTCCACCACACATTTGAACCTTATTTAAAGGTTCTTCCTAAAGTTATCTAATCATGGTTTTTGTTTTCCAAACTTTCCACATTTATTAATTGAAATTAATTTATATAAAACAAGTATAAATTATTCATTAGAAAATCTTTACAAATACGTATTTATGTGTAATGATTAGTATTTAATTGTCATCTTGCCAAACTCAGTGCCAACTGAGAAAAGAGCTCCAATTATGATAATCTCTAAAAAGGGCTTGCCAGTGAGCATTTTTGAGAAGGATTGTGATAATACTTAATGTCAGAAGACCTGTCCCACTATGGGTCAAACCATTCTCTAGGATGTGGCTTTAACTGTGTAGGAGCAAAGACAGTAAGCAAGCAAGTGTTCATGTGTCCTCCATATTTTTTCTGTGCTTGAGTATAGAAATGACGCCTTAAATTTGTGCCTGGATTTCCAACAATGTGGGACTGCAGCTTGGAGTTGTGTCTTTAACTTACAATTATAGTCCATCCCTGTTCCTACACTTTTTTGTCAAGAGATTTGTCACAGCTATGGAAGTGAAAGTAGAAAAAAATAAATCATCGAAATGTTCTATTGTTGAAATGTTTCATCTGTGGTCATTGTGAATTATTTCATATTTTTACAGTGCACTTAAAAAACGATCATATTTTTTTAGCATTTGCTTAATTTCTAAACGTCCTGACTCTCCTATCTCTACATGCAAACTACTGAAATTGCTGGCATGTGGCACCATGTCTTTGAAGTAATTTAATACTTCATGGTGAATGATATTTAGAAAACATCTCCTGAATGTTAGGCAGACACATTACTATTGCATGTTGCTGTTTTTAGAGCATTCAGAGGCAGTGCTAAGAAATATATGATGATTAATTCATGTAAGCACATGTGTATACATATAAATGTCTTTCTTTGTACCAAGGAGTGTTTTATTTTTTTAATTTTAAATTATTTATGGTAATATAAACCCAATTCTTAGAGCTGGAAATTTATTTACCTTCTTTTTCAACTCCAGTGTACATGCTCAATAGATTCAAAATCACTAAGCAATGAAATAAGTGCTTTTGCTACAGAATCTACATTTGTAAAACTACAGTTATTTTTAGTATCACATTCTCTTTTAGTTAGATAGCAGTCAAAATATTATTTTGCAAAATTACATAGTATAGTTACTTATTTTTCTATTTTATTTATTTTTAATTTTTTATTATTATTTTTTGTTTCTTATTATGTGTTTTAAATTTTATACATCAGCCATGGGTTCCCCTGTCCTCCTCCCTCCCGCACCCACCCGCACCTTCCCCCCAGTCCCTCCCCTCCATTCCCATGTCCTCCAGGATCAAGGCACCCCTGGGGATTCATTTAAACCTGGTGGATTCAGTACAGGCAGGTCCCATCACCTCCTTCCAGACTGAGCCAAATGTCCCTGTGCAAGCCCAAGGTTCCAAACAGCCCACCAGCTCACGCACTAAGAACAGATCCTGGTCCCACAGACTGGGTGCCTCCCAAACAGATCAAGCTATTCAATTGTCTCACCTATCCAAAGGGCCTGATCCAGCTGGGGGCTCCACAGCTCTTGGTTCATAATTCATGTGCTTCCATTCGTTTGGCTATTTGTCCCTGTGCTTTTTGCAATGTTGGATTCAACAATTCAAGCTCTTGCAGACCCTCCTATTTCTCGACAGTTGGACACCTGGAGCTCCACCTGGGGCCTAGCTGAGGATCTCTGCATCCACTTCCATCAGTTATTGGATGAGCGTTCTAAGACGACTGTTAGGGTGTTTAGTCATCTGATCACCAGACTAGGTCAGATCAGGCTTTCTCTCGACCATTGCCAGCAGACAACAGAGGATATATCATTGTGGATTTCTGGGGACCTCTTGAGCACTCTGCCTATACCTGTTCTCATGTGGTCATCATTTATCATGGTCTGCCATTCCTCATTCTCCCCCTCTGTTCCTGATCCAACTGGGATCTCCTGCTCCCCCAAGCTTTCTTTCCCTCAAATCTTGCCCTTCACTACTTCCCCTCTATTTTCAATGTAGTTACTCAATTCTTTTTCAGTAGTTTTATGCTAATGTGTCACAAGTTGTATCAAATATTTATTCTGTGAAATGTATATTTTTGTTCTTAATTTTTTCTGTTATATTTTTACTTGGTGATAGAAATCTCATGAATATTGAAGTACACAAGGCAAATATATAGTCCTTTATCCACCACTAGCACACAGAAAAGCTTCCCCACTCAGTCCATTTACTTCATTTGGTGTATATTCTCCACACACACTTAAGTCTTAGGATGCACCTTTTTTTCCTTTGGGACTATAGTTTCCTTTCCTTTTATTTTATTTTGTTATTTTTTTGTCAAGATCCCTTAAAAATGGAACCATTTAATATATAACACTTGGCATCTGACTATATTCATCTCATAAATGGTATTTAAAATTCACTTACTTGGTTATATTTATAAATAGTTAGCACATTTTAATCACTGAGTGAAATCTATTGTCTATATATAACAACCATTTACTCATTCAACAGTTGAATGACATTTGGGTGGTTTCCAGTTTAGAGTGAACAGAAATAAAATTGCTAAATATTTGCATATAGTTTCTGAGGTATGAAATCATTTTATTTTTATGGAATAAATTCCTTGAAATTTGCTTGCTGAATAAAGGAAATGAAAATTATAGTTTACAGGAAAACCAAACTTTTTCAAAATTGCTGTGCTGTGTTACATTTCTATTATTATTTTTCAGGTGTTTTTCAACTTCTGAGCTCATCAACAAGAAAAATTATAGCATTTTTACTTATGTCTTTTTATGGGGTATATTATATTTTCACAGAGAATAATGTTAAGCATACTCTATAAATTATTATCTCTCATGTTAATCTTAAGTATGTGTTTATAAATAGCCAACTTTTGCTACACTGTGTTTTTGGAACATTTTAAAATCTATAACAGATCTCATGTGCCTGAATCTCTCTTCCATCACCAAGACTGTGAAACTCAGTGCATATATACAACATATCTATCCAATCTGGAGAAATTATTATTATTAAACTTTCATAATTTATAGCAATATTCACTTATTTTTAAGTTCTATAGGCTTTGACAAACATATTCCCGTGTGTGATAACAATTATAGGTAATATAAAATTTTATAGCCTTTAAAATCCATTGCACTGGACTTCTTCTTCATTTCTTTCTTTTCAAATAACAAAAACCATTCATCTCTTTACTCTTACTATAGACTTGTTTTTTCCATGATATCTATGTGTTACATCATATATATACATATATATGTTTATATATGTATGTATATATATATATATATATACATATATATATATATATGGCAAAACTTAAGTTCCATGTTTATTTGGATTTTTTATCTAATTATTAAAACTTTAACTTTTATACTCAAGGTACAAATCTGTTTATAGATATGTGATTTTCTTGTAATACATTCAAATTTGTATTCTTCAAATTTTCATTCTAATAATATGTTTATTTATTAATAGGTTTAAATATAGACCATGTTATTTAAAATGTTGCCTATGGAACTAGGAAATGATTCCTGATATGCAAGCCTGGAGATCTGAGTTTGCTATTGAAACCCACACTAAGAGACACCAGCCCCCACATGCTTGCTACTGAGTGTATTTGCCTGCATTCTTTCTCTGAGAATGCATGATTATTACTACTAATAAACATACGATTAAAACAAAATACCACCAGATTAAGGTTATAAAGAATCTATCCTGTATTTTCTTGTAATTTATATTTTATGTTTTTCTTTAGATTCTTGTCTTTGATTTTGGGGGGAATAAGTTAGAGTACAACATGTTGTGTCTAAATGTATATAAATTTTGCCCAACAGTGTTTCAGTTTCCTGCATATTCAAAACCCTGTGGAACAAGTTACCTTGTGTTTACTTTTGTGCTCTTTACTTTTCTCCACTATTTTTTCTTTCTATGTTTTTGAAAATAACACATTTTCTGAATTTGTTTTCCTAGAATAAAATAAAAATAAAGATACTAAAGTTCATCTGAACATGTTAATTTTCTGTAATTATCTTTTTAGCTAATTTGTCTCTTTTACTTAAGCATGAAAAGTAGAGCTTCAGTCTCTTCAATAATGTATTTTTGGGATTTAGTTGAATTTATTTATTTAAATTGATTTGGTAGTAATAGATGTCTAATGCATAAGTTCTCCACAGATTATATTATTGTTCTATAAATTACCTTTTATTTTGTAGTACTTTACTTTCCTAGTTATTAATTAATATTTTCCAATAATACTTTGTATATCATTACTTAAAATATAATTCACTATGACTTCTTCTAATGGGAACTATTTTATGTTTAAATGCATTATCTCCATGGTTTATTTAATTATTATTGTTACATATATAAAAACACATAATCAAACTTTCAGAAACTGCTTAGCTCATTTAGTGTTACTCATATGTCTATGTTTTTGGTACTGACCACTTTATATTGCATAGCCAGTCCCTGGAGAAGACTAATTGTATCTCTCTCAACAGTCCTTATTTTTCTGTACCTCTTCATTTAAGAGTGAGGATAATTAAAATTTCCCCCATCCATATTGGTGTGAATTGTACAGTACTTTCCTTCAAGGTTAAATGTTGTATTTTCAAGGAAAACTTATTAAGACACAGAATTTCAAAGAAAGTTGAAATGGCAGGGTATTTAATGACAGTATGTTTCCAAAGAAGTGAAGCAATAGAATGTTGTGGAAGGAGATAAAACAATACATTCTATAGAGACACTTCATTAAGACAGGAAGAAAACAACCTAAAATAGCATCAGGATGTCCTTGACACTGATCAGATTTTACTAAGACCCCCCAACCTTAAGAGCATATAGTCTATGAAGACATCTAATAGATAGGGCAAAGCCACAAAAAGGACACTGAGACAAGGTCTCCACTGGAAGAAGCAGAGTGGTCAGGCCAGCAGTCCAGAAGAACAAATGTAAAACAAGCAATCTGAAAGGAGAGAGCAGATTAACTGATTGGAAGAGGCTCAGACCAACCTGGAAAACACCTTTCTCCAAATTGTTTAGCTTATGTGCAGGATGCTCCCAGGGTCCCAGCTTCTCTGAGATCTGTTACCCATGCTAGAATGGACTCCGGTGATCCAGCTGTCTTTGAGTCACCCATATTCCTTCACATAACCACAATGAAACACATTCATTGACAAAGTTGGATTTTGGAAGTATTCATAATTTGGTCTGTCCTGTGATCCCTATTTGGAGAGAGTAAACATGGGTGCTGTGTTTCCCCAGTAAAAATCTGCCATATGTCAATTGGTGTTTTAATTGTTTATGTCTAGTTGAAGAAGCCATATTGTTGAAATTTCATGGGTGCATCTTCCCTGGGATAACATATTCCCATCCTCTGGTTCTTGCAATCTTTCTATCTCCTCTTCTTCAATATCCCTTGTTGCATAGCGGTTGGATTGTAGGTTTAAGCATTATTTTAAATGCATAATATACAATTAATTTTATCGAATGACATTTCCATATGATACTTTTGTTGACTGTAGCTGTTCATCCAGAAGTTATGTTGCAGCTATTTTTGCATTTTATGAGCTGACACTCCGTATTTTATTGAAGTCTGCTTGTGTGTAAGGACACTTTCTTTTCTCTGGGAATTCTGCAATGATGATGGTTAAGAATGACAGGAAAAAATTCCTTTCTGTTTCTATAGATCCAGTAGTAAATCCTTAGTTTTTTCCATCATTAAATTTGATGTATAGACACAGTTTTGTTATGACTACTCTTTATTTGACTAAGGTATTTTTCCTTGTTTCTAGTTTACTGTGATTGCCCAGTAAATGGATGCTGAAATATTTCAAAAGTATTTTTTATATTACAGAGAAAAATCATCATATTCTCCTAAAATTCATCCTCCAATATGTGAATATTGATTTGGTTGCTACATTTATTATGACTGTTATTTTCCAAAATATTCATTGATGTCATACTTAACACTAGATTTCATTCACACAAGATATTATTGGTGGAAATTTTCACCTTAGAAACCATCCAGCCTCTCTCTACAACACAGTATAAGCTCTGTAGTTCTGTTCATAAAATAATCTTTAAACCACAAGATGGAGCACTGCCTTGTTACAGTTTCCTCTGAGATTGAAACTTTTCATCTTGCTCCTTAAGCAGGAAGGTAAATAACTTAAAACAATTTCAGGAAGGCCCTAAAACTGACCAGATTCCTTGGGCCTCTTCCACAGAGTAAACACACAAAGCTTCAAAGAAGACTGCTTGAATAGACCAACTTCCTGAAAGAACCAGAAGCCTGCTGAGCTGCCTGGAAGAACTTTAGACCAGAGTCACTTGTAATGAACTTGTTGAGCTGCCTGATGACTATGGAGTGTGCTGCAGGGTTTCCAGCTTTGAGTTACCACCTGTTCTGGAATGGGCTTTGTGATACAGTTATCTTTGAACCATTTCTGCTCCTGTAAGAAACCCTTCACCCATGTACCTGTGAGGAACTCCAATAGAACACATAGATTCACCATGGTAGACTTTGGTGGTATCTCTATTTTGGTTTTGTCATGGGCTTCCTTTCTAGGGTATTTATTGAATCTACCCATGAAAAGTTTTATCAAAGGCTGTATAGCATCTCTGATCATAGAAACAATTTCTGTACAGCATGTATGCATTCCACACATGTTTAAATTTTCTACACTTATGAAAATCACACTTTAAGAAAACTTGTAAAATTATTATAAATAAATTCATCATTAAGAATGGTATGCAAATTATACCACAACATGTCTGTCTAAATGGAACCTGAGCCATGACAACACCAAGAGATATCCTAGTGTAAAAGGATGAAATTCAGTAAGGCCCTATTGCTACACAATGTACTTCAAGACTCATGCCTGCTAAGAGTGGGAGACTTAGTCTTCTCCTGGGATGAGGCCTTTTATTGGTTATCTAATAGAAAATGGGTTACCCTAGAATAATAAGAAACACTAAACCGACTGAAAAGATTATATTTCTGCTTTATGCAATGTGTGTGTGTGTGTGTGTGTGTGTGTGTGTGTGTGTGTGTGTGTGTATGGCATTAATAATAAGACGAGAAGAAGAAGAGGAGGGTTCACAGAAGGAAGAATTATAAAAAGTAGAAGGGAAAATGATGAAACACATTTTAATTTTTAAAAATGCAGTAAAAACCACGTTTATTAAATGTTTATTTGACTAAGTAGTTATAAGTAATCAAATGGGAAGAGAGCAAAACTTAAGTGTATGGTTCAATATTATACAATTCACATTATAATCCAATGCCATACCTTCACATAAAAGGTAGATATAAGTGTATACTTTCATTACATCAATATGCTCACATTCATACTTACATGAAAAATTCTATACAAACTTTACACTTATTATAAAGAAAAACTCTATCTCTAATGGCACGATTTCCTACCACCATCATTATGTCCAACATCTATAAAGAGAAATAATCAACATTTGTAATGTTTTTGTGCTATAAATTTGAATTATAATCATAAGCAAAGGATAAGAGTTAATACACATGTAAAATGTTGGTAGTTATGAAATGGATTATATGTAAGCAGAATGGACCAGTAAAGTTTATGAAGATCAAAATAAGATTGAACATGTTGTACTATTTTCTTTTAAAAGATATTATTCTCCCTTGACCAACTGCTTTGGTTGCAATTAATTTATGGCCAAGAAATTACAGCTGAAACATAACTAATATTTACCTCTACAAGAGGATATAAGTTATAGGCAGAAGGTATAGTCTACATGTATTATTTAAAGTCTATTAGCTTTGGAATTCAACTAACTTAATAAAATACAAATTACAACCACCAATATAAATCATAGCTTGAAAACTACATTTGGTGGGAATAAGTTTCTATTTTAAAGTATACTTTAATTGAAATATATTACTTTCTTCCTCTTTGTCTTCTAGGCCCTCCTAGCTACTTCCCTCAAATCCCTCCCATGCCCCTCCAGTCCGAAGTTGATAGCCTCTTCCTATTTAATATTAGTGCAAACAGGTATAAATATATATTATATATGAACAAATAAATGTAAATAAAACCTGTTGGATCTGTTTTTGTTGTTTGTGTGTATGTAGTTTCAAGGTCGACCACTATACATTGGAAATCAATAAAGAGATTCATCCCTGTGAGAGAATGATTATCCCTCTATAAAAATTCACTACTTGCCTTTAGTTTTTGTCTTTGGGTGTGACTCTGTGTTGGTTTTAATAAGAATGGCCCCATAGACCTTTTACCCCAAATACTTAGTCACTAGGGAGTAGAACGCTTTGATAAGATTAGAAGGGTTAGGAGTTGTGGTCTTGTGAGGAAATATGCCATTGGAAGTGAACTCTTAGGTTTCAAAAGCCTGTGCCACCAGTCAAATTCCCACCCCTTCTCTCTCCTCACCCTATGGAGGAGGAGGTAATGCTCAGATACTGTCCCAGAGCTGTGAGTGCTGCCATTCTTCTTGCCATGCTCCCCACCATGATGATAAGGGACTAAACCTCTGAAACTGTAAGCAAGCTCCCAGTTACATGGTTTCTTTAATAAGAGTTACCTTGGTCATGGTGTCTCTTCATAGCAGTAGAACCATGACTAAGACCATGTCAAGTTGTCCCCCTTCCCAGGTAATATATCAGTTGATGGTGCCAATTTTCCTGGTCTTATTTATGCAGCCATTTCTAAGAGAGACTATGGTAGATGAGTTTCTGAAATGGTCTTATTAAATTAAAAACAAAAAAAAACATGGAGCCAAATATAGTGGTGAAAGCCTTAGATCAGAGAAATAGGGAAAGCCACCAGCCAACCTTACCTCACCAACTCTGCAGCTACCAAATGTGATCTACTACCTGTCTACCCACGCCTTTATTGCCTTGCTGTTCTGCATTCTCATTGGCTATCTTAGCCCAGATACTTCACTTCCTCTCCCATTATCTATCCTATTTTGGTGAGTCCAAAATGTACATAATTCACTTTCTATTCTAACTTATATTACCAACAGAAAACTATCTTATGATGTCTTTCAAACTTATGCATTTAACATCTCTTAGTAAGTTTCTTTTCTGGATTTCTTAACAAGGAAAACTGTAACTATAACTATCTAATCTTTAACTCCATCAGAGACCAAAGAAGGAAATAATATTACCTAGTAAAACAGGAAGTACAAACAAATAACTTCAAAAAATGTGAGTTGACAGAAATAGCCAGCTGCCTGGCCAGTCACCTGAGGTTTCTTTGCAATGTTGGGGCATCATCTTCAGCCTATAGGCTTAGTGTCTCTGATAGACTCATTTGTGAAGTAGGATGTACACAAGACCTATAGCTCAACTTCACATTCAGTGTGAGTAGTCCATATACCAGATAAACTTGAATTCCACCAGTGTCCTGTCATGTTTCAGAATTTTAAATTCTGGAAATTGCTGGTGTTTTTGGAATTAGGCTGTCCAATCTTCTTGGCTTGTGGGTGTCATCATCTCAGTATCCTGTTCCTCTCCACATCCCATTCTTCTCGGCTTGTGGGTGGCTTTATCTTCTTTATTAAATGCCAGTCTACCATTGAGAGGTCAGACACTGTTAGCCTAGTTACTCCTTTAAGAATAACTGTTTCGGGCTGGAGAGATGGCTCAGAGGTTAGGAGCACTGATTGCTTTTCTAGAGGTCCTGAGTTCAATTCCCAGCATCCACATGGTGGATCACAACCATCTGTAATAGGATCTGGCTCTCTCTTCTGTATACATAATAAATAAATAAATCTTTAAAAAAGAAACCCTGTCTCAAAAAAAAAATGTGACTTCCCCTTCCTTCAACCTATTTAATCTTAAAACAAAACAAAACAAAACAATAAAACCAAAAAAAAACCTGTTTCATCTACTGTTCCACTGCGCAACAGAGGCCATTCATTGATCTACTGCTTGCTCATCTGTCTTCAAAGAAAGGGATACTGTACCTTTTCCAGATTGCAAAGCCACATCAGCAGTGGTGTCATATTGTCCTGGCCTCAGAGGATGCATGTTGCCAAAGCTGCAACCACACTTATCTTGGTATAGGAGTTCCTGATTTTGGGGGCTCTTAAAATCACCCCAGCCCCTCTGATGTGTCCAATTGCTGAAGATACTACACACTAAAAGGATCTAGGACTGTGATGATTTGGGCTGTATCTGCCATTAAAGCCTCTTTCCAGAAGTCTAGCTTCCATGATTCCAGAAAATAACATGGAAAGTTACCAAGAGATGGTAGCCATATATAGTTCTACCCAGCTGCAACACCTATGAAAAGCAGTAATTGCCAGTACAGCAAGATGTCCATAAAGGTGGTGTAGGTTACACTCAACATGTCAATGGCAAACAGAAGCAGTCTGATTGTTCGAACAGCCCAGGCACCAAGAGGGAAATCATTCTGGTACTAGAAATTAAGACAGATTCTGAGAGTTAGTAAATCATAGACCATAGGAAAGAATCTACTACCACCAAATTGCTAGACCAACGTAATTCCTAACTACATTCTCAATATTTATTCTTATACTCACATATCTGTACAGTTAACCACCTCTCATAAAAGAAGCCTGTCTTCAAAGCAAGTGGAGACCATAACAGAAAACCACAAAGAGACACAATGTATAGATTCATAGATTATGTGGAGCTCAGCCACAAGGGATACATTAAACTCATGGATATATGGCTTAGTCATAATAATTTTTTTTTAGAAATTCTACTTTTACTTTTATTGAAAATCATTTTGTTCTCATATAATGTGTCTTGATCAAGGTTTCCTAACCCTCTACTCCACCCAGTTTCTTCCAACCACCTCTTCATCAGGATCCACCCCCTTTCTGTCTCTCCTTTGAAAACAAACAGACTTCTAAGGGATAATAATATAATTAAATAAAATCAAATAACAAAAACTAACATACTGAAATAGGACAAAACAGCAAACAAACAGAAGGAAAAGATCTCAAGAACAGACACAAGAAACAATTATATATGCTGAAACCCACTGATCTGTACACTCAGAAATCCCTAAAAATACAAAATTGGGAGCCGGGCAGCAGTGGCACCTTTAATCCCAGTACTCTGGAGGAAGAGCCAAACTGATCTCTGTGAGTTAGAGGCCAGCCTGGTCTACAGAGCAAGATACAGGACAGGCACCAAACTACACAGAGAAACCCTAGCTCAAAAAACCATATATATATATATATATATATATATATATATATATATATATATATATATTGGATGATGCATTTATATAGTTATTCTTTATCAATAAAAAATAAGGAGTCAAATAAGGAGTCAAATATCACTGTAAGAAACTGAATGATCAGAGAAGTTGCAGAGAAGTGACCAGTGACTTCGTTCTTCCATCTAAAAGGCTGAGATCCTCTCTAAGCCCTGCCTTACTACTTCTTGTCTGTCTGTCCTCCGTTCTCCGAAACCTCTATATTAATTTTGGTCAGGTCGCAGCTAGCTCTTCCTTCTGATTCAAAGCAAGATTTATTGTCAGAATGCTATCAAAATATCATACAACATTGAAAGCCATAATATATATGCAAAGGAGCTATAGGGTAAATAAGAGAAAATAAATAAATAATTGTATAAATAAAAACTAAGAAAGATAACATTTTAAAAATATTAAAAAAATAAAACCTTGTATGACATTATGAGACAAGGAACATCCAAAGATACTATTGAGTTAGTTTTCAGTTGGACATTATCAACTTACTGTTGGGCATGTGGTCTACACTTAAGAGTAGTTTGTTTTCTCAGTGAGACTTCCTAGGTTAAAATTATATTTTTATTGGCAAATGGTTGTCAGTCATCTGGATGAGGGATGGGGATGTGTGTTCACTTCTCCTTTTGGCTCTAGAACCCCATTTGGAGCAGATCTGTGCAGCCCTGTGCATCTACCCACAGTTTCTCTGAGTTCATTTCTGCAACAGTCCTGTTTAGAGGGCCTTGCTTCCTTGGTGTTTTTATCCCCTCTGGCTCTGACGATAGGTTACTATCAACAAACCAATGGCATGTTCCTGATGCTGAATATAGCACCTATAAGACACATTGAACATGGCAAAAGCAAGCTGGTGCCTACATAAATCCTTCAACATTATTAGTGAAGGTACTCTGTACACTACCAAAGGAGAAACATAACTACCATCCCAGCTACAAAACTTCAATATGCATTGGTTTCCTGCCTGAAAGATTTGCTAGTGCAATGGTGGCACAAAAGTTGTGGGAGTAACCAACCAATATATTATTTCATTTCATTTCATATATTATTATGAGTCATTTTATTGCTATGTTCTTTTAGTAGAAAAGTAGTATTTGGTACTCCAGATTCCTGAACTAGCTAGTTCCGAGATCTTGGCCACAAAGGCAGTGTCAGATATGAGCTCCATCTTGAGGAGAGGGTCCTAATAATATATTGTGGGCTGGAGAGATAGCTCAGAGGTTAAGAGCACTGACTGCTCTTCCAGAGGTCCTGAGTTCAATTCCCAGCAACCACATGGTGGCTCATAACCATCTGTGATGAGATCTGGTGCCTTCTTCTGGCCTACAGTCATACATGCTGTATACACAATAAATAAATAAATCTTTAAAAAATAATATATGTGATCAAAACCAGAGCCTTCCTCAACTATTAAGAAAGAATCTTCCTCTTGCATAAGTTGTGAGTAAATATAGGAACCCAGACATTACATAGAGAGTGAGAGAAATTGGTATATTCAGTACTAACGGGGATGTCTCCATCAAATACCTCCCCTCTTGGCTCGGGAAAGACTACAGCATAACTTCTAACATTAGAATGCTTGTGTTTGAAGCAGAGGCTATTATAGACAGTGTGCTAGCTTTACAGGACTTTGAGGAACTTTGAAATGTGGAAGAAACATAAGTAGTAATATTGGAAATAGGTCACCACCGTAATTACCAATGCAAATGTAATGACTATAATGTTATCATAATTGCTGAGCATGGATTTAATAATTTCCAGGTGTTTTAGGAGCATGAAATATAAATGTTAAAGTTAGAGTTAATATTTTAATCAACTAAATATTTCAATGTATACATCATTCTGATGGATTTTCATGAAAAAGGGACTGAATAAAAAATGAATTTTTCAAATATTTTTGTTTGCCATTACCTATATTTAAATTAGATTGAATATTATAACTACATATTTGTATGTATGTTTATTCATAACAATATGTTGAAGAGTAAGTAATTCTGGAGTATTTGTATGCATAAAATTATGAAAAAATCAATTATATGTTAGTTCAGAATCAAGAAGTTGGGCATTTTAAATTTTGTTTTAATACTGAGTATTCAGTATAAAAAACTATAGATTGTATGACAACTAGAGAAAAAATGACGCTATACATTAAATTATTGGATAAATCTGAAACATTGTCAATAAACTGCAATTCCAAGAATTCACACTCCATAATTTCTTGATTGAGTTTCTATATTATTTTCCAAAGTATGATACAAAGAAATAAATATTAAATATTAAAATATGCATTTTATTAAAATTTAAATAAATTAAATAAAATTAAAACTTAAAATATGACCATTATAAAAATAGATGAGAGTAAGTCATTTTAAAAGAAACTTATTAAAAGCTAGGAACATTTCCTCAGGTTGAAAATCTTGCTATACATTACATCCTAGAAGCCACATGTACACACTGCAGCGCTATGGGAATACATAGATAAATAAATAAATATTCTTATTCAGAGAAAAGAAACAATTGCAAAGCTAAAAAACAAACTAGAAAAACTTACATATCAATAAAATGAAGTGTATGAGTCAATGCTAAAGTTGAACCTATAAAAGTATCAAATCATTTATTTATATGAAAAAGTAATTTGAGGGGTTGGGGATTTAGCTCAATGGTAGAGTGCTGGCCTAGCAAGCGCATGGCCCTGGGTTCGATCCCCAGCTTAAAAAAAAGTAATTTGAAAAAAAACTCAATAAAATATTTTTCTAAGCTAAGATAGTATCATAATTATGGCAATTTTAAAGTTAATAGGTACATTTTTGTGATTTTGGAATAAATGTCATTTTATGTGGAATATGGAAAATTGGATTTAAATGGTATATGTGGGAATAATAATTCAAGAATACGTAGTGGGAACCCAAGAAGAACAATAATCAGGGCCCTTGCTGTGATAGGCAATAATTAACATGATAAGACTAGAGAATATGTGGCTTGAACTCAATCACTTTTGCTCATAACTTAACAAATACTCTTCTTGAATTTTACAGGGAAGATAATTTCATGTATAATGTAGTTATAGATAACATTTTCTCTAACAACATAAAAGGCTAATAGTGCTAACAATGGAGTAGATTTGTACATACTTTAATTGGAAGACAAAGGTCATTCATTACTTTCAAGAATTACTGAGATTATAACTTTAAATGGGGATATATAGGGTGAAGTCATTTCAAAAAGCAACTTAAAAGAGAATAGCTGGTTGAAATACTGTTTTCTCCATTGAAGCAATTCTATCCTGTAGAAGCTAGCAACATGATGCTGAAAAACTTTGTTGTGTAACTTCAGAGTTCCAGCAAGAAAGTGTTTAGTGCACAAAAATGCCAGTGGATTTCTGTGAGTCTGCAATGTTTCTTCTTGCTTCCTAGGGACCCTTCCTTCTGCACAGCACCATAGCTATGGAAAGGACAGTCCACTGTTCTTGAGGATAGTATTTGTCCTAGAGCTCTAATCCAGAGATTGTTCTTAAAACCACTTGATTTATTATTTGTTTATATTTGCTTTCTGGTATTTATCTTGTAGGAAGATGTAGATTTCAACTTTTTTATCTGTTGAATTCATCACCTTAAAGGCTATGGTGGCTTTCCAGGTGATGGTGCAACCCTCTACTAAAATATTTAATACTGTTTTATTTCAGTAGATCAAAAGAATTGAGTGGCTATATGACAATCCAAAGTCTCATGAGGAAGCCAAGGAGGAAATTATTGAGGGAATAGTGGTACAAAACACTGTCTCAGATACTACAGAAGTACAGTAAAACATAAATGTGAGAGCCAGGAGAGATAGTAGGGGCTAAGAAGTAGAGTTCAGCCTAGATCACTGTCAAGTTACCAATTAACTCAATTAACCTGGAAAGCCAGTCCTGAGATGGTAATACAAGGCAATGAATTTTGAAGAATTGTTTAGCAAAAGCCTTGCAAATATACACAACTAACTCTCTCAACAATAGTTAACAGAAAACCATGATAATGAAAGAAAATCTGGTTGCCAATACCAGCACACAATAGTATTTTTAAAAACACAGGTTTAATAGCTTCAAGGCCTACCAATGGATAAGAAAGTGAAGCTTGTTGATGGTCTTAGACTTAAACAATCTCTAAGACATTCTGTGCTCTCCTTAAAGCAGAAAAATTATTTCAACACTAGGTATGGGTGTTCTTATTAATAAAAAGGAGTCCTGGATACAAAATAATAGGCACTTGGGGAATTAGATTTTGTTACTTTCCCTTCACTGAAGATGATAAAAACCAGCTCATCACTTTGTAGTACAAAATTCTGTACATTAAACAGAAACTGCCTAGTGAAACATCATATGTGAGACTGGATAACTTGGGGGCCAACAATATGACTCAGGGTGTATTATTGTCTCCAGTTAAGCCAGACTATCTAGGTTTAATCCTTGGGCCTTGAAGGAGACAACTGATTCACTCAAGTTGTCCTCTGATATCTACAAACACACCATGGCACATAAATACTCCACCTTATTTCATATATACATAAAATAAATAACATTTAATTTAAAATTATAAAGCAATGCAAAAATAACACAATATCACATGGTAAAATAGGGATACTTTTGTAAAAATTCAGCAAAAAAAGTGATTTTATATGCTTGATTTTGCAAGCTTCAGAGACATTAATTCTGAATCTTTGATATACTTTTAAACACTATGAATACTCTTAAATGGTTATATAAAAATTAAATTATCAAAAGAAAATAATTCAGTTTCTTTCCTTCATTATAGCAGAGTAGAGATGTGGCCAGTGATACATCTGAAGCAAGAATAACAGCAGTGGGATTTACCATCCTAAAGATATAACAATGAGAAAAGAAAACAGGACTTGGCAGTGAGGGGGTTACAAGAATATATCACTCTGTATAAATAAAATGCTGATTGGCCAGAGGCCAGGCAGGAAATATAGGCGGGACAAGCAGAGAAGAGAATTGAGGGAGGTAGAAGGCTGGGGAGGATAGCCACTGCCAGCCACTGCCATGAGAAGCAACATGTAAAGACACTGGTAAGCCACGAGCCATGTGGCAAAGTATAGAATAACAGAAATGGGCTAAATATAAGAGTAAGAGCTAGACAATGGTAGGCCTGAGCTAATGGCCAAACAGTTTACATAATATAAATGTCTGTGTGTTTATTTTACAAGTGGGTTGTTGGACTAACAGGGCTTAGTGGCACCTGGAGAGAAGCTCTCCAACTACCAATGGCACCCAACGTGTTGGCAAGAGTTTCCACCTAAAACCTGAGAAAAAAGCTTCTAAAATGGAGCTAAAAACAGCTTCCTAGTTGTCCCTATTAAGTTAGCTAGCAGCAGCCTGCCGGTTTGAGATACTATGGCGGGTTCCTGGCATGTGTGTCTGACCTGCAGTGAGGCAGGAATGAGGAACTACAAGCAACACTTTACTCTGCTGCATGTTGGATTTAGCCTTTGCTAGTTAAAAAAAAAAGTTTCTGGGCTATGTACTGCTGTGATAGAACTGCTTCTGATAGTTGATGGTACACATGGCTCCAGACCCAGAGCTGGCAGTAAACTGTACCACCGCCATGTTGGGAAGCTGAGGTGGGCAGAGCCAGCAGCCACAGTGGCATTTCAGTCTTACAAAGATGGATATTACACAGAGAATCTGGTTTATGTTGTCTTTGGGATTTTTAACTACAGAAAAAGATTTGATCATAAAAGCTGTTGAGTTAAATATGTAAATTTTAAAGGTACCTTGACTTCAAAATTTGGATATGAGGATATGTTGCTTTCGAAAAGAGTCTCTGCTTTTGTTTCCACAGAAAGCCAGAGGCTGTGGATTTGTTCCAGATTAAGATACATCAGGTTTGATCAGTCAAGACCACCTGAAAGGTCTCCGATGACACCATGGCCCATATGATCCAACATCCAGAATGGTTTCAAGGAAACTGGCTCAGGATCCATAATCCTAAAATTTTCTTTCTGTCCCCATAAGGTACAGCGCCCCCCGCCAGCAAGAAGTAGTAAGAGAAACTATGCCCAATTTCCCAAAATTATCGAGCTGGCTTTGGAGATGGAATTAGCTCACTCTATAGTGATATTTTATTTGTATTGGAATGTGATTTTATTTGTATGTTAATAAAGTTGCCTTGAGGTCAGAGAGAGCCAGAGCAGAAGCTGAGCTGTAGTGGTGCACACCTTTAATCCCAGCACTTGGGAGGCAGAGCTAGGCAGATCTCTGTGTGTTCAAGGACACAGCCAGCACTGCAGACACATGCCTTTAATCTCAATACCAACCATAGAAGACCTGGAGGCCTGTACAAACAGGCAGTGACGAGGAGGTCATGTGGCTGGGTTTACAACCAATGAGAAAACAGAACAAAATCTATAAAAAAAAATAGGACACACAGAGGTAGCTCTCTTTTGGAGAGGAAGAACAGCAGAAGCAGTGAAGGGTAAGGTTTTCTGCTCTTGCTCTGACCTCGTGGTTTTTAACTCTGCAATTGGTTCTGTTTCTTATTTAACAAGACAGTTACATCTACATCACTCCTTCCTTCTCTAAACCCAGATATATTGCTAAAAAAAGGTTAAGAGATTTTTGTGTCCCAAATCAGAAGAGCCCTCTGGTGTGGGACAAAAAAACAAAACAAAACAATATTTTTAATTAAAGCAGGTTGATTATAAATGAGATCTCTTTATAAAGAAGAAAAGGGGATATGATATAGATATAATAGGATGAAAGGGTAGATCAAGGAACTTACTTCTAAAGAGCAACAACTTGTTTAAAATGTTTTACATTGGTATAGATTTTAGTCTATTGATACAAACTTAAAGTTAATTTTGTTATACTGTGTGTATATTTCTACTCTTGTTTAAGGTATTATGTTTGTATAGCTCATTTAAAATTATAATGGATAATTAAAAATAGATTAATAATTAGTCATCTATGATAATCGTAATTGTAGCCATGTTAGTTAAGTCTTCTAGGTATACACAGAGATATTTCAGATAGATAGGTAATCTTCAAATACTTCAAAGACCTACAGAATATGGCATTTAAAATATTTTTAAAATTTAGACTTTCTGGACAGTGAGACATGTCTGCTCCTGGCAGCACCAATTTACTTCAGAGAGGAGGATGGGCATTAAAGACACTTCCTATGGAGTATATCTTCACCTTGACAAAGATAGCCATTTGGGCAAGAAACTGTTCTTGCCTTGACTGCTTGATCAACTGGACATGCAGGACCCATAGAAAGGTGACCACTGAACTTTGCTTGACAAAATAGTCCTTCAGGTTCCTGCTTCGCAGAGGTAACAGCCAGACATTCTACAGGACACTGAGAGAAGTGACCAAGAGACTCTAGCCCTGTGGGCTGAAGACAAATGCCCCAATTTTACAAAGGAACATTAGGTGACTGTCCAGGCTGCCAGCTGTCTCTGTCTACCCTGCAAGACTCCCGAAAGTTGCTTGCATCCTTCTCCCGGTTCTCAGGTAATAATATATCCTTCTGAGGTCTTTGATGTGGTTGAAGACTAGATAGTTATAATTTTCTCAGTTATGATAAAAGATAAATTAGATATAAAACCTTGGACTCACAAATATAAGATAGATAGGATATCTTCTTTAATATTACAACTGTAATTCTTTCTTGACAATTGTTTTGTTATCTGTAATTTTACTATGTGAAAGTTAACCTTCCTTTTCTAACAAAAAAGAAAAGGGGAAGTGCTGTGGATATCACTCTGTATAAATAAAATGCTGATTGGCCAGTAGCTAGGCAGGAAATATAGGCGGGACAAGCAGAGAAGAGAATTGTAGGAGGTAGAAGGCTGGGGAGGACAGCCACTGACAGCCACTGCCATGAGAAGCAACATGTAAAGACACTGGTAAGCCACAAGACACGTGGCAAAGTATAGATTAATGGAAATGGGTTAATTTAAGATAGAAGAAGTAGATAACAAGAAGCCTGCCACCGCCTTGCAGTTTGTAAGCAATATAAGTTTCTGTGTGTTTACTTGGTTGGTTCTGAGTGTCTATGGGCCTGGCAGGTGAGAGAGATTTGTCCTGACTGTGGGCCAGGCAGGAAAACTGTAACTACAAATAATCATAAACCTTTATCAAAGCAACAAAAGGGTAACTGTATTCAACACTCAGTGTTGAACTGAGGCAACAGATCTTAAATTTACTCTACTAAATGTAGTTGGAGTTTTTCTGCCTGGCCCACAGTCAGGAAAAATCTCTCTTACCCGCCAGTCCCACAGTCGCTCAGACCCAACCAAGTAAACACACAGAAACTTATATTGCTTACAAACTGTATGACCGTGGCAGGTTTCTTGTTATCTAAATCTTCTATCTTAAATTAACACATTTCTATTAATCTATACTTTGCCATGTGGCTTGTGGCTTACCAGTGCCTTTACATGTTGCTTGTCATGGCAGTGGCTGGCAGTGTCTCCACCCCAGCCTTTCACCTCCCACAATTCTCTTCTCTCTTGTCCCGCCTATACTTCCTGCCTGGCCACTGGCAAAACAGCATTTTATTTATACAGAGCAATATCCACAGCAACTAAACTGATAAGAACAGATACTACACTTGATCTTAGCCAAAAGGCAGAGAAGCTTGGTGCTGGAGGAGATGGGAATGGAGAGGAAGGACGGGGAGGAAGGTGGGGGCAGAGTGGGAGTGGGGAGGAAAGGGGAACCCATGGCTGATGTGTAAAATTAAAACACAAATATAATAAATTAAAAAGGAGAAAAAATTTACTCTACTAGAGATTTAAAATCCATAAATTTTAATTTCAAAAATGAAAAATTATCCATAATTCAGAATATCTTGTATTTTTCTAGAGCTCATCAAACCATTAAATCACAGTGAAATGGTTTTCTACATAGATAAAAAATTAATTTGTATTTATAGGAAAATTGTTTTTTTCATAAAAGTAAAGCCCTGGACCCTCCTCTGTAGCCAATATTTCTACCCAGTTAAATATTACATATCATGCTGAAGGCCTGAGAAAAGGTAGACTGTCAGGGCTTTGGGATAAATTTCTTGAGGATCTAGATAAAATAAGCAAGGATTTGGAAAATTAACTAAAACAGAAGAAAGGGACATATGAAAAATGTGAGACAGCATGAAAAACAAAACAAAATCAACCTTCAAATAGGCAGAGACAAGAGAGAGAGAATCCCAAACCAATAGCATAATTCAGAACCTCAATAAGAGAATTGACAAAAAAAAATTCTCAAAACTAAGGAAAGCCACACTCATGCAGAAAGAAGAAGACAGAAAATCAATTAGACACAACAGAAAAGAAAATCCTCATGACATGCGTTAGGTTACACATGCTAGGCAAACAAGGAGATTGTATTGAGAACTGCAAGAGGAAAAACCTCATTTATAAATATAAATCCATCAGAATAAAAATGACTATCACTGGATACTTTGAAAGCTAGAAGATAGTAGAACAATGAATTCCAAATCCTAAAAGGCCATGACCACCACCCTAGAATAGAATACCCTGCAAAACTATCTGCCACAATTTAAGAAAAAAGAAAGAAATGTGTCTGTGACATAAACAGCCTAAAAACATTTCAAAACTATCCATCCAAATCTACATAAAGCACAGAGAGCAATATTTCAGGCTGAAGAGAGGACTGTGGGAGAAATACAAAGCCATAATAATTATGTAATCAAGCTGGGCAGTGGTGGCACACACCTTTAATCCCAGCACTTGGGAGGCACAGGCAGGCAGATCTCTGTGATTTTGAGGCCAGCCTGGACCACAGAGTGAGTTCCAGGAAAGGCACAAAACTACACAGAGAAACCTTGTCTCAAAAAACAAAAACAAAAAAATTTATATAATCAAAATATAGCAAAACAACACAAAAATCAGTAACAGGATGACTATGAATAATTGCACATTTCAATAACTTCAAATATCAGTGACCTCAGTTCTTCGATCTAAGATACAAACTGACAAATCAAATCAATAAACAAATCTATCTGTCTGCTATCTACAAGAAACCCATTTTAAACTTAAAAGTAGGCAGCTCTTTGGAGTGAAGAGATGAACAAAAGCACAATTAAATGGGACCAGGGAGCAAGGAGATCCTTTCCTAAAATCTGACACAATGGAGTTCAAACTAAAACTGATCAGAAGAGATAAAGAGGGACAGTTTATTCTAGTTGAGGAAACAGTTATCCAAGAAGACACTACTATCCTAAACATATATGCACCAAATTCTGGTGTACCTAATCACATTTAAAAAAAGATGTACTACTATGTTTAAAGACATAGATCAACATCAACCCATTAATAATAAGTTATTTTAACCTTCAATAAATAGGTCATCTCTTCAAAATAAAGTAAAATAAACAGCTATCAGGGTTAGCTAGTATCCCTCCTTAAATGGACAGAACAGATATCTATGGAATGTTTCAACCAAACGCACTCTACTCAACAGCACAGAGAAACTTTTCTAAAATGGATCACACTCTGGGACAAAAATAAAATATTTGCAAATTCAAAAATACTGAAATAACTCCTTGTTTCTGTCTGAGCACATTGCAATAAAAGGTAAATTGGACAGCAGAGAATTTCAAGCACATATACAAACTCATGGAGATCAAACAACTCATCATCAAATGGACAATGCGGTAAAGAAGAATTCAAGGATAGATACAAATTTTTATGAAAGTAAGTAAAAGGGAAAATACAACAAAATACAAACTTTGAAACACATTGAAAACAGTTCTATAAGGGAAATTTATATCTCTAAGTACTTACATTTAAAAAGAAGAGCCAGAGAAACCACAGAGAAGTGACTTATAATACAACTCAAAACTTGAAAAATTGAGAACAAATAAAACTCAGTTGACAACAGTAAGCAATAAAACTATGGCAGAAATCAATGACACAGAAACAAAGAAAACAATACAAATATTCTACAAATCTAAGAGGTTTTTGTTTTTGTTTTTTGAGTGGATAAACAAGATGGACAGACCTTTGGCTGAACTTACCAAAGGAGACAGAGTAAGATATGGGAGAGAGAGAGAGAAAGAACCCAAATTAGCAGAATCAAAATGATCACGAAAACATTACATCAGAGACCATAAAAGTTACAAACATTATAAGGGAATGCTTTTAAAACCTGTACCCTATTAAGCTGGAAAATATAAAGGAAATTGATGAGTTTCTAAATTAGTTCAAACCAACAAACTGAACCTAAACAGACACATGATAAATAATGACATTTAAATAGTGATTAAAATCTGTCCTGCTTTAAAAAATATTGAAGAATTTATACAGTAGGATTTATACAGAATTTTACAAAATTTTTAATTCAGAGAAGATCTACCCCAAATCTTTGTTAAATATATAAAGAAAAGGATGAAAAAGAGAAAAGGAGTACTCCCAAACTCTTTCTCCAAAGGCAGAATCACTTTAATACACTTAATACACTAAACCACAGGGCAATATCCCTGATGATGAATATAGACTCCAAAAAATGTTCAATAGAATACTTGCAAACAAAATACAAGCATGTACCAAAAGATTATGCACCATAATCAAATTAGTTTAATCTTTGTACCCTGAGATGCTTCAATATATGTAAGGCAATAAATGTAATAAACAACATAGATAGACTTGGAAAACCTGGTCATATCATCTCAATAGATTCAGAATAGCCTTATAAAATCCAGCATACTTTTAAGATAAAATCCTAGAAAATATTACGGTAGACAGACCATACCTCAGCATATTAAAACACACATACACACACACACAGGGAACTGACAGCCAACATTTTGTGGTGATTTAATTAAGAATGGTCTCCAAAGCCTGATATGTTTGAATGCGTAGGAATGACACCATTTGTTGGAGTAGGGGTGGCCTTTTTAGTGGAAGTGTGACTTTGGAGGTGGTGGGCTTTGAGGTTCTAAACATCCAAGACAAGCCCAGTGGCTGTCTGGATGCCTATGGATCTGGATGGAGATCTGTCTACTTCTCCAGCACTGTGTCTGCCTTCCTGTCACTGTGCATCCCATTGTGATGACAACAGACTAATCCTCTGAAACTGTAAGCAAGCCCCAATTAAATGTTTGTCTTTTAATGAGCATCTCCATGGTCATGATGTCTCTTCACAACAATACAACACCGGCTAAAACAGAAGTTGGTGCCAAGTTTTGTTTTGGTACCAACCAAATAGGGTATTGATGTGACAGGCATGAGTGTGCTGATTGTTGGCAGAATGTGGATGTTGGGATGTTTGAATAAGAAAGGAATTGAATGCTCAATCAGTAGGCAATACTAGACATAGTATGAAATACAGTGGTGCTGAGAGCAATGTAGACTGTGATGGCTTGACTCAAGAGGTTTCAGAGGAAAATGAATTAAAACTTGTATCACTCAAATGTGAGTACTACTTACTGTATATGTGTGTTTTATCAATTCTGTAACTGTTTCATGTTTTGGTAGAGCTGTTTATTTCCTTCTCTTGTAAGTTTCTGTAGCACGAATCTTAAAGGGTCTTATTAATAAAAACAAACCTGAAGCCAGGTATTGGGGTGAATGCTGGAAGATCAGAGAAGCAGAATAAGCCACACCCACCTCACCTGGCCAGTTCCTCAGCTGATCCTGTTTCCTCAGACTGGAAGCCTCTCAGCTGAACTGTGCTGCTGAAAAGCCTAAAAGCTTAATCAGGCTCTAGTTCCTTGTCCTCACACCATAAATACCTTTCTGTTTTCTGCCATCACTTCCTGGGATTAAAGGCTCTTGTTACCACACCTAGCTGTTTCCAGTGTGGCTTTGAACTCACAGAGATCCAGACGGATCTCTGCCTCTGGAATGCTAGGATTAAAGGTGTGTGTACCACCATTTTCTGGCCTCTATATCTAGTGGCTGTTCTGTTCTCTGACCTCAGATAAATTTATTAGGGTGCACAATATTTTGGGGAACACATATCACCAACAAGTTTCCACAGAACTTTTAGGATCCATGGAAGCTAGACCTCAGGAAAGTGATTTTAGATCAGATCCATGTTGAATCACCCAAGTCCTATGTCCTGAGTATAGGGTTTCTTCAGCAATAGGAGCCTACCCTGAATTCCTGAGAGGCAATAGAGGACTACATTGACTATATTGATAATCTATATTATATTGGGACTTGGTTGTACTACACTGACCAACTCTTTGAAAGGAGGTTTTTCATGTGTGGTCCTGAGGATTTTGCTAGTCCATGTTCTTGTGGGAATATTTTCATCTCAAGTGCCTTAAGTTCCAAACATATGAAATAATGCCTCGAGGAATCATATTTTTATCAAACAACCCTGGTGTTACTTGTTTCTTGTCCCCCCCTTCCTGTGTTGAACTCCCCTTTTCTTCCTCAGCTGCACTTTTCCTCCTTTATTCCATTTCTCTCACCTATATCCTGGTGGTGCCCTGGCAATTCCCGTACTAACTATGTTCCTTTTATACTTTCTCAGTTTCTGTGGTTATTCTGTGTTGGATGTTTGCTGTTCACTGTCCCGTGGCCCCAGGGTACCGAAGCACACTGACAGCCAACCTTAGAACACAGGAGAGAACAGGGGCAAGGGAGTCAGAATGGCTTTGAGTACTTCAGTAGGGGGAAGAGTATCAGAGGTGGACATCCCTTAGTTTATCAGCTGACAGGCTGTCAGCAAATAACATATGCTGGCTCCAGCTTTCTGGCAGGGAAGACAAGAATTGTGGGCTTTGAAGATGATGGGATACTTTTTTGCCATAAAGTGAGTCCAGGTTTTTCAGCCTAAGTTGAGAATGAATGCCTGACCCCGATCTTAAAACCTCTAAGAAATTTTGGGATTCAGGCACATTCAACTGACTTGTTTGATTTTGGGATTCCACAGATGTTCTCCTCTGGGAATTCAGAAATAGGAACTTAAGACTAAAGAAAACATGCAGTGTTTGTCTTTCTGGGTTTGGGTTATCTCACTCAATCTTTTACCTGTAAATTTCACTATTTCATTTATCTTTAAAGATGGATAATGTCCCAGTGTACATATGTAGCACATTTTCATTATCCTTTGATATGTTAAAGGACATGTAGTTTGTTTCTGTATCCTGGCTATTGTGACTATGGTGTATCTGTGAAGTAAGATGTCCAGTCGTTTGGGGATATTGAAGACTTGTTACATCTGAGTCATATAGTAGATTTATTTTTAGTTTTTTGAGGATTATTAATACTTATTTACTAAGTGACTATTCCAGGTTGTATTCCTACCAAAAATGAATCAGGGTTCTTTTATCCCTCCAAAGTTACTAGCATTCATTCTCTCTCTCTCTCTCTCTCTCTCTCTCTCTCTCTCTCTCTCTCTTGGATTATAGTCATTCTTTCTAGGGTAGTTTGAACTCTCAATGTTTTTCATATTTTTATTACCCTAAGTGACAAGGATGATAAAAAGGTTTTGAGGTATTTCTTAGCCATTTTCATTTTCTCTACTGAGAACTCCCTGTTTAGATCCCCAGCAATTTTTCTTTCTTTCTTTCTTTCTTTCTTTCTTTCTTTCTTTCTTTCTTTCTTTCTTTCTTTCTTTCTTTCTTTCTTTCTTTCTTTCTTTTTTCCTGAGACAGTGTTTCTCTGTATAGTCCTGATTGTCCTGGAACTCACTCTGTAGGCCAGGGTGGTCTCAAAATCATGGAGATATGCTTGTCTCTGCCTCCCTTGTGGTAGGATTAAAGGAGTACACCACTATTACCACGCTAAACTTTCCTGTTCTTTCTTTGCATTTTCATTTTCTGTTTTGCTTTTCCAGATAGAGTTTCTTTGTGTGACAGCTGTCCTGATCTAAATCATTTTATAATTGTCTCATTTGTTCTCTTGTCTCTACTTTTTAAGTTTCTTGCATATTATCAATATTAATCCTCCACCATATGTAGAGTTGGTATAGATGTCCTTCCGCATAAAAATAGCCAAGGTCCAGATGAAGCCACAGCATTATTCTTTCAGACTTTCTAAAACAAGTGCAACCATTCTTCCTAAATGCTTTAAAAAAATAGAAATAGAAGCTCACTCCTCAACTCAATTATTAAAATTAAGGCACAACAATAACAAAAGCAAAAATACATATTGATACTCATGCTGAGCATAGATGCAAAAATCTTCAATAAAAAACAAATACAAACACATACCCAGAAGATAATTGGTCTCATTCAAGTTGATTATGTCCCTGAAACCTAGGTTGCTTCAACATACCTAAGTCAAGAAATATTAGAAAACATATCAATCAACATAGAGCCCCAAAACACATGATCATCTCAGAAGATGCAGAAAAAGCCTTCTACGAATACCAACATACTTTCACAATAAAATTCCTAGTGAGATTAGGATCAGAGGAACGAGGCATCCTCATCAGCAAGGTTATCAATGACAAAGCCCCAGCCAACTCTGTTGAAAATGGAGAGGACCTCTATGCAAGTCTTTAAAATCAGAAATGAGACAGGACGGCCCACTGACCAGTCCTTTTCAACAATATGGTAGAAGCACCAGCTAGAGCAATGCTACAAGATAAGGGTATGAAAGGGATACAAAGAAAAAAAGAAGAAGCCAAATTGTCCTTATTTCCAGATGATATATTATTCATAAGACATGCCAAACATTCCTTCAGAAACTACTAGAAACAACAACAAGAAAATTCTTCAAAAGGCAGGGTACAAAATTAACATACTTAAATCTATCTTTTCTACATAATAAGAACAAACACACAAAGAAAAAGATTGTGAACACACTGTTATAGAAGTATCAAAAACAATGTCTTAGAATAAATCCAACCGTAGGTCAGAAAGACCTCTCTGTAAAAACTTGGAGTCTCTGAAGAAAGAGACTGGAAATTTGGATATACATTTCATGTCTATGGGCTGGTAGAATGCCATTGTGAAAATGACCATCCCACCAACAGCAATTTACAAGCTGAACGCAATCCTAGTCAGTCAGAATACCATTACCCTTCCTCTTTGAAATAGAATAAAAAAATCCTGCAACTCATATTGAATCAGAAAATGCCCTTCAAAGCCAAAGCAATTCTGAGCAAAATAACAATGATAATAATGATGATAATAATGATGATGTTGATGATGATGATGATAATAATAATAATGATAATAGCAACTGCTATGGTAATAAAATAATATGTCACCAGCACAAAAATAGACATGTAAACTAATAGAACCAAAATCAAAGATTCAGTAACTACAGCCATCTTATATTTGACAAAGAGGCAAAAACCATACACTGGATAACTATAAGGATACAGTTCGGGCACACATATGTTGGAGGTACTGAACAGCTCTCTATTTGGAGTTAAAAACCTATTGAACAACAGGTAGGTAGCATGGTACTGGAAACCTAGCTAAGTATTCAATTATAGTGAAGTCATGTTTATTGGAGAGAATCTAAGTCACCACCTATTACAACAGGATAATCCCTAACAACAATCTATAAACAATTGTCCTGATGTATACAGACAAGTGTAGGCTTTACTCCTAATCAAGAGAACTTCTCTTTGCAGCAGATACCACTGCAGAAAGCATAAACAATCCTTATGAATGGTGTGGATACAGCTCCCAATGGATGCATCTACAGAACACTTCTGCACCTAAGGCTCAGGGGGTATTGTGGAAGAAGGGACAGGAAGATTGTTAAAGCCAGAAGAGAAAGCAGCTTACTCTGAGATTTTGAGTGTTTCTTAAGTCTAGTTAGATAGTTGCTGGTTATTGCCTAGATATGAGTGCCACTAACTTGCCTTTAGGGATATCTTGCTGTGTTAGACATTGTGGTTCATTGACATCCCAGATGGGTTGGACTATTGGTTTCTTTTCTTCCTTGACAGTTTTCAGAATACATCCTAATATTTTGAAAACTACATTATGAAAGAGAAAAAGTGTCATAGAGTTAGAAAAATATGATGGGTAATTTGATGTTGAACTTATTAAATCATAGGTAAAATCTATCTGTATACATTCTTAATGTGCTGATATGAACGAGACGTGTATACCTCTAAATAACATTATATAATTTGTATTTTAAAATGATGAATCTGACTGTAAGTAGACAGTTGAATTGAGAAGCTCAACCAGGAAGATGTGAAACATCTAGGCTTTTGTTGAATTCCCAGTCAAAGGAAATAAAGGATAAAGAGAAAGAGGGGACAATGTGTCAAGTACTTAAATGAATATTAAATGAGGTTATAATTATAATGTGTTTAAATCTGTCCAACTTTTCTTTCTATCAAAGGCAAAAAGCACTCTGACAAAAACAAGAAAATCGTTTACTTGGCTTATACTTCTTGGTCACATCATCACTGAGTAAAGTTGGGGAAAGAACCATGGAATAACACAGCTTATGAGCTAGTTTTCTTGCTTGTTCAGTCTTGTGCTCAACTGGCTTCTTTATACAATCCAGGACTATCTTCCTAGCAATGGTGCCAATCACACTAGGCTGGGTCCTCCTCCATTAGTTAACAGTTAAGTCATCCCCCACAGACATGCTCAAACATCAACCTGATCTAGTTAACTCTTCATTGGAGGCTTCTTTCCCACATGGTTCTAGACTGCATCAAGTTTACATAGAAACTGTGATGCTCTTGTACACAATTGGCTAGAAAGGAAAAAAGACTACAAAAATTCGATGAGATTAAAAAAATATAGAATTAAGATTATAAGCAAAATGATATTTTAGAATATTATTTTAAAAGTCAAGGAACTGGATAAATTCAAAAAATAATTAAGATTAAATGTAAAATAGTCTATGAAGAATACAAATTTGACCAAGAACATCAAATAATTTAGAAAACGATCAGCAAAATGAAACTATCTTATGAATTTTAAATGTTATGTCGCTATTAAATAGCACCCATGCCCTGCTATTTAAACATGTATAATTTACACAGTAATATATTCTGACTTGCTTTGATACTCTGCTTACTTAGATAAAGCAATATTTCTTCTAAATTATATCAGAACATTAATGACTTTTTTTCTTTATTTAACTTCTCTGTGTGTTAATTTAAATTCGTATCAGGGGAATGTGCAATAATCATGGCAACACATTCATTGAGATGATGATGTTCCAGATGGAGTTATGCAAATATGTCATCATAACCCTAACTTTACTTTTATAATGTTATTTTTTATGTTTATGATTGTTGCTGTATTTCTCTATGTAGTTATTAAATACAGAATCTGTATTTCTCAACTTGTGGCAAGTTGTAATAGATTGTAGACAAATTTCTAAACAGTCTTATTAAATAAGAAACACAGAGCTAAATACAGGAGTGAGAGCCTAGAGATCAGAGAAATTTTCAGATTCACCAGCTAACCTTACTCACTATCCCACCATAACTTCCCAAGCGAATCAACTTCTTCCTCCCTAACCTGCTCCTTCATTGCCTTGCTGTTTTGCAATTCTTACTGTTTCTATGTGTCCTGATGGCTCTAAATTAATTTCTACTCCACAAGTAAGGAATTATTAGTGATTTCCCCAAATCAAAAGTATTAAGGAAATACATCCATGTCATATAAATCAGAATGTTTCAAAATATGTAAAGCACTTTTATAATATGTGGGAAGAGGTTTCACAAACTTAAATGATAGGAAAATAATGGACGTTACATGTATGTATGTATGTATGTATGCATTCTCTCAAAACAAATGAGGACTCCATAAGCATATCATTCATAAGGAAGTTCAAAACTAAAGTCTGCATTTATGTATGGTTTCATTATTTTTATTTGTTGTCTATTGGTACACAAGTTCATTTAAAAATCACAGTATGTCCAGATCGAGGTCACAGGACAGCTTGTGAGAATCAGTTCTCTTCATACCCTATGAACCATTTCACCAGCCCTGCATGTATTTGGATGACTCGTGGAATTCATTTAGTGTGGTAATGGTCCTGTAATACTGGATACATAATTAGAAAGGCGAAGTAGTTTTATAATTCATGAGAACTCAAAGAAAACACACACACACACACACCATCAGAAAATACACAATACTATTAAAATGAGTAAATATATGAAAAACAGAAAAACTTCAGAGTAATTCAAAGTATCCCATGTAATACTATCTGAAAGAAAACTGTGAAGTAAGAAACAGTATCAACACCGTATGGGGATATGCTTTATGCTCCAGTAGGAAACCACACACTAATCTAAAAGAGCATTTCCTAAAACAGGCAGTAGTGTTGCATGTGAACATATGGGACAATATACTTCCATCCAGTGATAACTGTGTTTATAACTCTTTGAAGTACAAAAGCATTTTCTTCTCTGCTGTGCAAAAAGTGACCACATTCCAGAAGTGTTAAGTTTAAAGTAGTTACCTTCTCATTGTTGTGTGTTCACTTGATGTTCAAATGATGTTCATCTAAGCTAAAAGTAAGCTGTGCGTATATTTTTATAAACAAATTTTGTACATTTATATACCTTGAATTATAATATATGATGCCATCATATGTAGTTATAAGATGTTCAATATTTCTTCTTGTTAAATACATATATTTATATGTATTATATTTTATAACCACCCAGTATAATTTGATAGCAAAGTCAAAACTTGTTATGTGTTCCCAATGCAAATGTAGTTGAAAGATTCTTCCAATGGCGCTGTTGATGGAAGTGGAAATGCATGACTTACTCTAAGTAGAGTTCATGTAAGTGAAGCATCATGTCAAAACGCTACAAGGTAATGCAATCAGTAACAATGTATGTGTTGTAAAACTGCCATGTAGAGCAGAAGTGAGCATCTATAAGATACTGTTCTTCCATCATTCAGTACATTTTAGAGCTTCTTTAGTGCCTCAGTGGCATCAACTGATCTTTACACTCACTAACTTAAGGTTTTATTCCTTAAACACAACTGAAAGAGAGAAGGTAAGTGATGTTTCCAATCTATGGTATAAGTCATGATGAAGTCATGCCAGAAGCTTGTGGGTTTTATAGGATTTAAATGGCTAGAATTGTTTCTCCCAAAAACTGTTTTATGGAAGGGAATTACTGATGAAAGAAGCTATAAAGGGAAGGGCTAAGAGGATAAATGGGAGAAATTTCAAGTTACACTTGATTTCATCTTTAAAACATTATTCACCATTTGCCAGTAACATTTTTCATATTTCTTCCATTCCATATTCAATAAAAAAATTGTTAGAAATTGGGCCCTGAGCATTAGATTTTTATCTAGAACAAAAGGGTAAGTATTCAAGTGTGGTAGAAATGCTTTGCTGTTTTCATGTATAGAGGTACATAATTCCTGGTCTAGACTAAGAGAGCTTCATAATAACTAGTCATGGATATTAAGCAATGTATGAAGTAATTCAGGATCATGGCAGCATTACATTATTCTATAAATGTAATTTTCTAGTCACCTATTTGCCATCCCATTATGGGCCCCAGGAGTGTTCTTGGCAGTCCAAAAGACAAATGATATATTTGGGTCATAGTATCTGGGATCAGTGTCAACATATTTCTGCTGTCATCCTTCCTTGAGTATATGTGGTCTAAGAACAGTTGCAGTGTGTGAGAGATTTTGCCTGAGGAACCAATTTGTAGGACTCAATTTTGTGTTAGGAGGGCACAGATATAACATGCCTACTGAGTTAAAAATGTAACTTCTGCTGTTTTTGTATTTCTTAGTTTGTGCATCAAGGTATGGCTTAATGACTGAGAACATTTGATCAGAGGTCACATATTTGCCATACATTTGTTAGTTATATCATTTATCATGTTTACTTTCTGTGGATTTTCCATTACTGATTTGAAAATTATGATGACTATATATACAGACTCATACATATATTCATATTTCTATGAATAATAAATAATGCTGTACATATATGTTGAAAATGTTTAACATTTACTCAAAAAGATTATCAATCCTGTAAATGTTTTAGGTAAGTCCACCTTACTTCTCTGTTAACTTTAGTTGAGATACTTACGTTTTCTAAAATCAATAGAAAATCTTGTCTAAGTATCTCTAAAATCAAAACTGAAAGTACCAATTTCTGATTTTGTTGCTGATATGGTAAATTACCAGAAAAGAAAAGCCATTTTTTACATTTCCAGCTAATTGTCCTGAGTAAACTTTGAAAACTAACTACATTGTCTACAAGTCTTTTCAAGTCTAAAGCTCTTTGCTTCAAAGGCATATGTTGGTTTAAAATTGGACAGAAATT